>NC_137680.1:36589744-37312741 GCF_963989245.1 Nansenia antarctica
ACAGTGGTTCTATAACAGTGATTCTATAACAGTGGTTCTATAACAGTGATTCTATAACAGTGGTTCTATAACAGTGGTTCTATAACAGTGGTTCTATAACAGTGGTTCTATAACAGTGATTCTATAACAGTGGTTCTATAACAGTGATTCTATAACAGTGGTTCTATAACAGTGATTCTATAACAGTGGTTCTATAACAGTGATTCTATAACAGTGATTCTATAACAGTGGTTCTATAACAGTGATTCTATAACAGTGGTTCTATAACAGTGGTTCTATAACAGTGGTTCTATAACAGTGGTTCTATAACAGTGATTCTATAACAGTGGTTCTATAACAGTGGTTCTATAACAGTGATTCTATAACAGTGGTTCTATAACAGTGATTCTATAACAGTGATTCTATAACAGTGGTTCTATAACAGTGGTTCTATAACAGTGGACACCGACATTTTGAACATAACAAACGTTGATTGCAAGTGCCAGCAGAGACGGAAAGAGAATTCCAAACAACAGGCTGTCTCTCAGCCAAAGACTGTCTCCAGAACAGATCTACGACACCAGGATTCTTAATAGGACTAGATGTTAAAATCCCTAAATAATTAGCACAACAATTAACTGAGTGGAGTTGGAGATGTCCTCTTGGGTGGAGTGGAATTTGGCAATGATCACGTGGTGCCACCAGTACGACACATCTTCAGTTGTGGTCCCCGACCTCATTGGGTGTTTCGGCCATTTATCACAAGACACCCTCTGCCGAGGTTGGCCCACCACAGGCTGATCAGGCCTGGGTGTGTGTCGCACGGTGGCACCACGTGGTCATTTGGGAGCCCATGTTGGGTCCCTACGTTTCAGCCACAGCCAGTGACTGCTCCGTTCTGCTGCAGTGGACAGTTCTTTAATTGCCTTCCGTTGGGCCTGTCCTCTGATCCCTACTGCCCTCAGGAGCCTTGTGGTGGAGCTGGCTACAAAGCCTTTGCAGCCCACCTCCACTGGCCACACCTTCACGTTCCAGCCCCGCCCCTCTGCTTCGACTGCTAAGTTGGCATACCGCAGCCTCTTCCGTTCGAATGCCTCATCGATGGCCTCCTCCCATGGGACCGTCAGTTCTACGATGAAGACACGCCGGCAGGACTTGGACCAGAGGACTAGGTCTGGGCGCAGGTTGGTCGCTGCAATTTCAGGTGGGAAGGTGAGCCTCTGGCTGAGGTCTACCCGCATTTCCCAATCCCGGGCTGCTTTCAGTGGGCCTGAGTCTGGAGGTGATGGCTTGGTCCGCTGTTTCTCCCTTTCCCGGATGAAGATTGTTTTCCGTGGAAAGGTAGTCTGGGCATTTAGAGGCATGGCGTTGGTGGTTACCCTCTTGTGCTCAAGTTCGGCAGCCAAGCACTTTAGCACTTGGTTGTGGCGCCAGGTGTATCTTCCTTGAGTTAGACTGGTCTTGCAACCCACCAAGATGTGTTTGAGGCTTGCTGGGGCTGCACACTGGAGACAGGCTGGGTCCTCTCCATACCAGAGATGTAGGTTGGTAGGAGAGGGCAGGACATCATATGTGGCTCTGATGATGAAACTTAGCCTATTAGACTCCATGCTCCACAGCTCGTTCCATGTGATTTTCCTCCTCTCCACGCTCTCCCACTTCATCCAGCGGCCTTGCTGGGCTTGGGAGACTGCCTTGGCGCACCTGGCTGCTTCCTCCTGGTGGCGCACCTCCTCAACCACCATCTTCCGCCGTTCGGTTGGAGTAGCCTTTTGCCATGTGGGTGTTGTTGTTTCCAAACCAAGGCCCCCTCTGCCATGTTGGACATGCCCCACTATATCCCGGTGTCTGAGGGCGGTCTTTGCCACCGCAACTGCTGCAGATGGCTTCCATTTCCTCCCCGTTGCTAGGATCGGAGCAGCACCTCTGACGAATGGATCCCGGGATTCTGTGAGAGTCATTTCCAGCCTTGATTTGGCACATTTGTACTCCTCCACCAGGCTTGAGATTGGTAGGGAGAGGGCTCCGTTGCCATACAGGCCTATGCTGCTAAGGCCTCTCGGCAGTCCAAGCCACTTCCTCACTTGTGCATTCACCAGTCTCTCCAGCCGGTTGGCATGGGATAGTGTGACCTCGTAGATGGAAATTGGCCACATGAGACGGGGCAGCAGCCCAAACTGAAAGCACCACAGCTTCAGCTTCCCAGGGAGAGCAGTGTTGTTGATCTGCTTGAGGCCACTGATTGTATCCTGCCTGAGTTGTTCCACCTGCTTCGAGTCTTTGAGTTCTGCGCTATACCAGCGGCCAAGGCTTTTGATAGGCTTCTCCAGAACTGTTGGTATTGGCTCGTTGTTGACGTGGAACCTCTCATTGGCGAGTTTGCCTTTGACAATGGAGATACTGCGGGACTTGCTGGGTTTAATCTCCATTCGTGCCCATTTGATGTTTCCCTGGAGTTTATCCAGCAGGCGTTTGGTGCATGCGTTTGTTGTTGTTATTGTCGTCATGTCATCCATGTACGCCCTGATTGGAGGAAGACGCAGCCCGCTCTTCAACCGTTCCCCTCCAACGACCCATCGGGATGCTCGAATAATGAGCTCCATTGCCATGGTAAACGCCAGTGGAGAGATGGTGCAGCCCGCCATTATGCCTATCTCGAGGTGCTGCCATGCAGTTGTACTGGCTTGTGCTGTAACACAAAACTGGAGGTCCTGGAAGTAGGCTTTGACCAGCCTTGTGATGCCCTCTGGGACTTGGAAGAAGTTGAACGCTGTCCACAAAATCTCATGAGGCACTGACCCGAAGGCATTGGCAAGATCTAAGAAAACCACATGCATGTCTTTTTTCTCCTTCTTGGCCGTTTGTACCTGGTGCCAGATAACATTTGTGTGTTCCAGGCATCCTGAGAATCCACTTATCCCTGCCTTCTGCACTGAGGTGTCGACAAAGTTGTTCTTCTGCAAGAATACTGAGAGCCTCTGGGCCACAACACTGAAGAAAATATTTCCTTCCACATTCAGTAGACTGATCTGGCGGAACTGGTCGATGGTTGAGGAATTCTTCTCTTTGGGAATCAGGATCCCTCCTGCCCTTCGCCATGCCTTTGGTATGATTCCCTTTTCCCATGCCACTTTCATTAGCTTACAGAGGTATTTCAAGACGCCTGGACTGTTCTTATATAGCCTGTATGGAACGCCGTTGGGCCCAGGGGCTGAGGCTGTTCTTGCCCGTTTTACTGTGCTCTCAACTTCGCTCCATGTAGGGGGCCTTGTTTCCATCTGGTGCTCAGGTGGTTGGATTGGTGGCATGTCATCCGGAATGCTGGCTGGCACATGCCTCTGGTTGTCGGAGTAGGTCTTCCTCAGGTGCTCCTCTAGTTCCCTTATGGGTACTTTGAGGGTACCCGTTTTCTCCTTGACAAAGAGGTCTTTGACGAACTTGTAGGGATCTCTGTAGAAGGCAGTCCTCGTTCGCTCTTTCTTCTTGTGTTGCTTTCTCAAGCATTCTGCTCTTCGCAGTGTTGCAAGACGCTGCTTGATGTCGGCCTGTAGTGCCTCAAGTCCTTTCCTTTCCACTTCTGTGGCCTTCTTCCACTGTTTTCTCAGGCACCTTCTTTCTTTCACAAGTCTTTCAATCTCTTGTTGTCTCCTGGACTTGAGATGGGCTGATGGTTCCTTCTGTGTCCCATGGTTCTTACTTTTCACCCCAAATCTCTCTGCTCCATAGCTGTAAATGATCTCTCCAATCTTGTCCAGCTTTCTTTCCACGCCCCCTTTCAGACCTTCTAGAAGATGGACAAGGTCTGTGTCAGTGTTTTCCCACTCCTTTTTCTGGCAGGCTTTAGGCCACAAGATTTGAGGCTTCCGTCCATTCATCTTCCTCTCTACTGCTGTCTGTGGCTGGATAGGCTCTGGACTCATGTCCGTTGATGGATCTGTGCTTGGTTGAGCTTCGTCTGGGGTTCTGATACCCTGTGGACTGTGGTGAATATCCTGCCACTGGGCTTCACTCGACTGATTTGCCCTACCTCTGAGGAAGTAGTGGTCAATGCGAGGCACCTCGCTAAGCTCTCTTAGGCACTTTTTCCTGCCCTGGTGGATCTTGAGACCCTTCTCTGATGTTATCTTTTTCCAGCCACAGATGCAGCTTTGTAGCTTGTGTCCTGCCAGTGTTGTTACTCCGTCAACTACCGTGCTGATCATTTGATTCGTTGTCATTTCCGTTCCAGGGTCTGTTACCGTGTGATCCGCCGTTGAGTCATCTTCCGCCCCCGCTCTCGCAGACTCTAGGGGTGTTTTTCCTTTTGAACTTTTCGTAGCCATAGTTGGGTGGAACCAAGTCACTGTGTAGTGAAAGGCTCCTGCCAACACGGGTAGCTTAACCCATGCCAGCCCCGTTGGGGTCTGTTCCCTCCTGTCAGCTGTCTCTTCAAGCCGTCACCAGGTCTTTCCCAGGTTGTCAGCTGCCCTTTCGCAGCGGTCACTGGTTTTGACACCAGACATCAGGATTCTTAATAGGAACTGATCTATGACACCAGAACTGATCTATGACACCAGAACTGATCTACACCAGAACTGATCTATGACACCAGAACTGATCTATACCAGAACTGATCTACACCAGAACTGATCTATGACACCAGAACTGATCTACAACACCAGAACTGATCTATGACACCAGAACTGATCTATGACACCAGAACTGATCTACAACACCAGAACTGATCTACACCAGAACTGATCTACACCAGAACTGATCTACACCAGAACTGATCTATGACACCAGAACTGATCTACACCAGAACTGATCTATGACACCAGAACTGATCTACACCAGAACTGATCTATGACACCAGAACTGATCTACACCAGAACTGATCTATGACACCAGAACTGATCTATGACACTAGAACTGATCTATGACACCAGAACTGATCTATGACACCAGAACTGATCTATGACACCAGAACTGATCTACACCAGAACTGATCTATGACACCAGAACTGATCTATGACACCAGAACTGATCTATGACACCAGAACTGATCTACACCAGAACTGATCTATGACACCAGAACTGATCTATGACACCAGAACTGATCTACACCAGAACTGATCTACGACACCAGAACTGATCTATACCAGAACTGATCTACACCAGAACTGATCTATGACACCAGAACTGATCTACACCAGAACTGATCTACGACACCAGAACTGATCTATGACACCAGAACTGATCTATGACACCAGAACTGATCTACACCAGAACTGATCTACACCAGAACTGATCTACACCAGAACTGATCTACAACACCAGAACTGATCTATGACACCAGAACTGATCTACAACACCAGAACTGATCTACGACACCAGAACTGATCTACACCAGAACTGATCTACACCAGAACTGATCTATGACACCAGAACTGATCTACACCAGAACTGATCTACGACACCAGAACTGATCTATACCAGAACTGATCTATGACACCAGAACTGATCTATGACACCAGAACTGATCTACAACACCAGAACTGATCTACACCAGAACTGATCTACAACACCAGAACTGATCTACGACACCAGAACTGATCTATGACACCAGAACTGATCTACACCAGAACTGATCTACACCAGAACTGATCTACACCAGAACTGATCTACACCAGAACTGATCTACACCAGAACTGATCTATGACACCAGAACTGATCTATACCAGAACTGATCTACACCAGAACTGATCTACACCAGAACTGATCTATGACACCAGAACTGATCTATGACACCAGAACTGATCTACACCAGAACTGATCTACAACACCAGAACTGATCTACAACACCAGACTTAACACAGAATCACTGTCAGCAGACAACAGAGACATGCTTGTTGACTATAATAATGCATGCATACACACAGACACAACATTTACAATTATTTGTTACTTTTCTATTATTGTATTGCTCAATTGCATCTTTCCTTATTATTTATTTTTATAAATATTGCTATTTATTTTTTTCTCTTGCTGCTGCAATGTCGACTGGAACTGAAGCCATAAGAATGTTACTCTCTTGTACTTGTATAATGGGATGTAATACACTTTTGGCACACATGGCAATAAGAATTCATGAATCTTAAATTATGATTATTATGTATAGGTCAACTGAAGAACTACAAATGCCTGATGACAGGGAGATGACATATGACTGCTCTGATGAATCAACCCCTATTTCATTAATTTTCTATATATAACGACGTCGATCATGGATCGGCAATGACACTATATAATAGTTTGCCTAACTGGCCATCGGATTTGGGCTCCTAATATCTAAAAAGCACTACGGTTTTCTTATTTTATCGGATTAAAGTAGCAAAGACCAGAAATTCCCATTGACCGCCAGTCAAACTTCTACTCTTCTATCACCCAAAAAGGGGCGTGGACATTACGGGAGGGGAAAATACCCGGATGCGTTGCTCTGATGAATATGTGCCTGACGTCTAACAACATTCAAATGACTCTAACTTCATCATCTTTTCTCTGATTCCAATGTATGACACGTCACATTTGAAAGTGTTTATGTAATTCACATTTGAAAGGGTTTTTTGTTTATATTTATTTATATTATACAATATATCAGTCTTATTCTGGAATGTGTCTAAATGTTAAAGTTCCATAAGTATAAGCAAAATAAAGTAAAGTAACAGTTTGTAAATAAATAGTAGCATTTAAAAAAAACACGAACCGTGAACCGTGACCCAAAAACCGTGGTTCATACCGAACCGTGGGCCAACTGAAATTAATATTCTTACTTCCCCTTTACATTGTGTGAGTCTCCATTTTTATTACGTCCAAGAGCCGGTTATGATAATTTTGATATGTTATGATTATGATAATTTGTTGTCGTCTTTTTTCATTGGCAATTTTCATTGTGCTACTGAAATTCTTGGTGTGCTACAACATTTTTCAACATGGTAGCACAGTGCTACCTGGGGAAAAGGTAGGCGTCAAGCCCTGACCCCACTGACAGATAATAAATAACGCATATCTTCTTAAACCTTTTCCGATTTCAGTGTCACATCATTTGAAAGCTTACAATCTGCACTTTCATAATCGGGAAACACTGAAAAATGACTGTGCCCTACTTTTTCACCAGACCCTGTCACACATACTGTGTGAGTATTAGAGAGAGACTGGATCTGCTCACTGTTCTCCCTGCCTCCTCTCTCTCCCTCTCTCTCTCTCTCTCTCTCTCTCTCTCTCTCTCTCTCTCTCTCTCTCTCTCTCTCTCTCTCTCTCTCTCTCTCTCTCTCTCCTCTCTTCTCCTCTCATCTCTCTCACACCCTCCTTTCTCCCCTCTCCTCTCTTCTCCCCTCCTCCCCTCCTCACATCTCTTCCCCTCTTCTCTCCTCCTCCCCTCCCCTCTCCTCCCCCTCTTCTCTCCTCCCTCACCTCCCCTCCTCTCTTCCCCTCTCCTCTTCTCTCCTCTCCTCCCCTCCACCTCTCCTCTCCTCCCCCTATCCTCCCCTCTCCTCTCCTCCCCCTCTTCTCTCCTACCTGCTCCTCCCCTCCCCTCCACCTCCCCCTTCTCCTCTCCGCTCCTCCCCTCCACCTCCCCCTCTCCTCTCCTCTCCTCTCTTCTCCGCTCCTCCCCTTCCCTCCCCTCCACCTCCCCCTCTCCTCTCCTGCCCTCCCCCTCTCCTCTCCTCTCCTCTCCTCTCTCCTCTGTAGAAGCTGACGTTGGTCCATGTGAACAGTAACCAGTGTCTGGACAAGGCCAGTGAGGAGGACAGCCAGGTGCCTAGCGTCAGAGACTGCTCCCACGTCCGCTCCCAGCAGTGGCTGCTCCGCAACGTCACGCTCCCCGAGATCTTCTGACCGCCGTCCGCCCCGACACTCGCACACACACACACCGACCGGGGGGAAAGGGAGAGAGAGAGCAAGGGAGGAGGAGGAGGGCAGAACACACTGACGACTCCACGCGGCACGAAAGAGAGAGGAGAGGAGGAGGAGGAGGAGGAGGAGGAGGAGGAGGGAGGGAAGGACACAGCCACCTCTGGACCCTTGTATGTTCTGTGTTGTTGGTGTGGAGAGAAAGGGAGGAATAGAGAGAGAGAGAGACCAGAAAAAGAAGAAGTGGTTGAATCAAATGGAGAGAGGGAGAGAGAGACTCAATCATGGAGATAAAGACAGTTGAGATAGAGACAGTTTTAAAGGACTGGTGAGATAGAGACACTTTTAAAGGACTGGCAAGGTGATGAAGAGAGACTTGCTCCTGGGAAGACGTGTGCACCTAGAGGAAGAGAGAGGAGACGTGTGCATCTAGAGGAAGAGAGGAGACGTGTGCACCTAGAGGAAGAGAGAGGAGACGTGTGCATCAAGAGGAAGAGAGAAGACGTGTGCACCTAGAGGAAGAGAGAGAAGACGTGTGCATCTAGAGGAAGAGAGAGAAGACGTGTGCACCTAGAGGAAGAGAGAGAAGACGTGTGCATCAAGAGGAAGAGAGAAGACGTGTGCACCTAGAGGAAGAGAGAGGAGACGTGTGCACCTAGAGGAAGAGAGAGGAGACGTGTGCATCTAGAGGAAGAGAGAGGAGACGTGTGCATCTAGAGGAAGAGAGAGGAGACGTGTGCATCTAGAGGAAGAGAGGAGACGTGTGCACCTAGAGGAAGAGAGAGAAGACGTGTGCACCTAGAGGAAGAGAGGAGACGTGTGCATCTAGAGGAAGAGAGAGGAGACGTGTGCATCTAGAGGAAGAGAGGAGACGTGTGCACCTAGAGGAAGAGAGAGAAGACGTGTGCACCTAGAGGAAGAGAGGAGACGTGTGCACCTAGAGGAAGAGAGGAGACGTGTGCATCTAGAGGAAGAGAGAGAAGACGTGTGCATCTAGAGGAAGAGAGAGGAGACGTGTGCATCTAGAGGAAGAGAGAGGAGACGTGTGCACCTAGAGGAAGAGAGAGCGCTCATGTACAAGGTTGTCCCCCCAACTTATCACTTATGTTTACCTGAATGTGTGTGCGTGTGCGTGCATGCGTGTGTGTGTGTGTTTGAGTGTAGGTTTTTGAGTGTGTGTACGAGTGTGTTTTCAAGTGAAGGGGACTATTCCTTTATGATGATGATTTTTATTTTATTTAAATAGTTTTAATGGATTTGGAAAATGAACTCTGGTGAACTCGTATGAAGGAGTGTGTGTGTGTGTGTGTGTGAGAGAGAGAGAGAGAGAGAAACAGCGTGAGTGAGTGAGTGTGTGTGTGACTGAGTATGTGAGTGAGTGTGTGTGTGACTGAGTGTGTGAGTGAGTATGTGTGTGACTGACTGAGTGAGTGTGTGTGTGTGTGTGTGTGTGTGCGAGAGAGAGAGAGAGACAGCGTGAGTGAGTGATTGAGTGTGTGTGTGTGACTGAGTGAGTGAGTGAGTGAATGTGTGTGTGTGTGTGTGTGTGTGTGTGTGTGTGAGAGTGAGAGTGAGAGTGAGAGTGTGTGAGAGAGAGAGAGAGAATATGCCCCCCTGTTGAAGTACATATGTGGGAGTGAGAGAGAGAGAGAGAGAGAGAGAGAAGTACATCTGTGGGAGTGAGAGAGAGAGAGAGTGAGAGAGAGAGAAGTACATCTGTGGGAGAGAGAGAGAGAGTACATCTCTGGGAGTGAGAGAGAGAGAGCCCCTCCAGCACTCCTGCAGCAGTATATGTCCCCCTAGTGGTGCACTCTGGCGTTGCAGCCTAAAGACTGAGAGAGACAGAAGAACACTCCTAATGAACTCTGACCTGACCTCATCCTAATGAACTCTGACCTGACCACCTCCAGGACGGAGCTGCTCTCCTCGGAGACCGGGAGGTGGACTTAAACGTGTTTGTGATATTCTGGAGATTTCTATGTGGAGTTTTTACATGGCTTTGTTTGTTACTACGGTCCTGTGAGCGTGCCACAGAGCAGTGACTCTAGTTTATCTGTCTGTTTATCTGTCTTTAAAGTGTTTAACATAGTGCACACACACACACACACAGCCATTGGCCTCTGCATATCTAATACCTAATGCCCACTGGGTAATGTAGTGAGTGAGCTTTGACAGCTTTTCTAGCTCTCACTGCTCACCCTAACCACACACACACACACACACACACACACACACACACACACACTCACACACACACTCCGACCTTCCTACAGGAAGAAGGCTGAACTGGGCCATCACTTTAATCCACTAAGTCGTATCTTTCTCTTAAAGGAGCAGGGTGAAACCCTGCCACCTCTGGCCACCAGGGGGCACCCTAACCCTAACGTAATAATAATCATCATAATAATAAACTCCCGAAATAGCAGTGTCATTAGCTGACGCCTTTGCTGTTGTGTATCTGTATGCACACGTGATTGGACGACGCAGCCACCAGAGACAGGAAGGAGACCCACTGGCCCCTCCCCTAGAAGCCTCTGGCCCCTCCCCTAGAACCCCCCTGGCCCCTCCCCTAGAACCCTCCTGGTCCCTCCCCTAGAAGCCACTGGCCCCTCCCCTAGAACACCCCTGGCCCCTCCCCTAGAACCCCCCTGGCCCCTCCCCTAGAAGCCACTGGCCCCTCCCCTAGAACCCCCCTGGCCCCTCCCCTAGAACCCCCCTGGCCCCTCCCCTAGAACACCCCTGGCCCCTCCCCTAGAAGCCACTGGTCCCTCCCCTAGAACCCCCCTGGCCCCTCCCCTAGAACACCCCTGGCCCCTCCCCTAGAACCCTCCTGGCCCCTCCCCTAGAAGCCACTGGTCCCTCCCCTAGAACACCCCTGGCCCCTCCCCTAGAACCCCCCTGGCCCCTCCCCTAGAAGCCACTCGCCTCTCCCCTATAACACCCCTGGCCCCTCCCCTAGAACCCCCCTGGCCCCTCCCCTAGAAGCCACTCGCCTCTCCCCTATAACACCCCTGGCCCCTCCCCTAGAACCCCCCTGGCCCCTCCCCTAGAAGCCACTCGCCTCTCCCCTATAACACCCCTGGCCCCTCCCCTAGAACCCCCCTGGCCCCTCCCCTAGAAGCCACTCGCCCCTCCCCTAGAACCCCCCTGGCCCCTCCCCTAGAACCCCCCTGGCCCCTCCCCTATAACCCCCCTGGCCCCTCCCCTAGAACCCCCCTGGCCCCTCCCCTAGAACACCCCTGGCCCCTCCCCTAGAAGCCACTGGTCCCTCCCCTAGAACCCCCCTGGCCCCTCCCCTAGAACCCCCCTGGCCCCTCCCCTAGAACCCCCCTGGCCCCTCCCCTAGAACACCCCTGGCCCCTCCCCTAGAACACCCCTGGCCCCTCCCCTAGAATACCCGGCAAAAACAAAACAACAATGTTTGTATACAAACCAAGTATCGGGTAGGACACTCCCATATTTAGAAAGCGCTTTTGCGGGATCAAAAACAGCGTTGTTCAACAACATAAGCTTCCAAGGGATCTCATTGCCTGGTCGTTACTGAGTAAGCGTAGTCACGACCACCGCTAGGAAGCTTCTAGAAAAGCTTGAATCTTACATACATTACCTTCAATGACCTCTTGATTTATACACTCCAAGGGCTTCTTCCTCCATGGTGTGTGTGTGCCTGTCTGTCTGTCTGTCTGTGGGTATGAACGTTTGTCTCCAGCGCTCACTCCATGCTACCCAAAGCCCCCCCCCCCCCAGGTCTCGGATCAGTTTACACCTGTTTTTATATCAACGAATAGCACAGCAGAAAACCCTTGTGTAGACTGATTCCAGATCCAGTATTCTGCTGTTTCTACTAAACCGTATATCACTGCAACAGCGTAACCATGCTCCGATGACTGTAGGTCCGATGTGACTCTGTCTGGATTCTGATACAGAGAGGCTCTGAGGTCAGTTTGTCTCAGCTGCCTCTTCTGTTCTGACTTCAGCGGTGCGTCGGTTTGTCCTCTGACTCTCTCTGACCTGAGAGAGACTAGACGTGTCAGCAATATTGTCAACAAATCAACAGGACTTCCTGGTTTTTAAGTTAAGGTTACTGAGTTACTGAGTGAAGGAGGGGGTGATCGGGGGGGGTGAGGTGATCTACGGATCCAGCGGGGCGGGGGTCCGGTATTGGAGAGGGATGTACAGCATCATACATATCTCACTTCGCTTTCACAGGGTGGCGGTAGCCTAGAGGTTACAGAGGCCGGCTAGTAATCGAAAGGTCGCTGGTTCAATCCCCGCCTCAGGAGGGAGCTCCATGTGAGCTGGTGAGGAGGGTTGCTGGCAGCATATGCAAGGTCACTGTCGTTGTGCCCTTGAGCAAGGCACTTAACCCCTAACTGCTCCAGGGGTGCTGACTATGGCCAACCCTGTGCCTAGAGCAAAATAAATACATTTTGTTGTACTCTGTGCAATGGTCGAATCTAATCTTCATCAACACATATCTCACTCCATAAGCAGACTTCCAGTGGCTCGTCCGACACCACACGTCACTCCCATCATGGAGAAACCCCGACTGATTGAGACACGCAGGTCTCTCCACATATCACTTTTGACATTTTTAATTTCTCTTATTATTAACCTTTCTCTCATTGACTGCTTTCTTTCTGTACATCATTATTTCTCTCTCTCTCTCTCTCTCTCTCTCTCTCTACGGGGTCAGAGCGGGAGGTGATGTCATCAAGGTCTACCATTTCAGCCTCCAGTGGGGGAGTTGGTTTACACATGGATCTGACATTTCATTGGCTCATCTTTGCTCTGTGTGTGTGTGTGTGTGTGGGGGGGGGGTATTACTGACGGATTCATGCCTGATTGAATGACTGTACTGTATGGTGAAGATGAGTGTTTTCAGATTTTTGGACTGAGAAAGATGCAGACTGTATGTAAAGGGTTTGGTGGGATTTGTTTGATTGACGCGTGTCTGCGTGCCGAGGCTTCCACACTGAGCTGACCCAAACGTTGTAGAAAATAAAAGTGAGAACGTTTACAGAACAACACAACATCAACAACCTCGGCTCCCGCCTCTGTGTTCAGTGGTTATTTTCTCTCTCGCACACGCACATACACGCACACAGATAATATTTTTTGTTTTTCTTATGTGTGATTCTCATACTTGTGATATAATTCACAGCGTTGTACATCAGGAGTGCTGGGGCCTCATTTATAGAAAGTACTTTGGATCAAATTTGATCTTACCCGTGTCGTACGTAGAAAACCACATCAAAGTAGTGATTTATACAATTTCAACGTGAGTCGATTTGACCGTGGAAACGATCTTAGCTCTACATCAGATATTGACTTTACGTATGCACATTACCTACTGGTTATGTGGAGTTATTACAGGCATGTGAGCCACACTGCCTATACTGTAATTCATGTGAAGTGAACGTGGCTCGTAATAAAATGAACGATGTTGTTATCAGCCGAGAAAATGAGTTTAATTCAAGATTGAAAGGGAACTGATGTTTATGATTGTATTTCAGTCTTCCTTTATATACCTCCGGAGCTGTCAAGGCAACGCCTTCTCCCCTTCAACATGCCTATAGTGTGTTCCACAACGGACCTTGCCCGGCCATGCGCTAAATTATACTGGATTTTCCTCCGGTGTCTGGGGGTTCGCAAAGGGAGTGAGCAGCCATGTTTTCAATGTCACCTGATAAGAATAAGACCATTATATTATTACAGTATAAGCATTTGCCTGGTTAGTTAGTCATCAGCACTCAAGTTGAGGGGGTAATAAAAACTGTCAAAATCATCCCCCTTCTAAAACTGCCATCCCCCCTTTCCATCCCTTATGTCATTTTATCAATGGACGTGGTATTACTGCTATTTCAACATTTAATTTTGCGCATATTGAGTAAAATACTGTGGGCGAGGGAGGGGGCACGCACACATGCAATGACATTTTTACCAAGTCACTGACACTGAAGTCACTGACGCTGTGGGGATACTAAACTTGTCCCCATATGATATAATCCACCACCTCCCCTGATTTTCTTTTACAACTTGAGTACTGGTTGTCATGATCAAACGTTACATATGCAACTTACCGAGAAGCCACCTTTCTCTGCCCTCTCCTGCTCACTTGGCTTAATTCAGCCGCTATAATTGAGCCGCTATCACAGGGCGTAAATACAAAGCTCATTCACCTGCGTTCAATTTCAAGTATATTTGGTATTTATTGACTTTAGTACGTACGCAATTTTAAACAAGTGCAGCCCGTTTTATAAATAATGCTTACGTTCGTTTAGGAAAATGTGCTTACGTGCAAGTCAAAGATGACGTTCAAGTACTTTTTTATAAATGAGGCCCCTGGTGTTTAGTGACCTTTGAATAAAGTGATATGACCCCAGACCATACTGCCACCATACCCAGTCATATGACCCCAGACCATACTACCCAGTCATCTGACCCCAGACCATACTACCCAGTCATCATACCCTGAACCCAGACCATACTACCACCATACCCAGTCATCATACCCTGACCCCAGACCATACTACCACCATACCCAGTCATCTGTGAACTGGTACTTTGACTGCTGTTTGACTTCATCTCACATTCCCCTTGTAGTAGTATCTGGTCATTTAGGTAAATGTTTAGAGTAGCTTCACCAATACTGTTTATCTTGCTGTTACTACTGGGTGGTATTCCATCAATGTCGCTAAAGGAAAATGTACTTATCAAAAATAAACCTGGATTTTCTTTTAGTGACGTTGATGGAATACCCCCCCTGTGTCCTTGCGAGACACAATAGAAACAGCACAACATTTTTAACATTCAATAAGTCATTTAGCAGACGCTTTTATCAGAGCGACTTACAATAGGTACATCTGTCTAAGTAAGGGAATCAACTAGACATCAGTCATTGTAAGTAAAACGAAAAGTGCCATCGACAGTCAGTGTGCTAAGAAATGTATTTATTTATTATTTAAGTTCAGGTAATACAAGAGATGTTTATCTGTCACTCCAGTTATACAAGTACAATCGTGTGAGAGACCATGTCGGGTGCATATAAGAAGACATATAGAATATAATAACAATATAAGAGGCGAAGAAAAATATACTAAAAATAAGATACAATTATTGAAATACTGTAGTGACTACATTATGGGTTCATGTTCTCCTCTTACTGTTGGTTGTGTAGTGGGAGGGAACCAGTTCTGGCACTAGGGGCAGAGGGGAGGATTATTAACGTTGCAACTTCCTGTTTAGACACAACAGTTTTGGTGATCTATTTTCTGGTCCTGTACTGAGAGTACAAGTTGTTATTTTGATTAAACAGTTATCATTACGTTGCCTACGTCTTTCCTTTTTCCTCCGGCACTACACTGGTGACCCCGACGTGGATTTTTGTTAACGTAATTGTGTACAAAAACCAGCGAACGAACATTACAATCCTGCAAAATGTCCGGGCGAGGAAGACGTTCAAACCAGCGGCAGCCATCACCATCCCCTGTCAGGGTAACGCGTGGTGCGCACACTCCCACTCTCAAGCTACCAGAGTTCTGGGACTCAACGCCTGCTGCATGGTTTGCTATTGTAGAGGCACATTTCAACAAAAGTGACATCGATGACGACGACGACCGGTACAACCATGCTGTGGCAATGTTGGGCAGCTCCACCGCAGCTCGAGTGGTAGGTTTTTTGTCTGCTCCCCCGACGACGAACAAATATGAGCGCCTCAAGGCCCTGCTTCTAGAGACATTTGAACTGTCCACTGCGGAGAGGGTGCGTCGCCTATTTGCCATGTCGGACTTGGGTGACGAGAGGCCTTCTGCGCGCATGGAGAGGATGCTAAACCTGCTCGGTACAGAAGACCCCATGATCCTCTTCACAGAGCTGTTCATGCGCACATTGCCAGCTCAAGTTAGGATGGCGCTGGCCAACACCGCCATCATGGAGCCCCGCGCCCTGGCCAGGGAGGCGGACCGGTTCGTCTTGGCCATGCCTCAACGGTCCCCCGACCTGCTCGCTCCCGCGGCCGCCCCGCCACCCGACCGTCGCAGGAGAGCGAAGGATGACGCCAGACCTTCTGGCCAGCAGGGTAACGCTGCGGGCCATTGTTTCTACCACGCCACTTTTGGCGCCAAGGCCAAACGGTGCCGCTCACCCTGCACCTTCGGACCGACGGGAAACGGCGGGGCCGGCACTCAGTAGTGGCCCTGAGCGCTGGCGTCACCAACAGGCTGCTCTTCATACAAGACACCGCCTCTGGTCGCAGTTTCCTTTGTGACACAGGTGCCCAGTGGAGCATCATTCCGGCAGAGAGATCGGATGTGGCGAAGGAGGAGCGTGGTCCGCAGTTGGCAGGCGCGGACGGCACACCTATCTGCTCTTATGGCACTAGGGCGGTGGACGTGTGCTTCGGAGGGCAATGCTTTTCGTGGGATTTTGTCATAGCGGCTGTCACATTTCCCCTCCTTGGTGCGGATTTTCTGTGCGCCCACAACCTGTTGGTGGACGTGGGGAACAAGCGCCTGGTCAACTCACAGACTTTCGCTTCCTTCGCCTGTACGCAGGGGGAGGCGGTCTACAGCGGGTGGTCCAATACGCTCGCCGAAAGTGACCAGTACCTTCGGCTGCTCGCCGAATTCCCCGACCTTACCAAGCCCACCTTCTCCGCGCCCACGGTGAAACACGGAGTGGAGCACCACATCGAGACCGAGGGGCCTCCCCTCCACGCCAGGGCCAGGCGCCTCAACCCGGAGAAGCTGGCCATCGCCAGGGCGGAGTTTGCGCATATGGAGCAGGTGGGCATCGTTCGGCGCTCGAGCAGCCCCTGGGCGTCTCCCCTGCACATCGTCCCTAAGTCAGACGGCGGGTGGCGCCCATGTGGGGACTACCGCCGCCTCAACGACGCGTCCAAGCCTGACCGCTACCCGGTCCCACATGTCCAGGACTTTTCAGCGAACCTGGCAGGCAAACGCTTCTTCTCCAAAGTGGACCTGGTACGGGGGTACCATCAGGTGCCGGTGCACCCCGAGGACGTCCCTAAGACGGCCGTAATCACGCCATTTGGACTCTTCGAGTTTCTGCGGATGCCGTTCGGCCTGAAGAACGCGGCGCAGACCTTCCAACGCCACATGCACTCGGTGCTCCGGGACCTACCATTCCTCTTCGTCTACTTGGATGACATCCTCGTCGCAAGCACCACGGAGGAGGAGCACCTGTCCCACCTCCGGGCCCTTTTCACACGGCTCAGCCAACATGGGCTGATTGTCAATCCGGCGAAGTGTGAGTTCGGACGGAACACCATCGACTTTCTCGGGCACCGGGTCTCCGCAGAGGGGGTGACCCCCCTCCCCTCGAAGGTGGAAGCTGTCGCTGCTTTCCCGCGCCCCAGCACAATCAGCGAGCTCAAGGGGTTCATCGGGATGGTAACCTTCTACTATCGCTTCCTCCACCACATCGCTCACATCCTGCGGCCTCTGTACGATGCCCAGAAGGGCAAGACTCTGAAGCAGCCGGTGGACTGGACGGCGGAGCGTGTCAAAGCCTTTCAGGACACCAAGGCTGCCATGTTGGCCCACCCCTCGCCCTCGGCACCCACTGCTCTCACCACGGACGCCTCTGACTTTGCTGTGGGAGCGGTGTACGAACAGTGGGTTGGGGACGCCTGGCAGCCTCTTGCATTCTTCAGCCGCCAGCTGTCTCCCAGAGAGCAAAGGTACAGCACATTCGACAGGGAGCTCCTCGGGCTGTGGCTTGCTGTCAGACACTTCCGTTTTTTACTGGAGGGCCGCGAGTTTACGGCCTACGTGGACCACAAGCCACTCACGCACGCCATGTCCAAGGTGGCGGAGCCGTGGTCCGACCGCCAACAGCGCCAGCTCGCCTACATATCCGAGTTCACCACAGACATCCAGCACGTTGCTGGGAAGTCCAACCAGGTCGCGGATTGTCTCTCCAGGGCGGTGGTTGGTGCGGTCCAACTGGGTTTGGACTACGCGCGCATGGCTGCAGACCAGGCCGCCGACCCCGCCGTCCAGGCTCTCAAGTTGTCGGACACAGGACTGCGCCTAGAAGAGGTGGTTTTCGGTGACGCAGGGGCCACGCTCCTGTGCGACGTCTCCATGGGTCAGCCACGACCGGTGGTCCCCGCCAACTGGAGGCGCCCCGCCTTCGAGGCGATACACGGCTTGTCTCACCCTGGTAGGAAACCGTCCTCACGGCTGGTGTCAGAGAAATTCGTCTGGCATGGGCTCAAGAGGGATGTGAGGGCCTGGGTAGACACGTGCATCGCCTGCCAGCGCGCCAAGGTGCATCGACACGTCAAGGCCCCCCTGGAGCAGTTCTCTGTGCCTGAGCGGAGGTTCGATCATGTAAACGTGGACCTGGTAGGGCCGCTGCCCCCCTCGCACGGATACACCTATCTCTTTACCATGGTGGACAGGACGACTCGCTGGCCGGAGGCAGTTCCGCTCTCCTCAACGACAGCCCCCGACCTGGCCCGGGCGTTCATCGCGGTGTGGGTCTCCCGCTACGGCACCCCTGCTGATCTCTCCTCTGACCGTGGCTCACAGTTTACTTCAGAGCTGTGGGCAGCGGTGGCGGAGAATCTGGGGGTCAAGCTCCACCGCACAACCGCCTATCACCCGCAGGCGAACGGGCTCTGTGAGCGTTTCCATCGATCCATGAAGGCCGCCCTTCGAGCCAGCCTCACGGACAGCAACTGGCTTGACAAGCTGCCGTGGGTCATGCTGGGGCTCAGGACAGCGCCTAAGGAGGACCTCCAGTCGTCGTCCGCTGAGCTGGTGTTTGGACAGCCGCTGCGGGTCCCCGGTGACTTCATTCCCAAGTCAACGGAGCCCTGGTCCGCCGCCGCTCAGCGCGCCTCCCTGCTGGACAGCGCCAGGACCTTCGTCCCGGTCCCGACTACGCAGCATGGTGTCCCTACTTCGAGGTTGCCCCCGGAGCTGCACTCAGCGAGGTTCGTTTTCATTCGTCATGATGGCCACAGGACTCCACTACGTCCTCCTTATGACGGGCCTTTCCGTGTCATCGAGGCCGGAGCCAAGAACTTCATGGTTGACATGGGGGGTAGGCCTGAGTGTGTGTCCGTTGATCGCCTCAAACCGGCCCACTTGGACCTTGAACTGCCCCTGGACTTGGCCCTGCCACCGCGCAGAGGCCGGCCTCCAGTCCTACCTCCCCTGCCGCGCCCTGGCCATTCCCCCCTCCGACCCCGACAACCTCCTGCAGCTCGCGAGCCCCCGGTCGTCACTGCCCCCCGTCCTTCCCTGCAGGAGGACGTGATGGGCGATGTCACACCTCCTCCCGCACCTCCTGACTTTACCTACGATCGTAGGGGCCGGGCCATACGCCCTCCTCGCCGTGAGGATTTCCAATATTGAGGTGAACACTGGGGGGGCTGGTGTAGTGACTACATTATGGGTTCATGTTCTCCTCTTACTGTTGGTTGTGTAGTGGGAGGGAACCAGTTCTGGCACTAGGGGCAGAGGGGAGGATTATTAACGTTGCAACTTCCTGTTTAGACACAACAGTTTTGGTGATCTATTTTCTGGTCCTGTACTGAGAGTACAAGTTGTTATTTTGATTAAACAGTTATCATTACGTTGCCTACGTCTTTCCTTTTTCCTCCGGCACTACAATACATACATTTAAGGTAAGAAAATGTCCACTCAAAATATACATTCAGAAGAATGTTGCACAGGAGTTGGATAGCACTTGTGTGTATATGTGTGTGTGTGTGTGTGTGTGTGTGTGTGTGTGTGTGCGTGCGGAGGGTGGTCATGTCAGTGTGGTTTTTGGAGCTACGGACTCGCCCTCCTAATCCCGGGTCAGATCTATCGGCCCAAAAGGTCTTACCCTGACTGGCCCAACAGGTCTCACCCTGACTGGCGCGTCAAGATACTTAGGCTAGAGGCGGAGAGATTCACCCTGCTGTTAACTGTCTACGTCCCACAGTCTGCCCTGCTACCTCTTACAATATCTCACAAGTAACTCACAGTAAGATCAGGGGCCTCATTTATAGAAAGTACTTTGGATCAAATTTGATCTTACCCGTGTCGTACGTAGAAAACCACGTCAAAGTAGTGATTTATAAAATGTCAACGTGAGTCAATTTGACCGTGGAAACGATCGTAGCTCTACGTCAGGTATTGACTTGACGTACGCACATTACCTACCAGTGGCGGCTGGCCGATAGAGGGCGCTGGGGTGCCGCCCCCACCTTCACTTCCTAGTTGCGATTTGTAAACGTTTTTTTTTTTTAAATAAACATGGTTTATTCACAAAATGCGGCTGATATTCTGTCGGCGCCTATCAGCATTCATTAAAAATCCTCCAATACAATAAACATTTTATCTGTGTGTGTAAACTTCACTGTTAAAATACACAGAAATGAAATGGCCTATCACAGCAGCACATCTGCAATGAACGAGCACCTCAAGCGAAAGCATCCTGGAGCTCTTTGTGAAGACAGCCGCAAGATAGCACCGTAAGTCAGCGTTGTATTTCTGTTCACTTTTCTGGCCGTGTATGAGTGAAAAATGGATAGCTACTAGCTAATGTTACACAAGCAATGTAGCTCACCACAGTTTGTATGTCTTGTCTTCTGGTGTTAGTAACGTTAGCTATGTAGCTGGCTAGCTACGGTAGCCTATTGTCATTGTGGTGCTCGCACCTACTGTACGTTATCTAGCTCGTAGCTCGCATGCTACGTTAGCATCAATTTAGCTAATCATAACATAGCAGCGAGAGTAACGTTAGCTAGCTATGTAGCTACTAGGATACATTTTGAACCGGATACATTTTGTGAATATATATAGGATACATTTTGAAACCGGATACATTTTGTGAATATATATGGTTACTTTCTCGCCTGAAAACATATTAAAACTTCATAAAATGATATATTAACACTTGTAGAGCCAAATTACAGCTTTTAGCCAATGACGGCCAAAATTGAGGATTTAAAAACGGAGAGTTTTGCTTTGCTCGCTGATTGGCTAATGTCTTCTTAGTAACAATGTAGTCTAATTAACGGTAATTTAACACCTGTGCGGCGGAGTGATACCTATAGTTAAAAGTCCCAGTGCTGTTATACTATATATCGTAACTCATGGAATGCCTCTTGTCCAATCAAATTACTTGGTCGGAACTAACTGTTGTATAATAGATTATAAATACTCTGGTTGTTATGTTTGCCTTTTGGTTGACAGCAAAAGGGAGAGAGGAGGATGGAGAGGGAGAGAAGGAGAGAGAGCAGGATGGTGTCGGCACACCAGAGAGAGACAGCAAGAACCAGGTGAGAAAGTGGACAGGTAGTCAAGACCACATAAGTAAGTAGCCTTGAGAACCGATGGTTCTCGAGCCTAATGGCCCATAGGGAAGGAGCCTATCTCCTGTTTCCGTAGCGTGAGGCGGCTTAATGTACAAGTTAGTACACCCCCTGGACATGACGCTGGTATGTCGCAGGGTCTTACCCCCTGGGGGGGGGGTCCATGCCACGGTCCATGCCACCCCCCCAAGGCAGCAAACCTAGGGGAAACACTGTTATTCTCATGCTAAAATCGACTGTAAATCCAGATTTTAAAGTTGATATTCTTCCCCGTGGAGCATGCCCCCATAACCTGTGCCCCACCCAAAATGTTTAGCACCAGCCGCCACTGTTACCTACTGGTTATGCAGAGTTATTACAGGCATGTGAGCTGCACTCGAACAACACAGCCGAGAAAATGAGTTAAATTCAAGATTTAAAGGGAACTGATGATTGTATTTCAGTCTTCCTTTATATGCCATTAGGCTATTGTAGGGTGTAATCATTCTAAATTGAGGCCATGATAAAGGCGAGATTCATTGTGATTCCCCAGGATTCCTCGGTATTTAGCATTATAAGCCCTGTTATAAGGTTATTTACGATCATATGGGTCCATATCAACATTTTGACATACACAATGGATCTGGATGGGCATACAGAAAATCCTTCAAAAAACACCATAGCAGCGCAGAGCGCATAATATATTATGTCTAATTGAGTCAATTGGTATTATGCCTATCTCCAAGTTCTCCCATACTGTGCTTATGGACTAGTATAGTATATATCAACGGTAATCAAGTGCTTTAGTTGGCGAGCGCACTTGGTGATGGTAAGCAGTTGAGACAGGCGCGTGAGACCACACACCACACATCTGCCATATCATACCTCCGTCCCACATGTATTTATCATCATATTTTTCGATATAAAACAGAGGTATGATATGGCATACAGTATATGGTACATAGCAGTGATGATTCAAGTAGATCTATAGACTCGTTTTCAAAGACAGGAAGCTCACTGAGTGGTCACTGGTGTCTGCACCCCGCTATCACAGGGCGTGAATACAAAGCTCATTCACCTGCGTTCAATTTCAAGTATATTTGTAGAACGACAGACGTACGCAATTTTAAACAAGCGCAGCCCGTTTTATAAATAATGCTTACGTCCATTAAGAAAAATGTGCTTATGTGCAAGTCAAAGATGACGTTCAAGTACTTTTTTGTAAATGAGGCCCCTGGTGTATAAGGCCCTGTGGTTCTCTCCCCTGAGCCCCACCCCCTCTGCCCGCCCACAGTCTGCCCCCTCTACTACTGCCCCCCCTCCCCCCCCCCTCTCCCCAACCTCCCTTCCTCCTCCCTTCTCTCCCCTGAGCCCCACCCCCTCTGCCCGCCCACAGTCTGCCCCCTCTACTACTGCCCCCCCTCCCCCCCCCCTCTCCCCAACCTCCCTTCCTCCTCCCTTCTCTCCCCTGAGCCCCACCCCCTCTGCCCGCCCACAGTCTGCCCCCTCTACTACTGCCCCCCCTCCCCCCCCCTCTCCCCAACCTCCCTTCCTCCTCCCTTCTCTCCCCTGAGCCCCACCCCCTCTGCCCGCCCACAGTCTGCCCCCTCTACTACTGCCCCCCCTCCCCCCCCCCTCTCCCCAACCTCCCCTCCTCCTCCCTTCTCTCCCCTGAGCCCCACCCCCTCTGCCCGCCCACAGTCTGCCCCCTCTACTACTGCCCCCCCTCCCCCCCCCCTCTCCCCAACCTCCCTTCCTCCTCCCTTCTCTCCCCTGAGCCCCACCCCCTCTGCCCGCCCACAGTCTGCCCCCTCTACTACTGCCCCCCCTCCCCCCCCCCTCTCCCCAACCTCCCTTCCTCCTCCCTTCTCTCCCCTGAGCCCCACCCCCTCTGCCCGCCCACAGTCTGCCCCCTCTACTACTGCCCCCCCTCCCCCCCCCTCTCCCCAACCTCCCTTCCTCCTCCCTTCTCTCCCCTGAGCCCCACCCCCTCTGCCCGCCCACAGTCTGCCCCCTCTACTACTGCCCCCCCTCCCCCCCCCCTCTCCCCAACCTCCCTTCCTCCTCCCTTCTCTCCCCTGAGTCCCACCCCCTCTGCCCGCCCACAGTCTGCCCCCTCTACTACTGCCCCCCCTCCCCCCCCCCTCTCCCCAACCTCCCTTCCTCCTCCCTTCTCTCCCCTGAGCCCCACCCCCTCTGCCCGCCCACAGTCTGCCCCCTCTACTACTGCCCCCCCTCCCCCCCCCCTCTCCCCAACCTCCCTTCCTCCTCCCTTCTCTCCCCTGAGCCCCACCCCCTCTGCCCGCCCACAGTCTGCCCCCTCTACTACTGCCCCCCCTCCCCCCCCCTCTCCCCAACCTCCCTTCCTCCTCCCTTCTCTCCCCTGAGTCCCACCCCCTCTGCCCGCCCACAGTCTGCCCCCTCTACTACTGCCCCCCCTCCCCCCCCCTCTCCCCAACCTCCCTTCCTCCTCCCTTCTCTCCCCTGAGTCCCACCCCCTCTGCCCGCTCACACCTCTCTGTCTCAGAGAGAGAGGTGAACCGCCTGTTCAAGAGACAGAACCCCCGGAAGGCGGCCGGTCCGGATGCTGTCTCACCCTCCATGTTGAAGTTCTGCGCTGACCAGCTGTCCCCTGTGTTCAGCAACATCTTCAACTCCTCCCTGGAGTGCTGTCAGGTACCAGCCTGCTTCAAGACCTCCACCATTATCCCTGTCCCCAAAAAGTCGAGGATCACAGGCCTGAATGACTACAGACCCGTTGCCCTGACCCATCTGTAGTCATGAAGGTCTTTGAACGCCTCGTGCTTGCCCACCTAAAGTCCATCACAGACCCTCTCCTAGACCCCCTGCAGTTCGCGTATAGAGCCAACAGGTCCGTGGAGGACGCGGTCAACATGGCCCTACACCATGTCCTAGAACATCTGGACACGGCCGGGACCTACGCCAGAATCCTGTTCGTTGACTTCAGTTCGGCATTCAACACCATCTTGCCACCCATACTGGAGTGTGGGCTCTCTCTCGAGTCCATCGTCACCTCCGCCATCATCATCTGGTTCCCCGCTGCAGCGGCCAAGGACAAGGCCAAGCTGCAGCGGGTGATACGCTCGGCGGAGAGGGTGATTGGCTGCCCTTTGCCCCCCCTTGCGGCCCTGTTTAAAAGTAGGGCTTTGGGGAGGGCCAGGAATACTGTGAAGGCCCGATTTACAAACAGCTTTTTCCCCACAGCCATCCGGCTCCTAAATGCCGCTGCCCCCCCCCCCCCCCCCCCGACCTGACCCCCTATCTATCTACCCTCCCTCCACCCCCACTGGACTGTCTGGATATGAACACTTGAACACTTGATCTCTGCACTTTATATTTATATTAATTATGACTCTTGCACTTTGATGTTGGTTTGCACTGTCTTGTCCTGTCTTGCACCTGTCCTGCTGTAAACCGTGCTCCACTGTCCCAAACCAAATTCCTAACATGTTTACATGTCATGGCAATAAATGTCTTCTGATTCTGATTCTAATTCTGAGCTCTATCCTTAACACTAGATGCGCAAAGATGTTTCACCTACTTTTGCGACTAGGTGTCACATCACACCCCCACTCTTCACAATGGGGGAGTGTGTACTGACGCACAAAGATCGCTGGATGGCGATGTCACACAAGAAGAGAAAAATGACTCCTTCTAAAAATGTATAATGTTCCTATGCTCAGAGGAGCAGAGAAGCGGGGAAATTATTAGCGCAATCTGATATGAAGTGTGAGTCAGCTGAAATTGAATAACAAATTAAATTAAAACAAATTAAATGATATATATGGAGAGGGGATTGATTGAGACTGTGGGAGCTTTACTAACGAATGAAAGTTGATTAAATAATAAAAATGATACAAAATAATAGTAATATATTGCAATATTGTGTTATCATAATGATGAGCTTCACGGTGATTTGTTGTGAACTTCCGGTAACATCAGCCTGTCAGCCCCTGCAGCTGCTCACAGGGGTTGTTATGGTAACATCAGCCTGTCAGCCCCTGCAGCTGCTCACAGGGGTTGTTAGAGGACAGACAGACAGACAGACACACCTGGGTTAGTGTTAGAGGACAGACATCAGCCTGTCAGCCCCTGCAGCTGCTCACAGGGGCTGTTATATGGGATTATATGGAATGGCTGAATATGTTCATTCTTTTTAATTTGATTACATTAGGCTATATCATTGTATTTGGTATAATGACAAATAAACTTGAAACTTGAATGATCTCACAGGAGCGCGTACCTGCACGGAGCGTTCATGTGCCGCAACCTGTTATAGTTAGTTTCACCTAGGCCTATATTAGTGAAAAGAACTGAAAGAAAATACATGAAAGAAAGGAGAGAAAGAGTACAGAATGATAAATCATTCAGAATGTTATTGGTTTTAATATTTCACAAACTGCCAAAATGAGCACGCTCCCTCGCACGCCCAGCCCATCATTTTTGATTCCGCTAATGTAAGTAAATGTCTAATGAAAAGTGTGACAATGTTGAAAGACATGATGTCATAATCAAAATATAAAACCTGATTGGATTAAATAAGATTCTTGTGTTGTGATTGTGTTTACATTGTTGTGATGGCAAAATAAATCTTGGTTATGTAATGTGTAAAGTGGAGAGGAGATTGATCGGGACTGCGGGAGTTTTCATTACTAACGAATGAAGGTTGATTATTATTATTAAAAAATAAGCCTGTCAGCCCCGGCGACTGCGGTAAGCTTGTAAGCTTAGTAAGCGGGAGAGCCGTGTTTGAAACCCGCTTGGCTCCCCTCTGCCCCCAACTCTTTCTCGTCTCCTGCCTGGGTGGTGTGTAACATGGTGGTCACCACAACACACGCACACTTTATTTGTCAAATACACGCTCTGCGTGGTTATGTAATGTGTAAAGTGGAGAGGAGATTGATCGGGACTGTGGGAGTTTTCATTACTAACGATTTCACACGACTGATTGACTTTCTACGGCAGCGAAATACATTATCAATACATTATATACTGGTGGCCTTACTTTCCTGTCTGGAACTATATCTGTCCAATGAAATGAAAAATTATGAGTGGGACTGCCCCACTCAGAATTTTTCTTATACATTATATACTGTAGGCCTATTATAAATATCCGTTCGTTATATAATATTCGTTGATGATTAGGCTACATAATCAAATGTAGGCTACTGCAATTACTTTGCTGCGGTAGCTATAGCATGCAACACAACTGAGAGAGTTGAGTTCAACCTTTCTGGTGGGAGGTGCAGGGGGATGGTTTGAAGGGCTTGCTGGATAAATTGCCATCCTTTGTTTGTTGATCAGAAATGATCAAGAAGCGATTATCAAGAATATGATGACCCTCCCCCATCAACCATTAGGCTACATCAAGTGATTGTAACGTTTATTTGTCAAATACATGCTCTGCGTGTTTCTATTCGTGATGATGAATAAATAATCTGTTCAAAGATAAATTGATAAATGAAAGGGAGCAACACAGGAATCTACTGGCGAATCTATTTGGTGCAGCAAAAACACAGCTTGGGATTCCATGGGAATTACAGGGAACTATGTGTCAAAGGTATTTATCATCATATTTTTCAATATAAAACGGTATGACATGGCAGTCGCACACGCCCGTCCCGCAATAAATATCATTTTATTTGATGTGCACATTTCATGGCAAGAGAATACCGAGATATGTGGCAAGAGAGAGTTTATTCACCCAACAATTGTTTGTTCACTGCACATAATAACATGAACACACTATGAGGTTTCAAACAAACAAAATAATTAATACACTCTGCAATTGGCTACTACAATGTTACCAAAATCAACTATCTAACGTTCGAAAACGAATCTACAAATATTAATCTGCGAAAATCTATGTATAAACGTCTTGCCTGTTGTGTATTATTATCATTGCCGACACAGGTCGACATGAGAATTGTTGGCTACTCTTATCATACTGAACATCTGATAATAAGATGAAGGGCAGTATTATTCATCTTTACTTTATTGGGTGAATAAACTCAATATGAATTATTGTACAGTTGTCTATAGGCAAGAATGGGCTGAAACAAAAGCAGAGTCTCAATCAAACTGTAGCCAGATTAGGAGACTACTAATTGTAAATAGTAATGCACAACTATGTGAGTCATGATGATAATTTCTGTGTTTCTGTGAATTCATATATGTATAGCCTATTGCATTATTTGAAAATTGACAGCGCTGTAAATAGTGTCATTCAATGCACAACGCACGTCATTTCACACGATTTTGATTGACTTTCTGCGGCAGCGAAATACATGATCAATATCTTATTATCAATTATCAATATACTGGTGGCCTGAGATGGTCCAGTGGTCTAGCACCGTGGTCTACAGTGCACACATACAGTGCCTTGCAAAAGTATTCACCCCCCTTGGCATTTTTCGTGTTTTGTTGCCTCACAACCTGGAATTAAAATGGATTGTTTGAAAGTTTGCATCATTTAATTTACAGAATATGCCTACAACTTTGAAGATGTGATTTTTTTTTATTGTGAAGCAAACAACAACAAATAGGACAAAATAACAGAAAACGTCAATGTGCATAACTATTCACCCCCTTAAAGTCAGTACTTTGTAGAGCCACCTTTTGCTGCAATCACAGCTGCAAGTCGCTTTTGATAAGTCTCTACGAGCTTGCCACATCTTTCCACAGGGATTTTTGCCCATTCCTCAAGGGAAAACTGCTCCAGCTCCTTTAAGTTTGATGGTTTGCGCTTGTGAACAGCAATCTTCAAGTCTGACCACAGATTCTCAATTGGATTGAGGTCTGGGCTTTGACTAGGCCATTCCAACGCATTTATATGTTTCCACTCAAGTGTTGCTTTAACAGTATGCTTGGGGTCATTGTCCTGCTGGAAGGTGAACCTCCGTCCTAGTCTCAAATCACTTACAGACTGGTACAGGTTTTACTCAAGAATATCCCTGTATTTAGCACCATCCATCTTTCCCTCGACTCGGACCAGTTTCCCAGTCCCTGTTGCTGAAAAACAGGATGGTGTTCTTGGGGTGATGGGATGTGTTCAGACATAGCGTTTTCCTTGATGGCCAAAAAGTTCAATTTTAGTCTCATCTGACCAGAGCACCTTCCTCCATACATTTTGGGAGTCTTTTTTCAAACTCAAAACGTGCCTTCTTATTTTTAGCTGAAAGTAATGGCTTTCTTCTGGCCACTCTTCCATAAAACCCAGCTCTATGGAGTGTACGGCTAATTGTGGTCCTATGGACAGATACTCCAGTCTCTGCTGTGGAACTCTGCAGCTCCTCCAGGGTTACCTTTGGTCTCTGTGCTGCCTCTCTGATTAATGCCCTCCTTGGCCGGTCCGTGAGTTTTGATGGGCGGCCCTCTCTTGGCAGGTTTGTTGTGGTGCCATGTTCTTTCCATTTGATTATGATGGATTTGATGGTGCTCCTGGGGATCATCAAAGATTTTGATATTTTTTTATAACCCAACCCTGACTTGTACTTCTCAACAACTTTGTCCCGGACTTGTTTGGAGAGTTCCTTGGTCTTCATGGCAGTGTTTGGTTGGTGGTGACTCTTGCTTAGGTGTTGCAGCCTCTGGGGCCTTTCAGAAAAGGTGTGTATCTACTGACAGATCATGTGACACTTAGATTGCACACAGGTGGACTTCGGCCCAATCCCGATTCCCTTTTCCACCCCTATGGCTAGTTTTCGAGTGTGACTCGATTTCGAGCCAAGGCCTTCGAACAGAGTTGAAATCTACCCCTATGAAATGGGACAACCCTTCAAGACTGATACGTCATCAGTAGTATCGTAGAAAAGCATTGATGCTCGCGACTCATTCACAATTTCACTTTTACGCTATCAATCGATCAAACAAGTCATCAAATAAAAAAGAACAATGCTTCATTATCAGACCATGACAGAATAACGGCGCTCTAACCTGTATGAAACCTGTGCTCCTACCCTGCCAGTCTGCACTGATT
Source organism: Nansenia antarctica (assembly GCF_963989245.1). NCBI lineage: Eukaryota > Metazoa > Chordata > Actinopteri > Argentiniformes > Microstomatidae > Nansenia > Nansenia antarctica. The sequence continues at coordinate 36,618,934 of NC_137680.1, forward strand.
TAGGACAACAGTGCAACAACTTCGCGGCTGAACTTTAGTTAAATTTACGGCGTCATATACCATCAATGGGAAACATGGAAAAATGCATGACTTACAGATTTAATTTTATGACGTTCCGAAATCCGAAGTGACAGGAACGCTGGAGAAACAGCCGCTGTCCACTGCATTAATTAACTACATGTCCTTGATGAGTCTCCCGCTCACTGCCCTCCATCAAAAATGGCACATACATCGATAATATTACATAATAACAACTGCTCGGATTAGATTGCGAGTTGTTTTGGTATGCCGCAATACAACTATAGCGTCATATACCACCAAGGGGGGGGGGAATTCGCGCCTATCATGCACATATCAGCCTGTGGATAGATAACTTTAGATAGATAACTTTACATTAAATATGTCTACCATCATCTGCTGTCAAACACCACAATTTATTTCTAAATAAACATGATTGTACATCTCTGAAATGTTAATCACGCACCGATGTATTTCTATGGGGAAGGCTGTGCTTGACGATTCCATTAGACTGACGCCGGGGCAGAGGAACAGGGTGACTGCCTGTGACAAACGTGCAGATATGAGTGCTGCTTTGGTAGTCTAATGGAAGTGATCAGGTAGGCTACCAGTCCTCTAATGCTAAACACGAGCGCGCTGGACTGTGGAACTTTCTATGTTAAGCATAGGCACACGCATAGGCACCTCGGCATAACAGCGATTTTTTTTGTTATGCTTGTTGTAAAGAAAAGGTCTATAATGCATTGAAATGACATTAGTACATCAGACATTAGACATGGAAATATGTCATATGCATGACTGTCCACAAATCAGCCTGTAACGTTAGACACAGCACCTCGACATAAAAGCGATTTTTTTGTTATGCTTTTTATAAAGAAAAGGTCTATAATGCATTGTAATGACATTAAACTAAGATAATAAGATGGTTATCATAATTTTTCTAATCTTTATTAATAAGTAATTACAGAGAAAGTAAAATGACATTTCCGCATTGAATAGTGCGACATAACATTTCTGTAGATGATTCGCAAGCTCCCCTAGTGGTGACATGAGCTTCCCTGGAAACATGGTTTGTGAAATTTTGGGGGAGCTCTAAAATATTGATATGATAGCCAAATAAATGCTATTTTGGTCATGGTTTTTCTCAAAGGTGTAAAATAAGGGGGGAAAAATAATATATATAAAAAAAAAATATCATGAAAAAAAAGATTTTACCGCGCTAGCCTACGGACTACGTGCGTTAAAAAACTGTCACCTGCGCGCCATTGTTGATGACAGTGAAAAGAAGAAGAAAAGATGTCGAAAAGAAGAAAGCAACTCACCTTGGGCGATTTCTATCCAAAGAAGTCTAAACAAAATGATGAAGAGGAAAATCCATCTGTAGCTGGTGGTGGGGGCTGATGCTGATGGTGGTGGGGGCTGATGCACAATTAGCCATACTGATGCCGAGAGAAGAGGCAGCTAACGTTAGTGCTAATGCTAACTTGACAGCTAACGTTAACGTTACTGTGGGGGCTGAAGAGACACAACAAGACAAGCCAAGAGAAGAAGCTAACGTGGAAACTAATGTTAGGAAGACAACAACAAAAGAGGTCGGAGGAGATGAGGAAGAGGATGATGATGCTGATGACCACCCGCCTGTTGCTGGAGATGGGGGGTGCGAAGATACTGGGGTCCCTCTGGCTGGCTGGACCAGCGAACAGTGGAGTGACTGGAAGTCTAGACTCGCAATAGACTGCGTGAACCCAGCCTCTCATCACTACTTTTTGTGGACCTTAATGGACCTCCATTGGAGAGATTCGATCCAATGCCTTTCGTCACATCATGGCTTAAATCAGGTCATCGCCTGTCCACATCATGAGCTCCTGGACGTAGAGCAAAGGCAGCTGAACCCAGGCCTCTGTGGTCGCTTCTGTGTTAAGGTAAGACCCGCTTTTATAGACTTGGCTTCTGCTGTGTTGTAGGCCTATGGATTGCTGTGTTATAATGAGAAGGGCTATGTGCATGGTAGTGTTGTGTAGGGCAGTGTTTAGGCTTGGTATGTGGCGTTGCGTCGCCCTCGCATGATGTGCGGCTCCCCCGCACACCGTGATTTAATTCGCACACTGTTCGCAATGCATGCTGAAATCAAGGGGTATGGCTTCAAAGCTAGTCTAGTCCTGAATTCGCTCGAAACGAAGTCATGGCTAGACCTCCGACTTACCCCTTCCCCTCGGTGAAATATGAATTGGGACACCCCTACCCTAAACGTGAACGCGCAAAACGAAGCCATAGGGGTGAAAACGAAGCCGTATGGGTGAATTGGGATTGGCCCTTAATTTCACTAATTATGTGACTTCTGAAGATAATTGGTTGCACCAGAACTGTTTAGGGGCTTCATAACAAAGGGGGTGAATACATATGTGACGCGATGTAGTCGAATTGTACTGGGGCCTCATTTATAAAAAAGTACTTGAACGTCATCTTTGACTTTCACGTAAGCAAATGTTTCTAAACTGACGTAAGCATTATTTATAAAACGGGCTGAGATGGTTGCGTACGTGCTTCCCAGGGACGTGCCGTCCATATAAGCAGGGTAAGCAGTGCTTACCCAACGAAAAAAGAAAAAAGGACCGTGAAAATATTAAAATAAAAGTGCATGTAACCGTTTGTTTGTTTTCATTAAAAGAGTCGTATTTTAGGTCCCAGGGCAGCAGGAGTCATTCATTTTGACGTTGCATTTTTAGCGCCACCTGTAGGAGTAAAGCACTTCCTACTCTGCATTGCATATAAGCACTCCTCTCTCTGCTTTCCCTCGCGTCCATTCGAATGCATGAAAATGTCTTTTTTATTTTTTTTCCGATGCCTCAGCCCGCTGTTTAATGTGACCAGGGTAAGCATGCTTACAGCCAATCAGAGTAGGTCTTTCATTCCGATAAGAGCTACTGATTGGCTCTTATCACTTTCAAGTTCACTTAACATTTCACCTCTCACCCGGCAGAATAGCTTATGCCAGCTAGCTCAAACGATCTAAATAATAATAATCAATAAGGATAACTTGCTTGATTTTGTGAATATGGACATTACTGTCAGCGACCTAAAGGGATTTCGTAGACTGGACTGGACTGGAAAAACACAACTACTGGCTAAAGGCCGCCCGGCCGCCCGCTCACCGATGTTCACACCCAGAAAGGGAGAGTCGCCAGCGGCTACAGCAAGCCTGGTATGAGCGGTTTATATGATGTATATGATTCGCGAGGCTGGTGGCGATCTGTGCTTGTTTATATGGTTTGAGTACTTTGAGAGGGAGGGTTTGTGATGTGATGTCAAGTGCCTGTGTGACAAAGTGTGAAAAGAAAGTGTGTTGTGAGTTTACTATGGAGGATGGAAACGGTGTGTGTCTGTGTTTGCGATGTTGAAACTGGACTTGTAGATTTCAGCAGGTTGGCTACTTGAAAATATCTTTGAACAATGAGCAACCCTGATATAGTCGAAACTGGCAACTGTTTTTTTTGTTTTTGGTAATCTGATCACAAAGTGACACTACAGTTTATTAGCGGGTTCTAGGGCATCAAAATTGCATTTCCTTGAAACTGCGTTCACTGATAGCGTGTATGTGCAATTATGTGTATTTCTATATCTTATGCTTACCCAATCTAAAAGCTCACGGCACGTGCCTGGTGCTTCCTTCTATAAATACCAAATATACTTGGAATTGAACGCAGGTGAATGAGGTTTGTATTAACGCCCTGTGATAGAGGCTCAATTATAGCGGCTGAATTAAGACAAGTGCTATAATATAGGATAGGCGTTCGTCTGGAAGAGGGCAGAGAAGAGTGGCTTCTCGGTAAGTTGCGTTTGTAACGTTTGATCATGACAACTAACCAGGCAAATGCTTATACTCAGTAGGCTACTCAAGTTGTAAAAGAAAATCAGGGGGGATGGTGGATTTTTATCATATGAGGACAATTTTAGCATCCCCTCAGCGTCAGTGACTTCAGTGTCAGTAAAAATGTCATTGCATGTGTGCGTGCCCCCTCGCACCTTGAAATAGCAGTAATACCACTGTTGTGTGGGTGTATCGGACATATATCACACAGTAGTATAGGAACAGACAGGGTACTTTATTTCTCTTCTTCACTCAGCACGGAACTACCTTCTTCTTCTATTCATACATAGTACGTCTCACGTAACGAAACAGCGCCCTCTAGGGTCATCCTATTATAACATATAGGCAAGTGCAGTGTAGGCCTATTGTATGGACACAACATCTTCCCCTTTGCAACAAAGGATACTTCTGGTACTCTAACATGAGTATTCAACATAACATAGAACATTCACATACTACACTCTGCATAATGTATGTAACCCAAAATAACAATTAAACTTCCACAGATTAAGCATATCTTTTCACTCACTTAGACATGACAAAGTCCCTAGTCCAACTAGGTGGATTTCTACTTCTGGTAGGTCTGAGTTGGGTACCTGTGTCAGAGTCCGGCGGTTTGTCAGTCCCTTGCTCAGTACAGTCCAGTGCATTGTCGGAGTCAGTACCTGGGGTCAACTCTGGCAGTGCAGATAAGCGTGAGGCGTTCCAGACTCTTCCATCATCCAGCAGGTAACTGTTTGAGCTTCTCCTGGTCACAACAGTCTTTGGTCTGGTGAACTTCAGTTCTCCTTTCTTTACTTTCCATGGCTTCCTAACCCGTACTTGGTCACCAGGCTGGAAGTCTGTTGCTTTGGCATGGCGGTGAGCATCTGTGTATTGTTTGGATTTGACTTGTTTTTGTTTCACTCTTTCACGCACAGCATGTTCATCCATGGAGGGTACAGGCATGTCTTTTATCACAAGCTTTGTTCTCATTCGTCGTCCGTGAAGCAGTTCTGAAGGGGATACTCCAGTGGTAGAATGAGGCGTTGCTCTGTAGTCCATCAGGAATGTTCTCAGAAATGGTTTCCACGGTTCTCCTTGGATCGATGCGGTCTGTAGGCAGTCTTTTATAACACGGTTAAATCTTTCAACTTCTCCGTTAGCTCTTGGATAGTAGACTGCTGATTTCAGGTGTGTAATCTCCCTCTTCTTTAGAAAGTCGGCAAACTCAGCGGAGACAAACTGAGGTCCATTATCACTGACCAGCTCCTTTGGATTCCCCTCTCGAGAGAAGATAGCGGTGAGGGACTGGATGACCGTAGCGGTGTCGGTGCGGGGAGCGAAGGCTACTTCAGGCCATTTGCTATAGTAGTCCACCAATGTTATGGCAAACCTACAGTCAGCAGGTGCTATCTCGAATGGACCTACGATGTCCACTGACACCTTCTCCCAGGCAGCAGCTGGTAGAGGTACAGGATGAAGTGGAGCATCATGGGTAAAGGTCGTTTTATCATTCTGTCGGCAGGTCGTACAGTTCTTCACGAGTGTCTCTATTTGAGAGTCCATTCTGTGCCACTAATACAGTTCTCTGAGGCGCTGTTTCGTCTTCACAATGCCTTGGTGGGTTTCATGAGCAATGTCAATGAGTCTCTTCTGCAATGACTCAGGCACAAGCAACCGATGAGTACCTCTGACGATGCAGTCCTCCATGACTGCAAGCTCATGTCGAATCAGGAAGTATGGTTGTAAGTCAGGATCAAGGGTGTTTTTCTTTGAGGGCCAGCCCTCCCTAATCTGTGCACGGAGCTTTGTGAGCACTGGACAGGTGCAGCTGGCAGACTGGAAGTCATCCTCGGCCACCTGGCGATCCGTAGGCCAGCACGGTTGTTCCCTTTTGTTGTCAGTAGTGTTGTTAGTGCTTGATGGTCAGTGCGCAAATGGAATTTCCTTCCCCAGAGCCATGTACGCCATTTCTCAGCGGACCAGACGCAGGCGAGCGCTTCCTTCTCAACGATCGAGTACTTCCTCTCAGCATCCGACAGACTGCGAGAAGCGAAGGCGACAGTCTGTTCTTCACCCTTGTTGTCTAGTTGAGTCAAAACGGCTCCAAGCCCATAGTCTGAAGCGTCTGTGGACACAATGGTAGGTTTGGTGGGGTCGAAAAGAGCTAATGCAGGGCTGTTCACAATCAGCTGTTTGACTTGGTCAAATCGTCCTTGTGCCACATCGTTCCATTGGAATGTACTGTTCTTTCGCAGTAGGGCTCTCAGGGGCTCCACAACAGCAGCGTAGTTCGGCACAAACTTACTGTACCAGGCTGTCAGACCCAGGAACGAGCGGAGTGTAGAAGGATCAGTAGGAGGCGGGGCCTTCAGGATTGCAGTTACATGAGAGTCATCTGGCAGGAGACCGTCCGGGCCAATCTTACAGCCAAGAAAGGTCAAAGTAGTTTGACGGAACTTGCATTTATCAACATTGAGTTTCAGTCCTGCGGTGTCGATCTTGTGCAGCACAGCCTTGAGATTGTCGTCGTGCACAGCTTCTGAAGATCCATTCCATCGTCAGAGGTACTCATCGGTTGCTTGTGCCTGAGTCATTGCAGAAGAGACTCATTGACATTGCGTCATCGAGGTAGCATTGCACACCCTTGAGGCCACTGAGAATCGTCGACATCATCTTCTGAAACGCGGCAGGGGCGGAGCTAAGTCCGTAAGGTACTCGGCGGTACCTGTACAGGCCTTCGTGCGTAATGAAAGCGGTGAGCCCTCTGCTTTCTTCATGCAGCTTCAGTTGGTGATAGGCAGATTTAAGATCCAGTGTAGAGAAAATTATGGATCCACGTAGCTCAGACAGTATGTCCTCGATCAACGGCAAGGGATAGCCATCAACAACCACAGCTTTGTTAGGTTCCCTTAGATCAACGCACATGCAGATGCCACCAGTCTTTTTCTGGGTGACTACAATTGGGGATACCCATTCAGATGCATCGACTCTCTCAATGATTCCATTTTCCTCCAGGTTCTTCAGTTCACTTGTCACAGCGTCACGGACTGAAAGCGGTAAGCGTCTGAGCTTTTGCTGTACTGGCTTCACGTCTGGCTTTACCTTGACCTTATGTACAAAGTTTTTTGCACATCCAAACGCAGCTGGAGTTCCATGTTGCTGTTTGCAAGCCGTAGCGGAGGCTTTGGTTTGGTGGAGGGTTGCGCAGACAGTAACTGTCTCGGTTATCAACTGTCCACCTTTTATCTGTAACTCAAGAGCAGTCACAAGGTCCATACCTAGTATAGGAGTTCCCGTTTTTACTATGTAAAAGTCTGTAGTTGCACACTTCTCCCGGAAAGTAATGTCAGCAGTAAGACATCCTAGCACATCCAACTTCTCTTTAGAATAGGTAACAAGTTGCACCTTAGGTTCACTTAGCCTACTCAAACTAAAATGATCCCTGTATACATTCTCAGGCAGTATAGAAACACCAGACCCTGTATCAACAAGTAGCTCAATCGTAACAGTCTGTGCAGTAGGTGCAGTAATAGTAGTAGCACACATCAACTTATTCATGTCATAACAATTTCTCACAGATAAAACACACATTTCAGGCACAACAACTTCATCATTATCATCTGTCACTTCATTTACAGACTTAGCAGAGGATTTGCATACTCTAGAAAAATGTCCCATTTTTCCACATGTCTTACATTTGCATTCTTTTGCAGGGCAGGATTTATCATTGGCAAGATGGCTTTCTGACCCACAGCGGTAGCAGGTGGTGTGAGTCCCGTCCATTTTAGGCTTGCCGCGGTTTGGCTTGAAATTGCCTGCCTTCATTTTCACGTGAACGGCAGCCACATCCCTAGTGTCAGCAATGGCTTTGGCGTCAGCTATGGCAGCTTCAGTGCGCCTCGCTACATCCAGAGTTCTGTCCAATGTCAGAGTCTCTTCCATTAACAATCTTTCACGTATGCGCGGATTGTTTGTCTTCTCTACAATCTGATCGCGCAGCAGTTCATCCTGCATGGCGCCAAACGCACATTGTTTAACGAGCTCGCGCAGGGCTGCAACATAGTGATCCGTGGACTCACCGACAGCTTGTGCTCGTTGCCGAAAACGGTACCTTTCGCCGACAACATTCACTTTCGGAGAGAAGTATTTCCTCAAAGCACTCACAGTTCCAGTGTAGTCATCAGTAGCGAGTGGCAAGGTGCTGTAGATTCGTTGTCCTTCTGTTCCTAAGCAGTGAATGATCAGGGCTCTCTTCCTCTCGACGGCAAGGTCTTGTCCCCCGATAGCTAGCAAGTAGTTGTCAAACAACCTTATCCACGCATCAAATGCTATCTTCGGTTCACCTGGGCACTCCAGGAACGCGGCAGGAGGTTGCAAGGAAAGTAAAGCCATCTCCTCTTCTTCACTACTACTCTCGTCGCCACTTTGTTGTGTGGGTGTATCGGACATATATCACACAGTAGTATAGGAACAGACAGGGTACTTTATTTCTCTTCTTCACTCAGCACGGAACTACCTTCTTCTTCTATTCATACATAGTACGTCTCACGTAACGCAACAGCGCCCTCTAGGGTCATCCTATTATAACATATAGGCAAGTGCAGTGTAGGCCTATTGTATGGACACAACAACCACGTTCATTGATAAATGACATAACGTATGGAAAGAGGGGAGGGCAGTTTTAGAAGGGGGACGATTTTGACTGTTTTCATCCCGCCTCAACTCGAGTGCTGCTTATACTGTAATAATATAATGGTCTTATTCTTATCAGGTGACATTGAAAACATGATTGCGAACTCCCTTTGCGAACTCCCACACACCGGAGAAACTCCAGTATAATTTAGCGCGTGGCCGGGCAAGGTCCGTTGTGAAACGCACTAGGCATGTTGAAGGGGAGATAGACAGCTCCGGAGGGATATAAAGGAAGACTGAAATACAATCATAAACATCAGTTCCCTTTAAATCTTGAATTAAACTAATTTTCTCAGCAGATAACAACATCGTTAATTTTTATTACGAGCCACATAAACTTCGCATGAATTACAGCAGGCAACGTTTTTCCAGTGCGGCTCACATGGCGAACGGAGGTAACCACAACACAAACACCACTCTCTCCAGCTCTCAGCAGCCTCACCCTCACAGAGCATGAAGTGAGACGCGTGCTGAAGGCGGTGGCCCCCAGGAAAGCCTCGGGGCCGGATGGCGTCCTGGGACGGGTGCTGAGGGACTGCGCCGACCAGCTGGCCGGGGTTTTCACCAACATCTTCAACCAGTCCCTGTCCCAGGCCACCATCCCACCCTGCCTGAAAACCTCAACTATCATCCCAGTCCCGAAGAAAAGCACGGTGAGCTGCCTAAACGACTACCGCCCGGTGGCACTCACACCAATCATCATGAAGTGCTTCGAGAAACTAGTCCGGGCCCACATACTCACACGCCTCCCGCCCAACCTGGATCCATACCAGTTCGCCTACAGAGCCCACAGGTCCACAGAGGACGCCATCGCGACGACTCTCCACGCCACTCTATCCCACCTGGAGAGGGGAAACAGCTACGCGAGACTGCTCTTTGTGGACTTCAGCTCCGCCTTCAACACCATCCTTCCAGACAGGCTAGTGACCAAACTACTAGACCTGGGTCTATCACACTCTATATGTGCATGGATCAAGGACTTCCTGACCGACCGCCCCCAGAGGGCCCCTGTGGTATATTACCTTGTTGGTTATGAATCAAAGAATCAATTCTGAGTTCAAGACGATTTATTTAAAGTACAGATGGTCTGGTCTGGTCTGGTCTGGTCTGATCTTCAGCAGGGGTGAATAAGAGAGAGAGAGAGAGAGAGAGGGGGAGGGGGACAGAGAGGAGCTGCTTGGTCAAGCTGAGAGAGAGAGAGAGAGAGAGAGAGAGAGAGAGAGAAGAGAGACAGACAGAGAGCTGTGTGTTCCAGAGGTGAGAGCGAAGAGAGCGCCCCTCAGAGCCCACACCCTTACTTATAAACAAAGTCAAAATGCAGTCACAACCAATGGTCCTATCAGGTCAAGGGGGAGAGGCCAGGAGCTTTGGCAAAAGGGTCATAAATACCTTGCCCTAACCCCACAGTCAGGAGACATTCCTTCATAGCAAACATATAGGCCCATTATTAAGTACAAATATACTACATATTCCCCCCTCGGAACACCCAGAGGGTGTTCCGAAATTAAACGACCACAAAACAAAAACAAAAACACAAAACCCCACATACTGCAGCTAAGAGACCAAAAAACACAAACAACAACAGACAGAAAAACTACACCAACACACAACACAAGAAACATAATAACACAGACCAACCCAGCACCAGTACCAGCAACCAAAGACATCATACAAACCAAATATAAAACAATCAACAATTTAAAAAAAAAAAAATCCTAAAAATAACAATCAAAATTAATCTAAACACAGTACATCATACACATTTCAACACAAAAACTTCCAACGACCGACGTCTTCTTGTTTCTTGCATCTTCAATACAATACACAAATAATGACATTCAGTTATCATAACACATACTTCCCCAACAGTAAGCACAGGACAAAGGGAAAGCATGAATGCATAGATCTTCACCTCAGATGAGGACTAGTCTTCTGAAAAGTTCATCAACGTGGACTGAGTGACTGATTTTCCAAAAACAGTCAATTTCTCCTAAGAAAGTCAAAAATCATGTCTGCTATAATAGGTGCTCCTATCTTAGCAAAATAAGTTTTCCATGCCCCTAAGACTGTTTCCAGCCATGCTATCATCTGCTGTCCATTCCTGTCGTTCCCTTTGATCTGCTGCTTCACTACCCTATGCATAGTCTTTAATCTTTTCCTAACTGGTCGTCGTCCGTCAGTGTCATTGAGGTTCAGGCAGTCGTCTGGTCCCCTCCCACGCTGATCAAGGTCTGGGGAGTCGCCCTCAGCATCATCTGAAGCATGATGCAGGCACACACCAGCATCCCCAGTAGCACAGGTGTCCAAGCTTTGGACACTCCCAGGCTGGACCTCCAGACTGTCAACACTCTCTGCTTCGTTTGTTGCTGGTTCATTGGCATCTGGACAGCTTTCCACTGTCCCCTCGGTTTCAGGCATTGCCGGTAATGTCACTGGCTGTAACTCTGGCATTGCCACTGGCTCTGGCAACACCACAGCATCTCGTCGTAGCTCCTCCTTCTCAGGTTCTCTGGGAACCTCGGCACCTGTTGGTACAACATCCTGCCTACTCTGTACATCCACCCCCCTGTCCACCACCCGTGGCCCAATTGGGGTAGGGATATGCCCAGACACCACTGGTGTACCCACTCTGATGTTGTTTCTCCAACAGACCCCACATTGACCTAAAGCATGGTCAATCTGTTCCATCAAATATGGACTCCAAAACCCATATTCCTTGGTGATCTTGCGTCTTACCTCCCCCCTAGCCACATGTGCTAATCCATGAGCTTCCCGTATTAACATGCCTAATAAATCTGAGGACAACCCTAACCCCTCATGATTCCTCCACAGACCTGTGTCATCCTGACTTGCCCCCCTTGCTAGCCAAACCTTCTTGTCTAACGTAGTTGCTCTACTCTGTAACATCAATAAATCCTCAAGTGTGACCATGCCCTGTAATTGTACTTCATGTGCGACCAGAAGAACTTTACCTGCCTTGTCTGCTCCTGTGATAGCTTTGGCTGCATCCTCTGCAGCCCTGTTACCTTGTGTGACATGTGATGATTCAGAGCTGTGTGCGGCACACTTTACTATGGCTAATTCCTTTGGCTTCATCATGGCTTGTAACAGCTTCCTGATCTGTGCGTGGTGCTGTATAGGCGTACCATCAGTTCTCTTAAAACCCCGCCCCTTCCATACGGCTCCATTAAAATGACAAACATTATGTGCATAGGCAGAGTCGGTGTACACTGTCACTCTCCGTCCGGTTCCCAAGTTGCATGCTTCTGTGAGGGCAATCAACTCAGCCAACTGAGCTGAGCAAGGCTGAGGAACTGCCTCAGCCTGTTCCACAATAAACTTTGAATTGTGTGCTTTAACTAAGGAATACCCAGCGCACAACATTTCTCCTACCCGGTAACAAGACCCATCAACCCAATATTCTATATCAGCTCCCTTTAAAGGCAAAGCTTGTAGGTCTGTTCTATGCTTAAACACTCTGGCTGTCGATGGAATCTGAGTCAACAGCACATGAGGAACTTCAGTTGTGTAGCTGACGACCACCTCATTCACAGCATGTAGGTCATGTACCAGACGATATGAACCATCAGGTTTCTTCACTGGCAGAAGAGGTGTGTTACTTAATGGATATTGAGTTATCTTCAAGACTCCTTTGATCTGTGGCTCAATCCCATCAATTGCTTCCTGTTTCAATTGGTATTGATTTTTCCAAGGGGGTTCTGCACCCGGTCTGAGTTCAACTCTTAATGGACGAGCTGATTTCACAAATCCAATGTCTGTACTGTTCTTTGCCCACAGGTCTGCTGGCACATTCTGCATCATTTCTTCCCTGAGGTCTCTTTCCGCTTGTACAGGAAGGTTTGGCTTGTTCATTAGCTTCACAGTCTGTGGATGTCCTATTCCTTGAGCAGAGATCATCAGTTTTGTAAACTGTCCATCACTGCTCCTCCAGATAGCAGGGTTTTCTTTTGTTGTTACAAATCTGGCTCTCTCTGAGTCTGCCATCATTGCCCCTAAATGCTTCTGCTCATAGTGTTCAGATATCATAAGTGTCACATGTGGGATGCTACCCTCAACCTTATGCTCCTGATCTAGATAAGTGTCACTGTTTATCTTCATAGCCACTCCCTGAGGGCCTAGGATTATACAACTTGTGCTAAGCTGTACCTGTTTTGGCTGATGCTTCAGCCACTCATCTGGGTTTGCGTCTGCAGCATTTCTAAAATACTGGAGTGTACAATGCAATGGATCAGTAGGCCTTCTGGCCCCTGACATGTTTGTCAGGATGTAATTGTCCCACATCCTTGCTGGTTCCATTAGGTCTGGGCTAAGCCCTCCCACCCAATACACAATGGATGCGTTGTTGTCCATCATGACAGACAGCTGTCTGTTTTCTGATGGCACCGTCACCTGACAGCCGTCAGGTGTGCATTTCACTGTACAGTTCAATTGGCATAGAGCATCTCTCCCTAGCAGCCCTATTGGTGTGTGTTCTGACACAAGTATTGAAAGAGTTGCTCTCTGTCCCTTGCACTCTAAGTCTACAAGCTCAGTTGTAGGAATCAGCTGTTTAATTCCCTCAAATCCGATTGTCTTCACATATTTTCCAGACATAGGAAGGTGCGTGGCGTCTTCAGGCTTCTTTGTCACCACCAGCTGGCACCTCCCACTCGGATCTTCTGGGCACCCCTATAGCCCAGCTGCTGGGCCTCCGTAAGGGTTCATCACTCCTGGAGCAGGTGTAGCAGGAGGCCAATATCCTCCTCCTTGGCTCCCCCCTGCGCCCCCTTGGGGCCTGTTGTAGCAGGTACGGGCTAGATGTCCATACTGGCCGCATTGGTAACATGGTCCTAGAATCTTCCTCCCTGCTGCTGTCCATCCCCCTGGTGGTGGTCCTTGGCCAGGCTGTGTGTATGGCTGGTATGGAACCGCTTGCACCCCTGGTGGCCCCTGTGGGTATGGCTGGTAAGTAGCAGGATACCCCCCTTGTGGCCCCTGTGAGTAGGACTGGTAAGTAGCAGTCTGCACTCCAGGTGGCTGTTGCTGTGGCTGAGATGGGACCTGTAGAGCTAAAGCCTGCACTCCCTCTATGTTCCTCTTGCTTTCAGTCAATTGCACATGAGTCAATATTCTGAGTGACTCTTCGTCTTGTGTCTTCTGTATCTGAATATTATTTCGATATAACTCAACTTGATGAGCTACGTGGTCTATATAAACAGCCTTGTTCATGTGTCGTAGCCCCATCACTTCTGCTAGCTTATCCTTAACTGGGGTAGGAAGACCTTCTTGTACTTTTTCCCTGATCATGGCTTTTTCTAAAGGATTATCTTCAGCGTCCTTCCCTGTCACACTTCTCCATTGAGAGTGCACATGGGCAACAAATCCCCTGGGGTTCTCATCTCCCCCTAGTGGCTTCACAATGATATTGTCTGGGTGAACGTGTGTAGGGTAAGTTTCCCTGATTGCCTTCCACAGCCTGCCTCTGTTTGCTGCGAAGAGCTCTGGGTCATAGACTTATGTGTTGATATATTTATGAAGTCCTGCCTTCATCAATATTTCCTGCATTGTATCCAATCCTGTAATAAAAGCTAAGAGTCTTTTCAGGTCTCCCATCGCTGCTTGCGTTCCTGTCAGTCTCACGTCTACCGCTGTTGTCCACGGGTGGCCACCATCCTCCAGGACTGGGAGCTTTTCTATCACTTCCGACAGATCTGTATGATTCCAAGGATGATATTCTATCTTGTTACCCCGAATCAGCACTGGACAGTTCTTTAATGTATTTGACGACATTCGATGACAATCTTCCTCTTCCTCCCTTTCCCGTTGCTCCTTCAGCCGTCTGTGGTGTCTTTCTTCCTCTCTTTCCTTTTTCTCCCGGCGTCTTCTCCCACCTTTCTTTTCGGCTGTGGCTATCATCTTCCTGACCTGAGCGTTGTAGCCTTCATCTGCATTGTCATCATCACTTGAGTCTTCACTGCCATCTTCGCTGTCATCTTCCTTGTCACTCTTGTCCTCCCCTTTTCCCCTTGGCTCCTTCTTCTTCTTCTTCTGGGAATTGTCCTCCAGCACCTTAGCATATGGAGGGGGACTGGAGACTGGACACATGTTTGTGAATGGAATGTTCAATTTCTCCTCAAGTGTTTTGGCCAATTCATTTTTCTTTTCCGTTCCGATTTGTGCTGTTTTCTCATTCCAAGCTAATGCTATTTTCTGCCCCTCTACCTTAAATAGCTTTAAAATAGCTAACTCTAACCTGTGTTTTTCTGATCTATTCTTTGCCTTTTTCTGGTTTGCTTTATAGGTTTTAATAAGTACCTCTAAAGTTGCAATAACTCGTAAGTCGAAGGTGCCCTCTTTCGGCCATGGCTGTTCAATGTCTGCCCAACGACTATTCCATTTCGTTGACATTTTGCTAATTACCTTAACAAGAGGATTCATTTTTTCTACTATAACCTTAGGGGATAAAGTAGCCAATATTCCACTATGTTCGCTAATATCTTTTAACATCTTACTTGAATCTGCCCCCATCTTAAGTTGATGGGTTCCTAAATGCTTTATAAGCTGAAAATATACTATAAATTGAATAAGGTGTACTTTTCTTACAACCCACCTCCTTATTGCCTTGTTTGCTAAACAAATGCTAATCTAATTTAACTGTGTCAACTGTCCACACAGAACCCTACAACTCAGAATAACCGATTTGCCTCTTGTGTATTTCAGTGCAGTATTAACTTAAATCTAATCTCTGTGTAAGTACTTTATACTTAAATGTTTTTCCGAATTGTTTATGATATATGTCACTTAATTACTCATTCAATACTAATTACAGTTCTGGTCAACACAATTATTAAACTACAAAGGCTGGTCAACACCTAAGTATTCACTGATTTACAAAAACCCTTTTACTGCTCAACTATCAAATATGTACTATTCTGCTATTCCTTAATCAAAAGCTGTGGAAATGACCTAACTAAAATAAAAGATGTAAATTACAAATATTAATTACAACCTGTAGAATAAATCAACTGTTAAGTGAAAGAAATGAATGATTAGTTAGAATTATTCATTATATAATCATATACATTGATTTAATACCTGTGGAGTCAATTAGCTGTTATCAAAATATCAAACAAAAGAATAGTTATTCAGAATGGTTTTCATTAGACAGTCACAGACATTTGACCAAACCTGTGGAATCAATCAATTGTTTTGTGAAACAGACAATGAATGATCTGAATTATTATTTTAACCAATTAGTAATTAAACAAGTAATGTAATATTCAACAGTCATTTACAAACATCAATCTATGAATGTACAGATCTCTCGTCAACATTCTGTAAGCAGGCACAGAGCCGTTTTATTGGGGTGTCATAAATATCTTTCTGTGACACTGCTGTGACTCTGCTCACGCACAAGTTGCCTCTTGTTGCGCTTCTCTGTGTGTGGAATGCGCCTTCAATGCGCATGCGCGAGTCTCAGTGTGTAATGGCTGTAAGCGCCTGTTTCTAGTCTATGAATGTTTAACCGTATCTTTAAACTATTTAAAATACCCCGATGATCAATTCACTTAATCTCTATCTTTATAAATACTACAATCTATGTGTATGGATTTATCTTTATCTGTAAGAGATGAGTAATGAAATCCATCAAATTCAGCTCCCCTTTTTCTCGGAGCTTGAATGAATGAGTATGTGTGTGAGCGGACGCTCGTGCGGGGGTGGGGTATTACAAGTCTTTGTCTTACCTCTGGGGAAAACCGCGCCTGTGGGATTAATCTTACACCATATACTTTGCTTTCCACAATAATGTTATTTTCCACAACACAACAACTTCATGATTATCTTTCAATGCAGTTAAACTATTAGTTACCAAATTAAATCTCATTCAAATATTCTACAATGCATATGCTTTTCACTGTTCTCTTCACAGAGATCTTAAAGGCCTCTTTGTCCGCGTGCGTGTTTTTTCTCAAGGACAAAGAGCAATGGAGTCTAAGACACACTCTTAGGCCACAGTTCTGAAGATTTGATTTCTTAATCTACTACAATAATGCTCTTTCTTACAAAATAGACTTCACAGTCTAATTACACTTTATCAAATTAGGAATACTTATTCCATAAACACAATTTTACACACAAACGATATTCCATAATACTCTACACTCAAATCACATTTCCTTACCATCAAACACTATATTTACAAAAACGGACTTCGTAATCCGGCTCTCACCAACAGCTATTAAAGATCATGAAAGATTTGTTTCCTTTTCCAACAAGTTACTTTACTTTAAGGTTGTTTTAGTCTCAAAGAAAATGTTTGAAAACACAGCTGTTGCACACAATCATACCTTTCTTGCAGCTTCAGTTTTCAAACGTAGATTTCCTTTTATAGACCTCCGGGATTCTGGCTCGCCATTTATGTGGTATATTACCTTGTTGGTTATGAATCAAAGAATCAATTCTGAGTTCAAGACGATTTATTTAAAGTACAGATGGTCTGGTCTGGTCTGGTCTGGTCTGATCTTCAGCAGGGGTGAATAAGAGAGAGAGAGAGAGAGAGAGGGGGGGAGGGGGACAGAGAGGAGCTGCTTGGTCAAGCTGAGAGAGAGAGAGAGAGAGAGAGAGAGAGAGAGAGAGAGAGAGAGAGAGAGAGAAGAGAGAGAGACAGAGAGCTGTGTGTTCCAAAGGTGAGAGCGAAGAGAGCGCCCCTCAGAGCCCACACCCTTACTTATAAACAAAGTCAAAATGCAGTCACAACCAATGGTCCTATCAGGTCAAGGGGGAGAGGCCAGGAGCTTTGGCAAAAGGGTCATAAATACATTGCCCTAACCCCACAGTCAGGAGACATTCCTTCATAGCAAACATATAGGCCCATTATTAAGTACAAATATACTACACCCCCACACCTCCACAGCCCTCAGACTCAGCACTGGGTCCCCCCAGGGCTGCGTGCTAAGCCCCATCCTCTACAACCTCTACACCTACGACTTCACCCCCGTCCACCCCAGCAACTCCATCGTAAAGTTTGCAGACGACACCACCGTGGTGGGCTGCATCTCGGGGGGGGACGAGGCGGCGTACAGGGATGAGGTAGAGCAACTGAGCAAGCTGTGCAAGGTTAACAACCTGCTGCTGAACAAGTCAAAGACCCAGGAAATCATCGTGGACTTCAGGAGGAAAAAGTCCGAGATCCAGCCCCTGCTCATCGACGGAGAGAGCGTGGAGAGAGTCTCAACCCTCCGATTCCTGGGGGTGCACATGCAGGATGACCTGTCCTGGAAGGACAACACAACAGCCACCATCAAGAAGGCACAACAGCGGCTCTACATCCTGAGAGTCCTCAGGAAGGAACACAGCAAGCAGGAGATACTGGTGACCTTCTACCGCGGCGCAGTGGAGAGCATCCTCACCTACGGCATCTGCAACTGGTTCTCCAGCTGTACAACCGCGGAGAGAAATGCGCTACAGAGAGTCGTGAGAACAGCCCAGAAGATCACCGGCGCCCCCCTCCCCTCTCTGGAAGAGCTGTACAACACACGCTGTCTCAGGAAGGCCTCCAAGATCTCCAGAGACCCAACCCACCCTGGGTACGAACACTTTACCCGGCTGCCCTCGAAAAGGCGGTACAGGACCATGGCCGCAAGGACAAACAGACTGAAGAACAGCTTCTACCCCAGGGCCATCCAGGCCCTGAACACAGCAAAGACCTAGGTTCTGGGCCCTGGACAGTCTGGACGGATTGATGGCAGCTGCTGGACTGAAAAAATCAGGTGTAGTGCTGAGGCACAAATATGTACATTTCAAGCCTGCAAACTGCGACACTTTAAATGAATGTATAACACTATGTGAAATATGACAACCCTAGTCGTCTATCTGTACAGTATAGTATAGTGGATAGTGTACATAGCCTTTATTTATGTAAACCAGCTCCTTCCCTTGTGTTTTTTTTTTCTTTCTTTTTTTCTTTCCTAACACCAGGGGAGCCACCCCTCCTAAATTTCGTTGTTTGGTACCTCTACTATAGCAATGACAATAAAGACCATTCATTCATTCATTCATTCATTCATTCATTCATTCACATGCCTGTAATAACTCCGCATAACCAGTAGGTAATGTGCGTAAGCAAATGAATACTCGACGTTGAGCTACGATCGTTTCCACGGTCAAATTGACTCACGTTGAAATTGTATAAATCACTACGTTGACGTGGTCTTCTATGTACGACACGGGTAAGATCAAAATTTGATCTAAGCACGTTCTATAAATGAGGCCCCAGAACTCGCAAACGGGAAAGGCTTCAAATCAGCATTCGAAGTTGTTCTGAGCAAAAAATCTGATTTCCTTTTTTTGTCATCAGACGCAACTTGAAGTTTTGAACCACCCACTTATTATTTTTTCGAGCAGTTTTACGATAGTTAAATACGTGTACTTAATCAGCAAAATAAGCTTATTTTTAGCCTGATTTCTCCCGGGAAAATCCTCCTTTGTGGGAGGGGAGAAACTAATTCCAGGTTTTTTTCATTGGTCGATGGATGTGGCTACGAGAGGAGGCACTATTTGTTTACTCCACTAAGACTCGTAAGGTAAGATCTTCTATGTATGTTCATAGCGACTTTATTAGTTAAGTTAGTTGTTAGTGTGTTTGTGTATTTAGACATTTCTTTATTATTACCCACTAGCAACCAGTGTTGGGCACGTCATTTTTAAAAAGTAATTAGTTATAGTTACTAGTTACTTATCCCAAAGTGTAACTGAGTTAGTAACTGAATTACTTCATTATAAAAGTAACTAGTTACTAGGGAAAGTAACTAGTGCCTTACTTTTTACCACGGTGCAGCGGGCTAAGTTAAGGTCAGTCAGCCAAATGTGACAAGGAAAAGCTTACCCACTGCCATATTAGAAGATAAATGTGATCTTCTTGTGAAGATAGATTTTTTCTGAGCAGGTTTCAGCAGGGAACTTTTCATATTTATTGCACTTCAACAGACCACAACTGGTAGACATACTGTACTTCAAGTATTTTCTTCATTACAAAAGTTAACAGTTAAACAATAAGAAGTGCTTTTAAAGTAGTACTGAAATAGTGCCTGTACTTCCACCGTGAAAACGCCACGTTCACCTCAGAACACTCGGGACTCGCCATTGCTGCGTGTATCTCTCTGATAGTTTGAGTGTGTGTGTGATGCTGTGCGCGCGTGTGGTTTGTGTGTAGAAACATCCGCACAACACTGAACTATGGTTGGCTTACCATGACATTTTCTCTACCATAGCCAATCATGATCACTTGCGCGGTTGTCTCGACCCTCCCCTCCCCCCTCACCAACAAACAAACAAGAAACACATTTGCAGCTGTGACTGAGGTCGGATGACAATGAGAAGCTTCAGTAGTAACGCGCCGCATTGAATTACCGGTAACGGTAACGGTGTTGTAACGATGGAAATAGTAATCAACTAGATTACCCGTTACTGAAAAAAATAACGCCGTTAGTAACGCCGTTTATTTTAACGCCGTTATTCACATCACTGCTAGCAACTAACTGAAACCACATTGTTCAGTCTGCAAGCTGAGCTACCTTTGTTTGTTGGCATGCTAGCATTGTTGTTGCTCGGTAGTCTGTCTACGTTGTAAGTACGGTTAGTATGTCTACGTTGTAAAAGTTGTGTGTAAGACTCATGTTCAGTGTGTAATACTGGAATACTGTAACATGTCAAGTGATTACAGAAATCTTAAAAGTTTAAAAACATGTGTTGCTTCCTTTGTTATGAACGAGCTAGCCGCTAGTTGGCTAACGCCAAACACACTACTCTGATGATTTTCAATACATGTAATATTTTTCTTCTCTTCCTCTTTTTTCTATTATTACCTTCTCCCTTACGTCCATTTCCCCACTGACCATCATCTACTACCTGGACCTGGAGGAACTATGGAGTTGGACAAACATACTTAGTTACCAGCACTTTAGATAATTATCATTGCCATGTATTAGGCTAGCTATTTTATGAACATGGTATGGTAGTATTTTATGAATATGGAGTGCCAGTAACTGTAGGCAATATTTTAATGTACTATCTTCCTTCTGTTGCAGCTTTGATGCCCCCCACCCCACCAGACACAGCAGCTCAACAACTCAGAGCCAAGAGCTCATTGAAGTACACCACACACTCTGGCAATATTTTGTTGAATAACAAGAACAGTTGGGCATAGATACAGCATTTTGAACTGTGTCATGATTTATTATCTATTGATAGTCAATTCACAGACCTTGCATGCTTACCTGCGTATAGTCTGTTGTATGTTCTCAGTTGTTGCCCTCAGTTCAAGTACAACTCAAGTACAACTATACTTGTACTTGTTGCATGGCAAATACAACTTGAAACTGAACTATAAGGCTGGACATTGACTACTGAGCACTACACTATTTCCAGCACAAGACATCAGCAAATTACTCTTAGTTATTCTCATTCTGATTGATGATTTGTTTGGATCATTAAAAGAATAACAATTACAACTACCTTAATGCCTCCATAATAATAAGCTGGCTAATTAGCTACAGTAATAACATTGCTAGGTGATAATGTTAGCAATAGCTAGCTATGTACTGTAAACTTCTCTTTGAAAAGTCTATCTGACCCAGTGACTAACACTAATGTTTGCACACTGATTGTACTTTGCACAGCTTGTCGCACTATTGTTCTGCTGTAGTGCGACTACCATCACTTATACTTATACTTACTTTACTTATTTACTTATTATTGTGACTATGTACCTTGTTGAAGAACCAAAGCGAAAGATTTTTATTCTTGTGTACTGTAAAATAAATTCTGATTCTGATTGAAGACTTTTTTGTATCATTAAAAGACAGTAACAATAACAGTTACAACAACCATAAATAATAATAATAAGCTGGGTAATTAGCTTAGGTAATACCTTGCTAGGTAATAATGTTATAGCTTTATAACTATAGCTGTCTGACCCAGTGACCAATACTGACAGGTATTGACAGCTGATAGCTGTCAATCTAGAGGGGGAGTGGTTGGGGGTGGGGTTTTGATTGATTGATTGAAAACTTTATTAGAAGATTTGCAGAAGTAGGTACATGAAAGTACATATTACATACAAGGTCAACTAACAGGATAAAAACCCAAGAAAGCCACTGGCTTATTTCAATTGGGGTCCTTGATTCTCAATTCATCGTTACATGTAAGACAGACAAAAAAGCTAGTACTATCTACTAGATAATACAGACAAATAACTATTACTATCTACAAGATAAACACACATCCATCATGGGAAGAACAATACAACAAAACATAAGGTATGTACAGCGGGTAGGACAGGTGGGGACATACACCACAGGTGGGGGCGGGGGACAAAACACAAAGTATGTACAGTGGGTAGTTCGGGTCTTTTAATCTGATTTTTGATTTAGAGGGTCCAGTTACGGATTGCAGCCTCCTGTAAATGTTTTTTGAGAGTGGTTTTGAAGGTGGGCAGTGTTTTGCACTCCTTTAAGATTATAGGAAGGGCGTTCCACATTTTTACTGCATAGTTTGCAAACGAGTTTAACCCCTTGTTTGTGGTGCAACGCGGTTGAACGTGGTTCGTGGAGCTTCCTCTGGTGTTGTATGTGTGGACGTTGTTCACTTTTTGGAAGTATGTTGACAGGTACTTGGGTGTCTTTGTGGTGTAGCGTATCTTGAAGACCAGGCCCAGTGCAAGCTGCTGCACTCTGTCAACTACTCGTAGCCAATCAAGGCTCAAAAAATGAGCAGCGGTTAGATGTGTCCTAGGGTTGAGGCCTAGCAGAAGCCTAACCAGTTTATTTTGGGCTGTCTGGAGTCTTGTTTTATGGGCCTTTGTGGTTCTATAGTACCATGATGTTACGGCATAGTCGAAGTGACATTGAATGAGAGCTCCTGATAGGGTCCTCAGTGTGTTTTTACTGACAAGTGAGGATATCCTGTACAAGAATCTAGTTCTATGGTTCACTTTTTTGATTACTTTTGCTGCCATTTTATCTCCGGAAAGATTTGCCTCTAAGATGGAGCCCAGGTATGTAATATCCTCTTTTCTTGTGATATTAATGTTACCCACTTTTATTTTAAAATTTTCAGCCTTTCTGAGTTTAGATGGGGATCCGTATAGGATGGTTTCAGTTTTACCTAGGTGTATTGATAGTTTATTGTCAGCTAGCCAGATGCAGATTCTACTCAGTTCAGTGCTTAGCGCTTTTTCCACCTGCAATATGTCCCTGTCAGAGACCAGCAGAGCCGAGTCATCCGCGAACAGGAACAAATTGCAATCACATGCTGATGACATGTCATTCACATATATTAGGAACAGTAAAGGTCCCAAAATGCTTCCTTGTGGAACGCCGCAGGTCACTGGGAGGGGGGGGGACAGTGTTCCGTTCACACTAACCACCTGTTCCCTCCCCTCTAAGTAGGATTGCATCCAGCTCACCGATGTTCTATCGAACCCAATTGCTTTCAGTTTATCTAACAATATGTGGTGATCTACTGTGTCGAAGGCCTTCTGGAGGTCCAGCATGACCATGCCGCAGTACTTGCCCGAGTCCACCTCATGGTTGATGTGGTCGTTCAAATAGAGAAGGCATGTGTCAGTGGAATGGGATGTTCTGAATCCTGATTGAAATTCATACATCAGCTTTTTTTCGGTAAGGTACCTATCGACCTGTTCATAAACTATTTTTTCCATAAGTTTCGAGATGGAATTAAGAATAGAAACAGGTCGGTAGTTGCCTGGGTCTAATTTGCTTCCTTTTTTATACAGTGGGGTTACCCTTGCTATTTTAAAGTCAAGGGGGACGTGTCCCTGTTTGATGGAGAGGTTTATTATGTGGGTGATGATTGGGGTAATGGAGGCAGCTGAGTCTTTTAGAAATCTGGCTGGAATATTGTCATGGCCCGTGGCCTTTTCTGAGTGTAGAGCGCCTAGCTTTTTAAACACCTCATCGTTTGACACCATGGAGAGTTTAAAATCATCATTGCGTACACCCAGTTTATTGTAGAACTCACGGATGTGCTCTACACCATAACGCCCTGAGTGGGGTGGTAGATTGTTAACTAATTTAGTGGCTATGGTTGTAAAGAAAGTGTTTAAGCACTTAGCCACATCCAGCTTGTCTGTAAGGAGAGAATCACCAGATTTGATGCTGATGTTTGTAGACCTGGTTTTGAGTTTTTGACTGCAACCTAGTTGGCTATTAAGTAGCTTCCAAAGGTCACGTGGTTTGTTTAAGTTTTCTTCGATTTTGTTATCGAGGTATTCTTTCTTAGCAGATTTGGTCATGGTAATTACCTGATTGCATGGTTTGTTGCATTGTTTTTTAATTTTCTCAAAGTGGGTTTTGTGATCTTCGTTTAAGTGTTTCACTAATTTTGATTTGCATTTTTGAACTTCAGAGCATTTTAGGTCTCTGACTTTCATAGCATTTAGAATGTCCGAATTCATCCATGGTTCCGATCGGGTTTTAACCCTGGTGGTTCTCATGGGGGCTATACTGTCAATAATATTTAGGAATTTGGTTTTGAAACCTAGCCATGCCTCTTCAACCTGTGTGCATTTTAGTTCATCAAACCAGTCTTGATTCTCCAGTTTATGGTTTAAGGCCTCACTAGAATAGGATTTAAGGGATCTAGTAGTTATAGTTTTATGACCGCCAGCCTTGGGTTTTTGTTTTTTACGAGTGCAAAAGATCATGTAATGATCACTTAGCCCACATACAATAACCCCACTCTTGGAGATTTTGGACTCATCCGATGTTAGAATGAGATCTATGGTGGTTTGAGTAGAAATACACACCCTAGTGGGTTTGGTAATTTGTTGACGGAGACCGTGTAATTCAGAAAACCTAGTGAAGGATTTGAAAACGGATGCTTCATTTCTGAGCATGTCCGTGTTCAAATCTCCAATAAGAATCTTTTCCACACAGTCAACGTCATCCAAGCACCCCTCAAGAATATCATAGAAATCACTCTGATCGGGAGGTCTGTAGATAGAACCAACCAGCACCGGTTTTGCTTTGTTAAAGATAATTTCAACCCAAACAGATTCTAATTTGTCATGATTCAGGTCATCACGGGTGTTAAAGATAATATCGTTGTGAATGTACATGCAGACACCACCCCCATACCTGTTCCTGTCGTTTCTGATGACTGTGTAGTTAACTATTTCAATCTCTGGGTCTTTGATGGATTCATCAAACTTGGTCTCAGAGAAGCTCAAAATATGAACCTTGGTTGACCAGCTATTGTTACCGCTCATTACCTGCCGGTGTGAAGGTGTGAAAAATAACGAAAACTTTGAAGGGCTTTTTCTCAGGATTGGGATTTCAGGGTTAACAACTTTCAAATACTCATGTCGTCTCACATTTCTTTCCCGATTTCTATGTATGACGCCTCATTTGAAAGTTTACAATCTGTAGTTTAAGCATATGTAAAAAAAAACAGAAAAATTACTTTGCCTACTTGATGATCATTCCACCATATCCCGTCACATTTGAATGGACAAGAGGCATTCCATGACTGCTGATCAGATTTCCAGAGCGAATTTACGAATGCAGCGTTTTTCATAACACAAAACATAAAATAAGTTTTAAAGTACCCACTCGATATAATAAACAACAGTTTTGATGATATTTAAATATGTAACATTTCCTTTAACTCCCTGAGGGCTACGACTATTACCAAGTCTATCTCTGGGGTTATTTGCAAGGACCTTCGCCTGTACAGTGTTGTGGAAAACGAAGGTTTCTGCTGAATGCTGCTAACACTGGAACCCAGGGGTGAAAGTGGTTTGAGTTTCTTACAGGAACTATAGGCTACTACCCCAACCTTCATCGTTTCATATTGTTCTCCTCCTGCCCCCAGCTTCATGCATCCCTGAACACACACATCGTGGTGTTGGTGTCGAAATTAGAAACACTTTAGGGCTGCCATGTTTCACCAAAAGTTTGGAGTGAGAGTTTTTGGTGGTGGAGCGACCCAAAACTGTGCACGTTTTGGTAGCGGCGGCCCCTCTCTCCCACACAATTATTTGTGCTAGTTTCCTGCAATTTTAAACCAGCACAAGAAATGAAAATAATTGGAACATTTGATAAAACAAGAGAAATTCAGATAATATATCTTAAGTCTTAATAAACAAATACAGTAGCCTACAGAGTCTAAAACAAAATTGGGCCTCATCAAGTGAACTCAACCCCTTGGTCAGCAGCAGAAAGACCCTTGGTCATCATCTTATATACAGTGCATAGATGGCTATCATGTTATACAGTACATACCAGGGTTTTTCCTGGGTCAAAATCAAGCCTTGGAGGTTGATGTTGTGCACGCGCAGTGCGCCCAAATTTTCTTTGAGGGACCTCCAATTGTTGTATTTGTATTGTAAATTGTAATTATTATTATTAATAATAATAATAATAATAATACGATGCGATTTGAAAGTACCAGTAGGCTACCAGATACGTATGCGCATATTTTGCTACCATGGAATTGACAATTTCCAGCCCAACCAGTCTAAAAGCTGCCGAATCCACCCGTCCAGTGTGACCAAAAGTAGCCCAATCTGGCAACACGGCTTGCTTATGGAAGCATATAGTGGACTAAGTTCAAATGTTAATGCAATTTGAGATTGCATTTGCATGTTCCACTTTTGCATGCATTCTTTCAGACAATATTCAAATTCAAATGCAATTCTAATGAGCGGATGTGTTTCCTAGAACATATAAATGCAATTGCTAATCACATTATTGCATTACAATTTGAATATTGACTCAAATAACGCAGGCAAAAATGGCAAATGAATATGCTATTTTGGGATTGCATAGTCATTTTCACATTAGAATGAAAATTTGAATTTTGTCAGCTACAAAGCGGATGTGTTTACTAGAACATGTAAATGCAATTGCGTATCACATTATTGCATTACAATTCAAATATTGACTCAAATAACGCAGGCAAAAGTGGCAAATGAATATGCTATTTTGGGATTGCATAGTAATTTTTACATTAGAATGAACTTGTCAGTTTTGTCAGTTACAAAGCAGCGCATGACTTTGAAAATTAAATGTCAAATGGCTTTGCATTATCATTTTAATATTGACAGCGAATGTGCACATCAGGTACATGAAAATGAAAATGCAAATCATTAGAATTGCATTTGAATTTGAATATTGTCTGAAAGAATGCATGCAAAAGTGGAACATACAAATGCAATCTCAAATTGCATTAACATTTGAATTAGGTCCACTATATGCTTCCATACGGCGCGACTGTAATCCCGGTCGGACTGTCTCAGTGCCCAGTGCTGCCCACCCAACCACGTCGCATCGCGTCGGGTCTACTGTAAAGCGGGTTAACATGTCCTTTTCAAAGGTATTAAAATAGACGCAACGAAACATAACGTCAGCCATGTGTTTCCTTGTTGGAAATTATGGATCGTGAATCGTGATTGCTTCTGCACTCTGCAGCAATCGGATTTTGATTGACAGGCAGATGCATCTCTTCCCCCAACGGCGTTCCGGCACAGAAAGTCTTGCCGGAACGCCGCACCGGACCGTTCCGGCCCACTTTCACCTATGCTGGAACCACGTTATGAAATACCAGTTAACACAGATATCCTGATGTATCGTTGATGAATAGTCTTACAATGTAGGCTATAGATTATCGCAGAATCGATGTACTGTGTTACTATCGGTACGGGTGGCAAAATATCGTACGGTTATCGTATCATGAGTTACCTTGCAATTCCCACCCCTAGTAACTAGTTTTCATTTCCAACGCGAAACAATATTTTGATTTGTAAAGCTGTTTTTATCTTTGTTTCTCAGTCCAAACTGATGATATATTGACCCCTATTAGGGACGTAGGCTATAGCCTTAGATTAAAATAAATAAATAATGTTTTGATTTATAAAGCTTAGTTAAAACTGACTGTTTAGTTAGTTTACTGTTAGTAACTATTTTATTTATTTTGGGGGGGGGGGACGACGGTTCAGATAATTTGCAGTCTATCTAAACTTAATTCAGTAGGCAAAGAAAGTAGTATTAGTATATTTATTTTAAAAAATGTGTTTCTGATTGTTATAACCCCAGTTAAAGGGTGGTGGTGGGGTTAAGACAGTTGTTAAAACTTAGTTTAGTTATAAAATTAATTAAAATAGAGATAAAAGATAGAGAGAGATGAAAAGTACAGTACGTGGATGTGGAAATATATTTCATAATGAATTCAGGGCTGCCAAGTTGGGAGTGAGATTTTTTGGCAGTGGAGCGACCCAAAACTATGCATGATTTGGCAGCGGCAGCTCCTCTCTCCCACCCAATTATTTGTGCTAGTTTCCTGCAATTTTACATGTTGTTCATAATAAACCAGCACAAGAAATGAAAATAATTTGAACATTTGATAAAACAAGACAAATTAGCATATTTATGAAATCGTAATAAACAAATACAGTAGCCTACAGAAAATTGGGCCCCATCAACAGGACTCAGCCCCTTGGTCAACAGCAGAAAGATCCTTGGTCATCATCTTATATACAGTGCATTGCTCATAGATGGCTATCATGTTATACAGGACATACCAGGGTTTTTCCTGGTAAAAAAAAGGTTTGCCTATCATCCATCCTCACTATGTCTTTTGCCACTTGATTGACGTACAGGTAAGCCAGTCTGAGATCTCATCTTTTTACCAAACACCTAACACACAGCAGTCAACCGCGCCAACTACAAAATACCGGCGAGTTAATTACCTAGTTAGCCTTCCAATTTCTACTATTTACTATATAATACTAAAGAACGGGTATAAAAATGAATGAATGAATGAATGAATGAATGAATGAATGAATGAATGAATGAATGAATGAATGAATGAATGAATGGACTTTATTGTCATTGCTACAGTACAGGTACCAAACAACGACATTTAGGAGGGGTGGCTCCCCTGGTGTTAGGAAAGGGAAAAAAAAAAACGTAAAAAAAAAAATCACAAGAAGGGAAGGAGCTGGTTTACATAAATAAAGGCTATGTACACTATCCACTGTACTATACTGTACAGATAGACGACTAGGGTTGTCATATTGCACAATAGTATTATTTCACATTTATTTAAAGTGTCGCAGTTTGCAGGCTTGAAATGTACATGTTTGTGCCTCAGCACTACACCTGATTTTTTCAGTCCAGCAGCTGCCATCAATCCGTCCAGACTGTCCAGGGCCCAGAACTTAGGTCTTTGCTGTGTTCAGGGCCTGGACGGCCCTGTGGTAGAAGCTGTTCTTCAGTCTGTTTGTCCTTGTGGCCAGGGTCCTGAACCGCCTTTTCGAGGGCAGCCTGGTAAAGTGTTCGTACCCAGGGTGGGTCGGGTCCCTGGAGATCTTGGAGGCCTTCCTGAGACAGCGTGTGTTGTACAGCTCTTCCAGAGAGGGGAGGGGGGCGCCGGTGATCTTCTGTGCTGTTCTCACGACTCTCTGTAGCGCATTTCTCTCCGCTGTTGTGCAGCTGGAGAACCAGTTGCAGATGCCGTAGGTGAGGATGCTCTCCACTGCGCCGCGGTAGAAGGTCACCAGTATCTCCTGCTTGCTGTGTTCCTTCCTGAGGACTCTCAGGGTGTATAGCCGCTGTTGTGCCCTCTTGATGGTGGCTTTTGTGTTGTCCTTCCAGGTCAGGTCATCCCGCATGTGCATCCCCAGGAATCGGAGGGTTGAGACTCTCTCCACGCTCTCTCCGTCGATGAGCAGGGGCTGGATCTCGGACTTTTTCCTCCTGAAGTCTACGATGATTTCCTGGGTCTTTGACTTGTTCAGCAGCAGGTTGTTAACCTTGCACAGTTTGCTCAGTTGCTCTACCTCATCCCTGTACGCCGCCTCGTCCCCCCCCGAGATGCATCCCACCACGGTGGTGTCGTCTGCAAACTTTACGATGGAGTTGCTGGGGTGGACGGTGGTGAAGTCGTAGGTGTAGAGGTTGTAGAGGATGGGGCTTAGCACGCAGCCCTGGGGGGACCCAGTGCTGAGTCTGAGGGCTGTGGAGGTGTGGGGGCCCACCCGCACCCTCTGGGGGCGGTCGGTCAGGAAGTCCTTGATCCACGCACATATAGAGTGTGATAGACCCAGGTCTAGTAGATCTAGTAAATGAGTGGGGAAGCTGGACAAGTAAGAAACCAATAACGTATGTAGCTCATTGAGGTTATCTATGTAACTATACTAGGGTAGCTAGCTAACTTGCCTAACTTAACTAACCTGACAAAGTCTAAATTCTAAATACATCATCAAAAACAGCAGCCATACACCATCATATTAATAGTTAAACCATTACAAAACTTACTAGGCCATCTTTCGGATGTTCAATATTCAATATCTCTTCACTTTTCAAAATCTTATATCTTCACTCTTCAACCTTCAACCGTCAATCTCCTCCAATCGCCTTTGGTCTGTAAATGTTGTGATTGACAATCAGGCCAGCCATTCA
Source organism: Nansenia antarctica (assembly GCF_963989245.1). Lineage (NCBI taxonomy): Eukaryota > Metazoa > Chordata > Actinopteri > Argentiniformes > Microstomatidae > Nansenia > Nansenia antarctica. The sequence continues at coordinate 36,648,979 of NC_137680.1, forward strand.
GACATTTTAACACATTTAAGAACTGGCCAGCCAATCAGAATTCTGGCACATTTCTAGCGGGGTAAAAAAAAATGACGATCAGCTGTGCTGCATTATCGACTTTAGCAGACATGCAAATAAACACTACATTTATGGACAGTGTGTACGCCGATAATATGCAAGGAACTTTTCCTGGATACATGGTGTACAGGTTTTTTGCCCTTGCTTGCTTGCTTTGTGCCGGTGGTCCTTGGCCTCCCCTTGGGGCCCCCCGGCTGCCCCGTGTGCCTGGTCTGTTCCGCCGCCGGGGCACCTGCTTGGCCGTCCTTGTGCGGGGCCTCTTTGGTCTGTGCTTGCTTGGCTGGGCCGGGTGTGCTGGTGGTGGGGCGGGCGGGGTGTGTGGGGCGGCGGGGGGTCCCCGGGGGGGGGGGGGGGGGCACCGCTGGGTGCTGGTAGGCAAACTGGCTAGTAGTTGCTCTATGTGTAGAGGGCTGCAAGGGAATTTTCCTGGCTACATAGTGTACAGGTTTTTACTTTTGCCTGCTCGCGGCTCTGTCAGTATTGATTGATTGATTGACTGATTGACTGAAAATGTTCATTGTGTGAAGCGCATTGAGTTGCACCTTGTAAGAAATGCGCTATACAAATAAAATTTGATTTGACTTGATTTGATAAACGACTTTTATTTTATCTGTTCAAAATCGATTTTCCTTTGCTCAAAATAGATTTTCCTTTGCGCAAAATATTTTTTTCTGCGAAATAAAACATAAATAACGCCATACGGCTCCCTGCTGTCTCCCTATCATATGCTGTGCGCGACTCCTCAGTGTGATGACACGCTCCCTGTATTCCTCCGCTATTTCAATCTCCACCTCCAAATCATCCAATACAGTCAGCTGTTGTATTCCGCTGTCGAGTTCAAACAAACTGTCCTCCTTAATGCCCAGCATATCTAATAAAGTGCTCAAGTGATCAGTATCCGTATTTTGCTTGGCCATTTCCAAGTTAATCTGATTCAAAACTTGTGTAGTCACACCGCTGATGGTACCCCGCTTTCGTCTCATTCTTTCCCCTTGGGTCCGACATTCTTTATGGAGCTATTATAGTGCCAGCAGAAATTGAATTGTAGTTGACAGATTGAATTGAATATGAGCACAAGTTGAATTGTATTTGACAGATCTGTAGGGGCTCTTAGGTGGCGTAGCGGGTTAAGCGTCGACCATGTAACCGCAGGGTTCCCGGTACGATTCTGGCCGCGGACATATCCTGCATGTCTCTCCTCTCTCTCTCTCTCACCCATCCTTCCTGTCTCTCAACTGTCTCTATCGCAATAAAAAGAAAAATATGAGTGGGATTGCCCCACTCAGAAAAAAAACGTTAAGAATTGTATTTGACAGATCTGAATTGTATTTGACAGATTGAATTGAATCTGAGCACAAACTGAATTGTATTTGACACATTGAATTGTATTCATATGTGTGACGCACAATGTTCATTATTTCAATTCAGTTTTCAAATTCAGTTCCTCAAAATACAATTCAGTTTTTCTCAAAATACAATTCAGTTTCAGAGGCACTCATCCGGGGACTCTAGGCTAGGTAGAATAATAGAGCACCGATTCAATCTAACTCCCATGTGAATGACCAATGACAAATGAGCTTTCTACAACATGTTTGGATACTGGATTCTGATTGGCTAGCAACAGTGGTAAATATCTCAACAACCCACTGTTCAGACTGCATTTCCAGGATCAATGCGCCTCCCAATCAATCTGATTAAGGGTTAATCCCAATTCACCACGCCGGCTCTGTTTTCACCCCTCCGCTCCGTTTTGCGCGTTCACGTGTAGCCGTAGTGGCGTCCCAATTCATTACTCATTTAGGGTTAGGGTTAGGGTTTTCCATGGCTCCGTTTGGAGCAAATCTTGACCCTCGTTCGATTCGGAGCCATGAGACTCCCTTCCGGCATGCATTGCGAAACATCTACAGAAATGTTCTTTTCGCTCTCGTAATACGGAAGCGAGCCTGAAATGTCATTTACTTTTTCTGGTACTTTTTTCTGTCATTTACTTTTACTTGTAATTAAAGACTTGAAAAATGATGATAACCATCGTATTATCTTAGTTTAATGTCATTACAATGCATTATAGACCTTTTATTTATAACAAGCATAACCCAAAAAAAAATCGCTTTTATGTCGGTGCTGTGTCTAACGTTACAGTAACGCAACGCTGCATGACAGTCGAGCATTTCAGAGATGTACAATCATAAATCAATTATTACCTGTGGCGTTTGACAGCGGATGATGGTACACATATGTAAAGTTATCTATCAAACGTTCGTCTGACTTGTACATGATGCACATTTTAACCTATTTCCATGTAGCGGCACCCGCAATCTAATCCGAGCAGTTGTTATTAGGTAATATTATTAATGGGTTGTATCATTAATTTCAATGCATTATAGACCTTTTCTTTATAACAAGCACAACAACAACAAAACGTTATTATGCCGATGTGCTGTGTGTCTAACGTTACAAGCTGATTTGTGCATGACAGCCGCGCATTGACATATTTCCATGTCTGATGTCTAATGTCTGATGTACTAATGTCATTTCAATGCATTATAGACCTTTTCTTTACACGCTTTGCGCACTAGGTGGGCCGCGAATACTGTAGAGATTTGTAAAGTGGGCCGTGAGTCCAAGAAGGTTGGGAACCGCTCAGGCACGTGCCGTGAGCTTTTAGATTGGGTAAGCATAAGATATAGAAATACACGTAATTACACATACACGCTATCAGTGAACGCAGTTTCAAGGAAATGCAATTTTGATGCCCTAGAACCCGCTAATAAACTGTAGTGTCACTTTGTGATCAGATTACCAAAAACAAAAAAAACAGTTGCCAGTTTCCACTATATCAGGGGTGCTCATTGTTCAAAGATCTTTTCAAGTAGCCAACCTACTGAAATCTACAAGTCCAGTTTCAACATCGCACACGCACACACTCACAACACAGACACACACCGTTTCCATCCTCCATAGTAAACACAACACACTTTCTTTTCACACTTTGTCACACAGGCACTTGACATCACATCACAGACCCTCCCTCTCAAAGTACTCAAACCATATAAACAAGCACAGATCGCCACCAGCCTCGCGAATCATATACATCATATAAACCGCTCATACCAGGCTTGCTGTAGCCGCTGGCGACTCTCCCTTTCTGGGTCAGTGTGAACATCGGTGAGCGAGCGGCCGGGCGGCCTTTAGCCAGTAGTTGTGTTTTTCCAGTCCAGTCCAGTCTACGAAATCCCTTTAGGTCGCTGACAGTAATGTCCATATTCACAAAATCAAGCAAGTTATCCTTATTGATTATTATTATTTAGATCGTTTGAGCTAGCTGGCATAAGCTATTCTGCCGGGCGAGAGGTGAAATGTTAAGTGAACTTGAAAGTGATAAGAGCCAATCAGTAGCTCTTATCGGAATGAAAGACCTACTCTGATTGGCTGTAAGCATGCTTACCCTGGTGACATTAAACAGCGGGTTGAGGCATCGGAAAAAAATAAAAAATACATTTTCACGCATTCGAATGTACGCGAGGGAAAGCAGAGAGAGGAGTGCTTACATGCAACGCAGAGTCGGGAGTGCTTTAATCCTACAGGTGGCGCTAAAAATGCAACGTCAAAATGAATGACTCCTGCTGCCCTGGGACCTAAAATACGACTCTTTTAATGAAAACAAACAAACGGTTACATGCACTTTTATTTTAATATTTTCCTTTTTTCTTTTTTCGTTGAGTAAGCACTGCTTACCCTGCTTATATGGACGGCACGTCCCTGGAACCGCTGCATTAGACTATCAAAGCAGGGCGACAGTCCCTGTTCCTCTGCCCGGCGTCAGTCCAATGGAATCGTCAAGCACAGCCTTCCCCATATAAATACATCGGTGCGCGATTACAGAGATGTACAATCATGTTTATTTAAAAATAAATTGTGGTGTTTGACAGCAGATGATGGTAGACATATTTAATGTAAAGTTATCTATCTAAAGTTATCTATCCACGGGCTGATATGTGCATGAAAGGCGCAAATTCCCCCCCCCCCCCCCTTGGTGGTATATGACGCTATCTGTATTGCGGCACTTATTATACCAAAACAACTCGCAATCTAATCCGAGCAGTTGTTATTATGTAATATTATCGATGGATGTGCCATTTTTGATGGAGGGCAGTGAGCGGGAGACTAGTAGTTAATTAATGCAGTGGACAGCTGTTTCTCCAGCGTTCCTGTCACATCGGATTTCATAACGCCATAAAAATATATCTGTGCTGTTATATATATAAATTACATGTTATAAGGCTGATCTGTGCATGATAGTGCTGCATTTTGACATATTTCATGTTTCCGCCCGTTGATGGTATATGACGCTATAGTCAGTCCCAATGGTCCAAAAGTCAAGCGCTTCGTAACACAGACGGGGTGAATTTTATGAATGAAAGTGAAAGTTCTGTCACAAAACGCCGTTACGTATCCTCACACATTTTTAAGTGGGTATACGGAAATCCTTGGCCTTTCCTAGTGGGTATACGACATAGTCCTGCGTATCACCTAGACTACACCACTGGAGCACAGGTTTCATACAGGTTAGAGCTTATTCTGTCATGGTCTGATAATGAAGCATTGTTCTTTTTTATTTTATGACTTGTTTGATCGATTGATAGCGTTCAAGTTCATTCAAGTTGTGAATGAATCGCGAGCGTCAATGCTTTTCTACGATACTACGTGTAATGTCACTTGGACATAGAATAATAAGACACTTGAGTCTGGGTTCAACAAAGGTATAACCAGTTTACTTCGGTTCTCTTGTCAGTCACCTACTGGTATATCATGAACTCTCTCTTAGGCGCATGCGCTGTCCTGACTATGAATTAACCCATTCATTACACTACGGATGACGTCGTGAAGGGTTGTCCCATTTCCCCCGGGGAACCACTATGGGTATGGCTCCAAAACGAGTGACTCCAAAACGAGTGACTCCAAAACGAGCCGAAGTGGTAAAAAAGAGAATCGGGATTGGGCCTAAGAACACCTGTGCTGACCTACAATGCAATGGTTGATCTTTTTTATGGGACTATATTCTGTGGCGGAAGGATATTCTGAAACGATTAATGATTGTAAATACATGAATTTAATGTTACAACTGTGTATTTATTTTTTATATTATGTGGTGGCTGTTGTAGAAAAGCAATTTACCATTCGAGGGCAGGGGTTGTGGACTCATTTACCACTGTACATGGTTTTCCTACTCGGCTTCGCCCCGTGCCACAACCCCTTTCCTCTCATGGTAAATTGCTTCCTTAGAAGCTGAGCTGTTACATGTGTATAATCTATCTCCTTACACTGCTACCAAGATGAAAGCATACAAAAGTACAGTTATCTGTACTTTCGAACAGAATGGGTCAATAATGCTATCGTTTGGAAGGTGAAGGACAAGAAATTATTTATTTTCAAAGCGAAGGTGAGTGCTAATTAACACTAGGAAAGCCGTGAGGTGTCATAGGGCACCAGTGAGTACAAAAACAATTCTACCTTTGCACTCGATCAAATGTCAGGACCCTCCTTTCGTGACTTTTCCTAGATATGTGCGTTCTACCACCCAGCATCTTTACATTTTCAAAATCGAGTTAGTATAAAGCGATTTTGCAGTATTTCTGTGTGTGTCTGTGTATTTGCCTTGGAATTCGGCTGCAATTCTCTTTTATATCAGCAGAGGTAGCAAGGGGACACACACTGTGCTCAAACTTCAGGCTTTAGTGCTGAATTAGATATAGTGGATAAGACTGATAAGTATGTTACATAATGTGTTTATATATAGGCTATATATAGCAATAGGGATACATAAGATATGTATATGTACAGACAGTTATGAAAATGATAAACGCATGCGCTGTCCTGACTATGAATTAACCCATTCATTACACTACGGATGACGTCGTGAAGGGTTGTCCCATTTCCCCCGGGGAACCACTACGGCTATGGCTCCAAAACGAGTGACTCCAAAACGAGTGACTCCAAAACGAGTGACTCCAAAACGAGCCGAAGTGGTAAAAAAGAGAATCGGGATTGGGCCTAAGAACACCTGTGCTGACCTGCAATGGTTGATCTTTTTTATGGGACTATATTCTGTGGCGGAAGGATATATGTATTCTGAAACGAGTAATGATTGTAAATACATGAATTTAATGTTACAACTGTGTATTTATTTTTTATATTATGTGGTGGCTGTTGTAGAAAAGCAATTTACCATTCGAGGGCGGGGGTTGTGGACTCATTTACCACTGTACATGGTTTTCCTACTCGGCTTCGCCTCGTGCCACAACCCTGTACCAGTGGTAAATGAGTCCACAACCCCCTTCCTCTCATGGTAAATTGCTTCCTTAGAAGCTGAGCTGTTACATGTGTATAATCTATCTCCTTACACTGCTACCAAGATGAAAGCATACAAAAGTACAGTTATCTGTACTTTCGAACAGAATGGGTCAATAATGCTATCGTTTGGGAGGTGAAGGACAAGAAATTATTTATTTTCAAAGCGAAGGTGAGTGCTAATTAACACTAGGAAAGCCGTGAGGTGTCATAGGGCACCAGTGAGTACAAAAAAAATTCGACCTTTGCACTCGATCAAATGTCAGGACCCTGCTTTCGTGACTTTTCCTAGATATGTGCGTTCTACCACCCAGTATCTTTACATTTTCAAAATCGAGTTAGTATAAAGCGATTTTGCAGTATTTCTGTGTGTGTCTGTGTATTTGCCTTGGAATTCGGCTGCAATTCTCTTTTATATCAGCAGAGGTAGCAAGGGGACACACACTGCTCAAACTTCAGGCTTTAGTGCTGAATTAGATATAGTGGATAAGACTAATAAGTATGTTACATAATGTGTTTATATATAGGCTATATATAGCAATAGGGATACATAAGATATGTATATGTACAGACAGTTATGAAAATGATAAACTGTACAGTTGTCTCCCAATCCCTTCAGATTTGTTGGAGCTGAGGGTTTTTTTCACCCAAGTTCCATGCAATAGTGATAAGATATTATGATATGTGTAGCCTATGTACAGTTATGAATGATACACTGCACAGTATGTACCTATCAAGTTGTGTGGTGCATGCATAGCTACCGCAGCAAAGTAGTTCATCAACGAATATTATATAACAAATGGATATTTATAATATTGTATATAATATCTTTTTTGTATATCACTGTAGACCACGGTGCTAGACCACTGGACCACCTCAGGCCACCAGTATATTGATAATTGATAATAAGATATTGATCATGTATTTCGCTGCCGCTGCCCGATCTATAGAACCTGAGCGGGACGTGTGTGTGTGTGTGTATCATTCCAGCGAGGCAACTCGTGTTCCAAATACAGCTGCGGGCTATGCGCGATGCAAAACAGCTGTGTTTATAAGTATTTGTATATATATGTCAGATGGATATTTGTACTACTTTTCCAAATGCCGGTAGGCCCTAGATTCCTCTGTTGCTCCCTTTCATTTATCAGTTTATCTTTGACCAACAGATTATTTATGAATCATCACAAATAGAAACACGCAGAGCATGTATTTGACGAATAAACGTGTAGGCTAAGAACTAGTTTCTAAAGTGAGTTACTATCACTTGATGTAATGGTTGATCCATGGGGGAGGGTCATCTTATTCTCAATGATCGCTTTTTGATTGTTTCCGATCAACAAACAAAGCATGCCAATTCATCGAGCCCTTCAAACCATCCCCCCACACCTCCCACCAGAAAGGTTGTAAATAGGCTACACACCACCCAGGCAGGAGAGAGAAAGAGTTCAGGGGCAGAGGGGAGCCAAGCGGGTTTCAATGCTTACAAGCTTACAGCAGTCGCCGAAGCTGACAGGCTGATGTTACGGCCGGCGTGAAGTTCACGACAAATAAACACGACAGGCTTGTGCATCTCTGTGAAGAACATAATTATAATAACACAATATTGCAATATTGCAATATAATATAATAATAATCAACCATCATTCGTTAGTAATGAAAACTACCGCAGTCCCGATCAATCTCCTCTCCACTTTACACATTACATAACCAAGATTTCTTTTGACATCACAACAATGTCAACACAATCACAACAGAATCTTATTTTATCCAATCAGGTTTTATATTTTGATTATGACATCATGTCTTTCAACATTGTCACACTTTTCATTACACACATTAGCGGCATCACGATGGGCTGGGCGTGCGAGGGAGCATGCTTATTCTGGCAGATTGTGAAATATGAAAACCACTCAAAGGGTGAGAGGTGACCAGGGCCCTATTCCACAAAGCTCGATAAAGTTCTAAGCCTCGATAAAGTTCTAAGCCTCGAAAATGTTAGCTTGCGTTCGGTTCCATCAATGTGGCTCAAATAATTCGCTGCTTGGTTGAGCTCCTTCTGAGTCAGATATAATTAGCCTGGTCCCGACCAGGCTAAAACACAGGCTATAGTCATCCGTGCGTCAAAAAAGGCTCACAGGCGGAAACTAAACCCCGAACAACAGTTCCTCATGTGTCTTTTAGGAATGAGTTCCCACTTCACACGAGATAGATAGATTAGATAGTTTGACTGTGTGATAGATAGATAATTTGATATTTTGAAAGTGTGATCGATCGATAGATAGTTTGATTGTGTGATAGATAACTTGATATTTTGAAAGTGTGATAGATAGATCGATAGATCAATAAAGAAAAGAGTGTAAAAAAAAAAAAGTAATTGTCTCAACTTGCATTGCTGTCATCACAGCGGTCTGGCTGGCGTAGTGGTTAAGGCAGGTGGGGGTGGATGGAGGGTTGGAGTTTGATTTAGATTTTTGAAGATGTTTTTTGTGTTGCATTCATTTGTTATTGATTTGTGTTAAAGGGTTATCTTGGTTATGAAGGACTGACGGAATAATAGATGGATGCATCTCATACCAAAATGGTATGGGTGTGTTTTGTTTTTATCTATTGGTTTTTAATTTATTTTATTTGAATTAGAATACAATCAAGGCTATTAAATGAACATGTATGAATATGTATAGCTATGATTGTATTTAAAAGAATATTTTTATAATAAAAGATAAAAAAATAAATTAAAAAAAAGGCAGCCGACTCGAGTTCCAAAGGTTGCGAGTTCGAGACATGACTAAGTCATTCTTTTTTTTTCTTTTTTTTTACATTTAACCGAGGATTTCATGCAAAGGTTTCAAACACCATTGTAATCGTGTCAGTTCTTGTAAATTAGCCTGCACCATAATTTTATAGCCTATATACTTTTTTAGATGAGATTTTAGATTAGATTCAGACAACAAAATGCAGTAAAAAGTGCGTCTGAAGAGGGATTCGAACCACCGATATAAAATGACGAATAAATCCTATGGCAGCGGTCGATACCACTAGGCCATTGTGGCGATATAACGGTTTGTAGCCTGCTGCGGATATCACCACAGTAGTAATATTCATTTATTAAAATATGAACATATAACAATAACTGGGGCTAGTATGACCTACGCATTTAATCGGTCAGCAATTTCTTGCCAAACCATTTCCCTCGCCTTGTTAATTGCGGCAGTATTGCACTATTTTACATCTTATTTTTCCGTCTTCATAAAAATCAATAATTCGGAATGAATGAATGAATGAATGAATGAATGAATGAATGAATGAATGGACTTTATTGTCATTGCTACAGTACAGGTACTATTCTGTTCCCACTGCGCGTAACCAGGGCGCAACTTCCACAGATAGCGAACACACACTGACACACAAATGAATCCTCAGACGCTGGAGTAAAGTTTAGTTTTTTACTCAATCCTCAGAAACATGAGTGGTCGTTTGGTTATTTTGTCAAAAAGCAAAGCCTTTTCCAGGGCAAGAATGTAAACAAAGAGATTCTCCGGAGCTTTTTCTCTCAACTAGCTGTTGCACGAGCTATCACGTCTGAACAGTGTGCTCGCGTCATGTGACTAATGTTCGTCATGTGACTAATCAAAACCGAAACTGAATAAAGGCAGTAACAAATGTAATGTCATAAAATGTCCACTAGATGTCTCTAAAATGAAAACCTAAGAAACCATGACACTCCCCGTCTGGTATGGAGGAAATACCACTATGAACTAACTCAGGGATACTCAGTCCTTTGGCGACATGAGAAGCACTGTCTCAGATATTGGTCTCAAGAACGTTTTAGCCGTCCCATGTTTGGTGATCTTCACTTCGATTCTTCTGATCTTCCCGTCCTTGTCAGGGAATGTCTGGCTGACTAGTCCTAAGGGCCAGTCGTTGCGCTTAGCTTGAGCATCTTTGAGAAGGACCAAATCCCCTACTTTGAGGTTCGGACGTTCCTCTTGCCACTTGCTGCGACTCTGTAGTGTCGTGAGGTATTCATGTCTCCATCGGCTCCAGAAAGTATTTGCAAGGTGCTGAACCTGTTTCCACTGCTGTCTGTGGAGGTCCGTATCACTGAAATTTCCCGGAGGAGGAAGTGGAGTGCACATCTTCTGCGTAAGAAGCATAGCTGGTGTTAGAAGAAAAGGAGAGTCTGGATCCATTGAGATGGGGGTGAGAGGTCTGGCGTTGATTATGGCTGTAACCTCTGCCATCAGGGTGGAGAGAACTTCATGAGTCAGGCGAGAAGGGCAAGCCTTGAGCAGCATGGAGTCAAGTATGCGCCTTGATATCCCTATCATCCTTTCCCAGGAGCCCCCCATGTGGGATGAATGAGGTGGGTTGAAGACCCATGAGCAGCCCTCTTCTCCCAGGTACTTTCGAATGCTAGGCATGTTGGGGTCGGTCAGCAGAATGTTCAGCTCTCGGCATGCGCCTGTGAAATTTGTTCCACAATCTGATCTAATCTGTTTGGCAGGTCCTCTTAGACTAAAGAACCTGCGTAGCGCATTGATAAAGCATGATGTGTCCATTGACTCAATCAATTCGATGTGGACAGCGCGCGTACTTAGACATGTGAAAAGAACAGCCCATCTTTTACTGTTTGCCTGTCCTCCTCTTGTGCGTCTTGTGCTTACATGCCAGGGGCCGAAGACGTCCAGTCCCACGTAGGTGAATGGGGGTTCAGTACTCAGGCGATCAACAGGTAGGTCGGCCATCATCTGTTCCGTCACTCTGCCTCTGAGCTTCTTGCAGGTTACACAGTCGTGAAGGATGCCTTTGATCAGTCGTCTTGCTCCCATGATCCAGTACCCTGCAGTGCGGACAGCGCCTTCGGTAAAGACTCGGCCTTGGTGCATCACCCTTTGGTGATGGTGTTCCACAAGTAGCTTTGCGATGTGTTTCCGTCCCGGAATAACAAGAGGGTGTTTTTCCTTGTAGGCGAGATCTGAATGTCTGAGCCGTCCCCCTATTCTCAGGAGGCCTTCTTCGTCGCAATAGGGATTGAGTTTCTTCAGAGGACTACTTCTTGAGATGTCCTTTCCACTTGCTATGCACGCAAGTTCGTCCTTGTAAGCCTCTCCTTGCACGCATTTGATGATGATGAGTTCAGCTTTTGTCAGTTCTTCAGCTGTGCGAGGCTGCTTGCAGTGATGCCATGAACTGCAAGTTTGATCCTGATCTTTGCTGGTAGCCTTACAGGATTCCACGATGTGGATGAGTGAACTTGTTGCTCTCACAAGTCGCTTCCATGAGGAAAAACGCTCGAATCTGTGAGATCCAAGGTGTGTTCTGTCGTTGGGCAGGTTGGTGATGTGTGCCCGCACCTCTATGTCTGAGTCCGGGTTGATGAGGTCAAAGACTTCAGGTGATGATGGTTCCTCTACTTGTAGCAGAAACGTTGGTCCTCTAAGCCAGGTTGTCTCACCTAGCATAGCTGCAGGCACAGAACGTGTGCCAAGGTCAGCTGGGTTATGGCTTGTGGAGATGTAGTGCCACTGGGTTGGTTCAGAAGACCGCCGTATACGCTGCACTCTGTTGCTCACATATACATAGAACCTTCTTGTCTGGTTGCTAATGTATCCTAGGACAACTCGGCTATCTGTATAGAACTTGACAGCATCCAGAGCTATATCTAGCTCGCTTGTGACTAGCTCAGCGACTTCCACACCCAACACGGCAGCTCCCAACTCCAATCTTGGGATAGTGTGAGCCGACTGTGGAGTTAACTTAGCTTTTCCAAGGACAAATCCTACTTGACATTTTTGCTCAACATCAATTACTTGGAGATAGGCGACTGCTGCAATAGCCTTCACTGAAGCGTCTGAGAACACGTGTAGCTCCTTTCTTATGGCTGTTGAGATTGTAGAAGCAGAATAGGTTCTTGGGATCTCCAACTGCCTGAGGTCTTGAAGAGAGCTTCTCCAAGCGTTCCACTCATCTTCCCTTTCTGGAGGAAGAGGAGAGTCCCAGTCGGAGGCTTCGTTTGTGAGCTCTCGTAACAGGATCTTTCCCTGTATCGTAACTGGTGCAACGAATCCAAGTGGATCGAAGAGGCCGTTGACAGTAGCTAGAACACCCCTACGTGTGAAAGGCTTTGTGGATTCTGCTACTTGAAACGTGAAGACATCTTTCTTCAGATCCCAACTCACTCCAAGGCTCCGTTGAATAGGAGTGGGATCGACATCCAAGTTTAAGTCTTTGAGTCCCTTTGCTCGGTCCTCAGCAGAGAATGCTTCCATAACCTCCTGGCTGTTGGAAGCAACTTTGTGAAGTCGCAGGTTCGACACAGCAAGCATCTCCTGTGTCCGCTTCAGTAGGTCGATGGCTTCACGTGCTGTGGGCCTTGACAGGAGTCCGTCGTCAACGTAGAACTCTCTTTCGATGAACTGTTTGGCGTCAGACCCAAATTCTTCTTCACCATGAGCTGCAGCACGTCTGAGACCATAGATTGCCACCGCAGGAGAGGGACTGTTCCCGAATACGTGAACCTTCATGCGGTACTCACATATGTCGTTCCTAGGATCGTTGTCCTCGTACCACAGAAAGCGGAGAAAGTTCCTGTGGTCTTCTTTCACAACGAAGCTGTGAAACATTTGTTCTATGTCCACAGTGACAGCGATCGGTTCTCGTCTGAATCGCACCAGTACTCCTAAGAGGCTGTTATTTAAGTCCGGACCAGAAAGGAGAACATCGTTCAGTGACACGCCTTTCCATTTTGCACTGGAATCGAAGACGACTCGAATCTGGCCTGGCTTCTGAGGGTGATAAACCCCGAAGATAGGTAAGTACCAACATTCTTGTCCGTTCTCCAATGTAGGAGCCAGCTCAGCATGATCACGGTCGAAGATGTTCTGCATGAACGCGATGAAGTGCCTCTTCATCTCGGGCCTTTTCTCCAGTGTGTTTTGAAGAGAGGTAAGTCGTGCGAGGGCCTGGCCTCGGCTGTGAGGGAGTTGCTGACGTGGTGTTCTGAATGGCAATGGTGCCACCCAGCTGTTGCAGTCATCCATATACATTTCTTTGTCCATGACCTTTAAGAACAGTCTGTCTTCAATAGAGAGTCCAATCTTGTTGTCATCCTCGGACGTGTTGAAGATGGTGCTCCCTAAGTTGCATTCCCGGATACTGTGGGTGCCTTGCGCTGGGGCAATCTGATGTGCTGGCTTCGGAACATATTGCTCCTTCACCTGGATCCTGTTCGGACATGGGCTGAAGAATGAAGGGCGTTGGTTCTCAAGCACATTGGTGCGGTAGCTTTGGATGTCTGAAGGCTTGTGGGCTGCCTCTAGGCAGACTTCTCCTATGATGACCCATCCCAGGTCGAGTCGTTGTGCGTAGGGGGCGTCATGTGGACCGTTCCGTTGCTCCCGCACTTTATGAACTCTAAGGATGTCTCGGCCTAGCAAGAGAAGGATCTGTGCTTTAGAATCCAAAGGTGGTATACCATATGCTATGGGCTTGAGGTGGGAATGATGCAACGCTGCTTCTGGCGTAGGTATCTCAGCTCTTTCGGTGGGAATGTTGTTACACTCTATTAGTGTAGGTAGTGTCACTGTTGTAGCTCCATCCACAGATTCCACCACAAAGCCTGTGGCTCTCCTTCCTGTCATCTGAGTTGTACCTGCACATGTACGAAGTGTGAATGCTGAATCTGACCCCTTGATGTGGAACATATCAAAGAATTCAGACCTTGCAAGCGACCTGTTGCTTTGGTCATCCAGCACAACATATGCTCTGGTTGCTCTCTCTGGGTGTGCTTCTGGGAATATATTCACCAGGCAAATCTTCGAGCAGGATCTGCCGCTTTGACCCTCTCCACAGACTTCTGTGCAATTTGAGGTGACTGCAGATTGGTCTGATCCTCCTTCTCCCTCCCCGCCATCCTCAGATGGGGCTGGAGGCGGAGGTCCTGGATGAAGAGCCGTGGTGTGGCTGTTACTCTCACATTCCATGCACTTGATGGCTGTGGTGCAGTTCTTGGCTAGATGAGTAGTTGTGGAACAACATCTGAAGCAGACACCGTTGTCTTTGAGGAAGGCCTTGCGCTCCTCGAGGGGCTTGCTTCTGAAACCTCTGCAGCGTGTTAGGGGGTGTGGCTTCTTATGGAGAGGGCATAGTTTTTTTATGTCCACTGCTGTTCGGCCTGAACCGTCTCGTGTGTCTTTCTCGTGAGAGACATCTGTCTTATGTGCAGAGACCATGTTCTTACTTTGTCTCTTGAATGGCTGCTCTGACTTCATCTGGGCTGTGTTACTCATCGATAGCCTGAAGCTTGGGTCATTGCGAGCTCGTGCCTCTTTGGTGATGAACTCGCAGAAGAATGTGAATGGGGGGAAAACTACCTGTCGCTCAGCTTTGTATCTGGAACCCTGTGATATCCATTTCTCTTGGATGTTGTAGGGCAACTTGTCTACGATGGGCAAAATGCCGCGTGAAGTGTCCAGATAGCTCAAACCAGGCAGGTAACCTTCGAACATGGCTGCTTCCAACTCTTGGAGAAGGTCACTTAGCTCTCTCAGCTTCACAGGATCTTTATTGCTGATCTTTGGGAAGTTCTCCAGCCTGTCGAAGAGGGACTTTTCAATTACCTCTGGAGACCCGAAGCACTCTTCTAAGCGTTCCCAAGCTTTGCATAGACCTTGAGATGAATGACCTACATGTACTGCTCTTATTCGTTTCACGTGCTTTGCAGATTCACTCCCTAACCACTTAATCATGAGGTCCATCTCTTCATTAGCACTGAGTAGTAGTCCGTCAATGGCGTTCTTGAAGGACGACTTCCATGCCCAGTAATTTTCTGGGTGATCATCGAACTTGGTGAGACCGGAGGTTACGAGGTCTCTGCGTGCTAGGTACCGAGCCACATCACTGATGTCGGTTGTGTCACCGCTTCCTGTTGGTTTGTATGGTGAACCCTTGGGCCTGCTGGGTGTGAGCTGCTCTGATGTCTTTGGCCTACTAGGTCGCAGTGATGGAGAGCTGTGCTCATGCTTCACGGTGGAGGAGTGCTGTCTCTCGTATGAAACAGCCAGACGCTGTCTGGGTGGTGAGGAGGATCTCAGCCTATGGACTATCGGTTCCAGATTGGCTATAGAGTCCTTAACATCTTCGGCAGATAGTGGTAGCTGTGACTGTTGTTCTACGTACTGGCGTGTGCGGTCAACAGTGGCATGAATGACAGCTTCGATACCGTTGTTTTCTTCCTCCGCTGCTGCTTCAAGAACATTAGCTTCAGCGATGGCTTCTGCCACTTCTTTCTCATGCAGCAAGTTCTTTAATTTTGCTTCCATTTGGGCTTTTTCGATCATAATCTCTGATTCCATTTTTGCATAGCCAGCACGTGTGCGTGCTACTTCCACTTTGACACGTGCATTGACAGCTGCCCTACTGGCTGTTGATTTAAAAGACCTAGATGTGCTAGAGGCCACTGACCTTGTCTCAGCATTGCTCAACTCTTCCATCATGAATATTGCTGTGTGCTTGGCGTGAGCAAGGATGATGGGGAGCAGTGCTTGCGCTGAAGATCTCTCTCCTTGAGTCGATCCGCCCGCTGAGTGGTTGCTTTTTTACTATTCTGTTCCCACTGCGCGTAACCAGGGCGCAACTTCCACAGATAGCGAACACACACTGACACCAGGGTTTCCGTTAGAAAAATTTGCCGTCGGACATCGTGTCCGGGAAGAATTCGATTTACCGGACAAACGTGATATATTCCGGTCATCATATTAAAATATAATAAAAATTTTTTTTTTCAAAATCATATTTTTTTTTCCTCCAAATCTAATATAGCTGTTTGTCGCGGTGATTACTGTTGTGTAGCGGCCTATATATGCCATTTAATGTCTATTTCTCATCCGATACGATTAGATGCGAGCTATATAATATATAATAATATAACATGATTTGACGCATGCGCGCAGTGGTGTAGTCTACGTGATACGCAGGACTACGCCGTATACCCACTAGGAAAGGCCAAGGATTTGCGTATACCCACTAGAAAATGCGCGAGGATACGTAAAGGCGTTTTGTGACAGAACTTTCACTTTCATTCATAAAATTCACCCCGTAGACCTGTGTTACGAAGCACTTACTTCGAACTTTCTGACATGTTTGTTATCACATAACCAGTCGTTCAGAATGCTAGTCTCAGTATTTCCCCTACAGAGCCTTGGGGTGGGCGGGCCGCGAATTTGCGAAACCTAGGATGGTAGGGGGAGGCAGGGCAATACCGCTACCTGATTGGTTGGCGAAGCACTCCCTCATTTCGCCAGCCAGCTGGACTGAAAAAATCAGGTGTAGTGCTGAGGCACAAATATGTACATTTCAAGCCTGCAAACTGCGACACTTTAAATAAATGTGCAATAACACTATTGTGCAATATGACAACCCTAGTCGTCTATCTGTACAGTATAGTATAGTGGATAGTGTACATAGCCTTTATTTATGTAAACCAGCTCCTTCCCTTCTTGTGATTTTTTTAAAAGTGTTTTTTCCCCTTTCCTAACACCAGGGGAGCCACCCCTCCTAAATTTCGTTGTTTGGTACCTGTACTGTAGCAATGACAATAAAGACGATTCATTCATTCATTCATTAATTCATTCATTCATTCATTCATTCAAGTGTCTGATTATAGTTTCATGGTGTGAATAATAGTGTCAAAGAACTAGCAAGCTAGCTAGCT
The DNA here is from genome assembly GCF_963989245.1 of Nansenia antarctica. NCBI lineage: Eukaryota > Metazoa > Chordata > Actinopteri > Argentiniformes > Microstomatidae > Nansenia > Nansenia antarctica. The sequence continues at coordinate 36,666,098 of NC_137680.1, forward strand.
AGCTCAGAGGTGATTAGATGAGCTAGTCTGCTGCACACATGCCAGCTAAAGAGCTAACTGGAGGCACTTTATTATTTTACTTAAAGTAGATATACAATCTTTCTTATTCTGCTAGAATTGGGCTTTATGGTAATACCATAATGGCATATTTACAGTACATGGACAGTGGATTGAAGCATTGGAACAAACCCTCACTCATTGGAAATGTCTGTTTTTTGTAGTTGGACATACGATTTTCTTACAGGTGAGAGAGTAATTAAAGACAGTATCTGACTCTATTGCCCACAGCAACCCAATATTCAATTAGAATGATGTTATGATTTTATATGAATTCAATGTATACCTCTTATTAAATTATAAATACTCTGGTTGTTATATTTGCCTTTTGGGTGACAGCAAAAGAGGGAGAGAGGAGGATAGAGAGGGAGAGAAGGAGAGAGAGCAGGATGGTGTCGGCACACCAGAGAGAGAGAGAGCAAGAACCAGGTGAGAAAGTGGACATGTAGTCAAGACCACGTAAGTAGCCTTGAGAACCGATGGTTCTCGAGCCTAACGGCCCTTAGGGGGCAGGAGCCTATCTCCTGTTTCTGTAGCGTGAGGCAGCTTGATGTACAAGTACAGTCCATGCCACCCCCCCCCCCCCCCAAGGCAGCAAACACTGGTGTAGATGCATACTGTATGCATAAGTGAGTGTGGTGGTGCGTATGGGGTGTCGCTACGGGACAGGTGTCGCTCTGACTGGGAGGGCAAAATCACAGTATACCCACTAGAAAAAACTAGACTACACCACTGCATGCGCGCTATGCCATGCGTCAAATCCAGCGCTGAACGGGTCCAGCGCTGAACGGGCGCCTCACTGGGAACTGAACAGACAGCATCGATCAATGAACGGACTCCACATTACGTTAACTGAAGTTTGTTAAATTGTTTGGGATTAATGTGAGTTTTCTATTTTCTCTTTACAGTTTTACCCTTTTTTTTTTTAAATCAATAAAACAACGTCATTTCTAGCTCGGGAGTATGACAATGGGAAGAACATAACTGTTTATTGAGAAACAATTGATAGGCAGTCTGGGATACGTATATAAAGAAATACCACAATGTCTAGATGTATAACATTTTATTGAACAGTAACAGTGCAAGCATGTAGGCTACGGGGAATAGGGATTTTGGTCAGTAGGTCCTTTGTACAGAGGGCGTTTCTCTCCGACAACGCGTTCCCAGGTACCATGGAAGTCATAGGTAGTCCAGCACACTGACAGAGAGACAGACAGACAGACAGACAGACAGACAGACAGACAGATAGACAGACAGACAGACAGACAGACAGTCAGCTTACTTCTACCCTTTTGAGTGGAATTACTCCTTTAATTAGCTGTTAGCCATCTCAAAGCCTCCTGAGCTGCTCGTCAACACTGAGAATAGACCACATTATAGAAACCAAAACACCGTTTTTTAAATCCACAGGGAATAACCGAGAGTGTAAGGAAAGGCACACCCAGCGCTGTCAGTGGTGGGGAGACTTGAAGTGGCTTTGCTTGATTTCCATCACAGATTCAAGGATTGAAACACTGATGAAAATAGGGAGTAATAGTGATGGGATTATTTTAGATTATTTTAGATTAGATTAGATTAGATTAGGTGAGATTCAACTTTATTGTCATTGCAGAGTACAAGTACCAGACAACAAAATGCAGTTTAGCATCTAACCAGAAGTGCAAATAGTGATATAAAAACAAACACTTAATTTTCGGGGAAACTGCTAAAATAAAATAAATTAAATAAATTAAAAAAGAAAGCGACTATTAGCACCGCCGAATGACAACAAACGTATGAGTAATGAGTAAAACAATGTCACTTTTATAGTATGTTGTTTAACTTGCCGTTCGGTCGCCATGGCTCTGGTGTGTGTAGCAGCTTCAGCTAGCTGGCTGGAAACTTCTAGGGGTGCGTTCGTAAACACGCTCTGAGAGCGCCGGAGCGCACGCTGGCTTCGATGTCACAGAGCGACCGAGTCGTTCGATTGGACGAGAGGCGTTCCGCGAGTGCTGATCGGATTTCCAGAGCGTGTTTACGAACGCACCCAGCCAGCTTTAGCGAATTGTATTCAAAGGGAATTATTTTCACCGGACAATATGTCCGACGACTTTTCAATGTGTCGGACTTCACCAAATTTTACCGGACAAAGACCGGTAATTGCCGGTTAACGGAAACCCAGACTGACACACAAATGAATCCTCAGACGCTGGAGTAAAGTTTAGTTTTTTACTCAATCCTCAGAAACATGAGTGGTCGTTTGGTTATTTTGTCAAAAAGCAAAGCCTTTTCCAGGGCAAGAATGTAAACAAAGAGATTCTCCGGAGCTTTTTCTCTCAACTAGCTGTTGCACGAGCTATCACGTCTGAACAGTGTGCTCGCGTCATGTGACTAATGTTCGTCATGTGACTAATCAAAACCGAAACTGAATAAAGGCAGTAACAAATGTAATGTCATAAAATGTCCACTAGATGTCTCTAAAATGAAAACCTAAGAAACCATGACAGGTACCAAACAACGAAATTTAGGAGGGGTGGCTCCCCTGGTGTTAGGAAAGGGAAAAAAAAAACACTTTAAAAAAAAAATCACAAGAAGGGAAGGAGCTGGTTTACATAAATAAAGGCTATGTACACAATCCACTGTACTATACTGTACAGGTAGACGACTAGGGTTGTCATATTGCACAATAGTATTGTTTCACGTTAATTTAAAGTGTCACAGTTTGCAGGCTTGAAATGTACATGTTTGTGCCTCAGCACTACACCTGATTTTTTCAGTCCAGCAGCTGCCATACAATCCGTCCAGACTGTCCAGGGCCCAGAACTTAGGTCTTTGCTGTGTTCAGGGCCTGGACGGCCCTGTGGTAGAAGCTGTTCTTCAGTCTGTTTGTCTTAGCGGCCAGGGTCCTGAACCGCCTTTTCGAGGGCAGCCTGGTAAAGTGTACGTACCCAGGGTGGGTCGGGTCCCTGGAGATCTTGGAGGCCTTCCTGAGACAGCGTGTGTTGTATGAATGAATGAATGAATGAATGAATGGACTTTATTTTTGTCATTGCTACAGTACAGGTACCAAACAACGAAATTTAGGAGGGGTGGCTCCCCTGGTGTTAGGAAAGGGAAAAAAAAACACTTTTAGAAAAAGACACAGCTCTTGTACAGCTCTTATACAGCTCTTCCAAAGAGGGGAGGGGGGCGCCGGTGATCTTCTGTGCTGTTCTCACGACTCTGTAGCGCATTTCTCTCCGCTGTTGTGCAGCTGGAGAACCAGTTGCAGATGCCGTAGGTGAGGATGCTCTCCACTGCGCCGCGGTAAAAGGTCACCAGTATCTCCTGCTTGCTGTGTTCCATCCTGAGGCATCTCAGGGTGTATAGCCGCTGTTGTGCCCTCTTGATGGTGCCTTTTGTGTTGCTGCGCAAATGTAGTACCCCTGCAGAGAGGAGTATCTTCATTTCGACAGATCGACTCTTCGGGGCTGCGTATGTCTGCGTGCACGCGCCCATATCGAAGATTTGTAAGCCTGTCTTCTGTGAACACTGATGACACAAGGCTGATCCTCGTTCGAGGAATCACCTGAGGCTTGAATTCCAATCTCGAGTTGCCTGAGCGCCGCATTTATTTATATCGCAGCTATACTGATCCACCTTTAGTGGAATGGGGCCCAGGGTGTGGAGAATGTTGACATTGCCCAGACCAAGTTTACCACTCCAGGCATGGATGTGGAAGCTACATATCTGGGAAAAGTGTGCATAACCAGAGGTATCGTTGTAGCCAAACACTACAGGATGTGTTTCTGCATGCTAGTAAGTTCATCCAATAAATGAGTCTAATTTTATTAAAATGTATGCCATACATTTACTTTCATTATTTGATCTAAAGCCGGGTACACACATACACACATTTTCAAAATCTTAACAGATTTTTTATCTGAGACAGACTCCACACATGAAGATAACAAATCTTGGATTGAACAGCCTTGATCGTATTGTGTGTGGTGTGCGCCGATATTCCCATTTCAACACCCCGCATACATAAAGATTATTGTTACGACAGTTTAGAGTCTCGTTCCCCAAGCCAGAAATGTCGCGTGATCAAACGTGATCTAACGTAGTACCCTACGAGGCAGCCATGTGCGACAGGGCAAATAAAGTGCAGAAGAATGAAAAGAAGAAGTCAGCTCGCTTCTTGATTGGCTACATTCCATTCACGTCACAGTCGGACTCGCGAGCAGGGTTGCCAAATGGGATTGACATTTTCCACCCTAACCACAGTCTAAAACCGCTAATTCCACAAATCGGCCCAAAATCGGCCAGATTATCTTTATGTGTGTACCCGGCTTTAGGGAACACAAATGGAAGACATCGGTTGGGAGGACTCTGGATTGTCCATAGATAACAACTGCTATGGAGTTGTCATGCCAAATCGTGGCACTGCCAAATTTTTACTGGGCCATCAACGGCCCATCAAAATCTAATCGTTCGAACGTTCGACGTGCGTTCCAGACTAATGGGCCAAAATGTGTCCGCTGCTCCGCTAACGTAGTACGGAGTTGGCAAGTTAAACCACATCACAGTGATAAATATTGTACCCAGCGGTGTCACAACGCGCACATACCCAGCTGACTTTTGATTGCTGGTATGCCACTGATAAATGAGAGCTGAGCGAGGGCAGCGCCCCAAACATAAGCCCTGTATCGTCCACCAAGCTCCGCCTCCGAGCGAGGGCTGCAGTACAGGGCTTATGCCCCGCCGAGCAACCTGACTAATTGCACTTATCGAACCTATTTGGGGGGTGGGTGCGTTCACATGCCATGTAGGGCTACCGACCCGAAGATAGGCAGCCGGGGTTGCAGGGCCAGGTTCCAGCGTTAGGCAGGGTAAGGGGGGCGAGTTAGCGGGGACTAGGAGTGCCTTCAGCTTCCAGAGTGTGACAGGGTTCTCCTACTGCCTGGGGAGACACCTCACTGCGCTGGATCGAGGGTCTGAAAGACTTTTGGAGACCAGATCAGGCCAGCGCCAACGCTCAGATCCCCCGGGGCGGGGGTGTCGGACCACGGGAGAGCTAAGTGGTCCTTTTAATTAGGAAGTGTTGTCTTGTTGTTTGTTTGTTGTATGTGGTTGTATTGTCTGGGTTTGGGGATAATTTAATGTAGGGTTTTATCAATTGTACAGCGATTGTAGCGGGGGGAATTAGTGGGATCAAGGGGGACCGGGGAAAAGTTAGTAGTCGGTAGAGATGAATGCAGTTTGCTCGTCCCCGTTAATTAGGACCTCCTAAGTGTGTGAAACGGTGTGCTCAGAGTGCCCAGTGAGAGGGTGATACTGTGTGCCTATTGAGGGTGATATACTATGTGCCCAGTGATAGGGTGACATTTGGAGTGCTGACTATGGGGGGGAAATTCTACACAGGCATGAGTGTGTGTGTGTGTGTGTGTGTGTGTGTGTGTGTGTGTGTTAATGCCTGGTCCAATGGGGGTGTGAACTGCATGGGATTGCCTTAAATTAAGGGACTAGTTAACGTGGGGGGGAACAGACTGTGTGGAGGGGGGATTGGTCATGGCAGGGCCGGTCTCCTAGCAGCCCACTAGTTACTCGCACAGAGCTGATGAATTAGAAATGTATTAAATAAAGTGATATATATTTTTGGTACACTGTGGTCGTGTTGTATTCTCAGGGTTCTGACATCCGGACCAGACCGGTAAAACAAAGGTGGTGGCAGCGGCTCTCAGCCTATCCAGGTTTAATACCTACCAGATAAACTTTATTACAATAATTCCATAACTGCATACTACTACGGAGCACGCACACACACACACAGAGGAAATCGCGCAATCAGCAGGAAGAGAGCGCGGAGAGCACCTTGAGTTGGGAGAGCCCTATAAGACCCCGAATATCAAATAAAAGCAGAACGGAATAAACGTTATTAAATACAACGTTATAAAATTCAGGTGTGCACAGCACTACAATCCCATATTACGGCGCTTCAGCTGGACAACGGGGCTATTTCCAGCTCCATTCACATCGAATAACCATAGCGCTTGCAGCGTGCCTTGGTGACTATTCGGAAAAGTAGAACTTTACTCACGCTGATCAAAGGTTCTGTGGTAAACCTAGTAGGTGCCATACAGCCACTCTCCGACTCCAGTTTGCGGCGCTCCTAACAACTGAGGAGCGTTCCACGTTCAGCACTGTGTCGACGGGTCCCCCGGCGGCTCCGTCACTACGAGCCGAGTCGACACGGTGCCACAACGCGCAGACCCCGGGGGAGGGTCTTGCCACCTGGGCAAGTTAACTCATTGACTGCCAAAGACGCCAAAACACGTCTTATAAATTAGTAACGTTGACTGCCAGCGCGGAGGGCCATATTGAAGTCTTATACACCTGGTGTGTGAATTTCAGACTTGGGTGTAATGTATTTCTGCCCCAGAAGGGGGCAGCAGTTCGATTGACCTCAGATTTACCAGATCGGCTGCTATGAAGAAGAAGGGGTGTTGTGGGTTGTATGTGGAAAATGGCGAAACGGTTAGGGAAAACGAGCGGAGACAAACAATATAAGCAGTTGACACTAGCACAGAGCTTGTCTGGCAGTGGATCTGCAAGGAGTGTGGTGCCGATCAGGTCAACTGCAAGCAGATCTGGTGCAGGAGATGCGCCAAATGTTGCAGATGGTGAGAACCGGAGCAACGAGCAATGCCACACTCGTAGCATTGCTGGACCATCGGAGCTACGTCGCTCCGACTCTTCAAACAGTTCAGAGTCGGAGGACGTAGAACCCGACCCCGACTCGTCGGACGAGTGGTTGCCGTCCGGATCGGCTAGCAGCAGGGAATCCTCTCCAGATCAGCGGGGATCCACGATCCAAGACAAAAATGCCACAGAGAGTGTGAAAAGCAAAGGTAAACATATATAAATATATTTTTATATAGAATATATAGAAATATTTCTCTACATCATTACAAAGCAATAAAACATGCCTTTTGTATATATATTTTGTATAAAATGGTATATTTCAATATTTTACAGTCCCTGAATCGAGCAGAGGACGTGCATCAACCAGAGGCTGTGCAGCAAGGAGACGGCTGGCATCAGAGAAAACCATGCTGGTTGGGGTCAGGGTGAGTGGCAACCCACAAAGGTTCCATTCACGGCAACCCCTGGACCCCAGAATGCTGCTGCAGAGCTGGAATCTGACCTGCCGGTTGATTTCCTGGAGCTGCTAATGACTGATGAGCTGCTGCAGCACATTGCAGATCAAACCAACCTGTATGCCCAGCAGTTTTTACAGGCACATCCCGACACTCTGCCACACTCCAGAGGGAGGTTATGGAAACCAGCGACAGTCCCAGAACTGAAACAATTCTTTGGACTCACTTTCATCACCGGTTACATCAAAAAGCCAAATCTGGAAATGAGTGTGGATCAACAGGACGCCACTCCATACTTCAACAAAACCATGCCGAGGAACAGGTTCCAGCTCATCTGGAAGTTCCTCCACTACAACAATAATGCATCACAGGACGCCACAGATCAAATGTATAAAGTGCGTCCTGTTTTAGATTATGTTGTAGCCAAATTCAAAGAGCTGTATCAGCCCTTTGAAAATATCTGCATTGATGAAGGAATGATGCAGTGGCGTGGCCGCCTATCATTCAAAGTGTATAACCCTCAGAAGCCGGTGAAGTATGGGATTAAATCCTACATACTGTGTGACTCTTATACTGGGTATTGCTTTAACATGAAGCCTTATGTTGGCCAGTCAAACACACTCCCAGACACAGTGTTCTCCCTCCTTGACCGTCTCACAGGACACGGATACACACTGTACATGGACAACTTTTACAACTCTGTTAAACTGTGTGAGCAGTTGATCAAAGCCAACACTAATGTCTGCGGAACACTGCGAAAAAACAGGGGGGAACCGCAGATCATAAGGGAGCCGACAAAGACCGACTTGGGTGTGGAGGGGAGGCTGGTGCGGCACAATGGCAGGGTGCTGGTTATGGCATGGCAGGACAAGCGTCTGGTGAGGATGGTGACAACCTGCCACCATGACAGCATGCAGAGGGTGGAGGTGTGGCAGAAGGGGCAGAAGGAGAAGGTGGGTCAGCTCAAACCGGAGTGTGTTGTGGCATACAATGCCTGCATGAATGGGGTGGAAAAACTTGACCAGAACATTGCATACTACCCATTCATACGGAAAACACTCAACTGGTCAAAGAAGTTTGTGGCATACTTATTTCAGCTTTGTGTGTTCAATGCATATGTGCTGTACAAGGCCAGGAACCCGGGGAAGTGCAAAACACACTTGGAGTTCATGAGGAGGGTGGCGAGGTCGTGGACTTAAAAAACCCATGTAGCGGAGGAGGAGGAGGAGGAGGAGTCAAGTCAAAAGTCAAAAGTCAAAAGTCACTTTATTGTCCCATCACTGGGAAATTTGTATTGGGCTTCCACCCCACAGCAGCCAACAAAGAGCAACAGACAATACAGGATATTAGCACACAAACAGAAGGCGGACCTGATTAAAACAAGAGTGGAAACAAAATGATAAGCAAGATAAGTTACATTCATCTGGTGCAGTTTAAAAGTTTAACAAAAACGGGAATAAAATAATTTTTAAATCTATTTAATCTAGCGCGGGGGACTCTGAACCTCCTCCCAGAGGGCAGCAGTTCATACTCTGCGTGTAGGACATGGGAGGGATTCATGAGAATTCTATTAGCCTGCCTTAGAGTAGCCTGTTCAAAGATAGACTGCAGGGATGAGTGGTCTTTCACCCCTATGATCTTCCATGCAGTCTGTATCAGTCGGACCAGTTTGGACCTTAGTTTTACAGATAGGTTACCAAACCAAGATGTAATGCCGTATCTGATGAGACTCTCTAAGACAGACTGGTAGAAAAGTAGCATACATTTTGGGTCAACACCATGAACTCTAAGGCGGCGTAGGAAGTGTAGTCGTTGTTGTAATCTGCTACAAAGGCTGTCTACATGAGTGCTCCAGGTGAGTGAGTTATCAATGAAAACCCCAAGATATTTGTAAGAGGTGACCTGAGAGATGGATTGTTTGTGGATGACCACAGGCCTGTGGTCCCCAACACCTCTGGGGTCGAACACCATCTCCTCAGTTTTCTTAACATTTAAAACCAGGCAGTTAACATCACACCATTTAACAAACCTCTGGATTTCAGAATAATAGTCATTTAGGTCACTGTCCTTTTTGATTAAAGCAAGGATGGCAGTGTCATCCGAAAATGTTATGATGCGATTGCTGGGGTAGGTGCTTCTGCACTCGTTTGTGTATAAAGTAAAGAGCACAGGGGAACTGACTACACCCTGTGGAGCACCAGTGCTTATGGTTCTGGGTTCCGAAAGAGTGCCATTAACACTGACCCGCTGTGTGCGGTTAGTTAAAAAGGAGTGATACCATTTTATAATGAGGGGGGGGACATTAAGCCCATTTAACTTCTCAATTAAAAGGTGCGGCAGTATCGTGTTAAAAGCAGAACTGAAATCAACAAATAGGAGTCGGACATAGGAGGTAGGGTCCTCTAAGTGCTTATATATGAAGTGCACCATGGCTCAGGTTGCATCATCTGTGCCTGTATTACATCTATACGCAAACTGAAAAGGATCCAGAGAGCAACTGACTGCATTTTTCACTTTACATATAATGAATTTTTCAAAACATTTCATTACAACGGATGTCAAAGCGACTGGTCGCAGGTCATTATTTTCCTTGCAGCTAGCCTTCTTAGGAACAGGAATAATGATAGCGTCTTTCCAGATGGACGGAACAGTGTGAGAGTCCAGAGACTTCTGGAAGATAGGACACCAGGCCTCAGCCAGCTCCTCACTGCAGGACTTTAGCATGAGCCCAGAGATGCCATCCGGTCCAGAGGACTTTCTAGGGCGGGTGTTAGCGAACAGTCTCTGTACCTCGCGCTGCTCAATGGTGATACTTGCTTCCAACTCAGGCAGCGCCTGAAGAGCCACTGTTTGCTAGATCGAGAAGTCGGCAGTCTCAAACCTGGCATAAAAATGGTTAAGTTCATTGGCTTTTTCACCCTCGTTTAGGACACTAATGGCGCTTTTCCACCACGATGCAGACCTGGTGCCGACCTGGTGCTGACCTAGGTCTGCCCGCTTCGGTTCCCTTTTCCATTCGTCGGTCCGGGTCGCTTCAGTCCTAGGTCCCAGGTACCACATCCGAGCAGGGTCCCAGGGTCCCAGGTCCCAGGTCCCACACCGTTGATTGGTCAATGGACAATCGTCATCCCATGTCCCATCCCATATTATTTCTTCACAACCGCCATCTTGAAAATACCACATTCACTAGGAAAATGTCACTACATTTTCTGTAATAGCTTATTAATAAAGATTCGGAAAATTATGCTGACCATCGTATTATCTTAGTTTAATGTCATTTCAATGAATCATATAACTTTTATTTACAACAAGCACAACACAAAAATCGCTATTATGCACCGTGTTTGTCCGTGAATAACACCGGCTGTGGAGGTGGTAAAAAAAACACAATACTCCTTTGCTAACTTCACCATCTGTCTACGGTCATTTTGAGCCCTTAACCACCGCGCTGACACCCCGAGAAGTTATGCTTTTAACCGTAAACTCGATGAACCGGGAGTTCGCCAGCAGCCGTCCAGCCATTTTCACCATTCACTCATGAGTCAAATGCCGGTTTTAACAGGGAATTCGCTCCGCGCTGTGTCCACGGTGATAGGAGTGGATGATCGACTCCATTCAAAAACTTTTGAATTCCCTGGCTTCTCCTCTTTCCGGACACGTTTGAATTGTTATCCTAACCCCCGGTAAACCGAAGTTATTAACCCGCAAACGGCACCGTGTTTGTCTGTGAATAACACCGGCTGTGTCATGAGTCAAATTCCGGTAGATTCGCGTCTTGTCTGCGTTTCCCGATGATGATACTACAGTTCATAAAGCAGACAAGTGAAGGCAGTGGTTTTAAGGGTTCAAAAAACATGACTTTATTATGTGTACATAGCTTCCTCTCTCTCTTTCTCTTTCTCTCCCAAAAAATCACTGCTGTGTACACCCGGAAGCTTTTTGCCAGGCTGCGTGTGACGCGTAACTCCGCCTACTATCGACGACTCCTCCTACTAGTCCGGTTCGGTTTGTGTAATGGAAACAGAACAGATCAAAAGTGACCCGACCTGACCCGACCCGACCCGACCTGACCCGACCCGGGCCGGTCAATGGAAAAGCGGCTTAAGGCACCTTTTAGCTGGGGCCATGTTAGTCATATATTTCATGGAGTCCCATAGTTTTTTAGTGTTCATAGAAGAGCAGTGGGATTCAAATGTCTCTTTCTGTTTCCTCTTGGCCCCCCTTAATTTGTGATTCAGTTCTTTTTGGATGTTCCTCATGGCCAAAAGATCCTTATTCCTGAATGCAATTCTTTTCTGAACTATGCACTTTTTGATTTCCTTCGTGATATGGGATTTGTTGTTAGGGTACACAGTTATAGATTTCAGGGGTAACACGTTATCTCTGCAAAACTTTATATAACCTGTAATAGTGTAAGTAGCCTCTTCAAGGTCCAGACCGTGAAAGAGGTCCCAGTCGGTACAGGAAAAGCAGCCTTTTAGGGTTTCAATGCCATCATCATTCCAGACATGAACTGTTTTAACTTGGGGTTTGCTACTTTTAAGCAGAGATTTATACGTGGGAATTAGCTGGACAACATTGTGGTCGGAGTTACCTAACGGGGGTTTAGCCCTGGCAGTGTAGGCGTCCTTAACATTGCCATAACATTTATCAAGGATTCGTTCACCTCGCGTGTTACACTTAACATACTGCGTGAATCCAGGCAGCGCAGACTCAAGCTTACAGTGATTAAAGTCGCCGGCAATAAAACAAGGTGCTTCAGGAGTGCGTTTCAATTGTCTGTGCACACAGTCTGCTATCGCGCTGGCTGCTTTAGCAGCATTACCACTCGGTGGAATGTAAACTGTACATAGTACAATATTCCCGAATTCTCGAGGAAGATAAAAGGGCCTGAGGCTTAAACATACCAGCTCAATGTCAGGGTTGCAGACAGACTCTCTTGTAGTGAATTGGGAGCACCACTTCTGGTTGATGAAGACGCAGGTGCCACCTCCTATCCGCTTCCCGGAGTTTGAGTTCCGATCGGAGCGCACGAGAGAGAAGCCCTCAAGGTCCACAAGCGAGTCTGGTACGTCTTTCTGTAGCCAGGTCTCGGTGAAAACGAGCAGACACGAGTCCCGGTACTCGTGTTGGGCTCTGGTGTTGCATCGGAGTTCGTCAACTTTGTTCTTCAATGAACGGGCGTTGCAGAGGACCATAGAAGGCAGAGGTGGCCTGTCCGCTCTTCTTCGCATTTGCTGCCTCACCCCTCCGCGTCTCCCCCTCCTCCTCAGTCTGCGGCCGTGGTGGTCCGGAGGCCGAGCCCACAGCTCCCTCGGTAGCTGGGGAGCAGGTGTGTCGGTGGAGCGCAGCAGCAGTAGTAGGTCGCGGGGATAGCGGAGGAACGCCGGCGTGTATTCCCGACACGTCGGCATGGAGCGACATTGTTTAATAAGCTCCCAGACGATAACAATAATGAACAGTAGTCTTGCTAAAACCATCATCTTGTTACCACTCAGGTATGAATACAGGCTCACACAGCGTTATACTGCTAAAAACACGATAAAACAAACAAACATCAGAACGAGGCAGCAGCGAGGCAGCCCGGGTCGCTACAGAGCAGCGCCACCGGAAGTCGCACAAAGAGGAGGAGGAGGGGGAGGAAGAGGAGGAGGGGGGGAGAGGAGGAGGGGGAGGAGGAGGAGGAGGTCCGACAAACCAGGGCAGCCAAAAACCGAGACCCAGACAGCAGGCTGGATGGCCGGATGGCCAGGCATCAGTTGGAACGCTTAAGGCCCACCAGCAATAACACACAGCCAGCAAGAAAATGTAGGGTCTGCATACGAAGGGGTAAAAGGAGCGAGACCAGAATGTGGTGCAGGTCCTGCCATGTACCCCTGCACGCAGGAGAGTGCTTCACAGCCTACCGCACAAAAACCAAATATGATTGAGTGCATAGAGACACGCACACACACACATATCTGTAAATAAGTTTACACACACACACACACACACATCTGTAAATACGTTTACACATACACACACATCTGTAAATAAGTTTACACACACACACACACGTACACACCTGTAAATCAGTGGCGGCTGGTGCTAAAATGTTTGGGTGGGGCACAGGTTAATTTAATTAATTAATTAATTATTATTAATTCTTAATTAATTAAGGTTATGGGGGCATGCTCCACGGGGAAGAATATCAACTTTAAAATCTGGATTTACAGTCGATTTTAGCATGAGAATATCAGTGTTTCCCCTAGGTTTGCTGCCTTGGGGGGGTGGCATGGACCGTGGCATGGACCCCCCCCCCCCCCCCCCAGGGGGTAAGACCCTGCGACATACCAGCGTCATGTCCAGGGGGTGTACTAACTTGTACATTAAGCCGCCTCACGCTACGGAAACAGGAGATAGGCTCCTTCCCTATGGGCCATTAGGCTCGAGAACCATCGGTTCTTATGTGGTCTTGACTACCTGTCCACTTTCTCACCTGGTTCTTGCTGTCTCTCTCTCTCTCTCTCTCTCTCTCTCTCTCTCTCTGGTGTGCCGACACCATCCTGCTCTCTCTCCTTCTCTCCCTCCCTATCCTTCTCTCTCCCTTTTGCTGTCAACCAAAAGGCAAACATAACAACCAGAGTATTTATAATCTAATAAGAGGTATAAATTGATCCATATCAATTGTTATTCATATATACATACATATCATATATTTGTCATAGTCAGGGACTCCAATTAAATGTCACGTAGCCTATAGGCATCTCCATCAATCCAGGATTCATTTCATTGTCTACTGTCACATTGCCCATTATAGTGGGCTGTTGTTCAGGTATTGTTAGCCATTGATGTAGTCAGAATTATAGAGTTGGTTTAATTACCTGGATGTAGTGTGCCATGGCCTCTCTGTGGTCCATGAAGGAGGCAGTGTTGTTAGCAAATGTGACAATCAGCTTGCGTGGAAATAACAGTCCATACCTCACGTTAGCCTCCCGCGGGGTTGAGAAAGTTTTTGTGCGATATCAGTTAGACGGCGTTCCGTCTCGTTAGCGGCTGTTTCCAGGTCCTTTACCTTGGTCGTATTGGAAATCATATCCTTGCGGAGTGAATCCAGACATTCTTTAATTGGTTTAAGTTTCAGATCAAATGCGGAGTCAAGCTCTTCACGTATGACTTCTCTCATAATTGATGCAAGTTCTCCGCGGTCCATCACCGTAACTTTTTGTTTTAGATCGCTTCTTAGATTTCTTAACTCTCTGCTGCCAGCAGCGTTGGCCATACAACTTGAGTAACCTATATCCAACAATCAACAAACAGCCGGTGCGGAGATTGCAACCACAAACGAGATAAGTTTGACTTCGGTAATAGGTCCAGTTGCAATATCCTCAAGTTAGGAACAAAAGATGCCTCCTTCTAATCCATTTGTTCAATTTGTTTACAGAAATAAATCCTCCTTACATTGTAAAAAACGTAATTTGTTAGGAGAGCAGTCGTGCTGCAGTCGTGCTGCCCCGGAAGTCGCTGCCCCGGAAGTCGGAAGTCCTCAGGACTTCCGCATTGGAGCATATGCTGGATATACAACCGGATATTCAAGGCGCAAATGTTTGCGCCCCGGCCGAGAAATAGGAGACAGCCAATTGGAGCGCTGCTACAGCTCACGTGTAAGCGAAAAGTATTTGGCCTGCGATAGACTTGCATTCGACCGGCGTCCCGACTCCTCCCCCTATGTATTTTAACAGTGAATTTTACACACACACAGATACAAATGTTTATTGTATTGGAGGATTTTTAATGAATGCTGATAGGCGCCTGTAGTATATTTTACTTGAAACATACATGTAGACATATATGTGCTGTGGTTAGTGGGTACACAGCAATGCACACATACCATGAATTGTAGACGGGCCGCAAGGCTCCTCCGGGGCTTGTGGACACAGACACACACACACACACACACACACACTGACCATTACCAGATGACCAACACAGAGGGGCCGCAAGGTTCGTCGGGGAGGCTTGGAGACACACACACACACACACACACTGACCACTCCATATTGGGGCAGGGGACGGGAGAAAAGGCCATCATTGACCATACCTCTGGTTTGGTTGGCTCAGGGGTGAAGGTATTTACATATGAAAAGGGATAAAATCCTTTGGGAAACCACTCTCTGTCTCTTTTTACTTCCTGCGACCACCCAGATGACCTGCTGCAGACCTTGAGAAGAACATGCTGTGTGAACTACCTTTTTGAATAAATAGTCTTAAAACTGCTCAAGAACTCTTCCTCATTTTTTAGCAGCAACAGATACCATAATATACAACAGACAATATACTACAGATGGCGAGCTAGCCAGGAGAAGAAAAATAAGCATTTGTATCACCGTCATTTTTTGCATTTCTTCAATTCAGCACAGAGGTGAGTTTTCTGCAGAATACCCCTCCTTCGTTGAATTTTCGCCAGGCCAGGCGATGTTGTGCAAGATTGACTGTGTCTATCAGATGAGTTATATTCAAAAGAATCTTGATTTGTGTTGAGTATCTGTTGGAAATATAAGATCTTTAAGGTTGGGTGGGGTTGAACAAAGGGCCGGATTGTGAAATCTGTATTTGTAAATACGTTTTAAGTGTAAGATAATTAATGTTGTACAGCAGAGAATGAGCTGCTGTAGTGCCCGTTTTGCGAACGCGCTGTCAGTAGAATATTGTGAGGAGACGTTTTCACAGTGGGCTGATATCTTGTAATAAGATCAGAAGAGAGTCTGATAATTGTGTTATTGTATGGAATGTGAATTCCTAGTTTGAAAGAGTATAGTGTGGTGGGTTAACATAATTCACCCCCGGAACTAATAGTTGGGAGTATTGTTCCGTACGGAGGGTTAAGTGGGTGGTACTCAGTTTTAGTTCCTGTTTTAAGTGTGTGGTAGCAACTTGCTCATGTCTGTTAATAAACGTCTAGCTGTGACATTTGATACGCCGCCTCCGACTCCCGTCTCTCGGCACTACATTGGTGACCCCGACGTCAGTCCCGTTGAAGTATCCGAGACTGAACCGAACATGGCAAATAACGCCGTTATTCTCAAATTGCCGGAGTTTTGGGAGACGTCCGCGGCAGCATGGTTCGCTCAGACGGAGGCGCAGTTCGCCCTCCGTGGGATTGCAGACGACGCCGCACGCTACTACCATGTCGTCTCGGCTCTGGGGAGCTCCACTGCAGCCAGAACGGTGGGCTTCATTACAGCTCCCCCTGCCCTGAATAAATATACAGCGTTTAAGACTCTCCTCCTCAGGACCTTCGAACTATCACGGTCAGAACGAGCCCGACGTCTGTTCGCAATTCAGGGGCTGGGAGACAGCAAGCCTTCCCAGCACATGGACATGATGCTGAACCTACTAGGTACGGAAGAACCAAATTTTCTTTTTATTGAACTGTTTCTTCGGCACATGCCTGCACATGTACAGACGGCGCTCGCTAATACGTCTATTACGGAACCCCGTGAGTTAGCAGAGGAGGCTGACCGCTTCTTCCTAGCTACCCAGCGTTTTACCCCTGAAGTGCTAGCCCCGACACACAATTACACTCCCCCTGGCAGAGACAGGCTAGCTAACAAGGGCCCACCTACCACCGATAGCCGTGCTAGCCCAGGCATGTGCTATTTCCACTCACGCTTTGGCGCGAAGGCGACGAGGTGCCGCTCCCCTTGCAACTACGGCTCGGCGGGAAACGGCAAAGCCTGCGTTCGGTAGTGGCTATGAGCGTGGGCACAGCAAACCAGCTACTATTCATCAGAGACACTCTCTCCGGGTGCAAATTCCTCTGTGACACCGGTGCTCAGAGGAGCGTCCTGCCTGCGACAGTGGATGACACCGCCAGGGGAGGTCATGGCCCACATTTAAAGTCCGCTAACGACACCCCCATCCGCACCTATGGCACGAAAGCTGTTGACCTATGTTTCGGGGGTCAGCGGTTTACATGGGAATTCGTCACGGCCGACATCTCTTTCCCCCTCCTCGGTGCAGATTTCCTATGTGCTCACGGACTGCTCGTGGACGTCAAGAACAACCGCCTGGTAGACGCACTGACATTCTCCTCACTTGCATGTGTCCGCGGTGAGGCGACATACGGTGGGCTCTCCAGCTCACTCTCAGAGGGTGACAACTATCAGCGCCTGCTCAGCGAGTTCCCCAGCTTGACACAGCCCACATTTTCCGCCACCACTACCAAGCATGGGGTGGAGCACCACATAGAGACCAAGGGCGCCCCCATCTACGCTAGGTCCCGGCGGCTCAACCCCGACAGGCTAGCAGTCGCTAAGTCTGAGTTCGCCAACATGGAGCGCCTTGGTATCATCCGCCGCTCAGACAGCCCATGGGCCTCACCGCTACACATCGTGCCGAAACCAGACGGCGGATGGCGACCGTGTGGCGACTACCGCCGCCTCAACGACGCTACGACACCCGACCGCTACCCAGTCCCCCACATTCAGGACTTCTCTGCGCATCTGGCGGGTAAGCTGGTTTTCTCAAAGGTGGACCTGGTGCGTGGCTACCACCAAGTCTCCGTGCACCCTTCAGACATTCCCAAAACGGCGGTGATCACGCCGTTCGGGCTATTCGAATTCCTACGCATGCCGTTTGGACTTAAGAATGCGGCCCAGTCCTTTCAGCGGCTAATGGATTCGACGCTCAGAGACATGCCATTCCTATTCGTCTATTTGGACGACATCCTCGTTGCCAGCTCCTCGGTGGAAGGGCACCTGGCACATCTCCGAGACCTCTTCACGAGGCTCAGCCAACATGGCCTGATCATTAACCCGGCGAAGTGTCTGTTCGGGTTACCCTCCATCCGATTCCTTGGGCATCTCATCAACAAAGATGGGGCCGCCCCCCTCCCATCGAAGGTGGAGGCCGTTTCCGCCTTCCCCCGCCCACACACAGCTCGAGCGCTCCGAGAGTTTCTCGGAATGGTGACTTTTTATCACCGGTTCATCCACCGTGCAGCCCACACCATGCACCCGCTGTACGAGGCTATGAAGGACAAATCCCCCAACCAGGCCATCGACTGGACGGCCGAGAGGGAAGCCGCCTTCATTGCCACCAAGACCGCCCTAAGCCAGGCCGCCATGTTGGCCCACCCGTCACCCTAGGCCCCTATTGCCATCACCACCGATGCGTCGGACTACGCCGTCGGCGCGGTGCACGAACAATGGGTCGCAGGCGCCTGGCAGCCGCTCGCCTTTTTCAGCCGTCAGTTGACGCCCAGAGAGCGCAAATACAGCGCGTTCGACAGGGAGCTCCTTGGCCTCTTTTTGGCAGTCCGCCACTTCCGGTTCCTGCTGGAAGGCCGTGAGTTCACGGCGTTCGTGGATCACAAACCCCTCACGTTCTCCATGTCCAAGGTGGCCGAGCCTTGGTCTGCCCGCCAGCAGCGCCAGCTCTCGTACATATCTGAGTACACCACAGACATCCAACACATCGCTGGCAAGTCCAACGTGGTCGCGGACTGTCTCTCCAGAGCGGTCGTCGGGGCCGTTCAACTGGGTCTCGACTACCTCCGCATGAGTGCGGACCAGGACTCCGATCACGGGGTCCAGACCCTCAAGAACGCGGACACAGGACTACGCTTGGAGGATGTCGCAGTCGGTGACTCAGGCGCAAAACTGCTGTGCGACTTCTCTACGGGCCAGCCGCGGCCGCTAGTCCCTGTGAACTGGCGCCGGCCCGTTTTTGAGGCTGTACACAACCTCTCCCACCCCGGCAGGAAACCATCCGTAAAATTGGTTTCTGAGAAGTTCGTATGGCAGGGACTCAAGAAGGAGGTAAGGGGCTGGGTCGACACGTGCGTGGCCTGTCAACGCGCCAAAGTACACCGCCATACCAGAGCCCCTTTTGAGCCCTTCACTGTTCCTGAGAGGAGGTTCGACCACGTCAACGTCGACCTTGTGGGACCACTGCCCGCCTCTCACGGCTTCACCTACCTTTTCACCATGGTGGACAGGACGACCCGCTGGCCCGAAGCCGCTCCCCTCTCCTCGACGGCGTCTTCCGACGTGGCCCGTGCGTTCATCAGCACGTGGGTCGCGCGCTTTGGGACCCCGTCTGACCTGTCCTCTGACCGTGGCTCGCAGTTTACCTCGGAACTGTGGAACGCTGTAGCTGGTGGTTTGGGGGTAAAGCTGCACCGCACTACTGCCTATCACCCCCAGGCTAACGGTTTGTGCGAGCGGTTCCACCGCTCAATGAAGGCGGCCCTACGCGCGAGTTTGACGGACGCCAACTGGGTGGACAAACTTCCGTGGGTCATGCTTGGCCTCAGATGTGCCCCCAAAGAGGACTTGCAGTCCTCGTCTGCCGAACTCGTGTACGGCCAAACCCTACGAGTCCCCGGGGATTTCATCCCGGATGCCACTGTCCCCTGGTCTGCAGCCAGGCAGCGCTCCTCCCTACTGGAAGCCGCTGAGGTGTTCGCACCCGTCCCCACTTCACAGCACGGTACCCCTGCTTTCCGGGTCCCCACCGAGCTGCGCTCGTCAGACTTTGTCTTCATTCGCCACGACGCTGACCGCGGCCCCCTAAGCCCCCCTTACGATTGCCCGTTCAAGGTCCTACAACACGGGGACAAGACCCTGGTGGTGGACGTTGGTGGTAGACACGAGACGGTCTCCATTGATAGGATCAAGTCCGCTCACGTGGACGTTTCCCGGCCATTGGAACTGGCTCAGCCCCCACGCCGTGGCCGCCCCCCCATGCCCCACCCCCCGCCCCCGGTCGCGGTGCCTTCAGCTGCCCCTGCCCCTGCCCCTGTCCCGGTTCCCCCTGCCCCGGCCCCGGCTGGCCCTGCCCCTGCCCCTGCCCCGGATGCCCCTGCGTCCCGCACCCGCCGGGGTCGGATCGTCGTCCCTCCCCGACACAGGGATTTTGACTATGGGTGAATTCTGGGGGGGCTTGTGTGGTGGGTTAACATAATTCACCCCCGGAACTAATAGTTGGGAGTATTGTTCCGTACGGAGGGTTAAGTGGGTGGTACTCAGTTTTAGTTCCTGTTTTAAGTGTGTGGTAGCAACTTGCTCATGTCTGTTAATAAACGTCTAGCTGTGACATTTGATACGCCGCCTCCGACTCCCGTCTCTCGGCACTACAATAGTCCGTTTTTGTGAGCAGGAAATAGCTCTATTCTAAGATACCCATTGTTCATAGACTTGAGAACACGGAGAAAACGTGGAGAGCATGAGCATTAGAGAATAATAGAATGAGATTAAATTGGTAAGTAATAGTTTAACTACATTGAAAGATAATCTTGATATTGCTGTGTCGTGAATGTACTTTGTTTGTGAAAACAAAAGTTGTGTGAAAGTCCGTGGTCCCTTCCCCCTTCTGTGTGTCTCATTTCAGAGAAAAAAAGGCACACAAGTGAAGCTGAATTTCATTGATTACATTACTCATCCCTTACAGATAAAGATAAATTCATTCACATAGATTATAGTATTTCTAAAGATAAAGTGAATTGGTCATCAGGGTATTTAAAATAGTTTAAAGATACGGTTAAACATTACACGCATTAGACACGGGAAGCGCGCGCATGCGCATTACACACACAGGGAAGGGTGTTGGCCCCATTCCAAAATATAGAGCACAGAGTTAAAAAAGAACACTCTTTTCTCCATTTTCCATTTCTACTCTTTTCCTTTAACCTCTCCCTGCAATAAAGTTGTGGTCGCTGAATCACGGAAGTCGAAGCATTGTGTTTGTTAGGAGAAAAATAATAGATTGTGACTTTAGATCAGAAAGGGCGTTCTTAAGCAATCGATACGCGAGTCGGTTGCTTGGCTCTATCTGCTGGCCGAAGCACGACAAGACATTTTTAAACACTGGTTCTCTGTGGGATCTATCTGAGGTCGATGAAATAGTCCTTTACATTCATAGATTGATGTTTGTAAATGACTGTTGAATATTACATTACTTTAATTAATTTAATTAATTACTAATTGGTTAAATTAATTATTCAGATCATTCATTATCTGTTTCACAAAACTTTGATCAATTGTTTTGTGACAATCTAATGATAACCATTCCTTTGTTTGATATTTTGATAATAGCTAATTGACTTCACAGGTTTACATCAATGAAGTATATGATTGTACAATGACTGAGTCTAACTAATCATTCATTCCTTTCAAATAACAAGTCGATTTCTTTACAGGTTGTAATTAATATTAATCTTTTATTTCAGTTAGGTCATTTCCACAGCTTTTGAATAGCAGAACAGTTCCTATCTGAGGATTGAGCAGTAAAAGGCTTTTGTAAATCAGTAAATACTTGGAGCGTGACCTGCCTTTGTGATTTGATAATTGTGTTGACCAGCCTTTGTAGTTTAATAATTAAGTTGACCTGAACTATAATTAGTATTGAATGAGCAATTAAGTGACACATATTCATAAACAATAAGGAAAAAAACATTTAAGTGAAAAAACACACACATAGATTACATTTAGATTAAAACACACACATAGATTACATTTATGTCAATAATACACAATACCACTGAAACAATCCGTTGTTCTAGGTTGTAGTGATTCTGTGTGGACAGCTAATACAGTTAAAGTTAGACTAGCATCTGTTTAGCAGATAAGGCAAAAGAAGGTGGGTTGTAAGAAAAGTACACATTCGATTTAAAGTATATTTTCAGTTTATAAAGCATTTAGGAACCCATCAGCTCAAGATGGGGACAGATTCAAGTAAAATGTTAAAGGCTGTTAATAAGGCCAGTGGAATATTGGCAACTTTATCACTTATGGCTATAGTGGAAAAAATGAATCCTCTTGTTATGGTAATTAGCAAAATGTCAACGAAATGGAATGTTCATTGGGCAGACATTGAACAACCGTGGCCAAAAGAGGGCACCTTTGACTTACAAGTAATTGCAACATTGGAAGTGCTTATCAATGTGCACAAGGCACATCAGGAGGACAATTCCCGGCGGATCTACCCTCAGGTCCCCGTCCTAAGTACGACCGGAGACTTCACTATCCAAGATGAGTATGAGAACGTACTAGAGAGGGGAAGAGCGAAAGTGATCGTGGATTTCGAACCAGAGAACAAGGCAGGTGCCAAACCAAAGAAGAGAGGGAAAGAACCAAAGGGCAAAAAGAAGGGCAAAAAGGAAGACCGTGAGGAGGACAAGGAGAGTAGTAAGACAGATGACAGTGAAGGTGGCAGTGGAGGTGACAGCGAAGATTCAAGTGATGACAGCGATGCACAGGGAGGCTACAATGCTCAGGTCAGAAAAATAATAGCCAGGGCCGAAAAGCAGGGTGGGACAAGACACTACAAGAAGGGAAAAGAGGAAAGTAGTTCTGAAGATGAGAAGAAGCCTCTGAAGGTGGAGAAGAAGAAAGAGAGCTTAAAGCAAAAACAGAAGAGGCTGCAGAAAGAGGAAGAAGAGAAAGAGGAAGAGGAAAAAGAAAGGGCGAAGAAACGCCACGAGAGACTCCTAAGAAAGGAGGAAGAGAGAGAAGAAGAAGAAAGAGAGAGGGTGAGGAAACTCCACGGGAGACTCTTAAGAGAGGAAGACGATCAGACGATCGGTGCAGCAACGAGAAAGGGAGGAGGAAGAGTATCGTCAAGTGCCATCTCATACATCCCAGCCGAACCTCTCAAGAGAGTATCGTCAAGTGCCATCACATACATCCCAGCCGAACCTCCCAAGGTCCGCAGCGACACCAAGGCGGGACGAAATAACGAGGAAACTAGTAAGCGAGTATGACCTAAGGAGCAAAGGTGCTACACCAGAGGAAGAGGAAATTCTGAGGAACTGTCCGGTGCTGATTCGGGGTAACAAGATAGAGTATCGTCCTTGGAGTCATACAGATCTATCTGAAGTGATAGAGAAACTCCCCGTTCTGGAGGATGGGGGGCACCCTTGGACTACAGAGGTAGACGTGAGACTGACAGGAACGCAAGCAGCGATGGGAGACCTGCAAAGACTCTTAGCTTCAATTACAGGATTGGACACCATGCAGGACATATTGATGAAGGCAGGACTTCATAAATATATCAATACATCGGTCTATGATCCAGAGCTCTTCGCAGCAAACAGAGGCAGGCTGTGGAAGGCAATCAGGGAGACTTACCCTACTCACGTTCACCCAGACAATATCATTGTGAAGCCACTGGGGGAGATGAGAATCCCAGGGGATTTGTTGCCCGTGTGCACTCTCAATGGAGAAGTGTGACAGGGAAGGACGCTGAAGATAACCCATTAGAAAAAGCCATAATTCGGGGAAAGATACAAGAAGGTCTTCCTACCCCAGTTAAGAATAAGCTAGCAGAAGTGGTGGGGCTACGCCACATGAACAAGGCTGTTTATATAGACAACGTAGCACACCAAGTAGAATTATTTAGAAAGAAGATTCAGGTACAGAAGACACAAGACGAAGAGTCACTCAGAAGATTGACTCAAGTACAATTGACTGAAGGCAAGAAAACCAGAGAGAGAGTGCAGGCTTTAGCTCTACAGGTCCCATCTCAGCCACAGCAACAGCCACCTGTAGTGCAAACTGTCCCTCCCCAGTCATACCCACAGGGGCCACAAGGGGGGTATCCATACCCACAGGGGCCACCAGGGGTGCAAGCGGTTCCATACCAGCCATACACACAGCCTGGCCAAGGACCACCACCAGGGGGATGGACAGCAGCAGGGAAGAAGATGCTAGGACCATGTTACCAATGCGACCAGTATGGACATCTAGCCCGTACCTGCTACAAGAGGCCCCAGGAGGGCGCAGGGGGGAAACAAGGAGGAGGATATTGGCCTCCTGCTACACCTGCTCCAGGAGTGATGAACCCTTACGGAGGCCCAGCAGCTGGGCTATAGGGGTGCCCAGAAGATCCGAGTGGGAGGTGCCAGCTGGTGGTGACAAAGAAGCCTGAAGACGCCACGCACCTTCCTATGTCTGGAAAATATGTGAAGACAATCGGATTTTAGGGAATTAAACAGCTGATTCCTACAACTGAGCTTGTAGACTTAGAGTACAAGGGACAGAGAGCAACTCTGTCAATACTTGTGTCAGAACACACGCCAACAGGGCTGCTAGGGAGAGATGCTCTATGCCAATTGAACTGTACAGTGAAATGCACACCTGACGGCTGTCAGGTGACGGTGCCATCAGAAAACAGACAGCTGTCTGTCATGATGGACAACAGCGCATCCATGGTGTATTGGGTGGGAGGGCTTAGCCCAGACCTAATGGAACCAGCAAGGATGTGGGACAATTACATCCTGGCAAACATGTCAGGGGCCAGAAGGCCTACTGATCCATTGCATTGTACACTCCAGTATTTTAGAAAAGCTGCAGACGCAAACCCAGATGAGTGGCTGAAGCATCAGCCAAAACAGGTACAGCTTAGCACAAGTTGTATAATCCTAGGCCCTCAGGGAGTGGCTATGAAGATAAACAGTGACACTTATCTAGATCAGGAGCATAAGGTTGAGGGTAGCATCCCTCATGTGACACTAATGATATCTGAACACTATGAACAGAAGCATTTAGGGGCAATGATGGCAGACTCAGAAAAGGCCAGATTTGTAACGACAAAAGAAAACCCTGCTATCTGGAGGAGCAGTGATGGACAGTTTACAAAACTGATGATCTCTGCTCAAGGAATGGGACA
Source organism: Nansenia antarctica (assembly GCF_963989245.1). Lineage (NCBI taxonomy): Eukaryota > Metazoa > Chordata > Actinopteri > Argentiniformes > Microstomatidae > Nansenia > Nansenia antarctica. Next base: position 36,690,925 of record NC_137680.1, read on the forward strand.
TCCACAGACTGTGAAGCTAATGAACAAGCCAATCCTTCCTGTACAAGCTGAAAGAGACCTCAGGGAAGAAATGATGCAGAATGTGCCAGCAGACCTGTGGGCAAAGAACAGTACAGACATTGGATTTGTGAAATCAGCTCGTCCATTGAGAGTTGAACTCATACCGGGTGCAGAACCCCCTTGGAAAAATCAATACCCATTGAAACAGGAAGCAATTGATGGAATTGAGCCACAGATCAAAGGACTGTTAGAGGCAGGAGTCCTGAAGATAACTCAATATCCGTTAAGCAACACACCTCTTCTGCCAGTGACGAAACCCGATGGTTCATATCGTCTGGTACATGACCTACGTGCTGTGAATGAGGTAGTTGTCAGCTATCCAGCTGAAGTACCTGATCCTCATGTGCTGTTGACTCAGATTCCATCTACAGCCAAAGTGTTTACAGTAATTGATTTATGCGGGGTTTTCTTTTCTGTACCTCTTAGTGTAGAGAGTCAAGGGTTATTTGGGTTTACCTACAAAGGTCAGCATTATCAATATACCAGAATGCCGCAGGGGTACAAACACAGTCCTCATGTTTTTAATCAGGTCTTGAAGGAGGACTTAGACGGGTTAGAGCAGACGATAAGTAGTACTGCCATTCAGTACATGGATGACATACTCCTTTGTGCCCCAGATGAAGAAACATGTCACAGGGATTCCGTTAAACTGTTAAAGGTTTTGGCGGAGAAGGGACACAAGGTGTCTAAAAAGAAGCTACAATATTGTCAGGAAAGGGTAGCTTATTTAGGACAATCTATTACACAGGGACATCGCAGTGTCTCTAATGCACATTTGGAAGCTATTCAGAAGGCTCCAAAACCACGAACAGTTAGGGAAATGATGATGTTTTTGGGCATTACTGGGTATAGTTCAGCATGGGTGGAGGATTACACTAGACTGGTAGCTCCATTGAGGGGGATGATTAAGGAAACAGGTAGCTCCAATGTTGCATCACTTGGACAAGGGAAGCTGATTTGGCGTTTGAGACAATTAAACACAAATTGCAAGAAGCGCCAGCTTTAGCGCTTCCAGATTATTCTAAAGAATTTGGATTGTATGTTTCTTCTTCAGCCGAAGGGAAGTATGCCTGCGCTGTTCTTACGCAACCAACAGGCATTGGACCTAGTCCACAGCCCATAGCCTATTATTCTGTCGCATATTCAGAGGTAGAAATGGGTTTTGCGCCATGCTACAGAGCAATGGCCGGGACATATCTTATGTACGAGAAGGCAACAACCTTAACAATGGGGTACCCAATTACCATTCTCTGCCACCACAGTCTAAGAAATCTCTTGAATCAAGGCAAGTACACTTTCACTATGCCTAGGATTAGGGATTATTACAGGATGTTGGAAAGGGAAGATGTAACATTAGCAAGATGTAACACACTTAACCCAGCAGAGACCTTGCCAACCCCAGAAGATGGGGAGCCACACGATTGTGTGAAGGATGCCATGAGGTACTCTAAGCTTAGAGCAGACCTACTAGCTTTGCCTTTAAAGGAAGCTGATGTTGAGTATTGGACTGATGGATCTTGTTACCGGGTAGGAGAAAATGTATGTGCTGGGTATGCCATAGTCCGATCCCAAAATTCAGAGTTCATTGTGGAACAAGCCAAGGCTGTTCCTCAGCCTTGTTCAGCTCAGTTGGCTGAGTTGATTGCTCTCACAGAGGCATGCAACTTGGGAACCGAACGGAGAGTAACAGTGTACACAGACTCTGCCTACGCCCATAATGTGTGTCACTTACATGGAGCTGTATGGAAGGGACGGGGTTTTAAGAAAACTGATGGTTCGCCTATACAGCACCACGCACAGATCAGGAAGCTGTTACAAGCCATGATGAAGCCAAAGGAATTAGCCATAGTAAAGTGTGCCGCACACAGCTCTGAATCATCACATGTCACACAAGGTAACAGGGCTGCAGAGGATGCAGCCAAAGCTATCACAGGAGCAGACAAGGCAGGTAAAGTTCTTCTGGTCGCACATGAGGACACAGGGCATGGTCACACTTGAGGATTTATTGACGTTACAGAGTAGAGCAACTACGTTAGACAAGAAGGTTTGGCTAGCAAGGGGGGCAAGTCAGGATGACACAGGTCTATGGAGGAATCATGAGGGGTTGGTTGTAGCATCCTCAGATTTATTAGGCATGTTAATACGGGAAGCTCATGGATTAGCACATGTGGCTAGGGGGGAGGTAAGATGCAAGATCACCAAGGAATATGGGTTTTGGAGTCCATATTTGATGGAACAGATTGACCATGCTTTAGGTCGATGTGGGGTCTGTTGGAGAAACAACATCAGAGTGGGTACACCAGTGATGTCTGGGCATATCCCTACCCCAATTGGGCCACGGGTGGTGGACAGGGGGGTGGATGTACAGAGTAGGCAGGATGTTGTGCCAACAGGTGCCGAGGTTCCGAGAGAACCTGAGAAGGAGGAGCTACGAGGAGATGCTGTGGTGTTGCCAGAGCCAGTGGCAATGCCAGTGGAATTGCCAGTGGCAATGCCAGAGTTACAGCCAGTGACATTACCGGCAATGCCTGAAACCGAGGGGACAGTGGAAAGCTGTCCAGATGCCAATGAACCAGAAACCAACGAAGCAGAGAGTGTTGACAGTCTGGAGGTCCAGCCTGGGAGTGTCCAAAGCCTGGACACCTGTGCTACTGGGGATGCTGGCGAGTGCCTGCATCATGCTTCAGATGATGCTGAGGGCGACTCCCCAGACCTTGATCAGCGTGGGAGGGGACCAGACGACTGCCTGAACCTCAATGACACTGACAGACGACGACCAGTTAGGAAGAGATTAAAGACTACGCATAGGGTAGTGAAGCAGCAGATCAAAGGGAACGACGGGAATGGACAGCAGATGATAGCATGGCTGGAAACGGTCTTAGGGGCATGGGAAACTTATTTTGCTAAGATAGGAGCACCTATTATAGCAGACATGATTTTTGACTTTCTTAGGAGACAGGGCCTCATTGACTGTTTTTGGAAAATCAGTCACTCAGTCCACGTTGATGAAATTTTCAGAAGACTAGTCCTCATCTGAGGTGAAGATCTATGCATTCATGCTTTCCCTTTGTCCTGTGCTTACTGTTGGGGAATTATGTGTTATGATAACTGAATGTCATTATTTGTGTATTGTTTGTTTATTTCTATATCGTATGTGATTGATGTCAGTTGAGAAGTGATGTGGTGGTTATGCAAAGATAGGAAAGAAGTTCTGTTCCTAGCGCAACGAAGAAAAAGCTCCTGACTATGGAAAGGTTATCAATCTGAGACAGCGGTAAAGGCTGTTCTCCAACTGGGGTCAAGTGCTAGTAACCTCTGACCCTGAAGATTCAAGAACGAAGAAGACATCGGTCGTTGGACGTTTTGTATTGGTTTATGCATGATGTACTGTGTTTAGATTAATTTTGCTTGTTATTTTTAGGTTTCTTTTTTATTGTTGATTGTTTTATATTTGGTTTGTATGATGTCTTTGGTCGCTGGTACTGGTGCTGGGTTGGTCTGTGTTATTATGTTTCTTGTGTTGTGTGTTGGTGTAGTTTTTCTGTCTGTTGTTGTTTATGTTTAAAAAAAAAAAAAACTGGTTTCTTAGTTGCAGTATGTGGGGTTTTGTGTTTTTGTTTTGTTTTATGTGGTCGTTTAGTTTCGTTCCGAGGGGGGAATATGTAGTATATTTTACTTGAAACATACATGTAGACATATATGTGCTGTGGTTAGTGGGTACACAGCAATGCACACATACCATGAATTGTAGACGGGCCGCAAGGCTCCTCTGGGGCTTGTGGACACAGACACACACACACACACACACTGACCATTACCAGATGACCAACACGCAAGGTTCCTCGGGGCGGCTTGGAGACACACACACACACACACACACACTGACCACTCCATATTGGGGCAGGGGACGGGAGAAAAGACCATCATTGGCTAAAGAATCTTTGACCATACCTCTGGTTTGGTTGGCTCAGGGGTGAAGGTATTTACATATGAAAAGGGATAAAATCCTTTGGGAAACCACTCTCTGTCTCTTTTTACTTCCTGCGACCACCCAGATGACCTGCTGCAGACCTTGAGAAGAACATGCTGTGTGAACTACCTTTTTGAATAAATAGTCTTAAAACTGCTCAAGAACTCTTCCTCATTTTTTAGCAGCAACAGATACCATAATATACAACAGACAATATACTACACGCCGACAGAATATCAGCCGCATTTTGTGAATAAACAATGTTTATTTAAAAAAAAAACTTTTACAAATCGCAACTAGGAAGTGAAGGTGAAGGCGGCGCCCCAGCGCCCTCTATCGGCCAGCCGCCACTGCTGTAAATAGTTCACACACATGTAAATAGATTATTTTGTTATGTTTTGTATTATGTTCTAAATGTTCTAAATCTGTGAATAAATGTAGGGTCAAAAGCCTTTTTTCCCGTGTTGTTTTTATTGTTTCATAGAAGTAAACAACTTTTCAGATGTTTGAGGTGTCACTAAAACTAAAATATGTGGACGTCAGTCACCCTTTTGCTTGAATTTGCTTCTCTGCAGAAAAAGCTCGTTTTCTCTGTTTATTGGTCAAAATCAGGTGTTTTTGCTGAAACCACCCTATGTTCTACGGCCGATTTCTAAACACTCAAAGAGGCTAGAAACAAACTTTCTTTTTCTGATGAAAGAAGAGAGTCTGAAGTTTTGGTAGATATGTTCAATGTTTATGTAGTCCGAAAAGTCAATATTTGGTGGGTCTTCAAAGTTCAGCGAAAATGCCCCAAAAGTCTGGCAGTATGGAGCTCTCCGCTCTGAACATGGCTGGCAGTCAAATAGTTAATCAGACCAGTCTAATTAGACCGGGAACACCAAGGATGGGGGGGCAAACATGAACACAACCGGACGGTTAAAATTGGACTACTGATACCTGTCTGTTCATAGGGAGAGTGTGGGAATAGGGAGAAAGCACATTGGGATATAGGTCCGTAGAGGGGAAGAGGGCTAATGAACCAACAGAAGTAGGGGTAGCTAAGTGCACTCAGTAGACTGATGTGCCAAGAGAAGACAACAACACTACAAACAACTGGAAGAGAAGGTACTAAGTGTGTTGTTATTATAGTACATAATATTGGTTCCGCCCTATGTTGTTGTACCCGGACCGGCGACCCGAGTTAGAGCTCCAGAGTGTCTGGAAGACGGATGAGCTACGTGTTAATAAAAGCCAGCTCAGAAACCCTAGCCTGTTTATTAATAGTTAGGAACACTGGAAATAACAAACATAACATGGTGTCAGATAATGGGACTGGCAACGCGGAGTTCATCGACTTATGAAAAAGGAATGTGCTGGATTCCGAAAGCACACATATGCGCACTGCTAGCAAGAGGAGCGTCATGCGAGCATGTCTAGCGAGAGTAGAAGTGACAGTGATCAAGCTAACGTGAGTGAAAACGTTTCGAACAATCAACAAGGAGACCAAGAAAATCCTGCACCCGTAGTGTTCCCCATCATGGATAAACTCAGTCCTCCCACACCCATGCAGTTCAGTGGCAATCTTGCTGATAAATGGAAGAGATTCAAGCAGAGATTTAATATTTACTTGGCCGCGAGCGGGGCGGGGGGAGGAGATGAAAAGCTAAAAGCGTCTATATTTTTGCATGTAATAGGAGAAGATGCATTGGACATTTACAACAGCTTTCAAATAGATGAGGGAAATTTAACATTGACTGAGCTAGTGACAAAGTTCGAGGAGTACTTTGTGCCCAGTAAAAATGTCAGTTTTGAGAGATATAAGTTTTTCTCTGCCGCTCAGAAGACAGGTGAGAGTTTTGATCAGTAGACTCCCTCTCACACAGACATGCTGTGATGTCATAGACCAGAACATTCTATCTGTCTAGTCTAGACTCCCTCTCACACAGACATGCTGTGATGTCATAGACCAGAACATTCTATCTGTCTAGTCTAGACTCCCTCTCACACCAGAACATTCTATCTGTCTAGTCTAGACTCTGTTAGAGTAAATCATTCAATAATGGCAGCCTGTTTCGTTTCAAGATGTATAAGAAAAGATATTTACTATTCTTCTGCAGAAGGAGGAATTTTACAAGCACGTCAGACAAGTCTTAACAGTGAAAGTTCCTCGTAAAGTCCAGATCATTCATTTCATCTCAGTATTTATACAATCAGGTACCTTCAGGTAAGGGGTCCGCCCTCAGGTGAGGTTTAGACCAATCATGAGCAATGGGTGTGGACTTGTACATTGATGAAGATGATTTTGATGAAGGCTAGGGGGGAATCGGCCCCCACTTTCTCCCAGGGAGACAAAGGTGAAAACGGAACACAATAGCCACAACTGGTTCAGTCTGGTCCCAGAGCACCGGGTCTGGGCAACACAAAAACCCAAAACTGCTCCAGATGGCCTCGTCCACTCAGGGAGAAAAGAGGGCAATCAGGTCTTTGTAATCATTTAAATGTGTCTTGTTGTCTTAGCCAATGTCAAGCTTAAAGTAGAGAAACTGGTTCTATTGTGTGACAACAGGAAATCATCTTCTACAGTCTGCTGCAGACATTCAACCCAAGATGATGTTTGATTCTTAAATGATTGATTGATTGATTGATTGAAAACCTTTATTGTCCCCAATGGGGAAATTTTGTTGTCAAACAGCTCAGTTAGGGCAGAAAACATTCAGTACAGAAAACAGAAAAACATTCAATAAAAAAACATAAAACAGTGCAGGCTCAATAAGTAAAAAGTTCCAAAAGTTCCATCTCCAGGTCTCCCCCACCCTGCAGGGCCTGGTTGTAGAGTCGGAGTGCAGCTGGAATAAAGGACTGTCCAAATCTTTTTGTACTTTGACGGGGGAGAACAAATCTGTGGCTGAACTTGCTCCTCATCCCTGCCAGCTCGCAGTACATCGGGTGGGAGGGATTGGCCAGCATGGCCGCCAGTTTTTTCCCCATCCTCTGTTCTGCCACCACCTCTAGGCTGTCCAGCCCGGTCCCCACCACAGAGCTGGCCTTCTTCACCAGTTTGTTTAGCTTCGCAGCATCCCTGGCACAGATGTTTCCACCCCAGCAGGCCACGGCGAAGAACAGAACGCTGGCAACCACCGACTGATAAAACATTTGCAGCAGCTTGTTGCAGACACCGAAAGACCTCAGCCTTCTCAGGAAAAACAGTCTGCTCTGCCCTTTCCTGAGAAGAGCCTCGGTGTTGTCAGTCCAGTCCAGTTTGTTATTAATTTTTTTAATTGTTATTAAATGTTATTAAATGTAGCTTATTACCAGCGATGTCGGTAACGCGTTACTAAGTAACGCGTTACTTTAATCTGAATACTTTTCCCGGTAACGAGTATTCTATCGCGATACTATTTCCAAATCAGTAATCGGATTAAAGTTACTTATTCAAGTGGCTGTGCGTTACTATTGCGTTACTACCTCATAACTTAGGCTAAATGCAGTATTTCTTTGTAATGTTCGATAGTAAACAAACATTTCTCGCGTCTTGGGGAGTGACGTCAGTGCTCACGTTTTCAACACGAGGTTACTATGGAAGGCCATGCCCGCAAAAAACGGCTCTCGATTATCGCGAGATTGCAGCAGAATCGCTCACGTGTATCACCACGCTGATTGCACAGTGTAAACAGAAGCGTAGCCTACACAATGGAGCGAGAACAGAGATATGCGTTAAATAGCTGGAAATATAAGGATTATTTTGAGTTTGTGTCAGCAAAGGATGACAAGAACATAAATGTTGATCATTGATAAACTCAGACTCACCCAGTTTAGGATTAGGATTATATTAGGATCATATCTGAATGGTCAGGGTAGGTTTTAGGTTTTGTGAAACCACTCCTTGCTAGTTACTGTTAAATAAAGATGATATTTAGTTTATTGTTTAAAAACAAGTATTTATGTTGGGTGAGGCAAAGAAAGACTCTTTATTTAGTTGTTTTAAGTTATTGTTTAAAGTTTAATTATGTAATTTAAGTTACTGTTAAAATAAAGTGAGTTTTGGCAAAACCAGTTTTCATTTTTATGTTGCGGGGGGGGGGGGGGGGGTCGGGTGCCTAGGCAGCTGCCAATAGTAACTAAAAAAGTAACTAGTAATCTAACTTAGTTACTTTTAAAATCAAGTAATCAATAAAGTAACTAGATTACTTTTTAAAGGAGTAATCAGTAATCAGTAATCAGAATACTTTTTCAAAGTAACTGTGGCAACACTGATGATAACATATAATAATTTTCTCTCACAACTCCCTCTCACACCAGAACATTCTATCTGTCTAGTCTAGACTCCCTCTCACACCAGAACATTCTATCTGTCTAGTCTAGACCCCCTCTCACACCAGAACATTCTATCTGTCTAGTCTAGACTCCCTCTCACACCAGAACATTCTATCTGTCTAGTCTAGACTCCCTCTCACACCAGAACATTCTATCTGTCTAGTCTAGACTCCCTCTCACACACAGAACATTCTATCTGTCTAGTCTAGACTCCCTCTCACACACAGAACATTCTATCTGTCTAGTCTAGACTCCCTCTCACACACAGAACATTATATCTGTCTAGTCTAGACTCCCTCTCACACAGACATGCTGTGATGTCATAGACCAGAACATTCTATCTGTCTAGTCTAGACTCCCTCTCACACAGACATGCTGTGATGTCATAGACCAGAACATTCTATCTGTCTAGTCTAGACTCCCTCTCACACAGACATGCTGTGATGTCATAGACCAGAACATTCTATCTGTCTAGTCTAGACTCCCTCTCACACCAGAACATTCTATCTGTCTAGTCTAGACTCCCTCTCACACCAGAACATTCTATCTGTCTAGTCTAGACTCCCTCTCACACCAGAACATTCTATCTGTCTAGTCTAGACTCCCTCTCACACCAGAACATTCTATCTGTCTAGTCTAGACTCCCTCTCACACCAGAACATTCTATCTGTCTAGTCTAGACTCCCTCTCACACCAGAACATTCTATCTGTCTAGTCTAGACTCCCTCTCACACACAGAACATTCTATCTGTCTAGTCTAGACTCCCTCTCACACACAGAACATTCTATCTGTCTAGTCTAGACTCCCTCTCACACAGACATGCTGTGATGTCATAGACCAGAACATTCTATCTGTCTAGTCTAGACTCCCTCTCACACAGACATGATGTGATGTCATAGACCAGAACATTCTATCTGTCTAGTCTAGACTCCCTCTCACACAGACATGCTGTGATGTCATAGACCAGAACATTCTATCTGTCTAGTCTAGACTCCCTCTCACACAGACATGCTGTGATGTCATAGACCAGAACATTCTATCTGTCTAGTCTAGACTCCCTCTCACACAGACATGCTGTGATGTCATAGACCAGAACATTCTATCTGTCTAGTCTAGACCCCCTCTCACACCAGAACATTCTATCTGTCTAGTCTAGACTCCCTCTCACACACAGAACATTATATCTGTCTAGTCTAGACTCCCTCTCACACACAGAACATTCTATCTGTCTAGTCTAGACTCCCTCTCACACCAGAACATTCTATCTGTCTAGTCTAGACTCCCTCTCACACACAGAACATTCTATCTGTCTAGTCTAGACTCCCTCTCACACACAGAACATTCTATCTGTCTAGTCTAGACTCCCTCTCACACACAGAACATTATATCTGTCTAGTCTAGACTCCCTCTCACACAGACATGCTGTGATGTCATAGACCAGAACATTCTATCTGTCTAGTCTAGACTCCCTCTCACACAGACATGCTGTGATGTCATAGACCAGAACATTCTATCTGTCTAGTCTAGACTCCCTCTCACACAGACATGCTGTGATGTCATAGACTAGAACATTCTATCTGTCTAGTCTAGACTCCCTCTCACACCAGAACATTCTATCTGTCTAGTCTAGACCCCCTCTCACACCAGAACATTCTATCTGTCTAGTCTAGACTCCCTCTCACACCAGAACATTCTATCTGTCTAGTCTAGACTCCCTCTCACACACAGAACATTCTATCTGTCTAGTCTAGACTCCCTCTCACACAGACATGCTGTGATGTCATAGACCAGAACATTCTATCTGTCTAGTCTAGACTCCCTCTCACACAGACAGGCTGTGATGTCATAGACCAGAACATTCTATCTGTCTAGTCTAGACTCCCTCTCACACAGACATGCTGTGATGTCATAGACCAGAACATTCTATCTGTCTAGTCTAGACTCCCTCTCACACAGACATGCTGTGATGTCATAGACCAGAACATTCTATCTGTCTAGTCTAGACTCCCTCTCACACCAGAACATTCTATCTGTCTAGTCTAGACTCCCTCTCACACCAGAACATTCTATCTGTCTAGTCTAGACTCCCTCTCACACCAGAACATTCTATCTGTCTAGTCTAGACTCCCTCTCACACACAGAACATTCTATCTGTCTAGTCTAGACTCCCTCTCACACACAGAACATTCTATCTGTCTAGTCTAGACTCCCTCTCACACACAGAACATTCTATCTGTCTAGTCTAGACTCCCTCTCACACAGACATGCTGTGATGTCATAGACCAGAACATTCTATCTGTCTAGTCTAGACTCCCTCTCACACAGACATGCTGTGATGTCATAGACCAGAACATTCTATCTGTCTAGTCTAGACTCCCTCTCACACAGACATGCTGTGATGTCATAGACCAGAACATTCTATCTGTCTAGTCTAGACTCCCTCTCACACAGACATGCTGTGATGTCATAGACCAGAACATTATATCTGTCTAGTCTAGACTCCCTCTCACACAGACATGCTGTGATGTCATAGACCCGAACATTCTATCTGTCTAGTCTAGACTCCCTCTCACACCAGAACATTCTATCTGTCTAGTCTAGACTCCCTCTCACACCAGAACATTCTATCTGTCTAGTCTAGACTCCCTCTCACACACAGAACATTCTATCTGTCTAGTCTAGACTCCCTCTCACACACATAACATTCTATCTGTCTAGTCTAGACTCCCTCTCACACAGACATGCTGTGATGTCATAGACCAGAACATTCTATCTGTCTAGTCTAGACTCCCTCTCACACAGACATGCAGTGATGTCATAGACCAGAACATTCTATCTGTCTAGTCTAGACTCCCTCTCACACAGACATGCTGTGATGTCATAGACCAGAACATTCTATCTGTCTAGTCTAGACTCCCTCTCACACAGACATGCTGTGATGTCATAGACCAGAACATTCTATCTGTCTAGTCTAGACTCCCTCTCACACAGACATGCTGTGATGTCATAGACCAGCACATTCTATCTGTCTAGTCTAGACTCCCTCTCACACCAGAACATTCTATCTGTCTAGTCTAGACTCTGTTAGAGTAAATTATTCAATAATGGCAGCCTGTTTCGTTTCAAGATGTATAAGAAAAGATATTTAATATTCTTCTACAGAAGGAGGAATTTTACAAGCACGTCAGACAAGTCTTAACAGTGAAAGTTCCTCGTAAAGTCCAGATCATTCATTTCATCTCAGTATTTATACAATCAGGTACCTTCAGGTAAGGGGTCCGCCCTCAGGTGAGGTTTAGACCAATCATGAGCAATGGGTGTGGACTTGTACATTGATGAAGATGATTTTGATGAAGGCTAGGGGGGAATCGGCCCCCACTTTCTCCCAGGGAGACAAAGGTGAAAACGGAACACAATGGCCACAACTGGTTCAGTCTGGTCCCAGAGCACCGGGTCTGGGCAACACAAAAACCCAAAACTGCTCCAGATGGCCTCGTCCACTAAGGGAGAAAAGAGGGCAATCAGGTCTTTGTAATCATTTAAATGTGTCTTGTTGTCTTAGCCAATGTCAAGCTTAAAGTAGAGAAACTGGTTCTATTGTGTGACAACAGGAAATCATCTTCTACAGCCCGCTGCAGACATTCAACCCAAGATGATGTTTGATTCTTAAATGTAGCTTATTACATATAATAATTTTCTCTCACAACTCCCTCTCACACCAGAACATTCTATCTGTCTAGTCTAGACTCCCTCTCACACACAGAACATTCTATCTGTCTAGTCTAGACTCCCTCTCACACACAGAACATTCTATCTGTCTAGTCTAGACTCCCTCTCACACACAGAACATTATATCTGTCTAGTCTAGACTCCCTCTCACACAGACATGCTGTGATGTCATAGACCAGAACATTCTATCTGTCTAGTCTAGACTCCCTCTCACACAGACATGCTGTGATGTCATAGACCAGAACATTCTATCTGTCTAGTCTAGACTCCCTCTCACACAGACATGCTGTGATGTCATAGACCAGAACATTCTATCTGTCTAGTCTAGACTCCCTCTCACACCAGAACATTCTATCTGTCTAGTCTAGACTCCCTCTCACACACAGAACATTCTATCTGTCTAGTCTAGACTCCCTCTCACACCAGAACATTATATCTGTCTAGTCTAGACTCCCTCTCACACCAGAACATTCTATCTGTCTAGTCTAGACTCCCTCTCACACCAGAACATTCTATCTGTCTAGTCTAGACCCCCTCTCACACCAGAACATTCTATCTGTCTAGTCTAGACTCCCTCTCACACACAGAACATTCTATCTGTCTAGTCTAGACTCCCTCTCACACACAGAACATTCTATCTGTCTAGTCTAGACTCCCTCTCACACAGACATGCTGTGATGTCATAGACCAGAACATTCTATCTGTCTAGTCTAGACTCCCTCTCACACAGACATGCTGTGATGTCATAGACCAGAACATTCTATCTGTCTAGTCTAGACTCCCTCTCACACAGACATGCTGTGATGTCATAGACCAGAACATTCTATCTGTCTAGTCTAGACTCCCTCTCACACACAGAACATTCTATCTGTCTAGTCTAGACTCCCTCTCACACCAGAACATTCTATCTGTCTAGTCTAGACTCCCTCTTACACCAGAACATTCTATCTGTCTAGTCTAGACTCCCTCTCACACCAGAACATTCTATCTGTCTAGTCTAGACCCCCTCTCACACCAGAACATTCTATCTGTCTAGTCTAGACTCCCTCTCACACACAGAACATTCTATCTGTCTAGTCTAGACTCCCTCTCACACACAGAACATTCTATCTGTCTAGTCTAGACTCCCTCTCACACACAGAACATTCTATCTGTCTAGTCTAGACTCCCTCTCACACAGACATGCTGTGATGTCATAGACCAGAACATTCTATCTGTCTAGTCTAGACTCCCTCTCACACAGACATGCTGTGATGTCATAGACCAGAACATTCTATCTGTCTAGTCTAGACTCCCTCTCACACAGACATGCTGTGATGTCATAGACCAGAACATTCTATCTGTCTAGTCTAGACTCCCTCTCACACAGACATGCTGTGATGTCATAGACCAGAACATTCTATCTGTCTAGTCTAGACTCCCTCTCACACAGACATGCTGTGATGTCATAGACCACAACATTCTATCTGTCTAGTCTAGACTCCCTCTCACACAGACATGCTGTGATGTCATAGACCAGAACATTCTATCTGTCTAGTCTAGACTCCCTCTCACACAGACATGCTGTGATGTCATAGACCAGAACATTCTATCTGTCTAGTCTAGACTCCCTCTCACACACACATGCTGTGATGTCATAGACCAGAACATTCTATCTGTCTAGTCTAGACTCCCTCTCACACCAGAACATTCTATCTGTCTAGTCTAGACTCCCTCTCACACCAGAACATTCTATCTGTCTAGTCTAGACCCCCTCTCACACCAGAACATTCTATCTGTCTAGTCTAGACTCCCTCTCACACACATAACATTCTATCTGTCTAGTCTAGACTCCCTCTCACACACAGAACATTCTATCTGTCTAGTCTAGACTCCCTCTCACACAGACATGCTGTGATGTCATAGACCAGAACATTCTATCTGTCTAGTCTAGACTCCCTCCCACACAGACATGCTGTGATGTCATAGACCAGAACATTCTATCTGTCTAGTCTAGACTCCCTCTCACACAGACATGCTGTGATGTCATAGACCAGAACATTCTATCTGTCTAGTCTAGACTCCCTCTCACACAGACATGCTGTGAGGTCATAGACCAGAACATTCTATCTGTCTAGTCTAGATTCCCTCTCACACAGACATGCTGTGATGTCATAGACCAGAACATTCTATCTGTCTAGTCTAGACTCCCTCTCACACAGACATGCTGTGATGTCATAGACCAGAACATTCTATCTGTCTAGTCTAGACTCCCTCTCACACAGACATGCTGTGATGTCATAGACCAGAACATTCTATCTGTCTAGTCTAGACTCCCTCTCACACAGACATGCTGTGATGTCATAGACCAGAACATTCTATCTGTCTAGTCTAGACTCCCTCTCACACCAGAACATTCTATCTGTCTAGTCTAGACTCCCTCTCACACCAGAACATTCTATCTGTCTAGTCTAGACTCCCTCTCACACCAGAACATTCTATCTGTCTAGTCTAGACTCCCTCTCACACACAGAACATTCTATCTGTCTAGTCTAGACTCCCTCTCACACACAGAACATTCTATCTGTCTAGTCTAGACTCCCTCTCACACAGACATGCTGTGATGTCATAGACCAGAACATTCTATCTGTCTAGTCTAGACTCCCTCTCACACAGACATGCTGTGAGGTCATAGACCAGAACATTCTATCTGTCTAGTCTAGACTCCCTCTCACACAGACATGCTGTGATGTCATATACCAGAACATTCTATCTGTCTAGTCTAGACTCCCTCTCACACAGACATGCTGTGATGTCATAGACCAGAACATTCTATCTGTCTAGTCTAGACTCCCTCTCACACAGACATGCTGTGATGTCATAGACCAGAACATTCTATCTGTCTAGTCTAGACTCCCTCTCACACAGACATGCTGTGATGTCATAGACCAGAACATTCTATCTGTCTAGTCTAGACTCCCTCTCACACCAGAACATTCTATCTGTCTAGTCTAGACTCCCTCTCACACCAGAACATTCTATCTGTCTAGTCTAGACTCCCTCTCACACCAGAACATTCTATCTGTCTAGTCTAGACTCCCTCTCACACACAGAACATTCTATCTGTCTAGTCTAGACTCCCTCTCACACACAGAACATTCTATCTGTCTAGTCTAGACTCCCTCTCACACACAGAACATTCTATCTGTCTAGTCTAGACTCCCTCTCACACACAGAACATTCTATCTGTCTAGTCTAGACTCCCTCTCACACATACATGCTGTGATGTCATAGACCAGAACATTCTATCTGTCTAGTCTAGACTCCCTCTCACACAGACATGCTGTGATGTCATAGACCAGAACATTCTATCTGTCTAGTCTAGACTCCCTCTCACACCAGAACATTCTATCTGTCTAGTCTAGACTCCCTCTCACACCAGAACATTCTATCTGTCTAGTCTAGACTCCCTCTCACACACAGAACATTTTATCTGTCTAGTCTAGACTCCCTCTCACACACATAACATTCTATCTGTCTAGTCTAGACTCCCTCTCACACAGACATGCTGTGATGTCATAGACCAGAACATTCTATCTGTCTAGTCTAGACTCCCTCTCACACAGACATGCTGTGATGTCATAGACCAGAACATTCTATCTGTCTAGTCTAGACTCCCTCTCACACCAGAACATTCTATCTGTCTAGTCTAGACTCCCTCTCACACACAGAACATTCTATCTGTCTAGTCTAGACTCCCTCTCACACCAGAACATTCTATCTGTCTAGTCTAGACTCCCTCTCACACCAGAACATTCTATCTGTCTAGTCTAGACCCCCTCTCACACCAGAACATTCTATCTGTCTAGTCTAGACTCCCTCTCACACACAGAACATTCTATCTGTCTAGTCTAGACTCCCTCTCACACACAGAACATTCTATCTGTCTAGTCTAGACTCCCTCTCACACAGACATGCTGTGATGTCATAGACCAGAACATTCTATCTGTCTAGTCTAGACTCCCTCTCACACAGACATGCTGTGATGTCATAGACCAGAACATTCTATCTGTCTAGTCTAGACTCCCTCTCACACAGACATGCTGTGATGTCATAGACCAGAACATTCTATCTGTCTAGTCTAGACTCCCTCTCACACAGACATGCTGTGATGTCATAGACCAGAACATTCTATCTGTCTAGTCTAGACTCCCTCTCACACAGACATGCTGTGATGTCATAGACCACAACATTCTATCTGTCTAGTCTAGACTCCCTCTCACACAGACATGCTGTGATGTCATAGACCAGAACATTCTATCTGTCTAGTCTAGACTCCCTCTCACACAGACATGCTGTGATGTCATAGACCAGAACATTCTATCTGTCTAGTCTAGACTCCCTCTCACACCAGAACATTCTATCTGTCTAGTCTAGACCGCCTCTCACACCAGAACATTCTATCTGTCTAGTCTAGACTGCCTCTCACACCAGAACATTCTATCTGTCTAGTCTAGACTCCCTCTCACACACAGAACATTCTATCTGTCTAGTCTAGACTCCCTCTCACACACAGAACATTCTATCTGTCTAGTCTAGACTCCCTCTCACACAGACATGCTGTGATGTCATAGACCAGAACATTCTATCTGTCTAGTCTAGACTCCCTCTCACACAGACATGCTGTGATGTCATAGACCAGAACATTCTATCTGTCTAGTCTAGACTCCCTCTCACACAGACATGCTGTGATGTCATAGACCAGAACATTCTATCTGTCTAGTCTAGACTCCCTCTCACACCAGAACATTCTATCTGTCTAGTCTAGACTCCCTCTCACACCAGAACATTCTATCTGTCTAGTCTAGACTCCCTCTCACACCAGAACATTCTATCTGTCTAGTCTAGACTCCCTCTCACACACAGAACATTCTATCTGTCTAGTCTAGACTCCCTCTCACACACAGAACATTCTATCTGTCTAGTCTAGACTCCCTCTCACACACAGAACATTCTATCTGTCTAGTCTAGACTCCCTCTCACACACAGAACATTCTATCTGTCTAGTCTAGACTCCCTCTCACACAGACATGCTGTGATGTCATAGACCAGAACATTCTATCTGTCTAGTCTAGACTCCCTCTCACACATACATGCTGTGATGTCATAGACCAGAACATTCTATCTGTCTAGTCTAGACTCCCTCTCACACAGACATACTGTGATGTCATAGACCAGAACATTCTATCTGTCTAGTCTAGACTCCCTCTCACACCAGAACATTCTATCTGTCTAGTCTAGACTCCCTCTCACACCAGAACATTCTATCTGTCTAGTCTAGACTCCCTCTCACACACAGAACATTCTATCTGTCTAGTCTAGACACCCTCTCACACACAGAACATTCTATCTGTCTAGTCTAGACTCCCTCTCACACACAAAACATTCTATCTGTCTAGTCTAGACTCCCTCTCACACACAGAACATTCTATCTGTCTAGTCTAGACTCCCTCTCACACAGACATGCTGTGATGTCATAGACCAGAACATTCTATCTGTCTAGTCTAGACTCCCTCTCACACCAGAACATTCTATCTGTCTAGTCTAGACTCCCTCTCACACACAGAACATTCTATCTGTCTAGTCTAGACTCCCTCTCACACCAGAACATTCTATCTGTCTAGTCTAGACTCCCTCTCACACCAGAACATTCTATCTGTCTAGTCTAGACTCCCTCTCACACCAGAACATTCTATCTGTCTAGTCTAGACCCCCTCTCACACCAGAACATTCTATCTGTCTAGTCTAGACTCCCTCTCACACACAGAACATTCTATCTGTCTAGTCTAGACTCCCTCTCACACACAGAACATTCTATCTGTCTAGTCTAGACTCCCTCTCACACAGACATGCTGTGATGTCATAGACCAGAACATTCTATCTGTCTAGTCTAGACTCCCTCTCACACCAGAACATTCTATCTGTCTAGTCTAGACTCCCTCTCACACACAGAACATTCTATCTGTCTAGTCTAGACTCCCTCTCACACCAGAACATTCTATCTGTCTAGTCTAGACTCCCTCTCACACCAGAACATTCTATCTGTCTAGTCTAGACTCCCTCTCACACAGACATGCTGTGATGTCATAGACCATAACATTCTATCTGTCTAGTCTAGACTCCCTCCCACACAGACATGCTGTGATGTCATAGACCAGAACATTCTATCTGTCTAGTCTAGACTCCCTCTCACACAGACATGCTGTGATGTCATAGACCAGAACATTCTATCTGTCTAGTCTAGACTCCCTCTCACACAGACATGCTGTGAGGTCATAGACCAGAACATTCTATCTGTCTAGTCTAGATTCCCTCTCACACAGACATGCTGTGATGTCATAGACCAGAACATTCTATCTGTCTAGTCTAGACTCCCTCTCACACAGACATGCTGTGATGTCATAGACCAGAACATTCTATCTGTCTAGTCTAGACTCCCTCTCACACAGACATGCTGTGATGTCATAGACCAGAACATTCTATCTGTCTAGTCTAGACTCCCTCTCACACAGACATGCTGTGATGTCATAGACCAGAACATTCTATCTGTCTAGTCTAGACTCCCTCTCACACCAGAACATTCTATCTGTCTAGTCTAGACTCCCTCTCACACCAGAACATTCTATCTGTCTAGTCTAGACTCCCTCTCACACCAGAACATTCTATCTGTCTAGTCTAGACTCCCTCTCACACACAGAACATTCTATCTGTCTAGTCTAGACTCCCTCTCACACACAGAACATTCTATCTGTCTAGTCTAGACTCCCTCTCACACAGACATGCTGTGATGTCATAGACCAGAACATTCTATCTGTCTAGTCTAGACTCCCTCTCACACAGACATGCTGTGAGGTCATAGACCAGAACATTCTATCTGTCTAGTCTAGACTCCCTCTCACACAGACATGCTGTGATGTCATATACCAGAACATTCTATCTGTCTAGTCTAGACTCCCTCTCACACAGACATGCTGTGATGTCATAGACCAGAACATTCTATCTGTCTAGTCTAGACTCCCTCTCACACAGACATGCTGTGATGTCATAGACCAGAACATTCTATCTGTCTAGTCTAGACTCCCTCTCACACAGACATGCTGTGATGTCATAGACCAGAACATTCTATCTGTCTAGTCTAGACTCCCTCTCACACCAGAACATTCTATCTGTCTAGTCTAGACTCCCTCTCACACCAGAACATTCTATCTGTCTAGTCTAGACTCCCTCTCACACACAGAACATTCTATCTGTCTAGTCTAGACTCCCTCTCACACACAGAACATTCTATCTGTCTAGTCTAGACTCCCTCTCACACACAGAACATTCTATCTGTCTAGTCTAGACTCCCTCTCACACACAGAACATTCTATCTGTCTAGTCTAGACTCCCTCTCACACAGACATGCTGTGATGTCATAGACCAGAACATTCTATCTGTCTAGTCTAGACTCCCTCTCACACAGACATGCTGTGATGTCATAGACCAGAACATTCTATCTGTCTAGTCTAGACTCCCTCTCACACCAGAACATTCTATCTGTCTAGTCTAGACTCCCTCTCACACCAGAACATTCTATCTGTCTAGTCTAGACTCCCTCTCACACACAGAACATTCTATCTGTCTAGTCTAGACTCCCTCTCACACACAGAACATTCTATCTGTCTAGTCTAGACTCCCTCTCACACACAGAACATTCTATCTGTCTAGTCTAGACTCCCTCTCACACACAGAACATTCTATCTGTCTAGTCTAGACTCCCTCTCACACAGACATGCTGTGATGTCATAGACCAGAACATTCTATCTGTCTAGTCTAGACTCCCTCTCACACAGACATGCTGTGATGTCATAGACCAGAACATTCTATCTGTCTAGTCTAGACTCCCTCTCACACAGACATGCTGTGATGTCATAGACCACAACATTCTATCTGTCTAGTCTAGACTCCCTCTCACACAGACATGCTGTGATGTCATAGACCAGAACATTCTATCTGTCTAGTCTAGACTCCCTCTCACACAGACATGCTGTGATGTCATAGACCAGAACATTCTATCTGTCTAGTCTAGACTCCCTCTCACACCAGAACATTCTATCTGTCTAGTCTAGACCGCCTCTCACACCAGAACATTCTATCTGTCTAGTCTAGACTGCCTCTCACACCAGAACATTCTATCTGTCTAGTCTAGACTCCCTCTCACACACAGAACATTCTATCTGTCTAGTCTAGACTCCCTCTCACACACAGAACATTCTATCTGTCTAGTCTAGACTCCCTCTCACACAGACATGCTGTGATGTCATAGACCAGAACATTCTATCTGTCTAGTCTAGACTCCCTCTCACACAGACATGCTGTGAGGTCATAGACCAGAACATTCTATCTGTCTAGTCTAGATTCCCTCTCACACAGACATGCTGTGATGTCATAGACCAGAACATTCTATCTGTCTAGTCTAGACTCCCTCTCACACAGACATGCTGTGATGTCATAGACCAGAACATTCTATCTGTCTAGTCTAGACTCCCTCTCACACAGACATGCTGTGATGTCATAGACCAGAACATTCTATCTGTCTAGTCTAGACTCCCTCTCACACAGACATGCTGTGATGTCATAGACCAGAACATTCTATCTGTCTAGTCTAGACTCCCTCTCACACCAGAACATTCTATCTGTCTAGTCTAGACTCCCTCTCACACCAGAACATTCTATCTGTCTAGTCTAGACTCCCTCTCACACCAGAACATTCTATCTGTCTAGTCTAGACTCCCTCTCACACACAGAACATTCTATCTGTCTAGTCTAGACTCCCTCTCACACACAGAACATTCTATCTGTCTAGTCTAGACTCCCTCTCACACACAGAACATTCTATCTGTCTAGTCTAGACTCCCTCTCACACACAGAACATTCTATCTGTCTAGTCTAGACTCCCTCTCACACAGACATGCTGTGATGTCATAGACCAGAACATTCTATCTGTCTAGTCTAGACTCCCTCTCACACATACATGCTGTGATGTCATAGACCAGAACATTCTATCTGTCTAGTCTAGACTCCCTCTCACACAGACATACTGTGATGTCATAGACCAGAACATTCTATCTGTCTAGTCTAGACTCCCTCTCACACCAGAACATTCTATCTGTCTAGTCTAGACTCCCTCTCACACCAGAACATTCTATCTGTCTAGTCTAGACTCCCTCTCACACACAGAACATTCTATCTGTCTAGTCTAGACACCCTCTCACACACAGAACATTCTATCTGTCTAGTCTAGACTCCCTCTCACACACAAAACATTCTATCTGTCTAGTCTAGACTCCCTCTCACACACAGAACATTCTATCTGTCTAGTCTAGACTCCCTCTCACACAGACATGCTGTGATGTCATAGACCAGAACATTCTATCTGTCTAGTCTAGACTCCCTCTCACACCAGAACATTCTATCTGTCTAGTCTAGACTCCCTCTCACACACAGAACATTCTATCTGTCTAGTCTAGACTCCCTCTCACACCAGAACATTCTATCTGTCTAGTCTAGACTCCCTCTCACACCAGAACATTCTATCTGTCTAGTCTAGACTCCCTCTCACACCAGAACATTCTATCTGTCTAGTCTAGACCCCCTCTCACACCAGAACATTCTATCTGTCTAGTCTAGACTCCCTCTCACACACAGAACATTCTATCTGTCTAGTCTAGACTCCCTCTCACACACAGAACATTCTATCTGTCTAGTCTAGACTCCCTCTCACACAGACATGCTGTGATGTCATAGACCAGAACATTCTATCTGTCTAGTCTAGACTCCCTCTCACACCAGAACATTCTATCTGTCTAGTCTAGACTCCCTCTCACACACAGAACATTCTATCTGTCTAGTCTAGACTCCCTCTCACACCAGAACATTCTATCTGTCTAGTCTAGACTCCCTCTCACACCAGAACATTCTATCTGTCTAGTCTAGACTCACTCTCACACCAGAACATTCTATCTGTCTAGTCTAGACCCCCTCTCACACCAGAACATTCTATCTGTCTAGTCTAGACTCCCTCTCACACACAGAACATTCTATCTGTCTAGTCTAGACTCCCTCTCACACACAGAACATTCTATCTGTCTAGTCTAGACTCCCTCTCACACAGACATGCTGTGATGTCATAGACCAGAACATTCTATCTGTCTAGTCTAGACTCCCTCTCACACAGACATGCTGTGATGTCATAGACCAGAACATTATATCTGTCTAGTCTAGACTCCCTCTCACACACAGAACATTATATCTGTCTAGTCTAGACTCCCTCTCACACCAGAACATTCTATCTGTCTAGTCTAGACTCCCTCTTACACCAGAACATTCTATCTGTCTAGTCTAGACTCCCTCTCACACCAGAACATTCTATCTGTCTAGTCTAGACCCCCTCTCACACCAGAACATTCTATCTGTCTAGTCTAGACTCCCTCTCACACACAGAACATTCTATCTGTCTAGTCTAGACTCCCTCTCACACACAGAACATTCTATCTGTCTAGTCTAGACTCCCTCTCACACAGACATGCTGTGATGTCATAGACCAGAACATTCTATCTGTCTAGTCTAGACTCCCTCTCACACAGACATGCTGTGATGTCATAGACCAGAACATTCTATCTGTCTAGTCTAGACTCCCTCTCACACACAGAACATTCTATCTGTCTAGTCTAGACTCCCTCTCACACACAGAACATTCTATCTGTCTAGTCTAGACTCCCTCTCACACAGACATGCTGTGATGTCATAGACCAGAACATTCTATCTGTCTAGTCTAGACTCCCTCTCACACAGACATGCTGTGATGTCATAGACCAGAACATTCTATCTGTCTAGTCTAGACTCCCTCTCACACAGACATGCTGTGATGTCATAGACCAGAACATTCTATCTGTCTAGTCTAGACTCCCTCTCACACAGACATGCTGTGATGTCATAGACCACAACATTCTATCTGTCTAGTCTAGACTCCCTCTCACACAGACATGCTGTGATGTCATAGACCAGAACATTCTATCTGTCTAGTCTAGACTCCCTCTCACACAGACATGCTGTGATGTCATAGACCAGAACATTCTATCTGTCTAGTCTAGACTCCCTCTCACACAGACATGCTGTGATGTCATAGACCAGAACATTCTATCTGTCTAGTCTAGACTCCCTCTCACACCAGAACATTCTATCTGTCTAGTCTAGACTCCCTCTCACACCAGAACATTCTATCTGTCTAGTCTAGACTCCCTCTCACACCAGAACATTCTATCTGTCTAGTCTAGACTCCCTCTCACACCAGAACATTCTATCTGTCTAGTCTAGACCCCCTCTCACACCAGAACATTCTATCTGTCTAGTCTAGACTCCCTCTCACACACATAACATTCTATCTGTCTAGTCTAGACTCCCTCTCACACACAGAACATTCTATCTGTCTAGTCTAGACTCCCTCTCACACAGACATGCTGTGATGTCATAGACCAGAACATTCTATCTGTCTAGTCTAGACTCCCTCCCACACAGACATGCTGTGATGTCATAGACCAGAACATTCTATCTGTCTAGTCTAGACTCCCTCTCACACAGACATGCTGTGATGTCATAGACCAGAACATTCTATCTGTCTAGTCTAGACTCCCTCTCACACAGACATGCTGTGAGGTCATAGACCAGAACATTCTATCTGTCTAGTCTAGATTCCCTCTCACACAGACATGCTGTGATGTCATAGACCAGAACATTCTATCTGTCTAGTCTAGACTCCCTCTCACACAGACATGCTGTGATGTCATAGACCAGAACATTCTATCTGTCTAGTCTAGACTCCCTCTCACACAGACATGCTGTGATGTCATAGACCAGAACATTCTATCTGTCTAGTCTAGACTCCCTCTCACACAGACATGCTGTGATGTCATAGACCAGAACATTCTATCTGTCTAGTCTAGACTCCCTCTCACACCAGAACATTCTATCTGTCTAGTCTAGACTCCCTCTCACACCAGAACATTCTATCTGTCTAGTCTAGACTCCCTCTCACACCAGAACATTCTATCTGTCTAGTCTAGACTCCCTCTCACACACAGAACATTCTATCTGTCTAGTCTAGACTCCCTCTCACACACAGAACATTCTATCTGTCTAGTCTAGACTCCCTCTCACACAGACATGCTGTGATGTCATAGACCAGAACATTCTATCTGTCTAGTCTAGACTCCCTCTCACACAGACATGCTGTGAGGTCATAGACCAGAACATTCTATCTGTCTAGTCTAGACTCCCTCTCACACAGACATGCTGTGATGTCATATACCAGAACAT
This sequence comes from Nansenia antarctica, assembly GCF_963989245.1. Taxonomy (NCBI): domain Eukaryota; kingdom Metazoa; phylum Chordata; class Actinopteri; order Argentiniformes; family Microstomatidae; genus Nansenia; species Nansenia antarctica. Next base: position 36,715,374 of record NC_137680.1, read on the forward strand.
TCTATCTGTCTAGTCTAGACTCCCTCTCACACAGACATGCTGTGATGTCATAGACCAGAACATTCTATCTGTCTAGTCTAGACTCCCTCTCACACAGACATGCTGTGATGCAGGGTTCGAGTTATAAGCTGAACTCTGTGGGGGTCTCCAAAATAACAGTGCGAAATGTTCCCATGCACGCGCGAATCATGCCCACACAGCGATGGGACTTACAAGTTTTAATTAGCTATAGGCAGTAGCGGATTAAGGTGGTCAGTGGCCCTAGGCTACTCCTTTGTGTGAGGACCCCCCGCCCCCATACACAAGCCTCCCCCCTCCCCAAAATATACAACTCACGAGCACCCTGCACACACACACCACTCATAATGCTTTACCATAAAACACTTAAACACTTTAATAACACAATAACACAACAGTGTTAATAATGCAAAGAATAAAAAAAAGGTTCAGTGCATTCAGTTCTGTCTCTATTGCTCTCCTCTCCCGTTGTCTCTCTGTTACTGTCCTGTTGTCTGTCTCTCTGTTGCTGTCCTGTTGTCTGTCTCTCTGTTGCTGTCCTGTTGTCCGTCTCTCTGTTGCTCCCCTCAGCTCTAAATGAAAGAAATGAATTAGCTAATTAGTTGGCATGTAAACATATAGTTAGGGTTGGGTACAGTTTGGGTTTTATTCGATACCGGTGACAAATCGATACTTTAAAAACGGTACCGGTACAGAAACATCATCCTCATCCTCAAATCCCAACATATCCTGACGCTACAGCTGCAGGCTACTCATTTCACCACATCAACAGCCCCACATGAAACAACAGCTAGAAAAGCGATAGTCACACATGTATCTCGGCCAATCATTTTGTTATTTTTGCTATACAGAAGGAGCGAAAAATACATTAGGTTAGTACACTAGGTTAGTAAAAAGTAAAAGCCACCTTACCTTTACGGAGACAAGATAGCCCAAAGTGGTCTGTTTTCAGTAGGCTGAGTGGTCTGTTTTCAGTAGGCTGAGTGGTCTGTTTTCAGTAGGCTGAGTGGTCTGTTTTCAGTAGGCTGAGTGGTCTGTTTTCAGTAGGTAGCAGAGTCCTCAGTAGTAGCAGCAGTAGTAGTAACAGTAGTAGCAGCAGGGCTAACGTTAGGTGTCATAGCAGGTTTCTTTGATAAAAACCCGACATTTTCTAGGCTTGATGACCCGGTCGGCAGCAGTGGCCTTTTTTTGGGCGGCATGGTAGCTACTGTATGTATATACTCCTGTATAGCTAATTAATGAATGTTTGCTTCTCAATAATAGGCTAGGTGCACGATCTCACTACTTCCTGAAAGGCAACTGGTGTCTCACTCTATTGGTTTAATTGATTAATCAGCTGTGCACTGTGTGTTCCAACGGTTTACCGCACAGCTGATTAATCAACCTTTTGCTGTTGCACAATATTCTACTGCGCCCCATGGTGTCTTGGTGGTGAAGTGCAGGCAGTCAAAGGCATACTGTCATTCACAGGAGATTAATGGTGCGCGTAGTTCTTTTGAAAAACGTGTTTATTTTACAATATTTATAATATAAATTAAATAATATTCATTACATTGACATTTTGATCAAATAATAGTTGTGGTAATGTATTATTAGCGACCCCCACAGATTTTTGATTTTACTGCCTTCATGGGAGCTCAGAGAGCCTCAGACCATCTCTATGGGAGCTCAGCTCCCATTGGCTCCCACATAACTCGAACCCTGCTGTGATGTCATAGACCAGAACATTCTATCTGTCTAGTCTAGACTCCCTCTCACACAGACATGCTGTGATGTCATAGACCAGAACATTCTATCTGTCTAGTCTAGACTCCCTCTCACACCAGAACATTCTATCTGTCTAGTCTAGACTCCCTCTCACACCAGAACATTCTATCTGTCTAGTCTAGACTCCCTCTCACACCAGAACATTCTATCTGTCTAGTCTAGACTCCCTCTCACACACAGAACATTCTATCTGTCTAGTCTAGACTCCCTCTCACACACAGAACATTCTATCTGTCTAGTCTAGACTCCCTCTCACACACAGAACATTCTATCTGTCTAGTCTAGACTCCCTCTCACACACAGAACGTTCTATCTGTCTAGTCTAGACTCCCTCTCACACATACATGCTGTGATGTCATAGACCAGAACATTCTATCTGTCTAGTCTAGACTCCCTCTCACACAGACATGCTGTGATGTCATAGACCAGAACATTCTATCTGTCTAGTCTAGACTCCCTCTCACACCAGAACATTCTATCTGTCTAGTCTAGACTCCCTCTCACACACAGAACATTTTATCTGTCTAGTCTAGACTCCCTCTCACACACATAACATTCTATCTGTCTAGTCTAGACTCCCTCTCACACAGACATGCTGTGATGTCATAGACCAGAACATTCTATCTGTCTAGTCTAGACTCCCTCTCACACAGACATGCTGTGATGTCATAGACCAGAACATTCTATCTGTCTAGTCTAGACTCCCTCTCACACAGACATGCTGTGATGTCATAGACCAGAACATTCTATCTGTCTAGTCTAGACTCCCTCTCACACCAGAACATTCTATCTGTCTAGTCTAGACTCCCTCTCACACCAGAACATTCTATCTGTCTAGTCTAGACTCCCTCTCACACCAGAACATTCTATCTGTCTAGTCTAGACTCCCTCTCACACACAGAACATTCTATCTGTCTAGTCTAGACTCCCTCTCACACACAGAACATTCTATCTGTCTAGTCTAGACTCCCTCTCACACACAGAACATTCTATCTGTCTAGTCTAGACTCCCTCTCACACACAGAACGTTCTATCTGTCTAGTCTAGACTCCCTCTCACACATACATGCTGTGATGTCATAGACCAGAACATTCTATCTGTCTAGTCTAGACTCCCTCTCACACAGACATGCTGTGATGTCATAGACCAGAACATTCTATCTGTCTAGTCTAGACTCCCTCTCACACCAGAACATTCTATCTGTCTAGTCTAGACTCCCTCTCACACACAGAACATTTTATCTGTCTAGTCTAGACTCCCTCTCACACACATAACATTCTATCTGTCTAGTCTAGACTCCCTCTCACACAGACATGCTGTGATGTCATAGACCAGAACATTCTATCTGTCTAGTCTAGACTCCCTCTCACACAGACATGCTGTGATGTCATAGACCAGAACATTCTATCTGTCTAGTCTAGACTCCCTCTCACACAGACATGCTGTGATGTCATAGACCAGAACATTCTATCTGTCTAGTCTAGACTCCCTCTCACACAGACATGCTGTGATGTCATAGACCAGAACATTCTATCTGTCTAGTCTAGACTCCCTCTCACACAGACATGCTGTGATGTCATAGACCAGCACATTCTATCTGTCTAGTCTAGACTCCCTCTCACACAGACATGCTGTGATGTCATAGACCAGAACATTCTATCTGTCTAGTCTAGACTCCCTCTCACACAGACATGCTGTGATGTCATAGACCAGAACATTCTATATGTCTAGTCTAGACTCCCTCTCACACAGACATGCTGTGATGTCATAGACCAGAACATTCTATCTGTCTAGTCTAGACTCCCTCTCACACCAGAACATTCTATCTGTCTAGTCTAGACTCTGTTAGAGTAAATTATTCAATAATGGCAGCCTGTTTCGTTTCAAGATGTATAAGAAAAGATATTTAATATTCTTCTACAGAAGGAGGAATTTTACAAGCACGTCAGACAAGTCTTAACAGTGAAAGTTCCTCGTAAAGTCCAGATCATTCAATTCATCTCAGTATTTATACAATCAGGTACCTTCAGGTGAGGGGTCCGCCCTCAGGTGAGGTTTAGACCAATCATGAGCAATGGGTGTGGACTTGTACATTGATGAAGATGATTTTGATGAAGGCTAGGGGGGAATCGGCCCCCACTTTCTCCCAGGGAGACAAAGGTGAAAACGGAACACAATGGCCACAACTGGTTCAGTCTGGTCCCAGAGCACCGGGTCTGGGCAACACAAAAACCCAAAACTGCTCCAGATGGCCTCGTCCACTAAGGGAGAAAAGAGGGCAATCAGGTCTTTGTAATCATTTAAATGTGTCTTGTTGTCTTAGCCAATGTCAAGCTTAAAGTAGAGAAACTGGTTCTATTGTGTGACAACAGGAAATCATCTTCTACAGTCTGCTGCAGACATTCAACCCAAGATGATGTTTGATTCTTAAATGTAGCTTATTACATATAATAATTTTCTCTCACAACTCCCTCTCACACCAGAACATTCTATCTGTCTAGTCTAGACTCCCTCTCACACACAGAACATTCTATCTGTCTAGTCTAGACTCCCTCTCACACACAGAACATTATATCTGTCTAGTCTAGACTCCCTCTCACACACAGAACATTATATCTGTCTAGTCTAGACTCCCTCTCACACAGACATGCTGTGATGTCATAGACCAGAACATTCTATCTGTCTAGTCTAGACTCCCTCTCACACAGACATGCTGTGATGTCATAGACCAGAACATTCTATCTGTCTAGTCTAGACTCCCTCTCACACAGACATGCTGTGATGTCATAGACCAGAACATTCTATCTGTCTAGTCTAGACTCCCTCTCACACCAGAACATTCTATCTGTCTAGTCTAGACTCCCTCTCACACACAGAACATTCTATCTGTCTAGTCTAGACTCCCTCTCACACCAGAACATTCTATCTGTCTAGTCTAGACTCCCTCTCACACCAGAACATTCTATCTGTCTAGTCTAGACTCCCTCTCACACCAGAACATTCTATCTGTCTAGTCTAGACCCCCTCTCACACCAGAACATTCTATCTGTCTAGTCTAGACTCCCTCTCACACACAGAACATTCTATCTGTCTAGTCTAGACTCCCTCTCACACACAGAACATTCTATCTGTCTAGTCTAGACTCCCTCTCACACAGACATGCTGTGATGTCATAGACCAGAACATTCTATCTGTCTAGTCTAGACTCCCTCTCACACAGACATGCTGTGATGTCATAGACCAGAACATTCTATCTGTCTAGTCTAGACTCCCTCTCACACAGACATGCTGTGATGTCATAGACCAGAACATTCTATCTGTCTAGTCTAGACTCCCTCTCACACAGACATGCTGTGATGTCATAGACCAGAACATTCTATCTGTCTAGTCTAGACTCCCTCTCACACAGACATGCTGTGATGTCATAGACCACAACATTCTATCTGTCTAGTCTAGACTCCCTCTCACACAGACATGCTGTGATGTCATAGACCAGAACATTCTATCTGTCTAGTCTAGACTCCCTCTCACACAGACATGCTGTGATGTCATAGACCAGAACATTCTATCTGTCTAGTCTAGACTCCCTCTCACACCAGAACATTCTATCTGTCTAGTCTAGACTGCCTCTCACACCAGAACATTCTATCTGTCTAGTCTAGACTCCCTCTCACACAGACATGCTGTGATGTCATAGACCAGAACATTCTATCTGTCTAGTCTAGACTCCCTCTCACACAGACATGCTGTGATGTCATAGACCAGAACATTCTATCTGTCTAGTCTAGACTCCCTCTCACACCAGAACATTCTATCTGTCTAGTCTAGACTCCCTCTCACACCAGAACATTCTATCTGTCTAGTCTAGACCCCCTCTCACACCAGAACATTCTATCTGTCTAGTCTAGACTCCCTCTCACACACAGAACATTCTATCTGTCTAGTCTAGACTCCCTCTCACACACAGAACATTCTATCTGTCTAGTCTAGACTCCCTCTCACACAGACATGCTGTGATGTCATAGACCAGAACATTCTATCTGTCTAGTCTAGACTCCCTCTCACACAGACATGCTGTGATGTCATAGAGCAGAACATTCTATCTGTCTAGTCTAGACTCCCTCTCACACAGACATGCTGAGATGTCATAGACCAGAACATTCTATCTGTCTAGTCTAGACTCCCTCTCACACCAGAACATTCTATCTGTCTAGTCTAGACTCCCTCTCACACCAGAACATTCTATCTGTCTAGTCTAGACTCCCTCTCACACACAGAACATTTTATCTGTCTAGTCTAGACTCCCTCTCACACACATAACATTCTATCTGTCTAGTCTAGACTCCCTCTCACACAGACATGCTGTGATGTCATAGACCAGAACATTCTATCTGTCTAGTCTAGACTCCCTCTCACACAGACATGCTGTGATGTCATAGACCAGAACATTCTATCTGTCTAGTCTAGACTCCCTCTCACACAGACATGCTGTGATGTCATAGACCAGAACATTCTATCTGTCTAGTCTAGACTCCCTCTCACACAGACATGCTGTGATGTCATAGACCAGAACATTCTATCTGTCTAGTCTAGACTCCCTCTCACACAGACATGCTGTGATGTCATAGACCAGAACATTCTATCTGTCTAGTCTAGACTCCCTCTCACACAGACATGCTGTGATGTCATAGACCAGAACATTCTATCTGTCTAGTCTAGACTCCCTCTCACACCAGAACATTCTATCTGTCTAGTCTAGACTCCCTCTCACACCAGAACATTCTATCTGTCTAGTCTAGACTCCCTCTCACACACAGAACATTCTATCTGTCTAGTCTAGACTCCCTCTCACACACAGAACATTCTATCTGTCTAGTCTAGACTCCCTCTCACACACAGAACATTCTATCTGTCTAGTCTAGACTCCCTCTCACACACAGAACATTCTATCTGTCTAGTCTAGACTCCCTCTCACACAGACATGCTGTGATGTCATAGACCAGAACATTCTATCTGTCTAGTCTAGACTCCCTCCCACACAGACATGCTGTGATGTCATAGACCAGAACATTCTATCTGTCTAGTCTCGACTCCCTCTCACACAGACATGCTGTGATGTCATAGACCAGAACATTCTATCTGTCTAGTCTAGACTCCCTCTCACACACAGAACATTCTATCTGTCTAGTCTAGACTCCCTCTCACACACAGAACATTCTATCTGTCTAGTCTAGACTCCCTCTCACACACAGAACATTCTATCTGTCTAGTCTAGACTCCCTCTCACACACAGAACATTCTATCTGTCTAGTCTAGACTCCCTCTCACACAGACATGCTGTGATGTCATAGACCAGAACATTCTATCTGTCTAGTCTAGACTCCCTCTCACACATACATGCTGTGATGTCATAGACCAGAACATTCTATCTGTCTAGTCTAGACTCCCTCTCACACATACATGCTGTGATGTCATAGACCAGAACATTCTATCTGTCTAGTCTAGACTCCCTCTCACACCAGAACATTCTATCTGTCTAGTCTAGACTCCCTCTCACACCAGAACATTCTATCTGTCTAGTCTAGACTCCCTCTCACACACAGAACATTCTATCTGTCTAGTCTAGACTCCCTCTCACACACAGAACATTCTATCTGTCTAGTCTAGACTCCCTCTCACACACAGAACATTCTATCTGTCTAGTCTAGACTCCCTCTCACACACAGAACATTCTATCTGTCTAGTCTAGACTCCCTCTCACACAGACATGCTGTGATGTCATAGACCAGAACATTCTATCTGTCTAGTCTAGACTCCCTCTCACACAGACATGCTGTGATGTCATAGACCAGAACATTCTATCTGTCTAGTCTAGACTCCCTCTCACACAGACATGCTGTGATGTCATAGACCAGATGTTGGGTTCTGGTTAGGGTTAAATGCTATATTCTGTTCAGCTTGGTTGTAAAGCAAGCCATGCTAACCCATCGCTTAGTTCAAACAGACCGTAGTAGACTTTAAACAACAAAGAGACACGGAATCAATCATGATTATTATTTACTTGCAAGGAGGACGAATATAAGGCCTCTCCTGAGAGAGAGACCCCATATTCATACTAATCTCTCCTCCTGTAAGCCAGTCTTTTATTCTCATACAGAATGGAAAGGAGGAGGCACTTTTCATGAGGAAGTGCAGCGTAAGCACGAACACTTTTCATGGGAAAGTCATCATAAGCAGTTTCTCTGCTGGGCGACTCAGGCAATACAATGCCAGGAACACACATGTTCAGGAGGAGGGGGTTTCCTGGACATTTACGACAGGGCCCCTCTGACAACACAATGACAGGGCCCCTCTGACAACACAATGTCAGGAAAGAGGAGGCATAGCTGGGACTAAAGATAAGGTTTTGTAGGATGATGAGCCTGCAAGTCTGTGCCCAAGAAGCACACAGTTGAACTCTCAGAACAGAAATGCATAGAGTTCATGCACTCCTCAAAATGTACTCTTCATTATGAAAACTTAATTCAACAACCATTAAACATTTATGAAAACATCATTCAGCCCTATCACCAGAACATTCTATCTGTCTAGTCTAGACTCCCTCTCACACAGACATGCTGTGATGTCATAGACCAGAACATTCTATCTGTCTAGTCTAGACTCCCTCTCACACAGACATGCTGTGATGTCATAGACCAGAACATTCTATCTGTCTAGTCTAGACTCCCTCTCACACAGACATGCTGTGATGTCATAGACCAGAACATTCTATCTGTCTAGTCTAGACTCCCTCTCACACAGACATGCTGTGATGTCATAGACCAGAACATTCTATCTGTCTAGTCTAGACTCCCTCTCACACAGACATGCTGTGATGTCATAGACCAGAACATTCTATCTGTCTAGTCTAGACTCCCTCTCACACCAGAACATTCTATCTGTCTAGTCTAGACTCCCTCTCACACGAGAACATTCTATCTGTCTAGTCTAGACTCCCTCTCACACACAGAACATTCTATCTGTCTAGTCTAGACTCCCTCTCACACACAGAACATTCTATCTGTCTAGTCTACACTCCCTCTCACACACAGAACATTCTATCTGTCTAGTCTAGACTCCCTCTCACACAGACATGCTGTGATGTCATAGACCAGAACATTCTATCTGTCTAGTCTAGACTCCCTCTCACACAGACATGCTGTGATGTCATAGACCAGAACATTCTATCTGTCTAGTCTAGACTCCCTCTCACACAGACATGCTGTGATGTCATAGACCAGAACATTCTATCTGTCTAGTCTAGACTCCCTCTCACACCAGAACATTCTATCTGTCTAGTCTAGACTCCCTCTCACACCAGAACATTCTATCTGTCTAGTCTAGACTCCCTCTCACACCAGAACATTCTATCTGTCTAGTCTAGACCCCCTCTCACACCAGAACATTCTATCTGTCTATTCTAGACTCCCTCTCACACACAGAACATTCTATCTGTCTAGTCTAGACTCCCTCTCACACACAGAACATTCTATCTGTCTAGTCTAGACTCCCTCTCACACAGACATGCTGTGATGTCATAGACCAGAACATTCTATCTGTCTAGTCTAGACTCCCTCTCACACAGACATGCTGTGATGTCATAGACCAGAACATTCTATCTGTCTAGTCTAGACTCCCTCTCACACAGACATGCTGTGATGTCATAGACCAGAACATTCTATCTGTCTAGTCTAGACTCCCTCTCACACAGACATGCTGTGATGTCATAGACCAGAACATTCTATCTGTCTAGTCTAGACTCCCTCTCACACAGACATGCTGTGATGTCATAGACCAGAACATTCTATCTGTCTAGTCTAGACACCCTCTCACACAGACATGCTGTGATGTCATAGACCAGAACATTCTATCTGTCTAGTCTAGACTCCCTCTCACACAGACATGCTGTGATGTCATAGACCAGAACATTCTATCTGTCTAGTCTAGACTCCCTCTCACACAGACATGCTGTGATGTCATAGACCAGAACATTCTATCTGTCTAGTCTAGACTCCCTCTCACACCAGAACATTCTATCTGTCTAGTCTAGACCCCCTCTCACACCAGAACATTCTATCTGTCTAGTCTAGACTCCCTCTCACACACAGAACATTCTATCTGTCTAGTCTAGACTCCCTCTCACACACAGAACATTCTATCTGTCTAGTCTAGACTCCCTCTCACACAGACATGCTGTGATGTCATAGACCAGAACATTCTATCTGTCTAGTCTAGACTCCCTCTCACACAGACATGCTGTGATGTCATAGACCAGAACATTCTATCTGTCTAGTCTAGACTCCCTCTCACACAGACATGCTGTGATGTCATAGACCAGAACATTATATCTGTCTAGTCTAGACTCCCTCTCACACAGACATGCTGTGAGGTCATAGACCAGAACATTCTATCTGTCTAGTCTAGACTCCCTCTCACACAGACATGATGTGATGTCATAGACCAGAACATTCTATCTGTCTAGTCTAGACTCCCTCTCACACAGACATGCTGTGATGTCATAGACCAGAACATTCTATCTGTCTAGTCTAGACTCCCTCTCACACAGACATGCTGTGATGTCATAGACCAGAACATTCTATCTGTCTAGTCTAGACTCCCTCTCACACCAGAACATTCTATCTGTCTAGTCTAGACTCCCTCTCACACCAGAACATTCTATCTGTCTAGTCTAGACTCCCTCTCACACCAGAACATTCTATCTGTCTAGTCTAGACTCCCTCTCACACACAGAACATTCTATCTGTCTAGTCTAGACTCCCTCTCACACACAGAACATTCTATCTGTCTAGTCTAGACCAGTGATGCCGGTAACGCGCTACTAAGTAACGCGTTACTTTAATCTGAATACTTTTCCCAGTAACGAGTATTCTAACGCGATACTATTTCCAAATCAGTAATCGGATTAAAGTTACTTATTCAAGTGGCTGTGCGTTACTATTGCGTTACTACCTCATAACTTAGGCTAAATGCAGTATTTCTTTGTAATGTTCGATAGTAAACAAACATTTCTCGCGTCTTGGGGAGTGACGTCAGTGCTCACGTTTTGTGGAAGGCCATGCCCGCAAAAAACGGCTCTCGACTATCGCGAGATTGCAGCAGAATCGCTCACGTGTATCACCACGCTGATTGCACAGTGTAAACAGAAGCGTAGCCTACACAATGGAGCGAGAACAGAGATATGCGTTAAATAGCTGGAAATATAAGGATTATTTTGAGTTTGTGTCAGCAAAGGATGACAAGAACATAAATGTTGATCATTGATAAACTCAGACTCACCCAGTTTAGGATTAGGATTATATTAGGATCATATCTGAATGGTCAGGGTAGGTTTTAGGTTTTGTGAAACCACTCCTTGCTAGTTACTGTTAAATAAAGATTATATTTATTTTATTGTTTAAAAACAAGTATTTATGTTGGGTGAGGCAAAGAAAGACTCTTTATTTTGTTGTTTTAAATTATTGTTTAAAGTTTAATTATGTAATTTAAGTTACTGTTAAAATAAAGTGAGTTTTGGCAAAACCAGTTTTAATTTTTATGTTGCGGGGGGGGGGGGGGGGGGGTCGGGTGCCTAGGCAGCTGCCAATAGTAACTAAAAAAGTAACTAGTAATCTAACTTAGTTACTTTTAAAATCAAGTAATCAGTAAAGTAACTAGATTACTTTTTAAAGGAGTAATCAGTCATCAGTAATCAGAATACTTTTTCAAAGTAACTGTGGCAACACTGGTCTAGACTCCCTCTCACACACAGAACATTCTATCTGTCTAGTCTAGACTCCCTCTCACACACAGAACATTCTATCTGTCTAGTCTAGACTCCCTCTCACACAGACATGCTGTGATGTCATAGACCAGAACATTCTATCTGTCTAGTCTAGACTCCCTCTCACACAGACATGCTGTGATGTCATAGACCAGAACATTCTATCTGTCTAGTCTAGACTTCCTCTCACACAGACATGCTGTGATGTCATAGACCAGAACATTCTATCTGTCTAGTCTAGACTCCCTCTCACACCAGAACATTCTATCTGTCTAGTCTAGACTCCCTTTCACACCAGAACATTCTATCTGTCTAGTCTAGACTCCCTCTCACACACAGAACATTCTATCTGTCTAGTCTAGACTCCCTCTCACACACAGAACATTCTATCTGTCTAGTCTAGACTCCCTCTCACACACAGAACATTCTATCTGTCTAGTCTAGACTCCCTCTCACACACAGAACATTATATCTGTCTAGTCTAGACTCCCTCTCACACAGACATGCTGTGATGTCATAGACCAGAACATTATATCTGTCTAGTCTAGACTCCCTCCCACACAGACATGCTGTGATGTCATAGACCAGAACATTCTATCTGTCTAGTCTAGACTCCCTCTCACACAGACATGCTGTGATGTCATAGACCAGAACATTCTATCTGTCTAGTCTAGACTCCCTCTCACACAGACATGCTGTGATGTCATAGACCAGAACATTATATCTGTCTAGTCTAGACTCCCTCTCACACAGACATGCTGTGATGTCATAGACCAGAACATTCTATCTGTCTAGTCTAGACTCCCTCTCACACAGACATCCTGTGATGTCATAGACCAGAACATTCTATCTGTCTAGTCTAGACTCCCTCTCACACCAGAACATTCTATCTGTCTAGTCTAGACTCCCTCTCACACACAGAACATTCTATCTGTCTAGTCTAGACTCCCTCTCACACACAGAACATTCTATCTGTCTAGTCTAGACTCCCTCTCACACACAGAACATTCTATCTGTCTAGTCTAGACTCCCTCTCACACACAGAACATTCTATCTGTCTAGTCTAGACTCCCTCTCACACACAGAACATTCTATCTGTCTAGTCTAGACTCCCTCTCACACACAGAACATTCTATCTGTCTAGTCTAGACTCCCTCTCACACACAGAACATTCTATCTGTCTAGTCTAGACTCCCTCTCACACAGACATGCTGTGATGTCATAGACCAGAACATTCTATCTGTCTAGTCTAGACTCCCTCCCACACAGACATGCTGTGATGTCATAGACCAGAACATTCTATCTGTCTAGTCTAGACTCCCTCTCACACAGACATGCTGTGATGTCATAGACCAGAACATTCTATCTGTCTAGTCTAGACTCCCTCTCACACAGACATGCTGTGATGTCATAGACCAGAACATTCTATCTGTCTTGTCTAGACTCCCTCTCACACAGACATGCTGTGATGTCATAGACCAGAACATTATATCTGTCTAGTCTAGACTCCCTCTCACACAGACATGCTGTGATGTCATAGACCAGAACATTCTATCTGTCTAGTCTAGACTCCCTCTCACACCAGAACATTCTATCTGTCTAGTCTAGACTCCCTCTCACACCAGAACATTCTATCTGTCTAGTCTAGACTCCCTCTCACACACAGAACATTCTATCTGTCTAGTCTAGACTCCCTCTCACACACAGAACATTCTATCTGTCTAGTCTAGACTCCCTCTCACACAGACATGCTGTGATGTCATAGACCAGAACATTCTATCTGTCTAGTCTAGACTCCCTCTCACACCAGAACATTCTATCTGTCTAGTCTAGACCCCCTCTCACACCAGAACATTCTATCTGTCTAGTCTAGACTCCCTCTCACACACAGAACATTCTATCTGTCTAGTCTAGACTCCCTCTCACACACAGAACATTCTATCTGTCTAGTCTAGACTCCCTCTCACACAGACATGCTGTGATGTCATAGACCAGAACATTCTATCTGTCTAGTCTAGACTCCCTCCCACACAGACATGCTGTGATGTCATAGACCAGAACATTCTATCTGTCTAGTCTAGACTCCCTCTCACACAGACATGCTGTGATGTCATAGACCAGAACATTCTATCTGTCTAGTCTAGACTCCCTCTCACACAGACATGCTGTGATGTCATAGACCAGAACATTCTATCTGTCTTGTCTAGACTCCCTCTCACACAGACATGCTGTGATGTCATAGACCAGAACATTATATCTGTCTAGTCTAGACTCCCTCTCACACAGACATGCTGTGATGTCATAGACCAGAACATTCTATCTGTCTAGTCTAGACTCCCTCTCACACCAGAACATTCTATCTGTCTAGTCTAGACTCCCTCTCACACCAGAACATTCTATCTGTCTAGTCTAGACTCCCTCTCACACACAGAACATTCTATCTGTCTAGTCTAGACTCCCTCTCACACACAGAACATTCTATCTGTCTAGTCTAGACTCCCTCTCACACAGACATGCTGTGATGTCATAGACCAGAACATTCTATCTGTCTAGTCTAGACTCCCTCTCACACCAGAACATTCTATCTGTATAGTCTAGACCCCCTCTCACACCAGAACATTCTATCTGTCTAGTCTAGACTCCCTCTCACACACAGAACATTATATCTTTCTATCTGTCTAGTCTAGACTCCCTCTCACACACAGAACATTCTATCTGTCTAGTCTAGACTCCCTCTCACACAGACATGCTGTGATGTCATAGACCAGAACATTCTATCTGTCTAGTCTAGACTCCCTCTCACACAGACATGCTGTGATGTCATAGACCAGAACATTCTATCTGTCTAGTCTAGACTCCCTCTCACACAGACATGCTGTGATGTCATATACCAGAACATTCTATCTGTCTAGTCTAGACTCCCTCTCACACAGACATGCTGTGATGTCATAGACCAGAACATTCTATCTGTCTAGTCTAGACTCCCTCTCACACAGACATGCTGTGATGTCATAGACCAGAACATTCTATCTGTCTAGTCTAGACTCCCTCTCACACAGACATGCTGTGATGTCATAGACCAGAACATTCTATCTGTCTAGTCTAGACTCCCTCTCACACAGACATGCTGTGATGTCATAGACCAGAACATTCTATCTGTCTAGTCTAGACTCCCTCTCACACCAGAACATTCTATCTGTCTAGTCTAGACTCCCTCTCACACCAGAACATTCTATCTGTCTAGTCTAGACTCCCTCTCACACCAGAACATTATATCTGTCTAGTCTAGACCCCCTCTCACACCAGAACATTCTATCTGTCTAGTCTAGACTCCCTCTCACACCAGAACATTCTATCTGTCTAGTCTAGACTCCCTCTCACACACAGAACATTCTATCTGTCTAGTCTAGACTCCCTCTCACACACAGAACATTCTATCTGTCTAGTCTAGACTCCCTCTCACACAGACATGCTGTGATTTCATAGACCAGAACATTCTATCTGTCTAGTCTAGACTCCCTCCCACACAGACATGCTGTGATGTCATAGACCAGAACATTCTATCTGTCTAGTCTAGACTCCCTCTCACACAGACATGCTGTGATGTCATAGACCAGAACATTCTATCTGTCTAGTCTAGACTCCCTCTCACACCAGAACATTCTATCTGTCTAGTCTAGACTCCCTCTCACACCAGAACATTCTATCTGTCTAGTCTAGACTCCCTCTCACACACAGAACATTCTATCTGTCTAGTCTAGACTCCCTCTCACACACAGAACATTCTATCTGTCTAGTCTAGACTCCCTCTCACACACAGAACATTCTATCTGTCTAGTCTAGACTCCCTCTCACACACAGAACATTCTATCTGTCTAGTCTAGACTCCCTCTCACACAGACATGCTGTGATGTCATAGACCAGAACATTCTATCTGTCTAGTCTAGACTCCCTCTCACACAGACATGCTGTGATGTCATAGACCAGAACATTCTATCTGTCTAGTCTAGACTCCCTCTCACACAGACATGCTGTGATGTCATAGACCAGAACATTCTATCTGTCTAGTCTAGACTCCCTCTCACACCAGAACATTATATCTGTCTAGTCTAGACTCCCTCTCACACCAGAACATTCTATCTGTCTAGTCTAGACTCCCTCTCACACACAGAACATTCTATCTGTCCAGTCTAGACTCCCTCTCACACACAGAACATTCTATCTGTCTAGTCTAGACTCCCTCTCACACACAGAACATTCTATCTGTCTAGTCTAGACTCCCTCTCACACACAGAACATTCTATCTGTCTAGTCTAGACTCCCTCTCACACAGACATGCTGTGATGTCATAGACCAGAACATTCTATCTGTCTAGTCTAGACTCCCTCTCACACAGACATGCTGTGATGTCATAGACCAGAACATTCTATCTGTCTAGTCTAGACTCCCTCTCACACAGACATGCTGTGATGTCATAGACCAGAACATTCTATCTGTCTAGTCTAGACTCCCTCTCAAACAGACATGCTGTGATGTCTTAGACCAGAACATTCTATCTGTCTAGTCTAGACTCCCTCTCACACAGACATGCTGTGATGTCATAGACCAGAACATTCTATCTGTCTAGTCTAGACTCCCTCTCACAAAGACATGCTGTGATGTCATAGACCAGAACATTCTATCTGTCTAGTCTAGACTCCCTCTCACACAGACATGCTGTGATGTCATAGACCAGAACATTCTATCTGTCTAGTCTAGACTCCCTCTCACACCAGAACATTCTATCTGTCTAGTCTAGACTCCCTTTCACACCAGAACATTCTATCTGTCTAGTCTAGACTCCCTCTCACACCAGAACATTCTATCTGTCTAGTCTAGACTCCCTCTCACACACAGAACATTCTATCTGTCTAGTCTAGACTCCCTCTCACACACAGAACATTCTATCTGTCTAGTCTAGACTCCCTCTCACACACAGAACATTCTATCTGTCTAGTCTAGACTCCCTCTCACACACAGAACATTCTATCTGTCTAGTCTAGACTCCCTCTCACACAGACATGCTGTGATGTCATAGACCAGAACATTCTATCTGTCTAGTCTAGACTCCCTCTCACACAGACATGCTGTGATGTCATAGACCAGAACATTCTATCTGTCTAGTCTAGACTCCCTCTCACACAGACATGCTGTGATGTCATAGACCAGAACATTCTATCTGTCTAGTCTAGACTCCCTCTCACACCAGAACATTATATCTGTCTAGTCTAGACTCCCTCTCACACCAGAACATTCTATCTGTCTAGTCTAGACTCCCTCTCACACACAGAACATTCTATCTGTCCAGTCTAGACTCCCTCTCACACACAGAACATTCTATCTGTCTAGTCTAGACTCCCTCTCACACACAGAACATTCTATCTGTCTAGTCTAGACTCCCTCTCACACACAGAACATTCTATCTGTCTAGTCTAGACTCCCTCTCACACAGACATGCTGTGATGTCATAGACCAGAACATTCTATCTGTCTAGTCTAGACTCCCTCTCACACAGACATGCTGTGATGTCATAGACCAGAACATTCTATCTGTCTAGTCTAGACTCCCTCTCACACAGACATGCTGTGATGTCATAGACCAGAACATTCTATCTGTCTAGTCTAGACTCCCTCTCACACAGACATGCTGTGATGTCATAGACCAGAACATTCAATCTGTCTAGTCTAGACTCCCTCTCACACAGACATGCTGTGATGTCATAGACCAGAACATTCTATCTGTCTAGTCTAGACTCCCTCTCACACACAGAACATTCTATCTGTCTAGTCTAGACTCCCTCTCACACACAGAACATTCTATCTGTCTAGTCTAGACTCCCTCTCACACACAGAACATTCTATCTGTCTAGTCTAGACTCCCTCTCACACACAGAACATTCTATCTGTCTAGTCTAGACTCCCTCTCACACAGACATGCTGTGATGTCATAGACCAGAACATTCTATCTGTCTAGTCTAGACTCCCTCTCACACAGACATGCTGTGATGTCATAGACCAGAACATTCTATCTGTCTAGTCTAGACTCCCTCTCACACAGACATGCTGTGATGTCATAGACCAGAACATTCTATCTGTCTAGTCTAGACTCCCTCTCACACAGACATGCTGTGATGTCATAGACCAGAACATTCTATCTGTCTAGTCTAGACTCCCTCTCACACAGACATGCTGTGATGTCATAGACCAGAACATTCTATCTGTCTAGTCTAGACTCCCTCTCACACAGACATGCTGTGATGTCTTAGACCAGAACATTCTATCTGTCTAGTCTAGACTCCCTCTCACACAGACATGCTGTGATGTCATAGACCAGAACATTCTATCTGTCTAGTCTAGACTCCCTCTCACAAAGACATGCTGTGATGTCATAGACCAGAACATTCTATCTGTCTAGTCTAGACTCCCTCTCACACACAGAACATTCTATCTGTCTAGTCTAGACTCCCTCTCACACACAGAACATTCTATCTGTCTAGTCTAGACTCCCTCTCACACACAGAACATTCTATCTGTCTAGTCTAGACTCCCTCTCACACACAGAACATTATATCTGTCTAGTCTAGACTCCCTCTCACACAGACATGCTGTGATGTCATAGACCAGAACATTATATCTGTCTAGTCTAGACTCCCTCCCACACAGACATGCTGTGATGTCATAGACCAGAACATTCTATCTGTCTAGTCTAGACTCCCTCTCACACAGACATGCTGTGATGTCATAGACCAGAACATTCTATCTGTCTAGTCTAGACTCCCTCTCACACAGACATGCTGTGATGTCATAGACCAGAACATTCTATCTGTCTAGTCTAGACTCCCTCTCACACAGACATGCTGTGATGTCATAGACCAGAACATTCTATCTGTCTAGTCTAGACTCCCTCTCACACAGACATGCTGTGATGTCATAGACCAGAACATTCTATCTGTCTAGTCTAGACTCCCTCTCACACCAGAACATTCTATCTGTCTAGTCTAGACTCCCTCTCACACCAGAACATTCTATCTGTCTAGTCTAGACTCCCTCTCACACCAGAACATTATATCTGTCTAGTCTAGACCCCCTCTCACACCAGAACATTCTATCTGTCTAGTCTAGACTCCCTCTCACACCAGAACATTCTATCTGTCTAGTCTAGACTCCCTCTCACACACAGAACATTCTATCTGTCTAGTCTAGACTCCCTCTCACACACAGAACATTCTATCTGTCTAGTCTAGACTCCCTCTCACACAGACATGCTGTGATGTCATAGACCAGAACATTCTATCTGTCTAGTCTAGACTCCCTCTCACACAGACATGCTGTGATGTCATAGACCAGAACATTCTATCTGTCTAGTCTAGACTCCCTCTCACACAGACATGCTGTGATGTCATAGACCAGAACATTCTATCTGTCTAGTCTAGACTCCCTCTCACACAGACATGCTGTGATTTCATAGACCAGAACATTCTATCTGTCTAGTCTAGACTCCCTCTCACACAGACATGCTGTGATGTCATAGACCAGAACATTCTATCTGTCTAGTCTAGACTCCCTCTCACACAGACATGCTGTGATGTCATAGACCAGAACATTCTATCTGTCTAGTCTAGACTCCCTCTCACACCAGAACATTCTATCTGTCTAGTCTAGACTCCCTCTCACACCAGAACATTCTATCTGTCTAGTCTAGACTCCCTCTCACACACAGAACATTCTATCTGTCTAGTCTAGACTCCCTCTCACACACAGAACATTCTATCTGTCTAGTCTAGACTCCCTCTCACACACAGAACATTCTATCTGTCTAGTCTAGACTCCCTCTCACACACAGAACATTCTATCTGTCTAGTCTAGACTCCCTCTCACACAGACATGCTGTGATGTCATAGACCAGAACATTCTATCTGTCTAGTCTAGACTCCCTCTCACACAGACATGCTGTGATGTCATAGACCAGAACATTCTATCTGTCTAGTCTAGACTCCCTCTCACACAGACATGCTGTGATGTCATAGACCAGAACATTCTATCTGTCTAGTCTAGACTCCCTCTCACACCAGAACATTATATCTGTCTAGTCTAGACTCCCTCTCACACCAGAACATTCTATCTGTCTAGTCTAGACTCCCTCTCACACACAGAACATTCTATCTGTCCAGTCTAGACTCCCTCTCACACACAGAACATTCTATCTGTCTAGTCTAGACTCCCTCTCACACACAGAACATTCTATCTGTCTAGTCTAGACTCCCTCTCACACACAGAACATTCTATCTGTCTAGTCTAGACTCCCTCTCACACAGACATGCTGTGATGTCATAGACCAGAACATTCTATCTGTCTAGTCTAGACTCCCTCTCACACAGACATGCTGTGATGTCATAGACCAGAACATTCTATCTGTCTAGTCTAGACTCCCTCTCACACAGACATGCTGTGATGTCATAGACCAGAACATTCTATCTGTCTAGTCTAGACTCCCTCTCAAACAGACATGCTGTGATGTCTTAGACCAGAACATTCTATCTGTCTAGTCTAGACTCCCTCTCACACAGACATGCTGTGATGTCATAGACCAGAACATTCTATCTGTCTAGTCTAGACTCCCTCTCACAAAGACATGCTGTGATGTCATAGACCAGAACATTCTATCTGTCTAGTCTAGACTCCCTCTCACACAGACATGCTGTGATGTCATAGACCAGAACATTCTATCTGTCTAGTCTAGACTCCCTCTCACACCAGAACATTCTATCTGTCTAGTCTAGACTCCCTTTCACACCAGAACATTCTATCTGTCTAGTCTAGACTCCCTCTCACACCAGAACATTCTATCTGTCTAGTCTAGACTCCCTCTCACACACAGAACATTCTATCTGTCTAGTCTAGACTCCCTCTCACACACAGAACATTCTATCTGTCTAGTCTAGACTCCCTCTCACACACAGAACATTCTATCTGTCTAGTCTAGACTCCCTCTCACACACAGAACATTCTATCTGTCTAGTCTAGACTCCCTCTCACACAGACATGCTGTGATGTCATAGACCAGAACATTCTATCTGTCTAGTCTAGACTCCCTCTCACACAGACATGCTGTGATGTCATAGACCAGAACATTCTATCTGTCTAGTCTAGACTCCCTCTCACACAGACATGCTGTGATGTCATAGACCAGAACATTCTATCTGTCTAGTCTAGACTCCCTCTCACACCAGAACATTATATCTGTCTAGTCTAGACTCCCTCTCACACCAGAACATTCTATCTGTCTAGTCTAGACTCCCTCTCACACACAGAACATTCTATCTGTCCAGTCTAGACTCCCTCTCACACACAGAACATTCTATCTGTCTAGTCTAGACTCCCTCTCACACACAGAACATTCTATCTGTCTAGTCTAGACTCCCTCTCACACACAGAACATTCTATCTGTCTAGTCTAGACTCCCTCTCACACAGACATGCTGTGATGTCATAGACCAGAACATTCTATCTGTCTAGTCTAGACTCCCTCTCACACAGACATGCTGTGATGTCATAGACCAGAACATTCTATCTGTCTAGTCTAGACTCCCTCTCACACAGACATGCTGTGATGTCATAGACCAGAACATTCTATCTGTCTAGTCTAGACTCCCTCTCACACAGACATGCTGTGATGTCATAGACCAGAACATTCAATCTGTCTAGTCTAGACTCCCTCTCACACAGACATGCTGTGATGTCATAGACCAGAACATTCTATCTGTCTAGTCTAGACTCCCTCTCACACACAGAACATTCTATCTGTCTAGTCTAGACTCCCTCTCACACACAGAACATTCTATCTGTCTAGTCTAGACTCCCTCTCACACACAGAACATTCTATCTGTCTAGTCTAGACTCCCTCTCACACACAGAACATTCTATCTGTCTAGTCTAGACTCCCTCTCACACAGACATGCTGTGATGTCATAGACCAGAACATTCTATCTGTCTAGTCTAGACTCCCTCTCACACAGACATGCTGTGATGTCATAGACCAGAACATTCTATCTGTCTAGTGTAGACTCCCTCTCACACAGACATGCTGTGATGTCATAGACCAGAACATTCTATCTGTCTAGTCTAGACTCCCTCTCACACAGACATGCTGTGATGTCATAGACCAGAACATTCTATCTGTCTAGTCTAGACTCCCTCTCACACAGACATGCTGTGATGTCATAGACCAGAACATTCTATCTGTCTAGTCTAGACTCCCTCTCACACAGACATGCTGTGATGTCTTAGACCAGAACATTCTATCTGTCTAGTCTAGACTCCCTCTCACACAGACATGCTGTGATGTCATAGACCAGAACATTCTATCTGTCTAGTCTAGACTCCCTCTCACAAAGACATGCTGTGATGTCATAGACCAGAACATTCTATCTGTCTAGTCTAGACTCCCTCTCACACAGACATGCTGTGATGTCATAGACCAGAACATTCTATCTGTCTAGTCTAGACTCCCTCTCACACAGACATGCTGTGATGTCATAGACCAGAACATTCTATCTGTCTAGTCTAGACTCCCTCTCACACAGACATGCTGTGATGTCATAGACCAGAACATTCTATCTGTCTAGTCTAGACTCCCTCTCACACAGACATGCTGTGATGTCATAGACCAGAACTTTCTATCTGTCTAGTCTAGACTCCCTCTCACAAAGACATGCTGTGATGTCATAGACCAGAACATTCTATCTGTCTAGTCTAGACTCCCTCTCACACAGACATGCTGTGATGTCATAGACCAGAACATTATATCTGTCTAGTCTAGACTCCCTCTCACACCAGAACATTCTATCTGTCTAGTCTAGACTCCCTCTCACACCAGAACATTCTATCTGTCTAGTCTAGACTCCCTCTCACACCAGAACATTCTATCTGTCTAGTCTAGACTCCCTCTCACACACAGAACATTCTATCTGTCTAGTCTAGACTCCCTCTCACACACAGAACATTCTATCTGTCTAGTCTAGACTCCCTCTCACACACAGAACATTCTATCTGTCTAGTCTAGACTCCCTCTCACACACAGAACATTCTATCTGTCTAGTCTAGAATCCCTCTCACACAGACATGCTGTGATGTCATAGACCAGAACATTCTATCTGTCTAGTCTAGACTCCCTCTCACACAGACATGCTGTGATGTCATAGACCAGAACATTCTATCTGTCTAGTCTAGACTCCCTCTCACACAGACATGCTGTGATGTCATAGACCAGAACATTCTATCTGTCTAGTCTAGACTCCCTCTCACACCAGAACATTATATCTGTCTAGTCTAGACTCCCTCTCACACCAGAACATTCTATCTGTCTAGTCTAGACTCCCTCTCACACACAGAACATTCTATCTGTCCAGTCTAGACTCCCTCTCACACACAGAACATTCTATCTGTCTAGTCTAGACTCCCTCTCACACACAGAACATTCTATCTGTCTAGTCTAGACTCCCTCTCACACACAGAACATTCTATCTGTCTAGTCTAGACTCCCTCTCACACAGACATGCTGTGATGTCATAGACCAGAACATTCTATCTGTCTAGTCTAGACTCCCTCTCACACAGACATGCTGTGATGTCATAGACCAGAACATTCTATCTGTCTAGTCTAGACTCCCTCTCACACAGACATGCTGTGATGTCATAGACCAGAACATTCTATCTGTCTAGTCTAGACTCCCTCTCACACAGACATGCTGTGATGTCATAGACCAGAACATTCAATCTGTCTAGTCTAGACTCCCTCTCACACAGACATGCTGTGATGTCATAGACCAGAACATTCTATCTGTCTAGTCTAGACTCCCTCTCACACACAGAACATTCTATCTGTCTAGTCTAGACTCCCTCTCACACACAGAACATTCTATCTGTCTAGTCTAGACTCCCTCTCACACACAGAACATTCTATCTGTCTAGTCTAGACTCCCTCTCACACACAGAACATTCTATCTGTCTAGTCTAGACTCCCTCTCACACAGACATGCTGTGATGTCATAGACCAGAACATTCTATCTGTCTAGTCTAGACTCCCTCTCACACAGACATGCTGTGATGTCATAGACCAGAACATTCTATCTGTCTAGTCTAGACTCCCTCTCACACAGACATGCTGTGATGTCATAGACCAGAACATTCTATCTGTCTAGTCTAGACTCCCTCTCACACAGACATGCTGTGATGTCATAGACCAGAACATTCTATCTGTCTAGTCTAGACTCCCTCTCACACAGACATGCTGTGATGTCATAGACCAGAACATTCTATCTGTCTAGTCTAGACTCCCTCTCACACAGACATGCTGTGATGTCTTAGACCAGAACATTCTATCTGTCTAGTCTAGACTCCCTCTCACACAGACATGCTGTGATGTCATAGACCAGAACATTCTATCTGTCTAGTCTAGACTCCCTCTCACAAAGACATGCTGTGATGTCATAGACCAGAACATTCTATCTGTCTAGTCTAGACTCCCTCTCACACAGACATGCTGTGATGTCATAGACCAGAACATTCTATCTGTCTAGTCTAGACTCCCTCTCACACAGACATGCTGTGATGTCATAGACCAGAACATTCTATCTGTCTAGTCTAGACTCCCTCTCACACAGACATGCTGTGATGTCATAGACCAGAACATTCTATCTGTCTAGTCTAGACTCCCTCTCACACAGACATGCTGTGATGTCATAGACCAGAACTTTCTATCTGTCTAGTCTAGACTCCCTCTCACACAGACATGCTGTGATGTCTTAGACCAGAACATTATATCTGTCTAGACTAGACTCCCTCTCACACAGACATGCTGTGATGTCATAGACCAGAACATTCTATCTGTCTAGTCTAGACTCCCTCTCACAAAGACATGCTGTGATGTCATAGACCAGAACATTCTATCTGTCTAGTCTAGACTCCCTCTCACACAGACATGCTGTGATGTCATAGACCAGAACATTATATCTGTCTAGTCTAGACTCCCTCTCACACCAGAACATTCTATCTGTCTAGTCTAGACTCCCTCTCACACCAGAACATTCTATCTGTCTAGTCTAGACTCCCTCTCACACCAGAACATTCTATCTGTCTAGTCTAGACTCCCTCTCACACACAGAACATTCTATCTGTCTAGTCTAGACTCCCTCTCACACACAGAACATTCTATCTGTCTAGTCTAGACTCCCTCTCACACACAGAACATTCTATCTGTCTAGTCTAGACTCCCTCTCACACACAGAACATTCTATCTGTCTAGTCTAGAATCCCTCTCACACAGACATGCTGTGATGTCATAGACCAGAACATTCTATCTGTCTAGTCTAGACTCCCTCTCACACAGACATGCTGTGATGTCATAGACCAGAACATTCTATCTGTCTAGTCTAGACTCCCTCTCACACAGACATGCTGTGATGTCATAGACCAGAACATTCTATCTGTCTAGTCTAGACTCCCTCTCACACCAGAACATTATATCTGTCTAGTCTAGACTCCCTCTCACACCAGAACATTCTATCTGTCTAGTCTAGACTCCCTCTCACACACAGAACATTCTATCTGTCCAGTCTAGACTCCCTCTCACACACAGAACATTCTATCTGTCTAGTCTAGACTCCCTCTCACACACAGAACATTCTATCTGTCTAGTCTAGACTCCCTCTCACACACAGAACATTCTATCTGTCTAGTCTAGACTCCCTCTCACACAGACATGCTGTGATGTCATAGACCAGAACATTCTATCTGTCTAGTCTAGACTCCCTCTCACACAGACATGCTGTGATGTCATAGACCAGAACATTCTATCTGTCTAGTCTAGACTCCCTCTCACACAGACATGCTGTGATGTCATAGACCAGAACATTCTATCTGTCTAGTCTAGACTCCCTCTCACACAGACATGCTGTGATGTCATAGACCAGAACATTCAATCTGTCTAGTCTAGACTCCCTCTCACACAGACATGCTGTGATGTCATAGACCAGAACATTCTATCTGTCTAGTCTAGACTCCCTCTCACACACAGAACATTCTATCTGTCTAGTCTAGACTCCCTCTCACACACAGAACATTCTATCTGTCTAGTCTAGACTCCCTCTCACACACAGAACATTCTATCTGTCTAGTCTAGACTCCCTCTCACACACAGAACATTCTATCTGTCTAGTCTAGACTCCCTCTCACACAGACATGCTGTGATGTCATAGACCAGAACATTCTATCTGTCTAGTCTAGACTCCCTCTCACACAGACATGCTGTGATGTCATAGACCAGAACATTCTATCTGTCTAGTCTAGACTCCCTCTCACACAGACATGCTGTGATGTCATAGACCAGAACATTCTATCTGTCTAGTCTAGACTCCCTCTCACACAGACATGCTGTGATGTCATAGACCAGAACATTCTATCTGTCTAGTCTAGACTCCCTCTCACACAGACATGCTGTGATGTCATAGACCAGAACATTCTATCTGTCTAGTCTAGACTCCCTCTCACACAGACATGCTGTGATGTCTTAGACCAGAACATTCTATCTGTCTAGTCTAGACTCCCTCTCACACAGACATGCTGTGATGTCATAGACCAGAACATTCTATCTGTCTGGTCTAGACTCCCTCTCACAAAGACATGCTGTGATGTCATAGACCAGAACATTCTATCTGTCTAGTCTAGACTCCCTCTCACACAGACATGCTGTGATGTCATAGACCAGAACATTCTATCTGTCTAGTCTAGACTCCCTCTCACACAGACATAATGTGATGTCATAGACCAGAACATTCTATCTGTCTAGTCTAGACTCCCTCTCACACAGACATGCTGTGATGTCATAGACCAGAACATTCTATCTGTCTAGTCTAGACTCCCTCTCACACAGACATGCTGTGATGTCTTAGACCAGAACATTCTATCTGTCTAGTCTAGACTCCCTCTCACACAGACATGCTGTGATGTCATAGACCAGAACATTCTATCTGTCTAGTCTAGACTCCCTCTCACAAAGACATGCTGTGATGTCATAGACCAGAACATTCTATCTGTCTAGTCTAGACTCCCTCTCACACAGACATGCTGTGATGTCATAGACCAGAACATTCTATCTGTCTAGTCTAGACTCCCTCTCACACCAGAACATTCTATCTGTCTAGTCTAGACTCCCTCTCACACCAGAACATTCTATCTGTCTAGTCTAGACTCCCTCTCACACCAGAACATTCTATCTGTCTAGTCTAGACTCCCTCTCACACACAGAACATTCTATCTGTCTAGTCTAGACTCCCTCTCACACACAGAACATTCTATCTGTCTAGTCTAGACTCCCTCTCACACACAGAACATTCTATCTGTCTAGTCTAGACTCCCTCTCACACAGACATGCTGTGATGTCATAGACCAGAACATTCTATCTGTCTAGTCTAGACTCCCTCTCACACAGACATGCTGTGATGTCATAGACCAGAACATTCTATCTGTCTAGTCTAGACTCCCTCTCACACAGACATGCTGTGATGTCATAGACCAGAACATTCTATCTGTCTAGTCTAGACTCCCTCTCACACCAGAACATTATATCTGTCTAGTCTAGACTCCCTCTCACACCAGAACATTCTATCTGTCTAGTCTAGACTCCCTCTCACACACAGAACATTCTATCTGTCCAGTCTAGACTCCCTCTCACACACAGAACATTCTATCTGTCTAGTCTAGACTCCCTCTCACACACAGAACATTCTATCTGTCTAGTCTAGACTCCCTCTCACACAGACATGCTGTGATGTCATAGACCAGAACATTCTATCTGTCTAGTCTAGACTCCCTCTCACACACAGAACATTCTATCTGTCTAGTCTAGACTCCCTCTCACACACAGAACATTCTATCTGTCTAGTCTAGACTCCCTCTCACACACAGAACATTCTATCTGTCTAGTCTAGACTCCCTCTCACACAGACATGCTGTGATGTCATAGACCAGAACATTCTATCTGTCTAGTCTAGACTCCCTCTCACACAGACATGCTGTGATGTCATAGACCAGAACATTCTATCTGTCTAGTCTAGACTCCCTCTCACACAGACATGCTGTGATGTCATAGACCAGAACATTCTATCTGTCTAGTCTAGACTCCCTCTCACACAGACATGCTGTGATGTCATAGACCAGAACATTCTATCTGTCTAGTCTAGACTCCCTCTCACACAGACATGCTGTGATGTCATGGACCAGAACATTCTATCTGTCTAGTCTAGACTCCCTCTCACACAGACATGCTGTGATGTCTTAGACCAGAACATTCTATCTGTCTAGTCTAGACTCCCTCTCACACAGACATGCTGTGATGTCATAGACCAGAACATTCTATCTGTCTAGTCTAGACTCCCTCTCACAAATACATGCTGTGATGTCATAGACCAGAACATTCTATCTGTCTAGTCTAGACTCCCTCTCACACAGACATGCTGTGATGTCATAGACCAGAACATTCTATCTGTCTAGTCTAGACTCCCTCTCACACCAGAACATTCTATCTGTCTAGTCTAGACTCCCTCTCACACCAGAACATTCTATCTGTCTAGTCTAGACTCCCTCTCACACCAGAACATTCTATCTGTCTAGTCTAGACTCCCTCTCACACACAGAACATTCTATCTGTCTAGTCTAGACTCCCTCTCACACACAGAACATTCTATCTGTCTAGTCTAGACTCCCTCTCACACACAGAACATTCTATCTGTCTAGTCTAGACTCCCTCTCACACACAGAACATTCTATCTGTCTAGTCTAGACTCCTTCTCACACAGACATGCTGTGATGTCATAGACCAGAACATTCTATCTGTCTAGTCTAGACTCCCTCTCACACAGACATGCTGTGATGTCATAGACCAGAACATTCTATCTGTCTAGTCTAGACTCCCTCTCACACAGACATGCTGTGATGTCATAGACCAGAACATTCTATCTGTCTAGTCTAGACTCCCTCTCACACCAGAACATTATATCTGTCTAGTCTAGACTCCCTCTCACACCAGAACATTCTATCTGTCTAGTCTAGACTCCCTCTCACACACAGAACATTCTATCTGTCCAGTCTAGACTCCCTCTCACACACAGAACATTCTATCTGTCTAGTCTAGACTCCTGTTATGTTTCTCAATAGGTTCTGTTATGTTTCGCAATAGGTTCTGGGTGTACACAATAATGTCGGATCCAGGTGCGGTGTAAGTAAAGAATGAGACGGAGATGTAATAAAATAAAGATTCTCTTTACTGAGACGTATGATTCATAGGTACAAACATAAACTCTTAGCCGGACAACAAAAAGGGGAGCAGTAGGGCTCAGCACGTAGGTAATAATAACTCAGGCACTGCGGTCAATAATAAAGTGCACGAAAACTAAAGATTGAGCAAAGGGCTCCAAAGGCGGTACAAGGTTGCAAACCAGCAAACAAAGTCAAAGTTCAAATTACGTTCCGGGTAACGGATACGTGAAGTGGTAATACATACACAGGGTTCTGAAGCATTCCATACGGTGTAACACAAGTGATCGACTGACAAGGGAACGAGGAAATGGGACACACCTAAATACACTGACAAACACTCACAGGTGACAACAATCATTCGATAATTAGTCCAGGGCTGGAGCATTGTCGCTCTTCGACCAGTAGGGGCGATGGGGAGTCATCTTCGCTGACCCCCCTTGTAACAGTGCCCCCCCCTGACGAACGGCACCAGAAGTTCACCCGGGTGCCTCGGGATGGAGCCGGCGAAAGTCTGTGATGAGGCTCGGATCTAGAATATCCCGCCGAGGCACCCAGGTACGCTCCTCAGGCCCATAACCCTCCCAGTCCACCAGGAATTGGAGACCCCTCCCCACCTTCCGGCAGTCAATAATCCTGTTAACCGTGTAGGCAGGTTGTCCATCAATGAGACGGGGCAGGGGGGCGGGGCGGGGTGGAGGGGCCATGGGGGAGAAAACAACGGGTTTGAGGAGTGAAACATGGAAGGTGGGGTGAACTCGCATGGAGGGTGGGAGTAGCAGTCTGTAGGCCACGGCGTTGACCCGCCGCACCACCTTAAACGGCCCCACGAAGCGAGGAGCCAGCTTGCGTGACTCCACCCGGAGGGGGAGGTCCCGGGTAGACAGCCAGACCCTCTGACCAGGACGGAAGACCGGGGCCGGACGGCGCCTGCGGTTGGCCTGGCGTTGGGACCTGTCCGAAGCCCGCACAAGCGCCGCCCTTACCCGCCTCCAGGTACGGCGACAGCGGCTGACATGGGCTTGGACCGATGGTACAGCTGCCTCCTCCTCCTGCTCCGGGAAAAGGGGGGGCTGATACCCGTACTGGCATTGGAAAGGGGAGAGGCCAGTGGAGGAGCAGAGGAGGGTGTTGTGGGCGTATTCAGCCCACGCCAGCCGCCGGTTCCATGTCGCCGGATTGCTGGAGACGTAGCACCTCAAGACCCCCTCCAGGTCCTGGTTGACGCGCTCCGTCTGCCCATTGGATTGGGGGTGGAACCCGGAGGACAGGCTGACGGAGGCGCCAAGGCTGGTGGCGAATGCCTTCCAGAACCTGGAGGCGAATTGAGGACCCCGGTCGGATACCATGTCCAGGGGTAGTCCGTGCACCCGGAAAACGTGCTGGACCACTAGCTCCGCCGTCTCTTGGGCCGTGGGGAGTTTGGGGAGGGGGATGAAGTGCGCCGCCTTGGAGAACCGGTCTACCACCACTAGTATGGCGGTGAACCCATCAGATGGGGGTAGACCCGATATGAAATCGAGGGCTATGTGCGACCAGGGACGTTTGGGGATGGACAGGGGGTGTAGGAGTCCCGGCGGCCGTTGCCGGGAGGCTTTACTGCGCGCGCATAGGGCACAGGCTGCCACAAACGCGCGCGTGTCCCCCTCCGCTGTGGGCCACCAGAACCTCCTTCGTATGAAGTCCAATGTCCTGGTGGCCCCTGGGTGACTGGTGAGGGAGGAGGCGTGCGCCCACTGCAGCAGTCGTGCACGCGCAGTCTTCGGAACGTAGAGCCTCCCCGGCGGACCCCCGCCCGGGTCAGGCTCCCGCCTCAGCGCTGTCCTCACTACCCTGTCGATTCCCCAGGACACGGGGGCGACGACCAGGCCAGTGGGGACGATCGAATCCGTACTCTCCACCAGGTCCACAGGATCGAACTGCCTCGACAGTGCATCGGGCTTGGTGTTTTTAGAGCCCGGTCGATAGGAGATCGTGAACTGGAACCTGGTGAAGAATAACGCCCACCTGGCCTGTCGGGAGTTGAGGCGTTTGGCCCCCTGGATATAGGCCAGGTTCTTGTGGTCCGTCCACACTATAAAAGGGTGCGCGGCCCCCTCCAACCAGTGCCTCCATTCCTCCAGCGCGAGTTTGATTGCAAGCAGCTCGCGGTTCCCCACGTCGTAGTTGCGCTCCGGCGCGGACAGCCTGCGCGAAAAAAAGGCACAGGGGTGAGTCTTATTGTCCTTGGCGCAGCGCTGTGACAAAACCGCCCCTACCGCAATGTCCGAGGCATCCACCTCCACAACAAAGGGTAGGGACGGGTTCGGGTGCACCAGGATGGGTGCTGAGGTGAAGCGCTGTTTTAATGCCGTGAACGCGGTGTCCGCCTCCGGGGACCAAGAAAAGGAGCGTAGGCTAGTCTGGGTGAGGGCTGTCAACGGGGCCGCTAAGGCGCTAAACCCGCGAATGAACCTCCTATAAAAGTTTGCGAAACCCAAAAAGCGTTGTAATTGTTTGAGAGAGGAGGGTCGGGGCCAGTCCAACACCGCACTGACCTTTCCGGGATCCATGAGTAGATTCCCCTTGTCCACCACGAAGCCCAGAAAGGAAACAGTGTCCACATGGAACTCGCACTTCTCCACTTTAACAAAAAGTTTGTGATGGAGAAGGCGTTCGAGCACCTGTCGCACATGGATTCGGTGTTGGGCTAGGTCCTTGGAGAAGATTAGAATGTCGTCGAGGTAGACGAAGACTGAGTGGTCGAGGAGGTCTCGTAGGACATCATTAACGAGCGCTTGAAATACCGCTGGCGCGTTGGCAAGGCCGAACGGCATTACTAAGTACTCGTAATGTCCTCTGGGGGTGTTAAAAGCTGTTTTCCACTCGTCCCCCTTCCGGATCCTCACTAAGTTGTACGCGTTTCGTAAGTCCAGCTTAGTGAAGACCCGGGCCCCCTGCAAGGACTCAAAGGCCGTCGTCATCAACGGAAGAGGGTATCTGTTTTTCACCGTGACGTTGTTCAACCCCCTATAGTCGATGCACGGCCGTTGCCCCCCGTCCTTCTTGGCCACAAAGAAAAACCCTGCACCCGCCGGGGAGGTGGAAGGGCGAATGTGGCCCGCGGCGAGTGCGTCGTCGATGTACTCCTTCATGGCCAGGGTCTCAGGACCGGAGAGGGAGAACAATCTCCCCCGAGGGGGCGTAGTGCCGGGCAGGAGGTCGATGGCACAGTCGTAAGTCCTGTGGGAGGGTAGTTCCCTAGCCCGCTGCTTGCTAAAAACCTCCCCCAGATCCCAATAGACCTGGGGAACGCCCACTACGGCCGGAGTCACTGGAATGTTTGTAGACCCCGCCGCTAGCGTGGAAAAGGGTCTAGGGGCTGTAGCTAGGGAGTGGGAAGGGACTGGGAATGGGGTTGGGGTTCTGGGAGGGTTAGTAATTCGCCCCGTGGACCAGTTAATGTTATGGTTGTGCACCGCCAGCCAGGGGTGCCCCAGGACCAGAGGACAGTCGGGAGACTCAATAATAAAAAACTGGATGAGCTCCCACTGTTCTTGCTCCACCTGGATGCGAATAGGTGGTGTGCACTGGGTCACGAAGCCGGTCCCCAGAGGCCGGCCGTCCAGGGCGCGGACCGGTAATGGAACGGGAAGGTCCTTTAGAGCTAGTCCCCACTCGTGGGCTAAGCCCGTGTGCATAAGGTTCCCCGCCGCCCCCGAGTCCACCAACGCCCACACCCGTCGTATGCGGCGTCCCCCCTCTATCGTTACCCCCAAAAAAGTCCGGTGATCGCCCATTGCGGAAGGTGACTCGTGGCTCACCAATGCCCCTCCCGACATTAGCGAGCCCTCCCGTTTCCCGGTTTCTCCGGGCACGTAGCGACTAGGTGTCCAGCCCGCCCGCAATACAGACAGCGCCCCTCTCTCTGACGCCGCTGTCGCTCGGTCTGAGACAGGCGTGCCGCTCCTAGCTGCATTGGCTCATCGTAGGTGGGTTCCTCCTCCATGAAGCCACTGGGTGGTCTCACACCCGGCGTTAGGTGGGAGGGCGCGCCCCTAGCCGAGCCTCTCTCGCGGTCCCGCTCCCGGCGTCTATTATCCACCCGCCGAGAGAGGTCGACTAAGTCGTCCAGCTGCTCAGGCAGCTCTCGGAAGGACAACTCGTCCTTCATGACCTCCGAGAGCCCCTGCGCATACAGGACGACCACAGCGCGCTCCTCCCACCCGGTCTCTCTGGCCAGGGTGCGGAACTCCACGGAATAGTCCGCCACCGTGCGATGACCCTGTCGACAGGCGGTGAGTCTCCTGCCTGCCTCGTAGGTAGAGAGTACCCGGGTGTGATCAAAGACTTTCCGCAGCTCTGCTATGAAGAGCTGGGAACTGGCACATATCGCTGTCCCCCTCTCCCACTCTGCCGTCGCCCAGGACAGGGCACGTCCCGTTAGCAGAGTGGTGATATAGGCCACCCGGGACTGCTCGGTGGGAAAGGAGGTCGGCTGTAGGTTGAAGACTAAGGTGCACTGTGTGGTGAACTCTCGGCAGCCCTCTGGACGTCCGTCGTACCTCTCTGGAGGTGGAAGGCGAGGCTCACGAGGTGTAGGCGGAGGTGTAGGGACCAGTAGTGGAGGTGGGACTGCTGCGGCGTTGGCTGCGGCGGCGACCCGTTCCGCGTTGTCCTGGCGGTCCACCAGGCTCGAGACGGTGAGGGACAGCTGGCTGAGATGTTCACCCATCTCCCGGAGGAGACGTTTATGCTGGGTCAGCATGGCACCTTGGGTGGCCAGTACGGTGCGAAGGTGTATTACATCCGCTGGATCCATAGTGGTCAGTCGATCTGTTATGTTTCTCAATAGGTTCTGTTATGTTTCGCAATAGGTTCTGGGTGTACACAATAATGTCGGATCCAGGTGCGGTGTAAGTAAAGAATGAGACGGAGATGTAATAAAATAAAGATTCTCTTTACTGAGACGTATGATTCATAGGTACAAACATAAACTCTTAGCCGGACAACAAAAAGGGGAGCAGTAGGGCTCAGCACGTAGGTAATAATAACTCAGGCACTGCGGTCAATAATAAAGTGCACGAAAACTAAAGATTGAGCAAAGGGCTCCAAAGGCGGTACAAGGTTGCAAACCAGCAAACAAAGTCAAAGTTCAAATTACGTTCCGGGTAACGGATACGTGAAGTGGTAATACATACACAGGGTTCTGAAGCATTCCATACGGTGTAACACAAGTGATCGACTGACAAGGGAACGAGGAAATGGGACACACCTAAATACACTGACAAACACTCACAGGTGACAACAATCATTCGATAATTAGTCCAGGGCTGGAGCATTGTCGCTCTTCGACCAGTAGGGGCGATGGGGAGTCATCTTCGCTGACCCCCCTTGTAACAGACTCCCTCTCACACACAGAACATTCTATCTGTCTAGTCTAGACTCCCTCTCACACACAGAACATTATATCTGTCTAGTCTAGACTCCCTCTCACACAGACATGCTGTGATGTCATAGACCAGAACATTCTATCTGTCTAGTCTAGACTCCCTCTCACACAGACATGCTGTGATGTCATAGACCAGAACATTCTATCTGTCTAGTCTAGACTCCCTCTCACACAGACATGCTGTGATGTCATAGACCAGAACATTCTATCTGTCTAGTCTAGACTCCCTCTCACACAGACATGCTGTGATGTCATAGACCAGAACATTCAATCTGTCTAGTCTAGACTCCCTCTCACACAGACATGCTGTGATGTCATAGACCAGAACATTCTATCTGTCTAGTCTAGACTCCCTCTCACACACAGAACATTCTATCTGTCTAGTCTAGACTCCCTCTCACACACAGAACATTCTATCTGTCTAGTCTAGACTCCCTCTCACACACAGAACATTCTATCTGTCTAGTCTAGACTCCCTCTCACACACAGAACATTCTATCTGTCTAGTCTAGACTCCCTCTCACACAGACATGCTGTGATGTCATAGACCAGAACATTCTATCTGTCTAGTCTAGACTCCCTCTCACACAGACATGCTGTGATGTCATAGACCAGAACATTCTATCTGTCTAGTCTAGACTCCCTCTCACACAGACATGCTGTGATGTCATAGACCAGAACATTCTATCTGTCTAGTCTAGACTCCCTCTCACACAGACATGCTGTGATGTCTTAGACCAGAACATTCTATCTGTCTAGTCTAGACTCCCTCTCACACAGACATGCTGTGATGTCATAGACCAGAACATTCTATCTGTCTAGTCTAGACTCCCTCCCACACAGACATGCTGTGATGTCATAGACCAGAACATTCTATCTGTCTAGTCTAGACTCCCTCTCACACAGACATGCTGTGATGTCATAGACCAGAACATTCTATCTGTCTAGTCTAGACTCCCTCTCACACAGACATGCTGTGATGTCATAGACCAGAACATTCTATCTGTCTTGTCTAGACTCCCTCTCACACAGACATGCTGTGATGTCATAGACCAGAACATTATATCTGTCTAGTCTAGACTCCCTCTCACACAGACATGCTGTGATGTCATAGACCAGAACATTCTATCTGTCTAGTCTAGACTCCCTCTCACACCAGAACATTCTATCTGTCTAGTCTAGACTCCCTCTCACACCAGAACATTCTATCTGTCTAGTCTAGACTCCCTCTCACACCAGAACATTCTATCTGTCTAGTCTAGACCCCCCCTCACACCAGAACATTCTATCTGTCTAGTCTAGACTCCCTCTCACACACAGAACATTCTATCTGTCTAGTCTAGACTCCCTCTCACACACAGAACATTCTATCTGTCTAGTCTAGACTCCCTCTCACACAGACATGCTGTGATGTCATAGACCAGAACATTCTATCTGTCTAGTCTAGACTCCCTCTCACACAGACATGCTGTGATGTCATAGACCAGAACATTCTATCTGTCTAGTCTAGACTCCCTCTCACACAGACATGCTGTGATGTCATAGACCAGAACATTCTATCTGTCTAGTCTAGACTCCCTCTCACACAGACATGCTGTGATGTCATAGACCAGAACATTCTATCTGTCTAGTCTAGACTCCCTCTCACACAGACATGCTGTGATGTCATAGACCAGAACATTCTATCTGTCTAGTCTAGACTCCCTCTCACACAGACATGCTGTGATGTCATAGACCAGAACATTCTATCTGTCTAGTCTAGACTCCCTCTCACACAGACATGCTGTGATGTCATAGACCAGAACATTCTATCTGTCTAGTCTAGACTCCCTCTCACACAGACATGCTGTGATGTCATAGACCAGAACATTCTATCTGTCTAGTCTAGACTCCCTCTCACACCAGAACATTCTATCTGTCTAGTCTAGACTCCCTCTCACACCAGAACATTCTATCTGTCTAGTCTAGACTCCCTCTCACACCAGAACATTCTATCTGTCTAGTCTAGACTCCCTCTCACACACAGAACATTCTATCTGTCTAGTCTAGACTCCCTCTCACACACAGAACATTCTATCTGTCTAGTCTAGACTCCCTCTCACACAGACATGCTGTGATGTCATAGACCAGAACATTCTATCTGTCTAGTCTAGACTCCCTCTCACACAGACATGCTGTGATGTCATAGACCAGAACATTCTATCTGTCTAGTCTAGACTCCCTCTCACACAGACATGCTGTGATGTCATAGACCAGAACATTCTATCTGTCTAGTCTAGACTCCCTCTCACACCAGAACATTCTATCTGTCTAGTCTAGACTCCCTCTCACACCAGAACATTCTATCTGTCTAGTCTAGACTCCCTCTCACACCAGAACATTCTATCTGTCTAGTCTAGACTCCCTCTCACACAGACATGCTGTGATGTCTTAGACCAGAACATTCTATCTGTCTAGTCTAGACTCCCTCTCACACAGACATGCTGTGATGTCATAGACCAGAACATTCTATCTGTCTAGTCTAGACTCCCTCTCACAAAGACATGCTGTGATGTCATAGACCAGAACATTCTATCTGTCTAGTCTAGACTCCCTCTCACACAGACATGCTGTGATGTCATAGACCAGAACATTCTATCTGTCTAGTCTAGACTCCCTCTCACACCAGAACATTCTATCTGTCTAGTCTAGACTCCCTCTCACACCAGAACATTCTATCTGTCTAGTCTAGACTCCCTCTCACACCAGAACATTCTATCTGTCTAGTCTAGACTCCCTCTCACACACAGAACATTCTATCTGTCTAGTCTAGACTCCCTCTCACACACAGAACATTCTATCTGTCTAGTCTAGACTCCCTCTCACACACAGAACATTCTATCTGTCTAGTCTAGACTCCCTCTCACACACAGAACATTCTATCTGTCTAGTCTAGACTCCCTCTCACACAGACATGCTGTGATGTCATAGACCAGAACATTCTATCTGTCTAGTCTAGACTCCCTCTCACACAGACATGCTGTGATGTCATAGACCAGAACATTCTATCTGTCTAGTCTAGACTCCCTCTCACACAGACATGCTGTGATGTCATAGACCAGAACATTCTATCTGTCTAGTCTAGACTCCCTCTCACACCAGAACATTATATCTGTCTAGTCTAGACTCCCTCTCACACCAGAACATTCTATCTGTCTAGTCTAGACTCCCTCTCACACACAGAACATTCTATCTGTCCAGTCTAGACTCCCTCTCACACACAGAACATTCTATCTGTCTAGTCTAGACTCCCTCTCACACACAGAACATTCTATCTGTCTAGTCTAGACTCCCTCTCACACACAGAACATTCTATCTGTCTAGTCTAGAATCCCTCTCACACAGACATGCTGTGATGTCATAGACCAGAACATTCTATCTGTCTAGTCTAGACTCCCTCTCACACAGACATGCTGTGATGTCATAGACCAGAACATTCTATCTGTCTAGTCTAGACTCCCTCTCACACAGACATGCTGTGATGTCATAGACCAGAACATTCTATCTGTCTAGTCTAGACTCCCTCTCACACCAGAACATTATATCTGTCTAGTCTAGACTCCCTCTCACACCAGAACATTCTATCTGTCTAGTCTAGACTCCCTCTCACACACAGAACATTCTATCTGTCCAGTCTAGACTCCCTCTCACACACAGAACATTCTATCTGTCTAGTCTAGACTCCCTCTCACACACAGAACATTCTATCTGTCTAGTCTAGACTCCCTCTCACACACAGAACATTCTATCTGTCTAGTCTAGACTCCCTCTCACACAGACATGCTGTGATGTCATAGACCAGAACATTCTATCTGTCTAGTCTAGACTCCCTCTCACACAGACATGCTGTGATGTCATAGACCAGAACATTCTATCTGTCTAGTCTAGACTCCCTCTCACACAGACATGCTGTGATGTCATAGACCAGAACATTCTATCTGTCTAGTCTAGACTCCCTCTCACACAGACATGCTGTGATGTCATAGACCAGAACATTCAATCTGTCTAGTCTAGACTCCCTCTCACACAGACATGCTGTGATGTCATAGACCAGAACATTCTATCTGTCTAGTCTAGACTCCCTCTCACACACAGAACATTCTATCTGTCTAGTCTAGACTCCCTCTCACACACAGAACATTCTATCTGTCTAGTCTAGACTCCCTCTCACACACAGAACATTCTATCTGTCTAGTCTAGACTCCCTCTCACACACAGAACATTCTATCTGTCTAGTCTAGACTCCCTCTCACACAGACATGCTGTGATGTCATAGACCAGAACATTCTATCTGTCTAGTCTAGACTCCCTCTCACACAGACATGCTGTGATGTCATAGACCAGAACATTCTATCTGTCTAGTCTAGACTCCCTCTCACACAGACATGCTGTGATGTCATAGACCAGAACATTCTATCTGTCTAGTCTAGACTCCCTCTCACACAGACATGCTGTGATGTCATAGACCAGAACATTCTATCTGTCTAGTCTAGACTCCCTCTCACACAGACATGCTGTGATGTCATAGACCAGAACATTCTATCTGTCTAGTCTAGACTCCCTCTCACACAGACATGCTGTGATGTCTTAGACCAGAACATTCTATCTGTCTAGTCTAGACTCCCTCTCACACAGACATGCTGTGATGTCATAGACCAGAACATTCTATCTGTCTGGTCTAGACTCCCTCTCACAAAGACATGCTGTGATGTCATAGACCAGAACATTCTATCTGTCTAGTCTAGACTCCCTCTCACACAGACATGCTGTGATGTCATAGACCAGAACATTCTATCTGTCTAGTCTAGACTCCCTCTCACACAGACATGCTGTGATGTCATAGACCAGAACATTCTATCTGTCTAGTCTAGACTCCCTCTCACACAGACATAATGTGATGTCATAGACCAGAACATTCTATCTGTCTAGTCTAGACTCCCTCTCACACAGACATGCTGTGATGTCATAGACCAGAACATTCTATCTGTCTAGTCTAGACTCCCTCTCACACAGACATGCTGTGATGTCTTAGACCAGAACATTCTATCTGTCTAGTCTAGACTCCCTCTCACACAGACATGCTGTGATGTCATAGACCAGAACATTCTATCTGTCTAGTCTAGACTCCCTCTCACAAAGACATGCTGTGATGTCATAGACCAGAACATTCTATCTGTCTAGTCTAGACTCCCTCTCACACAGACATGCTGTGATGTCATAGACCAGAACATTCTATCTGTCTAGTCTAGACTCCCTCTCACACCAGAACATTCTATCTGTCTAGTCTAGACTCCCTCTCACACCAGAACATTCTATCTGTCTAGTCTAGACTCCCTCTCACACCAGAACATTCTATCTGTCTAGTCTAGACTCCCTCTCACACACAGAACATTCTATCTGTCTAGTCTAGACTCCCTCTCACACACAGAACATTCTATCTGTCTAGTCTAGACTCCCTCTCACACACAGAACATTCTATCTGTCTAGTCTAGACTCCCTCTCACACAGACATGCTGTGATGTCATAGACCAGAACATTCTATCTGTCTAGTCTAGACTCCCTCTCACACAGACATGCTGTGATGTCATAGACCAGAACATTCTATCTGTCTAGTCTAGACTCCCTCTCACACAGACATGCTGTGATGTCATAGACCAGAACATTCTATCTGTCTAGTCTAGACTCCCTCTCACACCAGAACATTATATCTGTCTAGTCTAGACTCCCTCTCACACCAGAACATTCTATCTGTCTAGTCTAGACTCCCTCTCACAC
The DNA here is from genome assembly GCF_963989245.1 of Nansenia antarctica. Classification (NCBI taxonomy): domain Eukaryota; kingdom Metazoa; phylum Chordata; class Actinopteri; order Argentiniformes; family Microstomatidae; genus Nansenia; species Nansenia antarctica. Next base: position 36,755,570 of record NC_137680.1, read on the forward strand.
ACAGAACATTCTATCTGTCCAGTCTAGACTCCCTCTCACACACAGAACATTCTATCTGTCTAGTCTAGACTCCCTCTCACACACAGAACATTCTATCTGTCTAGTCTAGACTCCCTCTCACACAGACATGCTGTGATGTCATAGACCAGAACATTCTATCTGTCTAGTCTAGACTCCCTCTCACACACAGAACATTCTATCTGTCTAGTCTAGACTCCCTCTCACACACAGAACATTCTATCTGTCTAGTCTAGACTCCCTCTCACACACAGAACATTCTATCTGTCTAGTCTAGACTCCCTCTCACACAGACATGCTGTGATGTCATAGACCAGAACATTCTATCTGTCTAGTCTAGACTCCCTCTCACACAGACATGCTGTGATGTCATAGACCAGAACATTCTATCTGTCTAGTCTAGACTCCCTCTCACACAGACATGCTGTGATGTCATAGACCAGAACATTCTATCTGTCTAGTCTAGACTCCCTCTCACACAGACATGCTGTGATGTCATGGACCAGAACATTCTATCTGTCTAGTCTAGACTCCCTCTCACACAGACATGCTGTGATGTCATAGACCAGAACATTCTATCTGTCTAGTCTAGACTCCCTCTCACAAATACATGCTGTGATGTCATAGACCAGAACATTCTATCTGTCTAGTCTAGACTCCCTCTCACACAGACATGCTGTGATGTCATAGACCAGAACATTCTATCTGTCTAGTCTAGACTCCCTCTCACACCAGAACATTCTATCTGTCTAGTCTAGACTCCCTCTCACACCAGAACATTCTATCTGTCTAGTCTAGACTCCCTCTCACACCAGAACATTCTATCTGTCTAGTCTAGACTCCCTCTCACACACAGAACATTCTATCTGTCTAGTCTAGACTCCCTCTCACACACAGAACATTCTATCTGTCTAGTCTAGACTCCCTCTCACACACAGAACATTCTATCTGTCTAGTCTAGACTCCCTCTCACACACAGAACATTCTATCTGTCTAGTCTAGACTCCTTCTCACACAGACATGCTGTGATGTCATAGACCAGAACATTCTATCTGTCTAGTCTAGACTCCCTCTCACACAGACATGCTGTGATGTCATAGACCAGAACATTCTATCTGTCTAGTCTAGACTCCCTCTCACACAGACATGCTGTGATGTCATAGACCAGAACATTCTATCTGTCTAGTCTAGACTCCCTCTCACACCAGAACATTATATCTGTCTAGTCTAGACTCCCTCTCACACCAGAACATTCTATCTGTCTAGTCTAGACTCCCTCTCACACACAGAACATTCTATCTGTCCAGTCTAGACTCCCTCTCACACACAGAACATTCTATCTGTCTAGTCTAGACTCCTGTTATGTTTCTCAATAGGTTCTGTTATGTTTCGCAATAGGTTCTGGGTGTACACAATAATGTCGGATCCAGGTGCGGTGTAAGTAAAGAATGAGACGGAGATGTAATAAAATAAAGATTCTCTTTACTGAGACGTATGATTCATAGGTACAAACATAAACTCTTAGCCGGACAACAAAAAGGGGAGCAGTAGGGCTCAGCACGTAGGTAATAATAACTCAGGCACTGCGGTCAATAATAAAGTGCACGAAAACTAAAGATTGAGCAAAGGGCTCCAAAGGCGGTACAAGGTTGCAAACCAGCAAACAAAGTCAAAATTCAAATTACGTTCCGGGTAACGGATACGTGAAGTGGTAATACATACACAGGGTTCTGAAGCATTCCATACGGTGTAACACAAGTGATCGACTGACAAGGGAACGAGGAAATGGGACACACCTAAATACACTGACAAACACTCACAGGTGACAACAATCATTCGATAATTAGTCCAGGGCTGGAGCATTGTCGCTCTTCGACCAGTAGGGGCGATGGGGAGTCATCTTCGCTGACCCCCCTTGTAACAGTGCCCCCCCCTGACGAACGGCACCAGAAGTTCACCCGGGTGCCTCGGGATGGAGCCGGCGAAAGTCCGTGATGAGGCTCGGATCTAGAATATCCCGCCGAGGCACCCAGGTACGCTCCTCAGGCCCATAACCCTCCCAGTCCACCAGGAATTGGAGACCCCTCCCCACCTTCCGGCAGTCAATAATCCTGTTAACCGTGTAGGCAGGTTGTCCATCAATGAGACGGGGCAGGGGGGCGGGGCGGGGTGGAGGGGCCATGGGGGAGAAAACAACGGGTTTGAGGAGTGAAACATGGAAGGTGGGGTGAACTCGCATGGAGGGTGGGAGTAGCAGTCTGTAGGCCACGGCGTTGACCCGCCGCACCACCTTAAACGGCCCCACGAAGCGAGGAGCCAGCTTGCGTGACTCCACCCCGAGGGGGAGGTCCCGGGTAGACAGCCAGACCCTCTGACCAGGACGGAAGACCGGGGCCGGACGGCGCCTGCGGTTGGCCTGGCGTTGGGACCTGTCCGAAGCCCGCACAAGCGCCGCCCTTACCCGCCTCCAGGTACGGCGACAGCGGCTGACATGGGCTTGGACCGATGGTACAGCTGCCTCCTCCTCCTGCTCCGGGAAAAGGGGGGGCTGATACCCGTACTGGCATTGGAAAGGGGAGAGGCCAGTGGAGGAGCAGAGGAGGGTGTTGTGGGCGTATTCAGCCCACGCCAGCCGCCGGTTCCATGTCGCCGGATTGCTGGAGACGTAGCACCTCAAGACCCCCTCCAGGTCCTGGTTGACGCGCTCCGTCTGCCCATTGGATTGGGGGTGGAACCCGGAGGACAGGCTGACGGAGGCGCCAAGGCTGGTGGCGAATGCCTTCCAGAACCTGGAGGCGAATTGAGGACCCCGGTCGGATACCATGTCCAGGGGTAGTCCGTGCACCCGGAAAACGTGCTGGACCACTAGCTCCGCCGTCTCTTGGGCCGTGGGGAGTTTGGGGAGGGGGATGAAGTGCGCCGCCTTGGAGAACCGGTCTACCACCACTAGTATGGCGGTGAACCCATCAGATGGGGGTAGACCCGATATGAAATCGAGGGCTATGTGCGACCAGGGACGTTTGGGGATGGACAGGGGGTGTAGGAGTCCCGGCGGCCGTTGCCGGGAGGCTTTACTGCGCGCGCATAGGGCACAGGCTGCCACAAACGCGCGCGTGTCCCCCTCCGCTGTGGGCCACCAGAACCTCCTTCGTATGAAGTCCAATGTCCTGGTGGCCCCTGGGTGACTGGTGAGGGAGGAGGCGTGCGCCCACTGCAGCAGTCGTGCACGCGCAGTCTTCGGAACGTAGAGCCTCCCCGGCGGACCCCCGCCCGGGTCAGGCTCCCGCCTCAGCGCTGTCCTCACTACCCTGTCGATTCCCCAGGACACGGGGGCGACGACCAGGCCAGTGGGGACGATCGAATCCGTACTCTCCACCAGGTCCACAGGATCGAACTGCCTCGACAGTGCATCGGGCTTGGTGTTTTTAGAGCCCGGTCGATAGGAGATCGTGAACTGGAACCTGGTGAAGAATAACGCCCACCTGGCCTGTCGGGAGTTGAGGCGTTTGGCCCCCTGGATATAGGCCAGGTTCTTGTGGTCCGTCCACACTATAAAAGGGTGCACGGCCCCCTCCAACCAGTGCCTCCATTCCTCCAGCGCGAGTTTGATTGCAAGCAGCTCGCGGTTCCCCACGTCGTAGTTGCGCTCCGGCGCGGACAGCCTGCGCGAAAAAAAGGCACAGGGGTGAGTCTTATTGTCCTTGGCGCAGCGCTGTGACAAAACCGCCCCTACCGCAATGTCCGAGGCATCCACCTCCACAACAAAGGGTAGGGACGGGTTCGGGTGCACCAGGATGGGTGCTGAGGTGAAGCGCTGTTTTAATGCCGTGAACGCGGTGTCCGCCTCCGGGGACCAAGAAAAGGAGCGTAGGCTAGTCTGGGTGAGGGCTGTCAACGGGGCCGCTAAGGCGCTAAACCCGCGAATGAACCTCCTATAAAAGTTTGCGAAACCCAAAAAGCGTTGTAATTGTTTGAGAGAGGAGGGTCGGGGCCAGTCCAACACCGCACTGACCTTTCCGGGATCCATGAGTAGATTCCCCTTGTCCACCACGAAGCCCAGAAAGGAAACAGTGTCCACATGGAACTCGCACTTCTCCACTTTAACAAAAAGTTTGTGATGGAGAAGGCGTTCGAGCACCTGTCGCACATGGATTCGGTGTTGGGCTAGGTCCTTGGAGAAGATTAGAATGTCGTCGAGGTAGACGAAGACTGAGTGGTCGAGGAGGTCTCGTAGGACATCATTAACGAGCGCTTGAAATACCGCTGGCGCGTTGGCAAGGCCGAACGGCATTACTAAGTACTCGTAATGTCCTCTGGGGGTGTTAAAAGCTGTTTTCCACTCGTCCCCCTTCCGGATCCTCACTAAGTTGTACGCGTTTCGTAAGTCCAGCTTAGTGAAGACCCGGGCCCCCTGCAAGGACTCAAAGGCCGTCGTCATCAACGGAAGAGGGTATCTGTTTTTCACCGTGACGTTGTTCAACCCCCTATAGTCGATGCACGGCCGTTGCCCCCCGTCCTTCTTGGCCACAAAGAAAAACCCTGCACCCGCCGGGGAGGTGGAAGGGCGAATGTGGCCCGCGGCGAGTGCGTCGTCGATGTACTCCTTCATGGCCAGGGTCTCAGGACCGGAGAGGGAGAACAATCTCCCCCGAGGGGGCGTAGTGCCGGGCAGGAGGTCGATGGCAAAGTCGTAAGTCCTGTGGGAGGGTAGTTCCCTAGCCCGCTGCTTGCTAAAAACCTCCCCCAGATCCCAATAGACCTGGGGAACGCCCACTACGGCCGGAGTCACTGGAATGTTTGTAGACCCCGCCGCTAGCGTGGAAAAGGGTCTAGGGGCTGTAGCTAGGGAGTGGGAAGGGACTGGGAATGGGGTTGGGGTTCTGGGAGGGTTAGTAATTCGCCCCGTGGACCAGTTAATGTTATGGTTGTGCACCGCCAGCCAGGGGTGCCCCAGGACCAGAGGACAGTCGGGAGACTCAATAATAAAAAACTGGATGAGCTCCCACTGTTCTTGCTCCACCTGGATGCGAATAGGTGGTGTGCACTGGGTCACGAAGCCGGTCCCCAGAGGCCGGCCGTCCAGGGCGCGGACCGGTAATGGAACGGGAAGGTCCTTTAGAGCTAGTCCCCACTCGTGGGCTAAGCCCGTGTGCATAAGGTTCCCCGCCGCCCCCGAGTCCACCAACGCCCACACCCGTCGTATGCGGCGTCCCCCCTCTATCGTTACCCCCAAAAAAGTCCGGTGATCGCCCATTGCGGAAGGTGACTCGTGGCTCACCAATGCCCCTCCCGACATTAGCGAGCCCTCCCGTTTCCCGGTTTCTCCGGGCACGTAGCGACTAGGTGTCCAGCCCGCCCGCAATACAGACAGCGCCCCTCTCTCTGACGCCGCTGTCGCTCGGTCTGAGACAGGCGTGCCGCTCCTAGCTGCATTGGCTCATCGTAGGTGGGTTCCTCCTCCATGAAGCCACTGGGTGGTCTCACACCCGGCGTTAGGTGGGAGGGCGCGCCCCTAGCCGAGCCTCTCTCGCGGTCCCGCTCCCGGCGTCTATTATCCACCCGCCGAGAGAGGTCGACTAAGTCGTCCAGCTGCTCAGGCAGCTCTCGGAAGGACAACTCGTCCTTCATGACCTCCGAGAGCCCCTGCGCATACAGGACGACCACAGCGCGCTCCTCCCACCCGGTCTCTCTGGCCAGGGTGCGGAACTCCACGGAATAGTCCGCCACCGTGCGATGACCCTGTCGACAGGCGGTGAGTCTCCTGCCTGCCTCGTAGGTAGAGAGTACCCGGGTGTGATCAAAGACTTTCCGCAGCTCTGCTATGAAGAGCTGGGAACTGGCACATATCGCTGTCCCCCTCTCCCACTCTGCCGTCGCCCAGGACAGGGCACGTCCCGTTAGCAGAGTGGTGATATAGGCCACCCGGGACTGCTCGGTGGGAAAGGAGGTCGGCTGTAGGTTGAAGACTAAGGTGCACTGTGTGGTGAACTCTCGGCAGCCCTCTGGACGTCCGTCGTACCTCTCTGGAGGTGGAAGGCGAGGCTCACGAGGTGTAGGCGGAGGTGTAGGGACCAGTAGTGGAGGTGGGACTGCTGCGGCGTTGGCTGCGGCGGCGACCCGTTCCGCGTTGTCCTGGCGGTCCACCAGGCTCGAGACGGTGAGGGACAGCTGGCTGAGATGTTCACCCATCTCCCGGAGGAGACGTTTATGCTGGGTCAGCATGGCACCTTGGGTGGCCAGTACGGTGCGAAGGTGTATTACATCCGCTGGATCCATAGTGGTCAGTCGATCTGTTATGTTTCTCAATAGGTTCTGTTATGTTTCGCAATAGGTTCTGGGTGTACACAATAATGTCGGATCCAGGTGCGGTGTAAGTAAAGAATGAGACGGAGATGTAATAAAATAAAGATTCTCTTTACTGAGACGTATGATTCATAGGTACAAACATAAACTCTTAGCCGGACAACAAAAAGGGGAGCAGTAGGGCTCAGCACGTAGGTAATAATAACTCAGGCACTGCGGTCAATAATAAAGTGCACGAAAACTAAAGATTGAGCAAAGGGCTCCAAAGGCGGTACAAGGTTGCAAACCAGCAAACAAAGTCAAAGTTCAAATTACGTTCCGGGTAACGGATACGTGAAGTGGTAATACATACACAGGGTTCTGAAGCATTCCATACGGTGTAACACAAGTGATCGACTGACAAGGGAACGAGGAAATGGGACACACCTAAATACACTGACAAACACTCACAGGTGACAACAATCATTCGATAATTAGTCCAGGGCTGGAGCATTGTCGCTCTTCGACCAGTAGGGGCGATGGGGAGTCATCTTCGCTGACCCCCCTTGTAACAGACTCCCTCTCACACACAGAACATTCTATCTGTCTAGTCTAGACTCCCTCTCACACACAGAACATTCTATCTGTCTAGTCTAGACTCCCTCTCACACACAGAACATTCTATCTGTCTAGTCTAGACTCCCTCTCACACAGACATGCTGTGATGTCATAGACCAGAACATTCTATCTGTCTAGTCTAGACTCCCTCTCACACAGACATGCTGTGATGTCATAGACCAGAACATTCTATCTGTCTAGTCTAGACTCCCTCTCACACAGACATGCTGTGATGTCATAGACCAGAACATTCAATCTGTCTAGTCTAGACTCCCTCTCACACAGACATGCTGTGATGTCATAGACCAGAACATTCTATCTGTCTAGTCTAGACTCCCTCTCACACACAGAACATTCTATCTGTCTAGTCTAGACTCCCTCTCACACACAGAACATTCTATCTGTCTAGTCTAGACTCCCTCTCACACACAGAACATTCTATCTGTCTAGTCTAGACTCCCTCTCACACACAGAACATTCTATCTGTCTAGTCTAGACTCCCTCTCACACAGACATGCTGTGATGTCATAGACCAGAACATTCTATCTGTCTAGTCTAGACTCCCTCTCACACAGACATGCTGTGATGTCATAGACCAGAACATTCTATCTGTCTAGTCTAGACTCCCTCTCACACAGACATGCTGTGATGTCATAGACCAGAACATTCTATCTGTCTAGTCTAGACTCCCTCTCACACAGACATGCTGTGATGTCTTAGACCAGAACATTCTATCTGTCTAGTCTAGACTCCCTCTCACACAGACATGCTGTGATGTCATAGACCAGAACATTCTATCTGTCTAGTCTAGACTCCCTCCCACACAGACATGCTGTGATGTCATAGACCAGAACATTCTATCTGTCTAGTCTAGACTCCCTCTCACACAGACATGCTGTGATGTCATAGACCAGAACATTCTATCTGTCTAGTCTAGACTCCCTCTCACACAGACATGCTGTGATGTCATAGACCAGAACATTCTATCTGTCTTGTCTAGACTCCCTCTCACACAGACATGCTGTGATGTCATAGACCAGAACATTATATCTGTCTAGTCTAGACTCCCTCTCACACAGACATGCTGTGATGTCATAGACCAGAACATTCTATCTGTCTAGTCTAGACTCCCTCTCACACCAGAACATTCTATCTGTCTAGTCTAGACTCCCTCTCACACCAGAACATTCTATCTGTCTAGTCTAGACTCCCTCTCACACCAGAACATTCTATCTGTCTAGTCTAGACCCCCCCTCACACCAGAACATTCTATCTGTCTAGTCTAGACTCCCTCTCACACACAGAACATTCTATCTGTCTAGTCTAGACTCCCTCTCACACACAGAACATTCTATCTGTCTAGTCTAGACTCCCTCTCACACAGACATGCTGTGATGTCATAGACCAGAACATTCTATCTGTCTAGTCTAGACTCCCTCTCACACAGACATGCTGTGATGTCATAGACCAGAACATTCTATCTGTCTAGTCTAGACTCCCTCTCACACAGACATGCTGTGATGTCATAGACCAGAACATTCTATCTGTCTAGTCTAGACTCCCTCTCACACAGACATGCTGTGATGTCATAGACCAGAACATTCTATCTGTCTAGTCTAGACTCCCTCTCACACAGACATGCTGTGATGTCATAGACCAGAACATTCTATCTGTCTAGTCTAGACTCCCTCTCACACAGACATGCTGTGATGTCATAGACCAGAACATTCTATCTGTCTAGTCTAGACTCCCTCTCACACAGACATGCTGTGATGTCATAGACCAGAACATTCTATCTGTCTAGTCTAGACTCCCTCTCACACAGACATGCTGTGATGTCATAGACCAGAACATTCTATCTGTCTAGTCTAGACTCCCTCTCACACCAGAACATTCTATCTGTCTAGTCTAGACTCCCTCTCACACCAGAACATTCTATCTGTCTAGTCTAGACTCCCTCTCACACCAGAACATTCTATCTGTCTAGTCTAGACTCCCTCTCACACACAGAACATTCTATCTGTCTAGTCTAGACTCCCTCTCACACACAGAACATTCTATCTGTCTAGTCTAGACTCCCTCTCACACAGACATGCTGTGATGTCATAGACCAGAACATTCTATCTGTCTAGTCTAGACTCCCTCTCACACAGACATGCTGTGATGTCATAGACCATAACATTCTATCTGTCTAGTCTAGACTCCCTCTCACACAGACATGCTGTGATGTCATAGACCAGAACATTCTATCTGTCTAGTCTAGACTCCCTCTCACACCAGAACATTATATCTGTCTAGTCTAGACTCCCTCTCACACCAGAACATTCTATCTGTCTAGTCTAGACTCCCTCTCACACCAGAACATTCTATCTGTCTAGTCTAGACTCCCTCTCACACAGACATGCTGTGATGTCTTAGACCAGAACATTCTATCTGTCTAGTCTAGACTCCCTCTCACACAGACATGCTGTGATGTCATAGACCAGAACATTCTATCTGTCTAGTCTAGACTCCCTCTCACAAAGACATGCTGTGATGTCATAGACCAGAACATTCTATCTGTCTAGTCTAGACTCCCTCTCACACAGACATGCTGTGATGTCATAGACCAGAACATTCTATCTGTCTAGTCTAGACTCCCTCTCACACCAGAACATTCTATCTGTCTAGTCTAGACTCCCTCTCACACCAGAACATTCTATCTGTCTAGTCTAGACTCCCTCTCACACCAGAACATTCTATCTGTCTAGTCTAGACTCCCTCTCACACACAGAACATTCTATCTGTCTAGTCTAGACTCCCTCTCACACACAGAACATTCTATCTGTCTAGTCTAGACTCCCTCTCACACACAGAACATTCTATCTGTCTAGTCTAGACTCCCTCTCACACACAGAACATTCTATCTGTCTAGTCTAGACTCCCTCTCACACAGACATGCTGTGATGTCATAGACCAGAACATTCTATCTGTCTAGTCTAGACTCCCTCTCACAAATACATGCTGTAATGTCATAGACCAGAACATTCTATCTGTCTAGTCTAGACTCCCTCTCACACAGACATGCTGTGATGTCATAGACCAGAACATTCTATCTGTCTAGTCTAGACTCCCTCTCACACCAGAACATTCTATCTGTCTAGTCTAGACTCCCTCTCACACCAGAACATTCTATCTGTCTAGTCTAGACTCCCTCTCACACCAGAACATTCTATCTGTCTAGTCTAGACTCCCTCTCACACACAGAACATTCTATCTGTCTAGTCTAGACTCCCTCTCACACACAGAACATTCTATCTGTCTAGTCTAGACTCCCTCTCACACACAGAACATTCTATCTGTCTAGTCTAGACTCCCTCTCACACACAGAACATTCTATCTGTCTAGTCTAGACTCCTTCTCACACAGACATGCTGTGATGTCATAGACCAGAACATTCTATCTGTCTAGTCTAGACTCCCTCTCACACAGACATGCTGTGATGTCATAGACCAGAACATTCTATATGTCTAGTCTAGACTCCCTCTCACACAGACATGCTGTGATGTCATAGACCAGAACATTCTATCTGTCTAGTCTAGACTCCCTCTCACACCAGAACATTATATCTGTCTAGTCTAGACTCCCTCTCACACCAGAACATTCTATCTGTCTAGTCTAGACTCCCTCTCACACACAGAACATTCTATCTGTCCAGTCTAGACTCCCTCTCACACACAGAACATTCTATCTGTCTAGTCTAGACTCCTGTTATGTTTCTCAATAGGTTCTGTTATGTTTCGCAATAGGTTCTGGGTGTACACAATAATGTCGGATCCAGGTGCGGTGTAAGTAAAGAATGAGACGGAGATGTAATAAAATAAAGATTCTCTTTACTGAGACGTATGATTCATAGGTACAAACATAAACTCTTAGCCGGACAACAAAAAGGGGAGCAGTAGGGCTCAGCACGTAGGTAATAATAACTCAGGCACTGCGGTCAATAATAAAGTGCACGAAAACTAAAGATTGAGCAAAGGGCTCCAAAGGCGGTACAAGGTTGCAAACCAGCAAACAAAGTCAAAGTTCAAATTACGTTCCGGGTAACGGATACGTGAAGTGGTAATACATACACAGGGTTCTGAAGCATTCCATACGGTGTAACACAAGTGATCGACTGACAAGGGAACGAGGAAATGGGACACACCTAAATACACTGACAAACACTCATAGGTGACAACAATCATTCGATAATTAGTCCAGGGCTGGAGCATTGTCGCTCTTCGACCAGTAGGGGCGATGGGGAGTCATCTTCGCTGACCCCCCTTGTAACAGTTCCCCCCCCTGACGAACGGCACCAGAAGTTCACCCGGGTGCCTCGGGATGGAGCCGGCGAAAGTCCGTGATGAGGCTCGGATCTAGAATATCCCGCCGAGGCACCCAGGTACGCTCCTCAGGCCCATAACCCTCCCAGTCCACCAGGAATTGGAGACCCCTCCCCACCTTCCGGCAGTCAATAATCCTGTTAACCGTGTAGGCAGGTTGTCCATCAATGAGACGGGGCAGGGGGGCGGGGCGGGGTGGAGGGGCCATGGGGGAGAAAACAACGGGTTTGAGGAGTGAAACATGGAAGGTGGGGTGAACTCGCATGGAGGGTGGGAGTAGCAGTCTGTAGGCCACGGCGTTGACCCGCCGCACCACCTTAAACGGCCCCACGAAGCGAGGAGCCAGCTTGCGTGACTCCACCCGGAGGGGGAGGTCCCGGGTAGACAGCCAGACCCTCTGACCAGGACGGAAGACCGGGGCCGGACGGCGCCTGCGGTTGGCCTGGCGTTGGGACCTGTCCGAAGCCCGCACAAGCGCCGCCCTTACCCGCCTCCAGGTACGGCGACAGCGGCTGACATGGGCTTGGACCGATGGTACAGCTGCCTCCTCCTCCTGCTCCGGGAAAAGGGGGGGCTGATACCCGTACTGGCATTGGAAAGGGGAGAGGCCAGTGGAGGAGCAGAGGAGGGTGTTGTGGGCGTATTCAGCCCACGCCAGCCGCCGGTTCCATGTCGCCGGATTGCTGGAGACGTAGCACCTCAAGACCCCCTCCAGGTCCTGGTTGACGCGCTCCGTCTGCCCATTGGATTGGGGGTGGAACCCGGAGGACAGGCTGACGGAGGCGCCAAGGCTGGTGGCGAATGCCTTCCAGAACCTGGAGGCGAATTGAGGACCCCGGTCGGATACCATGTCCAGGGGTAGTCCGTGCACCCGGAAAACGTGCTGGACCACTAGCTCCGCCGTCTCTTGGGCCGTGGGGAGTTTGGGGAGGGGGATGAAGTGCGCCGCCTTGGAGAACCGGTCTACCACCACTAGTATGGCGGTGAACCCATCAGATGGGGGTAGACCCGATATGAAATCGAGGGCTATGTGCGACCAGGGACGTTTGGGGATGGACAGGGGGTGTAGGAGTCCCGGCGGCCGTTGCCGGGAGGCTTTACTGCGCGCGCATAGGGCACAGGCTGCCACAAACGCGCGCGTGTCCCCCTCCGCTGTGGGCCACCAGAACCTCCTTCGTATGAAGTCCAATGTCCTGGTGGCCCCTGGGTGACTGGTGAGGGAGGAGGCGTGCGCCCACTGCAGCAGTCGTGCACGCGCAGTCTTCGGAACGTAGAGCCTCCCCGGCGGACCCCCGCCCGGGTCAGGCTCCCGCCTCAGCGCTGTCCTCACTACCCTGTCGATTCCCCAGGACACGGGGGCGACGACCAGGCCAGTGGGGACGATCGAATCCGTACTCTCCACCAGGTCCACAGGATCGAACTGCCTCGACAGTGCATCGGGCTTGGTGTTTTTAGAGCCCGGTCGATAGGAGATCGTGAACTGGAACCTGGTGAAGAATAACGCCCACCTGGCCTGTCGGGAGTTGAGGCGTTTGGCCCCCTGGATATAGGCCAGGTTCTTGTGGTCCGTCCACACTATAAAAGGGTGCGCGGCCCCCTCCAACCAGTGCCTCCATTCCTCCAGCGCGAGTTTGATTGCAAGCAGCTCGCGGTTCCCCACGTCGTAGTTGCGCTCCGGCGCGGACAGCCTGCGCGAAAAAAAGGCACAGGGGTGAGTCTTATTGTCCTTGGCGCAGCGCTGTGACAAAACCGCCCCTACCGCAATGTCCGAGGCATCCACCTCCACAACAAAGGGTAGGGACGGGTTCGGGTGCACCAGGATGGGTGCTGAGGTGAAGCGCTGTTTTAATGCCGTGAACGCGGTGTCCGCCTCCGGGGACCAAGAAAAGGAGCGTAGGCTAGTCTGGGTGAGGGCTGTCAACGGGGCCGCTAAGGCGCTAAACCCGCGAATGAACCTCCTATAAAAGTTTGCGAAACCCAAAAAGCATTGTAATTGTTTGAGAGAGGAGGGTCGGGGCCAGTCCAACACCGCACTGACCTTTCCGGGATCCATGAGTAGATTCCCCTTGTCCACCACGAAGCCCAGAAAGGAAACAGTGTCCACATGGAACTCGCACTTCTCCACTTTAACAAAAAGTTTGTGATGGAGAAGGCGTTCGAGCACCTGTCGCACATGGATTCGGTGTTGGGCTAGGTCCTTGGAGAAGATTAGAATGTCGTCGAGGTAGACGAAGACTGAGTGGTCGAGGAGGTCTCGTAGGACATCATTAACGAGCGCTTGAAATACCGCTGGCGCGTTGGCAAGGCCGAACGGCATTACTAAGTACTCGTAATGTCCTCTGGGGGTGTTAAAAGCTGTTTTCCACTCGTCCCCCTTCCGGATCCTCACTAAGTTGTACGCGTTTCGTAAGTCCAGCTTAGTGAAGACCCGGGCCCCCTGCAAGGACTCAAAGGCCGTCGTCATCAACGGAAGAGGGTATCTGTTTTTCACCGTGACGTTGTTCAACCCCCTATAGTCGATGCACGGCAGTTGCCCCCCGTCCTTCTTGGCCACAAAGAAAAACCCTGCACCCGCCGGGGAGGTGGAAGGGCGAATGTGGCCCGCGGCGAGTGCGTCGTCGATGTACTCCTTCATGGCCAGGGTCTCAGGACCGGAGAGGGAGAACAATCTCCCCCGAGGGGGCGTAGTGCCGGGCAGGAGGTCGATGGCACAGTCGTAAGTCCTGTGGGAGGGTAGTTCCCTAGCCCGCTGCTTGCTAAAAACCTCCCCCAGATCCCAATAGACCTGGGGAACGCCCACTACGGCCGGAGTCACTGGAATGTTTGTAGACCCCGCCGCTAGCGTGGAAAAGGGTCTAGGGGCTGTAGCTAGGGAGTGGGAAGGGACTGGGAATGGGGTTGGGGTTCTGGGAGGGTTAGTAATTCGCCCCGTGGACCAGTTAATGTTATGGTTGTGCACCGCCAGCCAGGGGTGCCCCAGGACCAGAGGACAGTCGGGAGACTCAATAATAAAAAACTGGATGAGCTCCCACTGTTCTTGCTCCACCTGGATGCGAATAGGTGGTGTGCACTGGGTCACGAAGCCGGTCCCCAGAGGCCGGCCGTCCAGGGCGCGGACCGGTAATGGAACGGGAAGGTCCTTTAGAGCTAGTCCCCACTCGTGGGCTAAGCCCGTGTGCATAAGGTTCCCCGCCGCCCCCGAGTCCACCAACGCCCACACCCGTCGTATGCGGCGTCCCCCCTCTATCGTTACCCCCAAAAAAGTCCGGTGATCGCCCATTGCGGAAGGTGACTCGTGGCTCACCAATGCCCCTCCCGACATTAGCGAGCCCTCCCGTTTCCCGGTTTCTCCGGGCACGTAGCGACTAGGTGTCCAGCCCGCCCGCAATACAGACAGCGCCCCTCTCTCTGACGCCGCTGTCGCTCGGTCTGAGACAGGCGTGCCGCTCCTAGCTGCATTGGCTCATCGTAGGTGGGTTCCTCCTCCATGAAGCCACTGGGTGGTCTCACACCCGGCGTTAGGTGGGAGGGCGCGCCCCTAGCCGAGCCTCTCTCGCGGTCCCGCTCCCGGCGTCTATTATCCACCCGCCGAGAGAGGTCGACTAAGTCGTCCAGCTGCTCAGGCAGCTCTCGGAAGGACAACTCGTCCTTCATGACCTCCGAGAGCCCCTGCGCATACAGGACGACCACAGCGCGCTCCTCCCACCCGGTCTCTCTGGCCAGGGTGCGGAACTCCACGGAATAGTCCGCCACCGTGCGATGACCCTGTCGACAGGCGGTGAGTCTCCTGCCTGCCTCGTAGGTAGAGAGTACCCGGGTGTGATCAAAGACTTTCCGCAGCTCTGCTATGAAGAGCTGGGAACTGGCACATATCGCTGTCCCCCTCTCCCACTCTGCCGTCGCCCAGGACAGGGCACGTCCCGTTAGCAGAGTGGTGATATAGGCCACCCGGGACTGCTCGGTGGGAAAGGAGGTCGGCTGTAGGTTGAAGACTAAGGTGCACTGTGTGGTGAACTCTCGGCAGCCCTCTGGACGTCCGTCGTACCTCTCTGGAGGTGGAAGGCGAGGCTCACGAGGTGTAGGCGGAGGTGTAGGGACCAGTAGTGGAGGTGGGACTGCTGCGGCGTTGGCTGCGGCGGCGACCCGTTCCGCGTTGTCCTGGCGGTCCACCAGGCTCGAGACGGTGAGGGACAGCTGGCTGAGATGTTCACCCATCTCCCGGAGGAGACGTTTATGCTGGGTCAGCATGGCACCTTGGGTGGCCAGTACGGTGCGAAGGTGTATTACATCCGCTGGATCCATAGTGGTCAGTCGATCTGTTATGTTTCTCAATAGGTTCTGTTATGTTTCGCAATAGGTTCTGGGTGTACACAATAATGTCGGATCCAGGTGCGGTGTAAGTAAAGAATGAGACGGAGATGTAATAAAATAAAGATTCTCTTTACTGAGACGTATGATTCATAGGTACAAACATAAACTCTTAGCCGGACAACAAAAAGGGGAGCAGTAGGGCTCAGCACGTAGGTAATAATAACTCAGGCACTGCGGTCAATAATAAAGTGCACGAAAACTAAAGATTGAGCAAAGGGCTCCAAAGGCGGTACAAGGTTGCAAACCAGCAAACAAAGTCAAAGTTCAAATTACGTTCCGGGTAACGGATACGTGAAGTGGTAATACATACACAGGGTTCTGAAGCATTCCATACGGTGTAACACAAGTGATCGACTGACAAGGGAACGAGGAAATGGGACACACCTAAATACACTGACAAACACTCACAGGTGACAACAATCATTCGATAATTAGTCCAGGGCTGGAGCATTGTCGCTCTTCGACCAGTAGGGGCGATGGGGAGTCATCTTCGCTGACCCCCCTTGTAACAGACTCCCTCTCACACACAGAACATTCTATCTGTCTAGTCTAGACTCCCTCTCACACACAGAACATTATATCTGTCTAGTCTAGACTCCCTCTCACACAGACATGCTGTGATGTCATAGACCAGAACATTCTATCTGTCTAGTCTAGACTCCCTCTCACACAGACATGCTGTGATGTCATAGACCAGAACATTCTATCTGTCTAGTCTAGACTCCCTCTCACACAGACATGCTGTGATGTCATAGACCAGAACATTCTATCTGTCTAGTCTAGACTCCCTCTCACACAGACATGCTGTGATGTCATAGACCAGAACATTCAATCTGTCTAGTCTAGACTCCCTCTCACACAGACATGCTGTGATGTCATAGACCAGAACATTCTATCTGTCTAGTCTAGACTCCCTCTCACACACAGAACATTCTATCTGTCTAGTCTAGACTCCCTCTCACACACAGAACATTCTATCTGTCTAGTCTAGACTCCCTCTCACACACAGAACATTCTATCTGTCTAGTCTAGACTCCCTCTCACACACAGAACATTCTATCTGTCTAGTCTAGACTCCCTCTCACACAGACATGCTGTGATGTCATAGACCAGAACATTCTATTTGTCTAGTCTAGACTCCCTCTCACACAGACATGCTGTGATGTCATAGACCAGAACATTCTATCTGTCTAGTCTAGACTCCCTCTCACACAGACATGCTGTGATGTCATAGACCAGAACATTCTATCTGTCTAGTCTAGACTCCCTCTCACACAGACATGCTGTGATGTCTTAGACCAGAACATTCTATCTGTCTAGTCTAGACTCCCTCTCACACAGACATGCTGTGATGTCATAGACCAGAACATTCTATCTGTCTAGTCTAGACTCCCTCCCACACAGACATGCTGTGATGTCATAGACCAGAACATTCTATCTGTCTAGTCTAGACTCCCTCTCACACAGACATGCTGTGATGTCATAGACCAGAACATTCTATCTGTCTTGTCTAGACTCCCTCTCACACAGACATGCTGTGATGTCATAGACCAGAACATTATATCTGTCTAGTCTAGACTCCCTCTCACACAGACATGCTGTGATGTCATAGACCAGAACATTCTATCTGTCTAGTCTAGACTCCCTCTCACACCAGAACATTCTATCTGTCTAGTCTAGACTCCCTCTCACACCAGAACATTCTATCTGTCTAGTCTAGACTCCCTCTCACACCAGAACATTCTATCTGTCTAGTCTAGACCCCCCCTCACACCAGAACATTCTATCTGTCTAGTCTAGACTCCCTCTCACACACAGAACATTCTATCTGTCTAGTCTAGACTCCCTCTCACACACAGAACATTCTATCTGTCTAGTCTAGACTCCCTCTCACACAGACATGCTGTGATGTCATAGACCAGAACATTCTATCTGTCTAGTCTAGACTCCCTCTCACACAGACATGCTGTGATGTCATAGACCAGAACATTCTATCTGTCTAGTCTAGACTCCCTCTCACACAGACATGCTGTGATGTCATAGACCAGAACATTCTATCTGTCTAGTCTAGACTCCCTCTCACACAGACATGCTGTGATGTCATAGACCAGAACATTCTATCTGTCTAGTCTAGACTCCCTCTCACACAGACATGCTGTGATGTCATAGACCAGAACATTCTATCTGTCTAGTCTAGACTCCCTCTCACACAGACATGCTGTGATGTCATAGACCAGAACATTCTATCTGTCTAGTCTAGACTCCCTCTCACACAGACATGCTGTGATGTCATAGACCAGAACATTCTATCTGTCTAGTCTAGACTCCCTCTCACACAGACATGCTGTGATGTCATAGACCAGAACATTCTATCTGTCTAGTCTAGACTCCCTCTCACACCAGAACATTCTATCTGTCTAGTCTAGACTCCCTCTCACACCAGAACATTCTATCTGTCTAGTCTAGACTCCCTCTCACACCAGAACATTCTATCTGTCTAGTCTAGACTCCCTCTCACACACAGAACATTCTATCTGTCTAGTCTAGACTCCCTCTCACACACAGAACATTCTATCTGTCTAGTCTAGACTCCCTCTCACACAGACATGCTGTGATGTCATAGACCAGAACATTCTATCTGTCTAGTCTAGACTCCCTCTCACACAGACATGCTGTGATGTCATAGACCAGAACATTCTATCTGTCTAGTCTAGACTCCCTCTCACACAGACATGCTGTGATGTCATAGACCAGAACATTCTATCTGTCTAGTCTAGACTCCCTCTCACACCAGAACATTCTATCTGTCTAGTCTAGACTCCCTCTTACACCAGAACATTCTATCTGTCTAGTCTAGACTCCCTCTCACACCAGAACATTCTATCTGTCTAGTCTAGACTCCCTCTCACACAGACATGCTGTGATGTCTTAGACCAGAACATTCTATCTGTCTAGTCTAGACTCCCTCTCACACAGACATGCTGTGATGTCATAGACCAGAACATTCTATCTGTCTAGTCTAGACTCCCTCTCACAAAGACATGCCGTGATGTCATAGACCAGAACATTCTATCTGTCTAGTCTAGACTCCCTCTCACACAGACATGCTGTGATGTCATAGACCAGAACATTCTATCTGTCTAGTCTAGACTCCCTCTCACACCAGAACATTCTATCTGTCTAGTCTAGACTCCCTCTCACACCAGAACATTCTATCTGTCTAGTCTAGACTCCCTCTCACACCAGAACATTCTATCTGTCTAGTCTAGACTCCCTCTCACACACAGAACATTCTATCTGTCTAGTCTAGACTCCCTCTCACACACAGAACATTCTATCTGTCTAGTCTAGACTCCCTCTCACACACAGAACATTCTATCTGTCTAGTCTAGACTCCCTCTCACACACAGAACATTCTATCTGTCTAGTCTAGACTCCCTCTCACACAGACATGCTGTGATGTCATAGACCAGAACATTCTATCTGTCTAGTCTAGACTCCCTCTCACACAGACATGCTGTGATGTCATAGACCAGAACATTCTATCTGTCTAGTCTAGACTCCCTCTCACACAGACATGCTGTGATGTCATAGACCAGAACATTCTATCTGTCTAGTCTAGACTCCCTCTCACACCAGAACATTATATCTGTCTAGTCTAGACTCCCTCTCACACCAGAACATTCTATCTGTCTAGTCTAGACTCCCTCTCACACACAGAACATTCTATCTGTCCAGTCTAGACTCCCTCTCACACACAGAACATTCTATCTGTCTAGTCTAGACTCCCTCTCACACACAGAACATTCTATCTGTCTAGTCTAGACTCCCTCTCACACACAGAACATTCTATCTGTCTAGTCTAGACTCCCTCTCACACAGACATGCTGTGATGTCATAGACCAGAACATTCTATCTGTCTAGTCTAGACTCCCTCTCACACAGACATGCTGTGATGTCATAGACCAGAACATTCTATCTGTCTAGTCTAGACTCCCTCTCACACAGACATGCTGTGATGTCATAGACCAGAACATTCTATCTGTCTAGTCTAGACTCCCTCTCACACAGACATGCTGTGATGTCATAGACCAGAACATTCAATCTGTCTAGTCTAGACTCCCTCTCACACAGACATGCTGTGATGTCATAGACCAGAACATTCTATCTGTCTAGTCTAGACTCCCTCTCACACACAGAACATTCTATCTGTCTAGTCTAGACTCCCTCTCACACACAGAACATTCTATCTGTCTAGTCTAGACTCCCTCTCACACACAGAACATTCTATCTGTCTAGTCTAGACTCCCTCTCACACACAGAACATTCTATCTGTCTAGTCTAGACTCCCTCTCACACAGACATGCTGTGATGTCATAGACCAGAACATTCTATCTGTCTAGTCTAGACTCCCTCTCACACAGACATGCTGTGATGTCATAGACCAGAACATTCTATCTGTCTAGTCTAGACTCCCTCTCACACAGACATGCTGTGATGTCATAGACCAGAACATTCTATCTGTCTAGTCTAGACTCCCTCTCACACAGACATGCTGTGATGTCATAGACCAGAACATTCTATCTGTCTAGTCTAGACTCCCTCTCACACAGACATGCTGTGATGTCATAGACCAGAACATTCTATCTGTCTAGTCTAGACTCCCTCTCACACAGACATGCTGTGATGTCTTAGACCAGAACATTCTATCTGTCTAGTCTAGACTCCCTCTCACACAGACATGCTGTGATGTCATAGACCAGAACATTCTATCTGTCTAGTCTAGACTCCCTCTCACAAAGACATGCTGTGATGTCATAGACCAGAACATTCTATCTGTCTAGTCTAGACTCCCTCTCACACAGACATGCTGTGATGTCATAGACCAGAACATTCTATCTGTCTAGTCTAGACTCCCTCTCACACCAGAACATTCTATCTGTCTAGTCTAGACTCCCTCTCACACCAGAACATTCTATCTGTCTAGTCTAGACTCCCTCTCACACCAGAACATTCTATCTGTCTAGTCTAGACTCCCTCTCACACACAGAACATTCTATCTGTCTAGTCTAGACTCCCTCTCACACACAGAACATTCTATCTGTCTAGTCTAGACTCCCTCTCACACACAGAACATTCTATCTGTCTAGTCTAGACTCCCTCTCACACACAGAACATTCTATCTGTCTAGTCTAGACTCCCTCTCACACAGACATGCTGTGATGTCATAGACCAGAACATTCTATCTGTCTAGTCTAGACTCCCTCTCACACAGACATGCTGTGATGTCATAGACCAGAACATTCTATCTGTCTAGTCTAGACTCCCTCTCACACAGACATGCTGTGATGTCATAGACCAGAACATTCTATCTGTCTAGTCTAGACTCCCTCTCACACCAGAACATTATATCTGTCTAGTCTAGACTCCCTCTCACACCAGAACATTCTATCTGTCTAGTCTAGACTCCCTCTCACACACAGAACATTCTATCTGTCCAGTCTAGACTCCCTCTCACACACAGAACATTCTATCTGTCTAGTCTAGACTCCCTCTCACACACAGAACATTCTATCTGTCTAGTCTAGACTCCCTCTCACACACAGAACATTCTATCTGTCTAGTCTAGACTCCCTCTCACACAGACATGCTGTGATGTCATAGACCAGAACATTCTATCTGTCTAGTCTAGACTCCCTCTCACACAGACATGCTGTGATGTCATAGACCAGAACATTCTATCTGTCTAGTCTAGACTCCCTCTCACACAGACATGCTGTGATGTCATAGACCAGAACATTCTATCTGTCTAGTCTAGACTCCCTCTCACACAGACATGCTGTGATGTCATAGACCAGAACATTCAATCTGTCTAGTCTAGACTCCCTCTCACACAGACATGCTGTGATGTCATAGACCAGAACATTCTATCTGTCTAGTCTAGACTCCCTCTCACACAGACATGCTGTGATGTCATAGACCAGAACATTCTATCTGTCTAGTCTAGACTCCCTCTCACACAGACATGCTGTGATGTCATAGACCAGAACATTCTACCTGTCTAGTCTAGACTCCCTCTCACACAGACATGCTGTGATGTCATAGACCAGAACATTCTATCTGTCTAGTCTAGACTCCCTCTCACACAGACATGCTGTGATGTCATAGACCAGAACATTCTATCTGTCTAGTCTAGACTCCCTCTCACACAGACATGCTGTGATGTCATAGACCAGAACATTCTATCTGTCTAGTCTAGACTCCCTCTCACACAGACATGCTGTGATGTCATAGACCAGAACATTCTATCTGTCTAGTCTAGACTCCCTCTCACACCAGAACATTCTATCTGTCTAGTCTAGACTCCCTCTCACACCAGAACATTCTATCTGTCTAGTCTAGACTCCCTCTCACACCAGAACATTCTATCTGTCTAGTCTAGACTCCCTCTCACACACAGAACATTCTATCTGTCTAGTCTAGACTCCCTCTCACACACAGAACATTCTATCTGTCTAGTCTAGACTCCCTCTCACACAGACATGCTGTGATGTCATAGACCAGAACATTCTATCCGTCTAGTCTAGACTCCCTCTCACACAGACATGCTGTGATGTCATAGACCAGAACATTCTATCTGTCTAGTCTAGACTCCCTCTCACACAGACATGCTGTGATGTCATAGACCAGAACATTCTATCTGTCTAGTCTAGACTCCCTCTCACACAGACATGCTGTGATGTCATAGACCAGAACATTCTATCTGTCTAGTCTAGACTCCCTCTCACACAGACATGCTGTGATGTCTTAGACCAGAACATTCTATCTGTCTAGTCTAGACTCCCTCTCACACAGACATGCTGTGATGTCATAGACTAGAACATTCTATCTGTCTAGTCTAGACTCCCTCTCACAAAGACATGCTGTGATGTCATAGACCAGAACATTCTATCTGTCTAGTCTAGACTCCCTCTCACACAGACATGCTGTGATGTCATAGACCAGAACATTCTATCTGTCTAGTCTAGACTCCCTCTCACACCAGAACATTCTATCTGTCTAGTCTAGACTCCCTCTCACACCAGAACATTCTATCTGTCTAGTCTAGACTCCCTCTCACACCAGAACATTCTATCTGTCTAGTCTAGACTCCCTCTCACACACAGAACATTCTATCTGTCTAGTCTAGACTCCCTCTCACACACAGAACATTCTATCTGTCTAGTCTAGACTCCCTCTCACACAGACATGCTGTGATGTCATAGACCAGAACATTCTATCTGTCTAGTCTAGACTCCCTCTCACACAGACATGCTGTGATGTCATAGACCAGAACATTCTATCTGTCTAGTCTAGACTCCCTCTCACACAGACATGCTGTGATGTCATAGACCAGAACATTCTATCTGTCTAGTCTAGACTCCCTCTCACACAGACATGCTGTGATGTCATAGACCAGAACATTCAATCTGTCTAGTCTAGACTCCCTCTCACACAGACATGCTGTGATGTCATAGACCAGAACATTCTATCTGTCTAGTCTAGACTCCCTCTCACACACAGAACATTCTATCTGTCTAGTCTAGACTCCCTCTCACACACAGAACATTCTATCTGTCTAGTCTAGACTCCCTCTCACACACAGAACATTCTATCTGTCTAGTCTAGACTCCCTCTCACACACAGAACATTCTATCTGTCTAGTCTAGACTCCCTCTCACACAGACATGCTGTGATGTCATAGACCAGAACATTCTATCTGTCTAGTCTAGACTCCCTCTCACACAGACATGCTGTGATGTCATAGACCAGAACATTCTATCTGTCTAGTCTAGACTCCCTCTCACACAGACATGCTGTGATGTCATAGACCAGAACATTCTATCTGTCTAGTCTAGACTCCCTCTCACACAGACATGCTGTGATGTCATAGACCAGAACATTCTATCTGTCTAGTCTAGACTCCCTCTCACACAGACATGCTGTGATGTCATAGACCAGAACATTCTATCTGTCTAGTCTAGACTCCCTCTCACACAGACATGCTGTGATGTCTTAGACCAGAACATTCTATCTGTCTAGTCTAGACTCCCTCTCACACAGACATGCTGTGATGTCATAGACCAGAACATTCTATCTGTCTAGTCTAGACTCCCTCTCACAAAGACATGCTGTGATGTCATAGACCAGAACATTCTATCTGTCTAGTCTAGACTCCCTCTCACACAGACATGCTGTGATGTCATAGACCAGAACATTCTATCTGTCTAGTCTAGACTCCCTCTCACACCAGAACATTCTATCTGTCTAGTCTAGACTCCCTCTCACACCAGAACATTCTATCTGTCTAGTCTAGACTCCCTCTCACACCAGAACATTCTATCTGTCTAGTCTAGACTCCCTCTCACACACAGAACATTCTATCTGTCTAGTCTAGACTCCCTCTCACACACAGAACATTCTATCTGTCTAGTCTAGACTCCCTCTCACACACAGAACATTCTATCTGTCTAGTCTAGACTCCCTCTCACACACAGAACATTCTATCTGTCTAGTCTAGACTCCCTCTCACACAGACATGCTGTGATGTCATAGACCAGAACATTCTATCTGTCTAGTCTAGACTCCCTCTCACACAGACATGCTGTGATGTCATAGACCAGAACATTCTATCTGTCTAGTCTAGACTCCCTCTCACACAGACATGCTGTGATGTCATAGACCAGAACATTCTATCTGTCTAGTCTAGACTCCCTCTCACACCAGAACATTATATCTGTCTAGTCTAGACTCCCTCTCACACCAGAACATTCTATCTGTCTAGTCTAGACTCCCTCTCACACACAGAACATTCTATCTGTCCAGTCTAGACTCCCTCTCACACACAGAACATTCTATCTGTCTAGTCTAGACTCCCTCTCACACACAGAACATTCTATCTGTCTAGTCTAGACTCCCTCTCACACACAGAACATTCTATCTGTCTAATCTAGACTCCCTCTCACACAGACATGCTGTGATGTCATAGACCAGAACATTCTATCTGTCTAGTCTAGACTCCCTCTCACACAGACATGCTGTGATGTCATAGACCAGAACATTCTATCTGTCTAGTCTAGACTCCCTCTCACACAGACATGCTGTGATGTCATAGACCAGAACATTCTATCTGTCTAGTCTAGACTCCCTCTCACACAGACATGCTGTGATGTCATAGACCAGAACATTCAATCTGTCTAGTCTAGACTCCCTCTCACACAGACATGCTGTGATGTCATAGACCAGAACATTCTATCTGTCTAGTCTAGACTCCCTCTCACACACAGAACATTCTATCTGTCTAGTCTAGACTCCCTCTCACACACAGAACATTCTATCTGTCTAGTCTAGAATCCCTCTCACACACAGAACATTCTATCTGTCTAGTCTAGACTCCCTCTCACACACAGAACATTCTATCTGTCTAGTCTAGACTCCCTCTCACACAGACATGCTGTGATGTCATAGACCAGAACATTCTATCTGTCTAGTCTAGACTCCCTCTCACACAGACATGCTGTGATGTCATAGACCAGAACATTCTATCTGTCTAGTCTAGACTCCCTCTCACACAGACATGCTGTGATGTCATAGACCAGAACATTCTATCTGTCTAGTCTAGACTCCCTCTCACACCAGAACATTATATCTGTCTAGTCTAGACTCCCTCTCACAACAGAACATTCTATCTGTCTAGTCTAGACTCCCTCTCACACACAGAACATTCTATCTGTCCAGTCTAGACTCCCTCTCACACACAGAACATTCTATCTGTCTAGTCTAGACTCCCTCTCACACACAGAACATTCTATCTGTCTAGTCTAGACTCCCTCTCACACACAGAACATTCTATCTGTCTAGTCTAGACTCCCTCTCACACAGACATGCTGTGATGTCATAGACCAGAACATTCTATCTGTCTAGTCTAGACTCCCTCTCACACAGACATGCTGTGATGTCATAGACCAGAACATTCTATCTGTCTAGTCTAGACTCCCTCTCACACAGACATGCTGTGATGTCATAGACCAGAACATTCTATCTGTCTAGTCTAGACTCCCTCTCACACAGACATGCTGTGATGTCATAGACCAGAACATTCAATCTGTCTAGTCTAGACTCCCTCTCACACAGACATGCTGTGATGTCATAGACCAGAACATTCTATCTGTCTAGTCTAGACTCCCTCTCACACAGACATGCTGTGATGTCATAGACCAGAACATTCTATCTGTCTAGTCTAGACTCCCTCTCACACAGACATGCTGTGATGTCATAGACCAGAACATTCTATCTGTCTAGTCTAGACTCCCTCTCACACAGACATGCTGTGAGGTCATAGACCAGAACATTCTATCTGTCTAGTCTAGACTCCCTCTCACACAGACATGCTGTGATGTCATAGACCAGAACATTCTATCTGTCTAGTCTAGACTCCCTCTCACACAGACATGCTGTGATGTCATAGACCAGAACATTCTATCTGTCTAGTCTAGACTCCCTCTCACACAGACATGCTGTGATGTCATAGACCAGAACATTCTATCTGTCTAGTCTAGACTCCCTCTCACACACAGAACATTCTATCTGTCTAGTCTAGACTCCCTCTCACACACAGAACATTCTATCTGTCTAGTCTAGACTCCCTCTCACACAGACATGCTGTGATGTCATAGACCAGAACATTCTATCTGTCTAGTCTAGACTCCCTCTCACACAGACATGCTGTGATGTCATAGACCAGAACATTCTATCTGTCTAGTCTAGACTCCCTCTCACACAGACATGCTGTGATGTCATAGACCAGAACATTCTACCTGTCTAGTCTAGACTCCCTCTCACACAGACATGCTGTGATGTCATAGACCAGAACATTCTATCTGTCTAGTCTAGACTCCCTCTCACACAGACATGCTGTGATGTCATAGACCAGAACATTCTATCTGTCTAGTCTAGACTCCCTCTCACACAGACATGCTGTGATGTCATAGACCAGAACATTCTATCTGTCTAGTCTAGACTCCCTCTCACACAGACATGCTGTGATGTCATAGACCAGAACATTCTATCTGTCTAGTCTAGACTCCCTCTCACACCAGAACATTCTATCTGTCTAGTCTAGACTCCCTCTCACACCAGAACATTCTATCTGTCTAGTCTAGACTCCCTCTCACACCAGAACATTCTATCTGTCTAGTCTAGACTCCCTCTCACACACAGAACATTCTATCTGTCTAGTCTAGACTCCCTCTCACACACAGAACATTCTATCTGTCTAGTCTAGACTCCCTCTCACACAGACATGCTGTGATGTCATAGACCAGAACATTCTATCCGTCTAGTCTAGACTCCCTCTCACACAGACATGCTGTGATGTCATAGACCAGAACATTCTATCTGTCTAGTCTAGACTCCCTCTCACACAGACATGCTGTGATGTCATAGACCAGAACATTCTATCTGTCTAGTCTAGACTCCCTCTCACACAGACATGCTGTGATGTCATAGACCAGAACATTCTATCTGTCTAGTCTAGACTCCCTCTCACACAGACATGCTGTGATGTCTTAGACCAGAACATTCTATCTGTCTAGTCTAGACTCCCTCTCACACAGACATGCTGTGATGTCATAGACTAGAACATTCTATCTGTCTAGTCTAGACTCCCTCTCACAAAGACATGCTGTGATGTCATAGACCAGAACATTCTATCTGTCTAGTCTAGACTCCCTCTCACACAGACATGCTGTGATGTCATAGACCAGAACATTCTATCTGTCTAGTCTAGACTCCCTCTCACACCAGAACATTCTATCTGTCTAGTCTAGACTCCCTCTCACACCAGAACATTCTATCTGTCTAGTCTAGACTCCCTCTCACACCAGAACATTCTATCTGTCTAGTCTAGACTCCCTCTCACACACAGAACATTCTATCTGTCTAGTCTAGACTCCCTCTCACACACAGAACATTCTATCTGTCTAATCTAGACTCCCTCTCACACAGACATGCTGTGATGTCATAGACCAGAACATTCTATCTGTCTAGTCTAGACTCCCTCTCACACAGACATGCTGTGATGTCATAGACCAGAACATTCTATCTGTCTAGTCTAGACTCCCTCTCACACAGACATGCTGTGATGTCATAGACCAGAACATTCTATCTGTCTAGTCTAGACTCCCTCTCACACAGACATGCTGTGATGTCATAGACCAGAACATTCAATCTGTCTAGTCTAGACTCCCTCTCACACAGACATGCTGTGATGTCATAGACCAGAACATTCTATCTGTCTAGTCTAGACTCCCTCTCACACACAGAACATTCTATCTGTCTAGTCTAGACTCCCTCTCACACACAGAACATTCTATCTGTCTAGTCTAGAATCCCTCTCACACACAGAACATTCTATCTGTCTAGTCTAGACTCCCTCTCACACACAGAACATTCTATCTGTCTAGTCTAGACTCCCTCTCACACAGACATGCTGTGATGTCATAGACCAGAACATTCTATCTGTCTAGTCTAGACTCCCTCTCACACAGACATGCTGTGATGTCATAGACCAGAACATTCTATCTGTCTAGTCTAGACTCCCTCTCACACAGACATGCTGTGATGTCATAGACCAGAACATTCTATCTGTCTAGTCTAGACTCCCTCTCACACCAGAACATTATATCTGTCTAGTCTAGACTCCCTCTCACACCAGAACATTCTATCTGTCTAGTCTAGACTCCCTCTCACACACAGAACATTCTATCTGTCCAGTCTAGACTCCCTCTCACACACAGAACATTCTATCTGTCTAGTCTAGACTCCCTCTCACACACAGAACATTCTATCTGTCTAGTCTAGACTCCCTCTCACACACAGAACATTCTATCTGTCTAGTCTAGACTCCCTCTCACACAGACATGCTGTGATGTCATAGACCAGAACATTCTATCTGTCTAGTCTAGACTCCCTCTCACACAGACATGCTGTGATGTCATAGACCAGAACATTCTATCTGTCTAGTCTAGACTCCCTCTCACACAGACATGCTGTGATGTCATAGACCAGAACATTCTATCTGTCTAGTCTAGACTCCCTCTCACACAGACATGCTGTGATGTCATAGACCAGAACATTCAATCTGTCTAGTCTAGACTCCCTCTCACACAGACATGCTGTGATGTCATAGACCAGAACATTCTATCTGTCTAGTCTAGACTCCCTCTCACACAGACATGCTGTGATGTCATAGACCAGAACATTCTATCTGTCTAGTCTAGACTCCCTCTCACACAGACATGCTGTGATGTCATAGACCAGAACATTCTATCTGTCTAGTCTAGACTCCCTCTCACACAGACATGCTGTGAGGTCATAGACCAGAACATTCTATCTGTCTAGTCTAGACTCCCTCTCACACAGACATGCTGTGATGTCATAGACCAGAACATTCTATCTGTCTAGTCTAGACTCCCTCTCACACAGACATGCTGTGATGTCATAGACCAGAACATTCTATCTGTCTAGTCTAGACTCCCTCTCACACAGACATGCTGTGATGTCATAGACCAGAACATTCTATCTGTCTAGTCTAGACTCCCTCTCACACACAGAACATTCTATCTGTCTAGTCTAGACTCCCTCTCACACACAGAACATTCTATCTGTCTAGTCTAGACTCCCTCTCACACAGACATGCTGTGATGTCATAGACCAGAACATTCTATCTGTCTAGTCTAGACTCCCTCTCACACAGACATGCTGTGATGTCATAGACCAGAACATTCTATCTGTCTAGTCTAGACTCCCTCTCACACAGACATGCTGTGATGTCATAGACCAGAACATTCTACCTGTCTAGTCTAGACTCCCTCTCACACAGACATGCTGTGATGTCATAGACCAGAACATTCTATCTGTCTAGTCTAGACTCCCTCTCACACAGACATGCTGTGATGTCATAGACCAGAACATTCTATCTGTCTAGTCTAGACTCCCTCTCACACAGACATGCTGTGATGTCATAGACCAGAACATTCTATCTGTCTAGTCTAGACTCCCTCTCACACAGACATGCTGTGATGTCATAGACCAGAACATTCTATCTGTCTAGTCTAGACTCCCTCTCACACCAGAACATTCTATCTGTCTAGTCTAGACTCCCTCTCACACCAGAACATTCTATCTGTCTAGTCTAGACTCCCTCTCACACCAGAACATTCTATCTGTCTAGTCTAGACTCCCTCTCACACACAGAACATTCTATCTGTCTAGTCTAGACTCCCTCTCACACACAGAACATTCTATCTGTCTAGTCTAGACTCCCTCTCACACAGACATGCTGTGATGTCATAGACCAGAACATTCTATCTGTCTAGTCTAGACTCCCTCTCACACAGACATGCTGTGATGTCATAGACCAGAACATTCTATCTGTCTAGTCTAGACTCCCTCTCACACAGACATGCTGTGATGTCATAGACCAGAACATTCTATCTGTCTAGTCTAGACTCCCTCTCACACAGACATGCTGTGATGTCATAGACCAGAACATTCTATCTGTCTAGTCTAGACTCCCTCTCACACAGACATGCTGTGATGTCTTAGACCAGAACATTCTATCTGTCTAGTCTAGACTCCCTCTCACACAGACATGCTGTGATGTCATAGACTAGAACATTCTATCTGTCTAGTCTAGACTCCCTCTCACAAAGACATGCTGTGATGTCATAGACCAGAACATTCTATCTGTCTAGTCTAGACTCCCTCTCACACAGACATGCTGTGATGTCATAGACCAGAACATTCTATCTGTCTAGTCTAGACTCCCTCTCACACCAGAACATTCTATCTGTCTAGTCTAGACTCCCTCTCACACCAGAACATTCTATCTGTCTAGTCTAGACTCCCTCTCACACCAGAACATTCTATCTGTCTAGTCTAGACTCCCTCTCACACACAGAACATTCTATCTGTCTAGTCTAGACTCCCTCTCACACACAGAACATTCTATCTGTCTAGTCTAGACTCCCTCTCACACACAGAACATTCTATCTGTCTAGTCTAGACTCCCTCTCACACACAGAACATTCTATCTGTCTAGTCTAGACTCCCTCTCACACAGACATGCTGTGATGTCATAGACCAGAACATTCTATCTGTCTAGTCTAGACTCCCTCTCACACAGACATGCTGTGATGTCATAGACCAGAACATTCTATCTGTCTAGTCTAGACTCCCTCTCACACAGACATGCTGTGATGTCATAGACCAGAACATTCTATCTGTCTAGTCTAGACTCCCTCTCACACCAGAACATTATATCTGTCTAGTCTAGACTCCCTCTCACACCAGAACATTCTATCTGTCTAGTCTAGACTCCCTCTCACACACAGAACATTCTATCTGTCCAGTCTAGACTCCCTCTCACACACAGAACATTCTATCTGTCTAGTCTAGACTCCCTCTCACACACAGAACATTCTATCTGTCTAGTCTAGACTCCCTCTCACACACAGAACATTCTATCTGTCTAGTCTAGACTCCCTCTCACACAGACATGCTGTGATGTCATAGACCAGAACATTCTATCTGTCTAGTCTAGACTCCCTCTCACACAGACATGCTGTGATGGCATAGACCAGAACATTCAATCTGTCTAGTCTAGACTCCCTCTCACACAGACATGCTGTGATGTCATAGACCAGAACATTCTATCTGTCTAGTCTAGACTCCCTCTCACACAGACATGCTGTGATGTCATAGACCAGAACATTCTATCTGTCTAGTCTAGACTCCCTCTCACACCAGAACATTCTATCTGTCTAGTCTAGACTCCCTCTCACACCAGAACATTCTATCTGTCTAGTCTAGACTCCCTCTCACACACAGAACATTCTATCTGTCTAGTCTAGACTCCCTCTCACACACAGAACATTCTATCTGTCTAGTCTAGACTCCCTCTCACACACAGAACATTCTATCTGTCTAGTCTAGACTCCCTCTCACACACAGAACATTCTATCTGTCTAGTCTAGACTCCCTCTCACACAGACATGCTGTGATGTCATAGACCAGAACATTCTATCTGTCTAGTCTAGACTCCCTCCCACACAGACATGCTGTGATGTCATAGACCAGAACATTCTATCTGTCTAGTCTAGACTCCCTCTCACACAGACATGCTGTGATGTCATAGACCAGAACATTCTATCTGTCTAGTCTAGACTCCCTCTCACACAGACATGCTGTGATGTCATAGACCAGAACATTCTATCTGTCTAGTCTAGACTCCCTCTCACACAGACATGTTGTGATGTCATAGACCAGAACATTCTATCTGTCTAGTCTAGACTCCCTCTCACACCAGAACATTCTATCTGTCTAGTCTAGACTCCCTCTCACACAGACATGCTGTGATGTCATAGACCAGAACATTCTATCTGTCTAGTCTAGACTCCCTCTCACACAGACATGCTGTGATGTCATAGACCAGAACATTCTATCTGTCTAGTCTAGACTCCCTCTCACACCAGAACATTCTATCTGTCTAGTCTAGACTCCCTCTCACACCAGAACATTCTATCTGTCTAGTCTAGACTCCCTCTCACACACAGAACATTCTATCTGTCTAGTCTAGACTCCCTCTCACACACAGAACATTCTATCTGTCTAGTCTAGACTCCCTCTCACACACAGAACATTCTATCTGTCTAGTCTAGACTCCCTCTCACACACAGAACATTCTATCTGTCTAGTCTAGACTCCCTCTCACACAGACATGCTGTGATGTCATAGACCAGAACATTCTATCTGTCTAGTCTAGACTCCCTCCCACACAGACATGCTGTGATGTCATAGACCAGAACATTCTATCTGTCTAGTCTAGACTCCCTCTCACACAGACATGCTGTGATGTCATAGACCAGAACATTCTATCTGTCTAGTCTAGACTCCCTCTCACACAGACATGCTGTGATGTCATAGACCAGAACATTCTATCTGTCTAGTCTAGACTCCCTCTCACACAGACATGTTGTGATGTCATAGACCAGAACATTCTATCTGTCTAGTCTAGACTCCCTCTCACACCAGAACATTCTATCTGTCTAGTCTAGACTCCCTCTCACACCAGAACATTCTATCTGTCTAGTCTAGACCCCCTCTCACACCAGAACATTCTATCTGTCTAGTCTAGACTCCCTCTCACACACAGAACATTCTATCTGTCTAGTCTAGACTCCCTCTCACACACAGAACATTCTATCTGTCTAGTCTAGACTCCCTCTCACACAGACATGCTGTGATGTCATAGACCAGAACATTCTATCTGTCTAGTCTAGACTCCCTCTCACACAGACATGCTGTGATGTCATAGACCAGAACATTCTATCTGTCTAGTCTAGACTCCCTCTCACACAGACATGCTGTGATGTCATAGACCAGAACATTCTATCTGTCTAGTCTAGACTCCCTCTCACACAGACATGCTGTGATGTCATAGACCAGAACATTCTATCTGTCTAGTCTAGACTCCCTCTCACACAGACATGCTGTGATGTCATAGACCAGAAAGTTTTATCTGTCTAGTCTAGACTCCCTCTCACACAGACATGCTGTGATGTCATAGACCAGAACATTCTATCTGTCTAGTCTAGACTCCCTCTCACACAGACATGCTGTGATGTCATAGACCAGAACATTCTATCTGTCTAGTCTAGACTCCCTCTCACACAGACATGCTGTGATGTCATAGACCAGAACATTCTATCTGTCTAGTCTAGACTCCCTCTCACACCAGAACATTCTATCTGTCTAGTCTAGACTCCCTCTCACACCAGAACATTCTATCTGTCTAGTCTAGACCCCCTCTCACACCAGAACATTCTATCTGTCTAGTCTAGACTCCCTCTTACACACAGAACATTATATCTGTCTAGTCTAGACTCCCTCTCACACACAGAACATTCTATCTGTCTAGTCTAGACTCCCTCTCACACAGACATGCTGTGATGTCATAGACCAGAACATTCTATCTGTCTAGTCTAGACTCCCTCTCACATAGACATGCTGTGATGTCATAGACCAGAACATTCTATCTGTCTAGTCTAGACTCCCTCTCACACCAGAACATTATATCTGTCTAGTCTAGACTCCCTCTCACACCAGAACAATCTATCTGTCTAGTCTAGACTCCCTCTCACTCCAGAACATTCTATCTGTCTAGTCTAGACTCCCTCTCACACACAGAACATTCTATCTGTCTAGTCTAGACTCCCTCTCACACACACAGAACATTCTATCTGTCTAGTCTAGACTCCCTCTCACACAGACATAATGTGATGTCATAGACCAGAACATTCTATCTGTCTAGTCTAGACTCCCTCTCACACAGACATGCTGTGATGTCATAGACCAGAACATTCTATCTGTCTAGTCTAGACTCCCTCTCACACAGACATGCTGTGATGTCATAGACCAGAACATTCTATCTGTCTAGTCTAGACTCCCTCTCACACCAGAACATTATATCTGTCTAGTCTAGACTCCCTCTCACACCAGAACAATCTATCTGTCTAGTCTAGACTCCCTCTCACTCCAGAACATTCTATCTGTCTAGTCTAGACTCCCTCTCACACACAGAACATTCTATCTGTCTAGTCTAGACTCCCTCTCACACACACAGAACATTCTATCTGTCTAGTCTAGACTCCCTCTCACACAGACATAATGTGATGTCATAGACCAGAACATTCTATCTGTCTAGTCTAGACTCCCTCTCACACAGACATGCTGTGATGTCATAGACCAGAACATTCTATCTGTCTAGTCTAGACTCCCTCTCACCCCAGAACATTCTATCTGTCTAGTCTAGACTCCCTCTCACACCAGAACATTCTATCTGTCTAGTCTAGACTCCCTCTCACACCAGAACATTCTATCTGTCTAGTCTAGACTCCCTCTCACACACAGAACATTCTATCTGTCTAGTCTAGACTCCCTCTCACACACAGAACATTCTATCTGTCTAGTCTAGACTCCCTCTCACAGAGACATAATGTGATGTCATAGACCAGAACATTCTATCTATCTGTCTAGTCTAGACTCCCTCTCACACAGACATGCTGTGATGTCATAGACCAGAACATTCTATCTGTCTAGTCTAGACTCCCTCTCACCCCAGAACATTCTATCTGTCTAGTCTAGACTCCCTCTCACACCAGAACATTCTATCTGTCTAGTCTAGACTCCCTCTCACACCAGAACATTCTATCTGTCTAGTCTAGACTCCCTCTCACACACAGAACATTCTATCTGTCTAGTCTAGACTCCCTCTCACACACAGAACATTCTATCCGTCTAGTCTAGACTCCCTCTCACACACAGAACATTCTATCTGTCTAGTCTAGACTCCCTCTCACACAGACGTGCTGTGATGTCATAGACCAGAACATTCTATCTGTCTAGTCTAGACTCCCTCTCACACAGACATGCTGTGATGTCATAGACCAGAACATTATATATGTCTAGTCTAGACTCCCTCTCACACAGACATGCTGTGTTGTCATAGACCAGAACATTCTATCTGTCTAGTCTAGACTCCCTCTCACACATACATGCTGTGATGTCATAGACCAGAACATTATATCTGTCTAGTCTAGACTCACTCTCACACAGACATGCTGTGATGTCATAGACCAGAACATTCTATCTGTCTAGTCTAGACTCCCTCTCACCCCAGAACATTCTATCTGTCTAGTCTAGACTCCCTCTCACACCAGAACATTCTATCTGTCTAGTCTAGACTCCCTCTCACACAAGAACATTCTATCTGTCTAGTCTAGACTCCCTCTCACACCAGAACATTCTATCTGTCTAGTCTAGACTCCCTCTTACACACAGAACATTCTATCTGTCTAGTCTAGACTCCCTCTCACACACAGAACATTCTATCTGTCTAGTCTAGACTCCCTCTCACACAGACATGCTGTGATGTCATAGACCAGAACATTCTATTTGTCTAGTCTAGACTCCCTCTCACACAGACATGCTGTGATGTCATAGACCAGAACATTCTATCTATCTAGTCTAGACTCCCTCTCACACAGACATGCTGTGATGTCATAGACCAGAACATTCTATCTGTCTAGTCTAGACTCCCTCTCACACCAGAACATTATATCTGTCTAGTCTAGACTCCCTCTCACACCAGAACAATCTATCTGTCTAGTCTAGACTCCCTCTCACTCCAGAACATTCTATCTGTCTAGTCTAGACTCCCTCTCACACACAGAACATTCTATCTGTCTAGTCTAGACTCCCTCTCACACACACAGAACATTCTATCTGTCTAGTCTAGACTCCCTCTCACACAGACATAATGTGATGTCATAGACCAGAACATTCTATCTGTCTAGTCTAGACTCCCTCTCACACAGACATGCTGTGATGTCATAGACCAGAACATTCTATATGTCTAGTCTAGACTCCCTCTCACACAGACATGCTGTGATGTCATAGACCAGAACATTCTATCTGTCTAGTCTAGACTCCCTCTCACACATACATGCTGTGATGTCATAGACCAGAACATTATATCTGTCTAGTCTAGACTCACTCTCACACAGACATGCTGTGATGTCATAGACCAGAACATTCTATCTGTCTAGTCTAGACTCCCTCTCACACCAGAACATTCTATCTGTCTAGTCTAGACTCCCTCTCACACCAGAACATTCTATCTGTCTAGTCTAGACTCCCTCTCACACACAGAACATTCTATCTGTCTAGTCTAGACTCCCTCTCACACACAGAACATTCTATCTGTCTAGTCTAGACTCCCTCTCACACACAGAACATTCTATCTGTCTAGTCTAGACTCCCTCTCACACACATAACATTATATCTGTCTAGTCTAGACTCCCTCTCACACAGACATGCTGTGATGTCATAGACCAGAACATTCTATCTGTCTAGTCTAGACTCCCTCTCACACAGACATGCTGTGATGTCATAGACCAGAACATTCTATCTGTCTAGTCTAGACTCCCTCTCACACAGACATGCTGTGATGTCATAGACCAGAACATTCTATCTGTCTAGTCTAGACTCCCTCTCACACAGACATGCTGTGATGTCATAGACCAGAACATTCTATCTGTCTAGTCTAGACTCCCTCTCACACAGACATGCTGTGATGTCATAGACCAGAACATTCTATCTGTCTAGTCTAGACTTCCTCTCACACAGACATGCTGTGATGTCATAGACCAGAACATTCTATCTGTCTAGTCTAGACTCCCTCTCACACCAGAACATTCTATCTGTCTAGTCTAGACTCCCTTTCACACCAGAACATTCTATCTGTCTAGTCTAGACTCCCTCTCACACACAGAACATTCTATCTGTCTAGTCTAGACTCCCTCTCACACACAGAACATTCTATCTGTCTAGTCTAGACTCCCTCTCACACACAGAACATTCTATCTGTCTAGTCTAGACTCCCTCTCACACACAGAACATTATATCTGTCTAGTCTAGACTCCCTCTCACACAGACATGCTGTGATG
Source organism: Nansenia antarctica (assembly GCF_963989245.1). Lineage (NCBI taxonomy): Eukaryota > Metazoa > Chordata > Actinopteri > Argentiniformes > Microstomatidae > Nansenia > Nansenia antarctica. The sequence goes on from NC_137680.1 coordinate 36,792,831, forward strand.
TCATAGACCAGAACATTCTATCTGTCTAGTCTAGACTCCCTCTCACACCAGAACATTCTATCTGTCTAGTCTAGACTCCCTTTCACACCAGAACATTCTATCTGTCTAGTCTAGACTCCCTCTCACACACAGAACATTCTATCTGTCTAGTCTAGACTCCCTCTCACACACAGAACATTCTATCTGTCTAGTCTAGACTCCCTCTCACACACAGAACATTATATCTGTCTAGTCTAGACTCCCTCTCACACCAGAACAATCTATCTGTCTAGTCTAGACTCCCTCTCACTCCAGAACATTCTATCTGTCTAGTCTAGACTCCCTCTCACACACAGAACATTCTATCTGTCTAGTCTAGACTCCCTCTCACACACACAGAACATTCTATCTGTCTAGTCTAGACTCCCTCTCACACAGACATAATGTGATGTCATAGACCAGAACATTCTATCTGTCTAGTCTAGACTCCCTCTCACACAGACATGCTGTGATGTCATAGACCAGAACATTCTATCTGTCTAGTCTAGACTCCCTCTCACCCCAGAACATTCTATCTGTCTAGTCTAGACTCCCTCTCACACCAGAACATTCTATCTGTCTAGTCTAGACTCCCTCTCTCACCAGAACATTCTATCTGTCTAGTCTAGACTCCCTCTCACACACAGAACATTCTATCTGTCTAGTCTAGACTCCCTCTCACACACAGAACATTCTATCTGTCTAGTCTAGACTCCCTCTCACAGAGACATAATGTGATGTCATAGACCAGAACATTCTATCTATCTGTCTAGTCTAGACTCCCTCTCACACAGACATGCTGTGATGTCATAGACCAGAACATTCTATCTGTCTAGTCTAGACTCCCTCTCACCCCAGAACATTCTATCTGTCTAGTCTAGACTCCCTCTCACACCAGAACATTCTATCTGTCTAGTCTAGACTCCCTCTCACACCAGAACATTCTATCTGTCTAGTCTAGACTCCCTCTCACACACAGAACATTCTATCTGTCTAGTCTAGACTCCCTCTCACACACAGAACATTCTATCCGTCTAGTCTAGACTCCCTCTCACACACAGAACATTCTATCTGTCTAGTCTAGACTCCCTCTCACACAGACGTGCTGTGATGTCATAGACCAGAACATTCTATCTGTCTAGTCTAGACTCCCTCTCACACAGACATGCTGTGATGTCATAGACCAGAACATTATATATGTCTAGTCTAGACTCCCTCTCACACAGACATGCTGTGTTGTCATAGACCAGAACATTCTATCTGTCTAGTCTAGACTCCCTCTCACACATACATGCTGTGATGTCATACACCAGAACATTATATCTGTCTAGTCTAGACTCACTCTCACACAGACATGCTGTGATGTCATAGACCAGAACATTCTATCTGTCTAGTCTAGACTCCCTCTCACCCCAGAACATTCTATCTGTCTAGTCTAGACTCCCTCTCACACCAGAACATTCTATCTGTCTAGTCTAGACTCCCTCTCACACAAGAACATTCTATCTGTCTAGTCTAGACTCCCTCTCACACCAGAACATTCTATCTGTCTAGTCTAGACTCCCTCTTACACACAGAACATTCTATCTGTCTAGTCTAGACTCCCTCTCACACACAGAACATTCTATCTGTCTAGTCTAGACTCCCTCTCACACAGACATGCTGTGATGTCATAGACCAGAACATTCTATTTGTCTAGTCTAGACTCCCTCTCACACAGACATGCTGTGATGTCATAGACCAGAACATTCTATCTATCTAGTCTAGACTCCCTCTCACACAGACATGCTGTGATGTCATAGACCAGAACATTCTATCTGTCTAGTCTAGACTCCCTCTCACACCAGAACATTATATCTGTCTAGTCTAGACTCCCTCTCACACCAGAACAATCTATCTGTCTAGTCTAGACTCCCTCTCACTCCAGAACATTCTATCTGTCTAGTCTAGACTCCCTCTCACACACAGAACATTCTATCTGTCTAGTCTAGACTCCCTCTCACACACACAGAACATTCTATCTGTCTAGTCTAGACTCCCTCTCACACAGACATAATGTGATGTCATAGACCAGAACATTCTATCTGTCTAGTCTAGACTCCCTCTCACACAGACATGCTGTGATGTCATAGACCAGAACATTCTATCTGTCTAGTCTAGACTCCCTCTCACCCCAGAACATTCTATCTGTCTAGTCTAGACTCCCTCTCACACCAGAACATTCTATCTGTCTAGTCTAGACTCCCTCTCACACCAGAACATTATATCTGTCTAGTCTAGACTCCCTCTCACACACAGAACATTCTATCTGTCTAGTCTAGACTCCCTCTCACACACAGAACATTCTATCTGTCTAGTCTAGACTCCCTCTCACAGAGACATAATGTGATGTCATAGACCAGAACATTCTATCTATCTGTCTAGTCTAGACTCCCTCTCACACAGACATGCTGTGATGTCATAGACCAGAACATTCTATCTGTCTAGTCTAGACTCCCTCTCACCCCAGAACATTCTATCTGTCTAGTCTAGACTCCCTCTCACACAGACATGCTGTGATGTCATAGACCAGAACATTCTATATGTCTAGTCTAGACTCCCTCTCACACAGACATGCTGTGATGTCATAGACCAGAACATTCTATCTGTCTAGTCTAGACTCCCTCTCACACATACATGCTGTGATGTCATAGACCAGAACATTATATCTGTCTAGTCTAGACTCACTCTCACACAGACATGCTGTGATGTCATAGACCAGAACATTCTATCTGTCTAGTCTAGACTCCCTCTCACACCAGAACATTCTATCTGTCTAGTCTAGACTCCCTCTCACACCAGAACATTCTATCTGTCTAGTCTAGACTCCCTCTCACACACAGAACATTCTATCTGTCTAGTCTAGACTCCCTCTCACACACAGAACATTATATCTGTCTAGTCTAGACTCCCTCTCACACACAGAACATTCTATCTGTCTAGTCTAGACTCCCTCTCACACACATAACATTATATCTGTCTAGTCTAGACTCCCTCTCACACAGACATGCTGTGATGTCATAGACCAGAACATGCTATCTGTCTAGTCTAGACTCCCTCTCACACAGACATGCTGTGATGTCATAGACCAGAACATTCTATCTGTCTAGTCTAGACTCCCTCTCACACAGACATGCTGTGATGTCATAGACCAGAACATTCTATCTGTCTAGTCTAGACTCCCTCTCACACAGACATGCTGTGATGTCATAGACCAGAACATTCTATCTGTCTAGTCTAGACTCCCTCTCACACAGACATGCTGTGATGTCATAGACCAGAACATTCTATCTGTCTAGTCTAGACTCCCTCTCACACAGACATGCTGTGATGTCATAGACCAGAACATTCTATCTGTCTAGTCTAGACTTCCTCTCACACAGACATGCTGTGATGTCATAGACCAGAACATTCTATCTGTCTAGTCTAGACTCCCTCTCACACCAGAACATTCTATCTGTCTAGTCTAGACTCCCTTTCACACCAGAACATTCTATCTGTCTAGTCTAGACTCCCTCTCACACACAGAACATTCTATCTGTCTAGTCTAGACTCCCTCTCACACACAGAACATTCTATCTGTCTAGTCTAGACTCCCTCTCACACACAGAACATTCTATCTGTCTAGTCTAGACTCCCTCTCACACACAGAACATTATATCTGTCTAGTCTAGACTCCCTCTCACACAGACATGCTGTGATGTCATAGACCAGAACATTATATCTGTCTAGTCTAGACTCCCTCCCACACAGACATGCTGTGATGTCATAGACCAGAACATTCTATCTGTCTAGTCTAGACTCCCTCTCACACAGACATGCTGTGATGTCATAGACCAGAACATTCTATCTGTCTAGTCTAGACTCCCTCTCACACAGACATGCTGTGATGTCATAGACCACAACATTATATCTGTCTAGTCTAGACTCCCTCTCACACAGACATGCTGTGATGTCATAGACCAGAACATTCTATCTGTCTAGTCTAGACTCCCTCTCACACAGACATCCTGTGATGTCATAGACCAGAACATTCTATCTGTCTAGTCTAGACTCCCTCTCACACCAGAACATTCTATCTGTCTAGTCTAGACTCCCTCTCACACACAGAACATTCTATCTGTCTAGTCTAGACTCCCTCTCACACACAGAACATTCTATCTGTCTAGTCTAGACTCCCTCTCACACACAGAACATTCTATCTGTCTAGTCTAGACTCCCTCTCACACACAGAACATTCTATCTGTCTAGTCTAGACTCCCTCTCACACACAGAACATTCTATCTGTCTAGTCTAGACTCCCTCTCACACACAGAACATTCTATCTGTCTAGTCTAGACTCCCTCTCACACACAGAACATTCTATCTGTCTAGTCTAGACTCCCTCTCACACAGACATGCTGTGATGTCATAGACCAGAACATTCTATCTGTCTAGTCTAGACTCCCTCCCACACAGACATGCTGTGATGTCATAGACCAGAACATTCTATCTGTCTAGTCTAGACTCCCTCTCACACAGACATGCTGTGATGTCATAGACCAGAACATTCTATCTGTCTTGTCTAGACTCCCTCTCACACAGACATGATGTGATGTCATAGACCAGAACATTATATCTGTCTAGTCTAGACTCCCTCTCACACAGACATGCTGTGATGTCATAGACCAGAACATTCTATCTGTCTAGTCTAGACTCCCTCTCACACCAGAACATTCTATCTGTCTAGTCTAGACTCCCTCTCACACCAGAACATTCTATCTGTCTAGTCTAGACTCCCTCTCACACACAGAACATTCTATCTGTCTAGTCTAGACTCCCTCTCACACATAGAACATTCTATCTGTCTAGTCTAGACTCCCTCTCACACAGACATGCTGTGATGTCATAGACCAGAACATTCTATCTGTCTAGTCTAGACTCCCTCTCACACCAGAACATTCTATCTGTCTAGTCTAGACCCCCTCTCACACCAGAACATTCTATCTGTCTAGTCTAGACTCCCTCTCACACACAGAACATTCTATCTGTCTAGTCTAGACTCCCTCTCACACACAGAACATTCTATCTGTCTAGTCTAGACTCCCTCTCACACAGACATGCTGTGATGTCATAGACCAGAACATTCTATCTGTCTAGTCTAGACTCCCTCTCACACAGACATGCTGTGATGTCATAGACCAGAACATTCTATCTGTCTAGTCTAGACTCCCTCTCACACAGACATGCTGTGATGTCATATACCAGAACATTCTATCTGTCTAGTCTAGACTCCCTCTCACACAGACATGCTGTGATGTCATAGACCAGAACATTCTATCTGTCTAGTCTAGACTCCCTCTCACACAGACATGCTGTGATGTCATAGACCAGAACATTCTATCTGTCTAGTCTAGACTCCCTCTCACACAGACATGCTGTGATGTCATAGACCAGAACATTCTATCTGTCTAGTCTAGACTCCCTCTCACACAGACATGCTGTGATGTCATAGACCAGAACATTCTATCTGTCTAGTCTAGACTCCCTCTCACACCAGAACATTCTATCTGTCTAGTCTAGACTCCCTCTCACACCAGAACATTCTATCTGTCTAGTCTAGACTCCCTCTCACACCAGAACATTATATCTGTCTAGTCTAGACCCCCTCTCACACCAGAACATTCTATCTGTCTAGTCTAGACTCCCTCTCACACCAGAACATTCTATCTGTCTAGTCTAGACTCCCTCTCACACACAGAACATTCTATCTGTCTAGTCTAGACTCCCTCTCACACACAGAACATTCTATCTGTCTAGTCTAGACTCCCTCTCACACAGACATGCTGTGATGTCATAGACCAGAACATTCTATCTGTCTAGTCTAGACTCCCTCTCACACAGACATGCTGTGATGTCATAGACCAGAACATTCTATCTGTCTAGTCTAGACTCCCTCTCACACAGACATGCTGTGATGTCATAGACCAGAACATTCTATCTGTCTAGTCTAGACTCCCTCTCACACAGACATGCTGTGATGTCATAGACCAGAACATTCTATCTGTCTAGTCTAGACTCCCTCTCACACAGACATAATGTGATGTCATAGACCAGAACATTCTATCTGTCTAGTCTAGACTCCCTCTCACACAGACATGCTGTGATGTCATAGACCAGAACATTCTATCTGTCTAGTCTAGACTCCCTCTCACACAGACATGCTGTGAAGTCTTAGACCAGAACATTCTATCTGTCTAGTCTAGACTCCCTCTCACACTGACATGCTGTGATGTCATAGACCAGAACATTCTATCTGTCTAGTCTAGACTCCCTCTCACAAAGACATGCTGTGATGTCATAGACCAGAACATTCTATCTGTCTAGTCTAGACTCCCTCTCACACAGACATGCTGTGATGTCATAGACCAGAACATTCTATCTGTCTAGTCTAGACTCCCTCTCACACCAGAACATTCTATCTGTCTAGTCTAGACTCCCTCTCACACCAGAACATTCTATCTGTCTAGTCTAGACTCCCTCTCACACCAGAACATTCTATCTGTCTAGTCTAGACTCCCTCTCACACACAGAACATTCTATCTGTCTAGTCTAGACTCCCTCTCACACACAGAACATTCTATCTGTCTAGTCTAGACTCCCTCTCACACACAGAACATTCTATCTGTCTAGTCTAGACTCCCTCTCACACACAGAACATTCTATCTGTCTAGTCTAGAATCCCTCTCACACAGACATGCTGTGATGTCATAGACCAGAACATTCTTTCTGTCTAGTCTAGACTCCCTCTCACACAGACATGCTGTGATGTCATAGACCAGAACATTCTATCTGTCTAGTCTAGACTCCCTCTCACACAGACATGCTGTGATGTCATAGACCAGAACATTCTATCTGTCTAGTCTAGACTCCCTCTCACACCAGAACATTATATCTGTCTAGTCTAGACTCCCTCTCACACCAGAACATTCTATCTGTCTAGTCTAGACTCCCTCTCACACACAGAACATTCTATCTGTCCAGTCTAGACTCCCTCTCACACACAGAACATTCTATCTGTCTAGTCTAGACTCCCTCTCACACACAGAACATTCTATCTGTCTAGTCTAGACTCCCTCTCACACACAGAACATTCTATCTGTCTAGTCTAGACTCCCTCTCACACAGACATGCTGTGATGTCATAGACCAGAACATTCTATCTGTCTAGTCTAGACTCCCTCTCACACAGACATGCTGTGATGTCATAGACCAGAACATTCTATCTGTCTAGTCTAGACTCCCTCTCACACAGACATGCTGTGATGTCATAGACCAGAACATTCTATCTGTCTAGTCTAGACTCCCTCTCACACAGACATGCTGTGATGTCATAGACCAGAACATTCAATCTGTCTAGTCTAGACTCCCTCTCACACAGACATGCTGTGATGTCATAGACCAGAACATTCTATCTGTCTAGTCTAGACTCCCTCTCACACACAGAACATTCTATCTGTCTAGTCTAGACTCCCTCTCACACACAGAACATTCTATCTGTCTAGTCTAGACTCCCTCTCACACACAGAACATTCTATCTGTCTAGTCTAGACTCCCTCTCACACACAGAACATTCTATCTGTCTAGTCTAGACTCCCTCTCACACAGACATGCTGTGATGTCATAGACCAGAACATTCTATCTGTCTAGTCTAGACTCCCTCTCACACAGACATGCTGTGATGTCATAGACCAGAACATTCTATCTGTCTAGTCTAGACTCCCTCTCACACAGACATGCTGTGATGTCATAGACCAGAACATTCTATCTGTCTAGTCTAGACTCCCTCTCACACAGACATGCTGTGATGTCATAGACCAGAACATTCTATCTGTCTAGTCTAGACTCCCTCTCACACAGACATGCTGTGATGTCATAGACCAGAACATTCTATCTGTCTAGTCTAGACTCCCTCTCACACAGACATGCTGTGATGTCTTAGACCAGAACATTCTATCTGTCTAGTCTAGACTCCCTCTCACACAGACATGCTGTGATGTCATAGACCAGAACATTCTATCTGTCTGGTCTAGACTCCCTCTCACAAAGACATGCTGTGATGTCATAGACCAGAACATTCTATCTGTCTAGTCTAGACTCCCTCTCACACAGACATGCTGTGATGTCATAGACCAGAACATTCTATCTGTCTAGTCTAGACTCCCTCTCACACAGACATGCTGTGATGTCATAGACCAGAACATTCTATCTGTCTAGTCTAGACTCCCTCTCACACAGACATAATGTGATGTCATAGACCAGAACATTCTATCTGTCTAGTCTAGACTCCCTCTCACACAGACATGCTGTGATGTCATAGACCAGAACATTCTATCTGTCTAGTCTAGACTCCCTCTCACACAGACATGCTGTGATGTCTTAGACCAGAACATTCTATCTGTCTAGTCTAGACTCCCTCTCACACAGACATGCTGTGATGTCATAGACCAGAACATTCTATCTGTCTAGTCTAGACTCCCTCTCACAAAGACATGCTGTGATGTCATAGACCAGAACATTCTATCTGTCTAGTCTAGACTCCCTCTCACACAGACATGCTGTGATGTCATAGACCAGAACATTCTATCTGTCTAGTCTAGACTCCCTCTCACACCAGAACATTCTATCTGTCTAGTCTAGACTCCCTCTCACACCAGAACATTCTATCTGTCTAGTCTAGACTCCCTCTCACACCAGAACATTCTATCTGTCTAGTCTAGACTCCCTCTCACACACAGAACATTCTATCTGTCTAGTCTAGACTCCCTCTCACACACAGAACATTCTATCTGTCTAGTCTAGACTCCCTCTCACACACAGAACATTCTATCTGTCTAGTCTAGACTCCCTCTCACACAGACATGCTGTGATGTCATAGACCAGAACATTCTATCTGTCTAGTCTAGACTCCCTCTCACACAGACATGCTGTGATGTCATAGACCAGAACATTCTATCTGTCTAGTCTAGACTCCCTCTCACACAGACATGCTGTGATGTCATAGACCAGAACATTCTATCTGTCTAGTCTAGACTCCCTCTCACACCAGAACATTATATCTGTCTAGTCTAGACTCCCTCTCACACCAGAACATTCTATCTGTCTAGTCTAGACTCCCTCTCACACACAGAACATTCTATCTGTCCAGTCTAGACTCCCTCTCACACACAGAACATTCTATCTGTCTAGTCTAGACTCCCTCTCACACACAGAACATTCTATCTGTCTAGTCTAGACTCCCTCTCACACACAGAACATTCTATCTGTCTAGTCTAGACTCCCTCTCACACAGACATGCTGTGATGTCATAGACCAGAACATTCTATCTGTCTAGTCTAGACTCCCTCTCACACAGACATGCTGTGATGTCATAGACCAGAACATTCTATCTGTCTAGTCTAGACTCCCTCTCACACACAGAACATTCTATCTGTCTAGTCTAGACTCCCTCTCACACACAGAACATTCTATCTGTCTAGTCTAGACTCCCTCTCACACACAGAACATTCTATCTGTCTAGTCTAGACTCCCTCTCACACAGACATGCTGTGATGTCATAGACCAGAACATTCTATCTGTCTAGTCTAGACTCCCTCTCACACAGACATGCTGTGATGTCATAGACCAGAACATTCTATCTGTCTAGTCTAGACTCCCTCTCACACAGACATGCTGTGATGTCATAGACCAGAACATTCTATCTGTCTAGTCTAGACTCCCTCTCACACAGACATGCTGTGATGTCATAGACCAGAACATTCTATCTGTCTAGTCTAGACTCCCTCTCACACAGACATGCTGTGATGTCATGGACCAGAACATTCTATCTGTCTAGTCTAGACTCCCTCTCACACAGACATGCTGTGATGTCTTAGACCAGAACATTCTATCTGTCTAGTCTAGACTCCCTCTCACACAGACATGCTGTGATGTCATAGACCAGAACATTCTATCTGTCTAGTCTAGACTCCCTCTCACAAATACATGCTGTAATGTCATAGACCAGAACATTCTATCTGTCTAGTCTAGACTCCCTCTCACACAGACATGCTGTGATGTCATAGACCAGAACATTCTATCTGTCTAGTCTAGACTCCCTCTCACACCAGAACATTCTATCTGTCTAGTCTAGACTCCCTCTCACACCAGAACATTCTATCTGTCTAGTCTAGACTCCCTCTCACACCAGAACATTCTATCTGTCTAGTCTAGACTCCCTCTCACACACAGAACATTCTATCTGTCTAGTCTAGACTCCCTCTCACACACAGAACATTCTATCTGTCTAGTCTAGACTCCCTCTCACACACAGAACATTCTATCTGTCTAGTCTAGACTCCCTCTCACACACAGAACATTCTATCTGTCTAGTCTAGACTCCTTCTCACACAGACATGCTGTGATGTCATAGACCAGAACATTCTATCTGTCTAGTCTAGACTCCCTCTCACACAGACATGCTGTGATGTCATAGACCAGAACATTCTATCTGTCTAGTCTAGACTCCCTCTCACACAGACATGCTGTGATGTCATAGACCAGAACATTCTATCTGTCTAGTCTAGACTCCCTCTCACACCAGAACATTATATCTGTCTAGTCTAGACTCCCTCTCACACCAGAACATTCTATCTGTCTAGTCTAGACTCCCTCTCACACACAGAACATTCTATCTGTCCAGTCTAGACTCCCTCTCACACACAGAACATTCTATCTGTCTAGTCTAGACTCCTGTTATGTTTCTCAATAGGTTCTGTTATGTTTCGCAATAGGTTCTGGGTGTACACAATAATGTCGGATCCAGGTGCGGTGTAAGTAAAGAATGAGACGGAGATGTAATAAAATAAAGATTCTCTTTACTGAGACGTATGATTCATAGGTACAAACATAAACTCTTAGCCGGACAACAAAAAGGGGAGCAGTAGGGCTCAGCACGTAGGTAATAATAACTCAGGCACTGCGGTCAATAATAAAGTGCACGAAAACTAAAGATTGAGCAAAGGGCTCCAAAGGCGGTACAAGGTTGCAAACCAGCAAACAAAGTCAAAGTTCAAATTACGTTCCGGGTAACGGATACGTGAAGTGGTAATACATACACAGGGTTCTGAAGCATTCCATACGGTGTAACACAAGTGATCGACTGACAAGGGAACGAGGAAATGGGACACACCTAAATACACTGACAAACACTCACAGGTGACAACAATCATTCGATAATTAGTCCAGGGCTGGAGCATTGTCGCTCTTCGACCAGTAGGGGCGATGGGGAGTCATCTTCGCTGACCCCCCTTGTAACAGTGCCCCCCCCTGACGAACGGCACCAGAAGTTCACCCGGGTGCCTCGGGATGGAGCCGGCGAAAGTCCGTGATGAGGCTCGGATCTAGAATATCCCGCCGAGGCACCCAGGTACGCTCCTCAGGCCCATAACCCTCCCAGTCCACCAGGAATTGGAGACCCCTCCCCACCTTCCGGCAGTCAATAATCCTGTTAACCGTGTAGGCAGGTTGTCCATCAATGAGACGGGGCAGGGGGGCGGGGCGGGGTGGAGGGGCCATGGGGGAGAAAACAACGGGTTTGAGGAGTGAAACATGGAAGGTGGGGTGAACTCGCATGGAGGGTGGGAGTAGCAGTCTGTAGGCCACGGCGTTGACCCGCCGCACCACCTTAAACGGCCCCACGAAGCGAGGAGCCAGCTTGCGTGACTCCACCCGGAGGGGGAGGTCCCGGGTAGACAGCCAGACCCTCTGACCAGGACGGAAGACCGGGGCCGGACGGCGCCTGCGGTTGGCCTGGCGTTGGGACCTGTCCGAAGCCCGCACAAGCGCCGCCCTTACCCGCCTCCAGGTACGGCGACAGCGGCTGACATGGGCTTGGACCGATGGTACAGCTGCCTCCTCCTCCTGCTCCGGGAAAAGGGGGGGCTGATACCCGTACTGGCATTGGAAAGGGGAGAGGCCAGTGGAGGAGCAGAGGAGGGTGTTGTGGGCGTATTCAGCCCACGCCAGCCGCCGGTTCCATGTCGCCGGATTGCTGGAGACGTAGCACCTCAAGACCCCCTCCAGGTCCTGGTTGACGCGCTCCGTCTGCCCATTGGATTGGGGGTGGAACCCGGAGGACAGGCTGACGGAGGCGCCAAGGCTGGTGGCGAATGCCTTCCAGAACCTGGAGGCGAATTGAGGACCCCGGTCGGATACCATGTCCAGGGGTAGTCCGTGCACCCGGAAAACGTGCTGGACCACTAGCTCCGCCGTCTCTTGGGCCGTGGGGAGTTTGGGGAGGGGGATGAAGTGCGCCGCCTTGGAGAACCGGTCTACCACCACTAGTATGGCGGTGAACCCATCAGATGGGGGTAGACCCGATATGAAATCGAGGGCTATGTGCGACCAGGGACGTTTGGGGATGGACAGGGGGTGTAGGAGTCCCGGCGGCCGTTGCCGGGAGGCTTTACTGCGCGCGCATAGGGCACAGGCTGCCACAAACGCGCGCGTGTCCCCCTCCGCTGTGGGCCACCAGAACCTCCTTCGTATGAAGTCCAATGTCCTGGTGGCCCCTGGGTGACTGGTGAGGGAGGAGGCGTGCGCCCACTGCAGCAGTCGTGCACGCGCAGTCTTCGGAACGTAGAGCCTCCCCGGCGGACCCCCGCCCGGGTCAGGCTCCCGCCTCAGCGCTGTCCTCACTACCCTGTCGATTCCCCAGGACACGGGGGCGACGACCAGGCCAGTGGGGACGATCGAATCCGTACTCTCCACCAGGTCCACAGGATCGAACTGCCTCGACAGTGCATCGGGCTTGGTGTTTTTAGAGCCCGGTCGATAGGAGATCGTGAACTGGAACCTGGTGAAGAATAACGCCCACCTGGCCTGTCGGGAGTTGAGGCGTTTGGCCCCCTGGATATAGGCCAGGTTCTTGTGGTCCGTCCACACTATAAAAGGGTGCGCGGCCCCCTCCAACCAGTGCCTCCATTCCTCCAGCGCGAGTTTGATTGCAAGCAGCTCGCGGTTCCCCACGTCGTAGTTGCGCTCCGGCGCGGACAGCCTGCGCGAAAAAAAGGCACAGGGGTGAGTCTTATTGTCCTTGGCGCAGCGCTGTGACAAAACCGCCCCTACCGCAATGTCCGAGGCATCCACCTCCACAACAAAGGGTAGGGACGGGTTCGGGTGCACCAGGATGGGTGCTGAGGTGAAGCGCTGTTTTAATGCCGTGAACGCGGTGTCCGCCTCCGGGGACCAAGAAAAGGAGCGTAGGCTAGTCTGGGTGAGGGCTGTCAACGGGGCCGCTAAGGCGCTAAACCCGCGAATGAACCTCCTATAAAAGTTTGCGAAACCCAAAAAGCGTTGTAATTGTTTGAGAGAGGAGGGTCGGGGCCAGTCCAACACCGCACTGACCTTTCCGGGATCCATGAGTAGATTCCCCTTGTCCACCACGAAGCCCAGAAAGGAAACAGTGTCCACATGGAACTCGCACTTCTCCACTTTAACAAAAAGTTTGTGATGGAGAAGGCGTTCGAGCACCTGTCGCACATGGATTCGGTGTTGGGCTAGGTCCTTGGAGAAGATTAGAATGTCGTCGAGGTAGACGAAGACTGAGTGGTCGAGGAGGTCTCGTAGGACATCATTAACGAGCGCTTGAAATACCGCTGGCGCGTTGGCAAGGCCGAACGGCATTACTAAGTACTCGTAATGTCCTCTGGGGGTGTTAAAAGCTGTTTTCCACTCGTCCCCCTTCCGGATCCTCACTAAGTTGTACGCGTTTCGTAAGTCCAGCTTAGTGAAGACCCGGGCCCCCTGCAAGGACTCAAAGGCCGTCGTCATCAACGGAAGAGGGTATCTGTTTTTCACCGTGACGTTGTTCAACCCCCTATAGTCGATGCACGGCCGTTGCCCCCCGTCCTTCTTGGCCACAAAGAAAAACCCTGCACCCGCCGGGGAGGTGGAAGGGCGAATGTGGCCCGCGGCGAGTGCGTCGTCGATGTACTCCTTCATGGCCAGGGTCTCAGGACCGGAGAGGGAGAACAATCTCCCCCGAGGGGGCGTAGTGCCGGGCAGGAGGTCGATGGCACAGTCGTAAGTCCTGTGGGAGGGTAGTTCCCTAGCCCGCTGCTTGCTAAAAACCTCCCCCAGATCCCAATAGACCTGGGGAACGCCCACTACGGCCGGAGTCACTGGAATGTTTGTAGACCCCGCCGCTAGCGTGGAAAAGGGTCTAGGGGCTGTAGCTAGGGAGTGGGAAGGGACTGGGAATGGGGTTGGGGTTCTGGGAGGGTTAGTAATTCGCCCCGTGGACCAGTTAATGTTATGGTTGTGCACCGCCAGCCAGGGGTGCCCCAGGACCAGAGTACAGTCGGGAGACTCAATAATAAAAAACTGGATGAGCTCCCACTGTTCTTGCTCCACCTGGATGCGAATAGGTGGTGTGCACTGGGTCACGAAGCCGGTCCCCAGAGGCCGGCCGTCCAGGGCGCGGACCGGTAATGGAACGGGAAGGTCCTTTAGAGCTAGTCCCCACTCGTGGGCTAAGCCCGTGTGCATAAGGTTCCCCGCCGCCCCCGAGTCCACCAACGCCCACACCCGTCGTATGCGGCGTCCCCCCTCTATCGTTACCCCCAAAAAAGTCCGGTGATCGCCCATTGCGGAAGGTGACTCGTGGCTCACCAATGCCCCTCCCGACATTAGCGAGCCCTCCCGTTTCCCGGTTTCTCCGGGCACGTAGCGACTAGGTGTCCAGCCCGCCCGCAATACAGACAGCGCCCCTCTCTCTGACGCCGCTGTCGCTCGGTCTGAGACAGGCGTGCCGCTCCTAGCTGCATTGGCTCATCGTAGGTGGGTTCCTCCTCCATGAAGCCACTGGGTGGTCTCACACCCGGCGTTAGGTGGGAGGGCGCGCCCCTAGCCGAGCCTCTCTCGCGGTCCCGCTCCCGGCGTCTATTATCCACCCGCCGAGAGAGGTCGACTAAGTCGTCCAGCTGCTCAGGCAGCTCTCGGAAGGACAACTCGTCCTTCATGACCTCCGAGAGCCCCTGCGCATACAGGACGACCACAGCGCGCTCCTCCCACCCGGTCTCTCTGGCCAGGGTGCGGAACTCCACGGAATAGTCCGCCACCGTGCGATGACCCTGTCGACAGGCGGTGAGTCTCCTGCCTGCCTCGTAGGTAGAGAGTACCCGGGTGTGATCAAAGACTTTCCGCAGCTCTGCTATGAAGAGCTGGGAACTGGCACATATCGCTGTCCCCCTCTCCCACTCTGCCGTCGCCCAGGACAGGGCACGTCCCGTTAGCAGAGTGGTGATATAGGCCACCCGGGACTGCTCGGTGGGAAAGGAGGTCGGCTGTAGGTTGAAGACTAAGGTGCACTGTGTGGTGAACTCTCGGCAGCCCTCTGGACGTCCGTCGTACCTCTCTGGAGGTGGAAGGCGAGGCTCACGAGGTGTAGGCGGAGGTGTAGGGACCAGTAGTGGAGGTGGGACTGCTGCGGCGTTGGCTGCGGCGGCGACCCGTTCCGCGTTGTCCTGGCGGTCCACCAGGCTCGAGACGGTGAGGGACAGCTGGCTGAGATGTTCACCCATCTCCCGGAGGAGACGTTTATGCTGGGTCAGCATGGCACCTTGGGTGGCCAGTACGGTGCGAAGGTGTATTACATCCGCTGGATCCATAGTGGTCAGTCGATCTGTTATGTTTCTCAATAGGTTCTGTTATGTTTCGCAATAGGTTCTGGGTGTACACAATAATGTCGGATCCAGGTGCGGTGTAAGTAAAGAATGAGACGGAGATGTAATAAAATAAAGATTCTCTTTACTGAGACGTATGATTCATAGGTACAAACATAAACTCTTAGCCGGACAACAAAAAGGGGAGCAGTAGGGCTCAGCACGTAGGTAATAATAACTCAGGCACTGCGGTCAATAATAAAGTGCACAAAAACTAAAGATTGAGCAAAGGGCTCCAAAGGCGGTACAAGGTTGCAAACCAGCAAACAAAGTCAAAGTTCAAATTACGTTCCGGGTAACGGATACGTGAAGTGGTAATACATACACAGGGTTCTGAAGCATTCCATACGGTGTAACACAAGTGATCGACTGACAAGGGAACGAGGAAATGGGACACACCTAAATACACTGACAAACACTCACAGGTGACAACAATCATTCGATAATTAGTCCAGGGCTGGAGCATTGTCGCTCTTCGACCAGTAGGGGCGATGGGGAGTCATCTTCGCTGACCCCCCTTGTAACAGACTCCCTCTCACACACAGAACATTCTATCTGTCTAGTCTAGACTCCCTCTCACACACAGAACATTCTATCTGTCTAGTCTAGACTCCCTCTCACACAGACATGCTGTGATGTCATAGACCAGAACATTCTATCTGTCTAGTCTAGACTCCCTCTCACACAGACATGCTGTGATGTCATAGACCAGAACATTCTATCTGTCTAGTCTAGACTCCCTCTCACACAGACATGCTGTGATGTCATAGACCAGAACATTCTATCTGTCTAGTCTAGACTCCCTCTCACACAGACATGCTGTGATGTCATAGACCAGAACATTCTATCTGTCTAGTCTAGACTCCCTCTCACACACAGAACATTCTATCTGTCTAGTCTAGACTCCCTCTCACACACAGAACATTCTATCTGTCTAGTCTAGACTCCCTCTCACACACAGAACATTCTATCTGTCTAGTCTAGACTCCCTCTCACACACAGAACATTCTATCTGTCTAGTCTAGACTCCCTCTCACACAGACATGCTGTGATGTCATAGACCAGAACATTCTATCTGTCTAGTCTAGACTCCCTCTCACACAGACATGCTGTGATGTCATAGACCAGAACATTCTATCTGTCTAGTCTAGACTCCCTCTCACACAGACATGCTGTGATGTCATAGACCAGAACATTCTATCTGTCTAGTCTAGACTCCCTCTCACACAGACATGCTGTGATGTCTTAGACCAGAACATTCTATCTGTCTAGTCTAGACTCCCTCTCACACAGACATGCTGTGATGTCATAGACCAGAACATTCTATCTGTCTAGTCTAGACTCCCTCCCACACAGACATGCTGTGATGTCATAGACCAGAACATTCTATCTGTCTAGTCTAGACTCCCTCTCACACAGACATGCTGTGATGTCATAGACCAGAACATTCTATCTGTCTAGTCTAGACTCCCTCTCACACAGACATGCTGTGATGTCATAGACCAGAACATTCTATCTGTCTTGTCTAGACTCCCTCTCACACAGACATGCTGTGATGTCATAGACCAGAACATTATATCTGTCTAGTCTAGACTCCCTCTCACACAGACATGCTGTGATGTCATAGACCAGAACATTCTATCTGTCTAGTCTAGACTCCCTCTCACACCAGAACATTCTATCTGTCTAGTCTAGACTCCCTCTCACACCAGAACATTCTATCTGTCTAGTCTAGACTCCCTCTCACACCAGAACATTCTATCTGTCTAGTCTAGATCCCCCCTCACACCAGAACATTCTATCTGTCTAGTCTAGACTCCCTCTCACACACAGAACATTCTATCTGTCTAGTCTAGACTCCCTCTCACACACAGAACATTCTATCTGTCTAGTCTAGACTCCCTCTCACACAGACATGCTGTGATGTCATAGACCAGAACATTCTATCTGTCTAGTCTAGACTCCCTCTCACACAGACATGCTGTGATGTCATAGACCAGAACATTCTATCTGTCTAGTCTAGACTCCCTCTCACACAGACATGCTGTGATGTCATAGACCAGAACATTCTATCTGTCTAGTCTAGACTCCCTCTCACACAGACATGCTGTGATGTCATAGACCAGAACATTCTATCTGTCTAGTCTAGACTCCCTCTCACACAGACATGCTGTGATGTCATAGACCAGAACATTCTATCTGTCTAGTCTAGACTCCCTCTCACACAGACATGCTGTGATGTCATAGACCAGAACATTCTATCTGTCTAGTCTAGACTCCCTCTCACACAGACATGCTGTGATGTCATAGACCAGAACATTCTATCTGTCTAGTCTAGACTCCCTCTCACACAGACATGCTGTGATGTCATAGACCAGAACATTCTATCTGTCTAGTCTAGACTCCCTCTCACACCAGAACATTCTATCTGTCTAGTCTAGACTCCCTCTCACACCAGAACATTCTATCTGTCTAGTCTAGACTCCCTCTCACACCAGAACATTCTATCTGTCTAGTCTAGACTCCCTCTCACACACAGAACATTCTATCTGTCTAGTCTAGACTCCCTCTCACACACAGAACATTCTATCTGTCTAGTCTAGACTCCCTCTCACACAGACATGCTGTGATGTCATAGACCAGAACATTCTATCTGTCTAGTCTAGACTCCCTCTCACACAGACATGCTGTGATGTCATAGACCAGAACATTCTATCTGTCTAGTCTAGACTCCCTCTCACACAGACATGCTGTGATGTCATAGACCAGAACATTCTATCTGTCTAGTCTAGACTCCCTCTCACACCAGAACATTCTATCTGTCTAGTCTAGACTCCCTCTCACACCAGAACATTCTATCTGTCTAGTCTAGACTCCCTCTCACACCAGAACATTCTATCTGTCTAGTCTAGACTCCCTCTCACACAGACATGCTGTGATGTCTTAGACCAGAACATTCTATCTGTCTAGTCTAGACTCCCTCTCACACAGACATGCTGTGATGTCATAGACCAGAACATTCTATCTGTCTAGTCTAGACTCCCTCTCACAAAGACATGCTGTGATGTCATAGACCAGAACATTCTATCTGTCTAGTCTAGACTCCCTCTCACACAGACATGCTGTGATGTCATAGACCAGAACATTCTATCTGTCTAGTCTAGACTCCCTCTCACACCAGAACATTCTATCTGTCTAGTCTAGACTCCCTCTCACACCAGAACATTCTATCTGTCTAGTCTAGACTCCCTCTCACACCAGAACATTCTATCTGTCTAGTCTAGACTCCCTCTCACACACAGAACATTCTATCTGTCTAGTCTAGACTCCCTCTCACACACAGAACATTCTATCTGTCTAGTCTAGACTCCCTCTCACACACAGAACATTCTATCTGTCTAGTCTAGACTCCCTCTCACAGAGACATAATGTGATGTCATAGACCAGAACATTCTATCTATCTGTCTAGTCTAGACTCCCTCTCACACAGACATGCTGTGATGTCATAGACCAGAACATTCTATCTGTCTAGTCTAGACTCCCTCTCACCCCAGAACATTCTATCTGTCTAGTCTAGACTCCCTCTCACACAGACATGCTGTGATGTCATAGACCAGAACATTCTATATGTCTAGTCTAGACTCCCTCTCACACAGACATGCTGTGATGTCATAGACCAGAACATTCTATCTGTCTAGTCTAGACTCCCTCTCACACATACATGCTGTGATGTCATAGACCAGAACATTATATCTGTCTAGTCTAGACTCACTCTCACACAGACATGCTGTGATGTCATAGACCAGAACATTCTATCTGTCTAGTCTAGACTCCCTCTCACACCAGAACATTCTATCTGTCTAGTCTAGACTCCCTCTCACACCAGAACATTCTATCTGTCTAGTCTAGACTCCCTCTCACACACAGAACATTCTATCTGTCTAGTCTAGACTCCCTCTCACACACAGAACATTCTATCTGTCTAGTCTAGACTCCCTCTCACACACAGAACATTCTATCTGTCTAGTCTAGACTCCCTCTCACACACATAACATTATATCTGTCTAGTCTAGACTCCCTCTCACACAGACATGCTGTGATGTCATAGACCAGAACATTCTATCTGTCTAGTCTAGACTCCCTCTCACACAGACATGCTGTGATGTCATAGACCAGAACATTCTATCTGTCTAGTCTAGACTCCCTCTCACACAGACATGCTGTGATGTCATAGACCAGAACATTCTATCTGTCTAGTCTAGACTCCCTCTCACACAGACATGCTGTGATGTCATAGACCAGAACATTCTATCTGTCTAGTCTAGACTCCCTCTCACACAGACATGCTGTGATGTCATAGACCAGAACATTCTATCTGTCTAGTCTAGACTCCCTCTCACACAGACATGCTGTGATGTCATAGACCAGAACATTCTATCTGTCTAGTCTAGACTTCCTCTCACACAGACATGCTGTGATGTCATAGACCAGAACATTCTATCTGTCTAGTCTAGACTCCCTCTCACACCAGAACATTCTATCTGTCTAGTCTAGACTCCCTTTCACACCAGAACATTCTATCTGTCTAGTCTAGACTCCCTCTCACACACAGAACATTCTATCTGTCTAGTCTAGACTCCCTCTCACACACAGAACATTCTATCTGTCTAGTCTAGACTCCCTCTCACACACAGAACATTCTATCTGTCTAGTCTAGACTCCCTCTCACACACAGAACATTATATCTGTCTAGTCTAGACTCCCTCTCACACAGACATGCTGTGATGTCATAGACCAGAACATTATATCTGTCTAGTCTAGACTCCCTCCCACACAGACATGCTGTGATGTCATAGACCAGAACATTCTATCTGTCTAGTCTAGACTCCCTCTCACACAGACATGCTGTGATGTCATAGACCAGAACATTCTATCTGTCTAGTCTAGACTCCCTCTCACACAGACATGCTGTGATGTCATAGACCACAACATTATATCTGTCTAGTCTAGACTCCCTCTCACACAGACATGCTGTGATGTCATAGACCAGAACATTCTATCTGTCTAGTCTAGACTCCCTCTCACACAGACATCCTGTGATGTCATAGACCAGAACATTCTATCTGTCTAGTCTAGACTCCCTCTCACACCAGAACATTCTATCTGTCTAGTCTAGACTCCCTCTCACACACAGAACATTCTATCTGTCTAGTCTAGACTCCCTCTCACACACAGAACATTCTATCTGTCTAGTCTAGACTCCCTCTCACACACAGAACATTCTATCTGTCTAGTCTAGACTCCCTCTCACACACAGAACATTCTATCTGTCTAGTCTAGACTCCCTCTCACACACAGAACATTCTATCTGTCTAGTCTAGACTCCCTCTCACACACAGAACATTCTATCTGTCTAGTCTAGACTCCCTCTCACACACAGAACATTCTATCTGTCTAGTCTAGACTCCCTCTCACACAGACATGCTGTGATGTCATAGACCAGAACATTCTATCTGTCTAGTCTAGACTCCCTCCCACACAGACATGCTGTGATGTCATAGACCAGAACATTCTATCTGTCTAGTCTAGACTCCCTCTCACACAGACATGCTGTGATGTCATAGACCAGAACATTCTATCTGTCTTGTCTAGACTCCCTCTCACACAGACATGCTGTGATGTCATAGACCAGAACATTATATCTGTCTAGTCTAGACTCCCTCTCACACAGACATGCTGTGATGTCATAGACCAGAACATTCTATCTGTCTAGTCTAGACTCCCTCTCACACCAGAACATTCTATCTGTCTAGTCTAGACTCCCTCTCACACCAGAACATTCTATCTGTCTAGTCTAGACTCCCTCTCACACACAGAACATTCTATCTGTCTAGTCTAGACTCCCTCTCACACACAGAACATTCTATCTGTCTAGTCTAGACTCCCTCTCACACAGACATGCTGTGATGTCATAGACCAGAACATTCTATCTGTCTAGTCTAGACTCCCTCTCACACCAGAACATTCTATCTGTCTAGTCTAGACCCCCTCTCACACCAGAACATTCTATCTGTCTAGTCTAGACTCCCTCTCACACACAGAACATTCTATCTGTCTAGTCTAGACTCCCTCTCACACACAGAACATTCTATCTGTCTAGTCTAGACTCCCTCTCACACAGACATGCTGTGATGTCATAGACCAGAACATTCTATCTGTCTAGTCTAGACTCCCTCTCACACAGACATGCTGTGATGTCATAGACCAGAACATTCTATCTGTCTAGTCTAGACTCCCTCTCACACAGACATGCTGTGATGTCATATACCAGAACATTCTATCTGTCTAGTCTAGACTCCCTCTCACACAGACATGCTGTGATGTCATAGACCAGAACATTCTATCTGTCTAGTCTAGACTCCCTCTCACACAGACATGCTGTGATGTCATAGACCAGAACATTCTATCTGTCTAGTCTAGACTCCCTCTCACACAGACATGCTGTGATGTCATAGACCAGAACATTCTATCTGTCTAGTCTAGACTCCCTCTCACACAGACATGCTGTGATGTCATAGACCAGAACATTCTATCTGTCTAGTCTAGACTCCCTCTCACACCAGAACATTCTATCTGTCTAGTCTAGACTCCCTCTCACACCAGAACATTCTATCTGTCTAGTCTAGACTCCCTCTCACACCAGAACATTATATCTGTCTAGTCTAGACCCCCTCTCACACCAGAACATTCTATCTGTCTAGTCTAGACTCCCTCTCACACCAGAACATTCTATCTGTCTAGTCTAGACTCCCTCTCACACACAGAACATTCTATCTGTCTAGTCTAGACTCCCTCTCACACACAGAACATTCTATCTGTCTAGTCTAGACTCCCTCTCACACAGACATGCTGTGATGTCATAGACCAGAACATTCTATCTGTCTAGTCTAGACTCCCTCTCACACAGACATGCTGTGATGTCATAGACCAGAACATTCTATCTGTCTAGTCTAGACTCCCTCTCACACAGACATGCTGTGATGTCATAGACCAGAACATTCTATCTGTCTAGTCTAGACTCCCTCTCACACAGACATGCTGTGATGTCATAGACCAGAACATTCTATCTGTCTAGTCTAGACTCCCTCTCACACAGACATAATGTGATGTCATAGACCAGAACATTCTATCTGTCTAGTCTAGACTCCCTCTCACACAGACATGCTGTGATGTCATAGACCAGAACATTCTATCTGTCTAGTCTAGACTCCCTCTCACACAGACATGCTGTGATGTCTTAGACCAGAACATTCTATCTGTCTAGTCTAGACTCCCTCTCACACAGACATGCTGTGATGTCATAGACCAGAACATTCTATCTGTCTAGTCTAGACTCCCTCTCACAAAGACATGCTGTGATGTCATAGACCAGAACATTCTATCTGTCTAGTCTAGACTCCCTCTCACACAGACATGCTGTGATGTCATAGACCAGAACATTCTATCTGTCTAGTCTAGACTCCCTCTCACACCAGAACATTCTATCTGTCTAGTCTAGACTCCCTCTCACACAGACATGCTGTGATGTCATAGACCAGAACATTCTATCTGTCTAGTCTAGACTCCCTCTCACACAGACATGCTGTGATGTCATAGACCAGAACATTCTATCTGTCTAGTCTAGACTCCCTCTCACACAGACATGCTGTGATGTCATAGACCAGAACATTCTATCTGTCTAGTCTAGACTCCCTCTCACACAGACATGCTGTGATGTCATAGACCAGAACATTCTATCTGTCTAGTCTAGACTCCCTCTCACACAGACATGCTGTGATGTCATAGACCAGAACATTCTATCTGTCTAGTCTAGACTCCCTCTCACACAGACATGCTGTGATGTCTTAGACCAGAACATTCTATCTGTCTAGTCTAGACTCCCTCTCACACAGACATGCTGTGATGTCATAGACCAGAACATTCTATCTGTCTGGTCTAGACTCCCTCTCACAAAGACATGCTGTGATGTCATAGACCAGAACATTCTATCTGTCTAGTCTAGACTCCCTCTCACACAGACATGCTGTGATGTCATAGACCAGAACATTCTATCTGTCTAGTCTAGACTCCCTCTCACACAGACATGCTGTGATGTCATAGACCAGAACATTCTATCTGTCTAGTCTAGACTCCCTCTCACACAGACATAATGTGATGTCATAGACCAGAACATTCTATCTGTCTAGTCTAGACTCCCTCTCACACAGACATGCTGTGATGTCATAGACCAGAACATTCTATCTGTCTAGTCTAGACTCCCTCTCACACAGACATGCTGTGATGTCTTAGACCAGAACATTCTATCTGTCTAGTCTAGACTCCCTCTCACACAGACATGCTGTGATGTCATAGACCAGAACATTCTATCTGTCTAGTCTAGACTCCCTCTCACAAAGACATGCTGTGATGTCATAGACCAGAACATTCTATCTGTCTAGTCTAGACTCCCTCTCACACAGACATGCTGTGATGTCATAGACCAGAACATTCTATCTGTCTAGTCTAGACTCCCTCTCACACCAGAACATTCTATCTGTCTAGTCTAGACTCCCTCTCACACCAGAACATTCTATCTGTCTAGTCTAGACTCCCTCTCACACCAGAACATTCTATCTGTCTAGTCTAGACTCCCTCTCACACACAGAACATTCTATCTGTCTAGTCTAGACTCCCTCTCACACACAGAACATTCTATCTGTCTAGTCTAGACTCCCTCTCACACACAGAACATTCTATCTGTCTAGTCTAGACTCCCTCTCACACAGACATGCTGTGATGTCATAGACCAGAACATTCTATCTGTCTAGTCTAGACTCCCTCTCACACAGACATGCTGTGATGTCATAGACCAGAACATTCTATCTGTCTAGTCTAGACTCCCTCTCACACAGACATGCTGTGATGTCATAGACCAGAACATTCTATCTGTCTAGTCTAGACTCCCTCTCACACCAGAACATTATATCTGTCTAGTCTAGACTCCCTCTCACACCAGAACATTCTATCTGTCTAGTCTAGACTCCCTCTCACACACAGAACATTCTATCTGTCCAGTCTAGACTCCCTCTCACACACAGAACATTCTATCTGTCTAGTCTAGACTCCCTCTCACACACAGAACATTCTATCTGTCTAGTCTAGACTCCCTCTCACACACAGAACATTCTATCTGTCTAGTCTAGACTCCCTCTCACACAGACATGCTGTGATGTCATAGACCAGAACATTCTATCTGTCTAGTCTAGACTCCCTCTCACACAGACATGCTGTGATGTCATAGACCAGAACATTCTATCTGTCTAGTCTAGACTCCCTCTCACACACAGAACATTCTATCTGTCTAGTCTAGACTCCCTCTCACACACAGAACATTCTATCTGTCTAGTCTAGACTCCCTCTCACACACAGAACATTCTATCTGTCTAGTCTAGACTCCCTCTCACACAGACATGCTGTGATGTCATAGACCAGAACATTCTATCTGTCTAGTCTAGACTCCCTCTCACACAGACATGCTGTGATGTCATAGACCAGAACATTCTATCTGTCTAGTCTAGACTCCCTCTCACACAGACATGCTGTGATGTCATAGACCAGAACATTCTATCTGTCTAGTCTAGACTCCCTCTCACACAGACATGCTGTGATGTCATAGACCAGAACATTCTATCTGTCTAGTCTAGACTCCCTCTCACACAGACATGCTGTGATGTCATGGACCAGAACATTCTATCTGTCTAGTCTAGACTCCCTCTCACACAGACATGCTGTGATGTCTTAGACCAGAACATTCTATCTGTCTAGTCTAGACTCCCTCTCACACAGACATGCTGTGATGTCATAGACCAGAACATTCTATCTGTCTAGTCTAGACTCCCTCTCACAAATACATGCTGTAATGTCATAGACCAGAACATTCTATCTGTCTAGTCTAGACTCCCTCTCACACAGACATGCTGTGATGTCATAGACCAGAACATTCTATCTGTCTAGTCTAGACTCCCTCTCACACCAGAACATTCTATCTGTCTAGTCTAGACTCCCTCTCACACCAGAACATTCTATCTGTCTAGTCTAGACTCCCTCTCACACCAGAACATTCTATCTGTCTAGTCTAGACTCCCTCTCACACACAGAACATTCTATCTGTCTAGTCTAGACTCCCTCTCACACACAGAACATTCTATCTGTCTAGTCTAGACTCCCTCTCACACACAGAACATTCTATCTGTCTAGTCTAGACTCCCTCTCACACACAGAACATTCTATCTGTCTAGTCTAGACTCCTTCTCACACAGACATGCTGTGATGTCATAGACCAGAACATTCTATCTGTCTAGTCTAGACTCCCTCTCACACAGACATGCTGTGATGTCATAGACCAGAACATTCTATCTGTCTAGTCTAGACTCCCTCTCACACAGACATGCTGTGATGTCATAGACCAGAACATTCTATCTGTCTAGTCTAGACTCCCTCTCACACCAGAACATTATATCTGTCTAGTCTAGACTCCCTCTCACACCAGAACATTCTATCTGTCTAGTCTAGACTCCCTCTCACACACAGAACATTCTATCTGTCCAGTCTAGACTCCCTCTCACACACAGAACATTCTATCTGTCTAGTCTAGACTCCTGTTATGTTTCTCAATAGGTTCTGTTATGTTTCGCAATAGGTTCTGGGTGTACACAATAATGTCGGATCCAGGTGCGGTGTAAGTAAAGAATGAGACGGAGATGTAATAAAATAAAGATTCTCTTTACTGAGACGTATGATTCATAGGTACAAACATAAACTCTTAGCCGGACAACAAAAAGGGGAGCAGTAGGGCTCAGCACGTAGGTAATAATAACTCAGGCACTGCGGTCAATAATAAAGTGCACGAAAACTAAAGATTGAGCAAAGGGCTCCAAAGGCGGTACAAGGTTGCAAACCAGCAAACAAAGTCAAAGTTCAAATTACGTTCCGGGTAACGGATACGTGAAGTGGTAATACATACACAGGGTTCTGAAGCATTCCATACGGTGTAACACAAGTGATCGACTGACAAGGGAACGAGGAAATGGGACACACCTAAATACACTGACAAACACTCACAGGTGACAACAATCATTCGATAATTAGTCCAGGGCTGGAGCATTGTCGCTCTTCGACCAGTAGGGGCGATGGGGAGTCATCTTCGCTGACCCCCCTTGTAACAGTGCCCCCCCCTGACGAACGGCACCAGAAGTTCACCCGGGTGCCTCGGGATGGAGCCGGCGAAAGTCCGTGATGAGGCTCGGATCTAGAATATCCCGCCGAGGCACCCAGGTACGCTCCTCAGGCCCATAACCCTCCCAGTCCACCAGGAATTGGAGACCCCTCCCCACCTTCCGGCAGTCAATAATCCTGTTAACCGTGTAGGCAGGTTGTCCATCAATGAGACGGGGCAGGGGGGCGGGGCGGGGTGGAGGGGCCATGGGGGAGAAAACAACGGGTTTGAGGAGTGAAACATGGAAGGTGGGGTGAACTCGCATGGAGGGTGGGAGTAGCAGTCTGTAGGCCACGGCGTTGACCCGCCGCACCACCTTAAACGGCCCCACGAAGCGAGGAGCCAGCTTGCGTGACTCCACCCGGAGGGGGAGGTCCCGGGTAGACAGCCAGACCCTCTGACCAGGACGGAAGACCGGGGCCGGACGGCGCCTGCGGTTGGCCTGGCGTTGGGACCTGTCCGAAGCCCGCACAAGCGCCGCCCTTACCCGCCTCCAGGTACGGCGACAGCGG
Organism: Nansenia antarctica; assembly: GCF_963989245.1. Classification (NCBI taxonomy): domain Eukaryota; kingdom Metazoa; phylum Chordata; class Actinopteri; order Argentiniformes; family Microstomatidae; genus Nansenia; species Nansenia antarctica. Next base: position 36,820,456 of record NC_137680.1, read on the forward strand.
CTGACATGGGCTTGGACCGATGGTACAGCTGCCTCCTCCTCCTGCTCCGGGAAAAGGGGGGGCTGATACCCGTACTGGCATTGGAAAGGGGAGAGGCCAGTGGAGGAGCAGAGGAGGGTGTTGTGGGCGTATTCAGCCCACGCCAGCCGCCGGTTCCATGTCGCCGGATTGCTGGAGACGTAGCACCTCAAGACCCCCTCCAGGTCCTGGTTGACGCGCTCCGTCTGCCCATTGGATTGGGGGTGGAACCCGGAGGACAGGCTGACGGAGGCGCCAAGGCTGGTGGCGAATGCCTTCCAGAACCTGGAGGCGAATTGAGGACCCCGGTCGGATACCATGTCCAGGGGTAGTCCGTGCACCCGGAAAACGTGCTGGACCACTAGCTCCGCCGTCTCTTGGGCCGTGGGGAGTTTGGGGAGGGGGATGAAGTGCGCCGCCTTGGAGAACCGGTCTACCACCACTAGTATGGCGGTGAACCCATCAGATGGGGGTAGACCCGATATGAAATCGAGGGCTATGTGCGACCAGGGACGTTTGGGGATGGACAGGGGGTGTAGGAGTCCCGGCGGCCGTTGCCGGGAGGCTTTACTGCGCGCGCATAGGGCACAGGCTGCCACAAACGCGCGCGTGTCCCCCTCCGCTGTGGGCCACCAGAACCTCCTTCGTATGAAGTCCAATGTCCTGGTGGCCCCTGGGTGACTGGTGAGGGAGGAGGCGTGCGCCCACTGCAGCAGTCGTGCACGCGCAGTCTTCGGAACGTAGAGCCTCCCCGGCGGACCCCCGCCCGGGTCAGGCTCCCGCCTCAGCGCTGTCCTCACTACCCTGTCGATTCCCCAGGACACGGGGGCGACGACCAGGCCAGTGGGGACGATCGAATCCGTACTCTCCACCAGGTCCACAGGATCGAACTGCCTCGACAGTGCATCGGGCTTGGTGTTTTTAGAGCCCGGTCGATAGGAGATCGTGAACTGGAACCTGGTGAAGAATAACGCCCACCTGGCCTGTCGGGAGTTGAGGCGTTTGGCCCCCTGGATATAGGCCAGGTTCTTGTGGTCCGTCCACACTATAAAAGGGTGCGCGGCCCCCTCCAACCAGTGCCTCCATTCCTCCAGCGCGAGTTTGATTGCAAGCAGCTCGCGGTTCCCCACGTCGTAGTTGCGCTCCGGCGCGGACAGCCTGCGCGAAAAAAAGGCACAGGGGTGAGTCTTATTGTCCTTGGCGCAGCGCTGTGACAAAACCGCCCCTACCGCAATGTCCGAGGCATCCACCTCCACAACAAAGGGTAGGGACGGGTTCGGGTGCACCAGGATGGGTGCTGAGGTGAAGCGCTGTTTTAATGCCGTGAACGCGGTGTCCGCCTCCGGGGACCAAGAAAAGGAGCGTAGGCTAGTCTGGGTGAGGGCTGTCAACGGGGCCGCTAAGGCGCTAAACCCGCGAATGAACCTCCTATAAAAGTTTGCGAAACCCAAAAAGCGTTGTAATTGTTTGAGAGAGGAGGGTCGGGGCCAGTCCAACACCGCACTGACCTTTCCGGGATCCATGAGTAGATTCCCCTTGTCCACCACGAAGCCCAGAAAGGAAACAGTGTCCACATGGAACTCGCACTTCTCCACTTTAACAAAAAGTTTGTGATGGAGAAGGCGTTCGAGCACCTGTCGCACATGGATTCGGTGTTGGGCTAGGTCCTTGGAGAAGATTAGAATGTCGTCGAGGTAGACGAAGACTGAGTGGTCGAGGAGGTCTCGTAGGACATCATTAACGAGCGCTTGAAATACCGCTGGCGCGTTGGCAAGGCCGAACGGCATTACTAAGTACTCGTAATGTCCTCTGGGGGTGTTAAAAGCTGTTTTCCACTCGTCCCCCTTCCGGATCCTCACTAAGTTGTACGCGTTTCGTAAGTCCAGCTTAGTGAAGACCCGGGCCCCCTGCAAGGACTCAAAGGCCGTCGTCATCAACGGAAGAGGGTATCTGTTTTTCACCGTGACGTTGTTCAACCCCCTATAGTCGATGCACGGCCGTTGCCCCCCGTCCTTCTTGGCCACAAAGAAAAACCCTGCACCCGCCGGGGAGGTGGAAGGGCGAATGTGGCCCGCGGCGAGTGCGTCGTCGATGTACTCCTTCATGGCCAGGGTCTCAGGACCGGAGAGGGAGAACAATCTCCCCCGAGGGGGCGTAGTGCCGGGCAGGAGGTCGATGGCACAGTCGTAAGTCCTGTGGGAGGGTAGTTCCCTAGCCCGCTGCTTGCTAAAAACCTCCCCCAGATCCCAATAGACCTGGGGAACGCCCACTACGGCCGGAGTCACTGGAATGTTTGTAGACCCCGCCGCTAGCGTGGAAAAGGGTCTAGGGGCTGTAGCTAGGGAGTGGGAAGGGACTGGGAATGGGGTTGGGGTTCTGGGAGGGTTAGTAATTCGCCCCGTGGACCAGTTAATGTTATGGTTGTGCACCGCCAGCCAGGGGTGCCCCAGGACCAGAGGACAGTCGGGAGACTCAATAATAAAAAACTGGATGAGCTCCCACTGTTCTTGCTCCACCTGGATGCGAATAGGTGGTGTGCACTGGGTCACGAAGCCGGTCCCCAGAGGCCGGCCGTCCAGGGCGCGGACCGGTAATGGAACGGGAAGGTCCTTTAGAGCTAGTCCCCACTCGTGGGCTAAGCCCGTGTGCATAAGGTTCCCCGCCGCCCCCGAGTCCACCAACGCCCACACCCGTCGTATGCGGCGTCCCCCCTCTATCGTTACCCCCAAAAAAGTCCGGTGATCGCCCATTGCGGAAGGTGACTCGTGGCTCACCAATGCCCCTCCCGACATTAGCGAGCCCTCCCGTTTCCCGGTTTCTCCGGGCACGTAGCGACTAGGTGTCCAGCCCGCCCGCAATACAGACAGCGCCCCTCTCTCTGACGCCGCTGTCGCTCGGTCTGAGACAGGCGTGCCGCTCCTAGCTGCATTGGCTCATCGTAGGTGGGTTCCTCCTCCATGAAGCCACTGGGTGGTCTCACACCCGGCGTTAGGTGGGAGGGCGCGCCCCTAGCCGAGCCTCTCTCGCGGTCCCGCTCCCGGCGTCTATTATCCACCCGCCGAGAGAGGTCGACTAAGTCGTCCAGCTGCTCAGGCAGCTCTCGGAAGGACAACTCGTCCTTCATGACCTCCGAGAGCCCCTGCGCATACAGGACGACCACAGCGCGCTCCTCCCACCCGGTCTCTCTGGCCAGGGTGCGGAACTCCACGGAATAGTCCGCCACCGTGCGATGACCCTGTCGACAGGCGGTGAGTCTCCTGCCTGCCTCGTAGGTAGAGAGTACCCGGGTGTGATCAAAGACTTTCCGCAGCTCTGCTATGAAGAGCTGGGAACTGGCACATATCGCTGTCCCCCTCTCCCACTCTGCCGTCGCCCAGGACAGGGCACGTCCCGTTAGCAGAGTGGTGATATAGGCCACCCGGGACTGCTCGGTGGGAAAGGAGGTCGGCTGTAGGTTGAAGACTAAGGTGCACTGTGTGGTGAACTCTCGGCAGCCCTCTGGACGTCCGTCGTACCTCTCTGGAGGTGGAAGGCGAGGCTCACGAGGTGTAGGCGGAGGTGTAGGGACCAGTAGTGGAGGTGGGACTGCTGCGGCGTTGGCTGCGGCGGCGACCCGTTCCGCGTTGTCCTGGCGGTCCACCAGGCTCGAGACGGTGAGGGACAGCTGGCTGAGATGTTCACCCATCTCCCGGAGGAGACGTTTATGCTGGGTCAGCATGGCACCTTGGGTGGCCAGTACGGTGCGAAGGTGTATTACATCCGCTGGATCCATAGTGGTCAGTCGATCTGTTATGTTTCTCAATAGGTTCTGTTATGTTTCGCAATAGGTTCTGGGTGTACACAATAATGTCGGATCCAGGTGCGGTGTAAGTAAAGAATGAGACGGAGATGTAATAAAATAAAGATTCTCTTTACTGAGACGTATGATTCATAGGTACAAACATAAACTCTTAGCCGGACAACAAAAAGGGGAGCAGTAGGGCTCAGCACGTAGGTAATAATAACTCAGGCACTGCGGTCAATAATAAAGTGCACAAAAACTAAAGATTGAGCAAAGGGCTCCAAAGGCGGTACAAGGTTGCAAACCAGCAAACAAAGTCAAAGTTCAAATTACGTTCCGGGTAACGGATACGTGAAGTGGTAATACATACACAGGGTTCTGAAGCATTCCATACGGTGTAACACAAGTGATCGACTGACAAGGGAACGAGGAAATGGGACACACCTAAATACACTGACAAACACTCACAGGTGACAACAATCATTCGATAATTAGTCCAGGGCTGGAGCATTGTCGCTCTTCGACCAGTAGGGGCGATGGGGAGTCATCTTCGCTGACCCCCCTTGTAACAGACTCCCTCTCACACACAGAACATTCTATCTGTCTAGTCTAGACTCCCTCTCACACACAGAACATTCTATCTGTCTAGTCTAGACTCCCTCTCACACAGACATGCTGTGATGTCATAGACCAGAACATTCTATCTGTCTAGTCTAGACTCCCTCTCACACAGACATGCTGTGATGTCATAGACCAGAACATTCTATCTGTCTAGTCTAGACTCCCTCTCACACAGACATGCTGTGATGTCATAGACCAGAACATTCTATCTGTCTAGTCTAGACTCCCTCTCACACAGACATGCTGTGATGTCATAGACCAGAACATTCAATCTGTCTAGTCTAGACTCCCTCTCACACAGACATGCTGTGATGTCATAGACCAGAACATTCTATCTGTCTAGTCTAGACTCCCTCTCACACACAGAACATTCTATCTGTCTAGTCTAGACTCCCTCTCACACACAGAACATTCTATCTGTCTAGTCTAGACTCCCTCTCACACACAGAACATTCTATCTGTCTAGTCTAGACTCCCTCTCACACACAGAACATTCTATCTGTCTAGTCTAGACTCCCTCTCACACAGACATGCTGTGATGTCATAGACCAGAACATTCTATCTGTCTAGTCTAGACTCCCTCTCACACAGACATGCTGTGATGTCATAGACCAGAACATTCTATCTGTCTAGTCTAGACTCCCTCTCACACAGACATGCTGTGATGTCATAGACCAGAACATTCTATCTGTCTAGTCTAGACTCCCTCTCACACAGACATGCTGTGATGTCTTAGACCAGAACATTCTATCTGTCTAGTCTAGACTCCCTCTCACACAGACATGCTGTGATGTCATAGACCAGAACATTCTATCTGTCTAGTCTAGACTCCCTCCCACACAGACATGCTGTGATGTCATAGACCAGAACATTCTATCTGTCTAGTCTAGACTCCCTCTCACACAGACATGCTGTGATGTCATAGACCAGAACATTCTATCTGTCTAGTCTAGACTCCCTCTCACACAGACATGCTGTGATGTCATAGACCAGAACATTCTATCTGTCTTGTCTAGACTCCCTCTCACACAGACATGCTGTGATGTCATAGACCAGAACATTATATCTGTCTAGTCTAGACTCCCTCTCACACAGACATGCTGTGATGTCATAGACCAGAACATTCTATCTGTCTAGTCTAGACTCCCTCTCACACCAGAACATTCTATCTGTCTAGTCTAGACTCCCTCTCACACCAGAACATTCTATCTGTCTAGTCTAGACTCCCTCTCACACCAGAACATTCTATCTGTCTAGTCTAGACCCCCCCTCACACCAGAACATTCTATCTGTCTAGTCTAGACTCCCTCTCACACACAGAACATTCTATCTGTCTAGTCTAGACTCCCTCTCACACACAGAACATTCTATCTGTCTAGTCTAGACTCCCTCTCACACAGACATGCTGTGATGTCATAGACCAGAACATTCTATCTGTCTAGTCTAGACTCCCTCTCACACAGACATGCTGTGATGTCATAGACCAGAACATTCTATCTGTCTAGTCTAGACTCCCTCTCACACAGACATGCTGTGATGTCATAGACCAGAACATTCTATCTGTCTAGTCTAGACTCCCTCTCACACAGACATGCTGTGATGTCATAGACCAGAACATTCTATCTGTCTAGTCTAGACTCCCTCTCACACAGACATGCTGTGATGTCATAGACCAGAACATTCTATCTGTCTAGTCTAGACTCCCTCTCACACAGACATGCTGTGATGTCATAGACCAGAACATTCTATCTGTCTAGTCTAGACTCCCTCTCACACAGACATGCTGTGATGTCATAGACCAGAACATTCTATCTGTCTAGTCTAGACTCCCTCTCACACAGACATGCTGTGATGTCATAGACCAGAACATTCTATCTGTCTAGTCTAGACTCCCTCTCACACCAGAACATTCTATCTGTCTAGTCTAGACTCCCTCTCACACCAGAACATTCTATCTGTCTAGTCTAGACTCCCTCTCACACCAGAACATTCTATCTGTCTAGTCTAGACTCCCTCTCACACACAGAACATTCTATCTGTCTAGTCTAGACTCCCTCTCACACACAGAACATTCTATCTGTCTAGTCTAGACTCCCTCTCACACAGACATGCTGTGATGTCATAGACCAGAACATTCTATCTGTCTAGTCTAGACTCCCTCTCACACAGACATGCTGTGATGTCATAGACCAGAACATTCTATCTGTCTAGTCTAGACTCCCTCTCACACAGACATGCTGTGATGTCATAGACCAGAACATTCTATCTGTCTAGTCTAGACTCCCTCTCACACCAGAACATTCTATCTGTCTAGTCTAGACTCCCTCTCACACCAGAACATTCTATCTGTCTAGTCTAGACTCCCTCTCACACCAGAACATTCTATCTGTCTAGTCTAGACTCCCTCTCACACAGACATGCTGTGATGTCTTAGACCAGAACATTCTATCTGTCTAGTCTAGACTCCCTCTCACACAGACATGCTGTGATGTCATAGACCAGAACATTCTATCTGTCTAGTCTAGACTCCCTCTCACAAAGACATGCTGTGATGTCATAGACCAGAACATTCTATCTGTCTAGTCTAGACTCCCTCTCACACAGACATGCTGTGATGTCATAGACCAGAACATTCTATCTGTCTAGTCTAGACTCCCTCTCACACCAGAACATTCTATCTGTCTAGTCTAGACTCCCTCTCACACCAGAACATTCTATCTGTCTAGTCTAGACTCCCTCTCACACCAGAACATTCTATCTGTCTAGTCTAGACTCCCTCTCACACACAGAACATTCTATCTGTCTAGTCTAGACTCCCTCTCACACACAGAACATTCTATCTGTCTAGTCTAGACTCCCTCTCACACACAGAACATTCTATCTGTCTAGTCTAGACTCCCTCTCACACACAGAACATTCTATCTGTCTAGTCTAGACTCCCTCTCACACAGACATGCTGTGATGTCATAGACCAGAACATTCTATCTGTCTAGTCTAGACTCCCTCTCACACAGACATGCTGTGATGTCATAGACCAGAACATTCTATCTGTCTAGTCTAGACTCCCTCTCACACAGACATGCTGTGATGTCATAGACCAGAACATTCTATCTGTCTAGTCTAGACTCCCTCTCACACCAGAACATTATATCTGTCTAGTCTAGACTCCCTCTCACACCAGAACATTCTATCTGTCTAGTCTAGACTCCCTCTCACACACAGAACATTCTATCTGTCCAGTCTAGACTCCCTCTCACACACAGAACATTCTATCTGTCTAGTCTAGACTCCCTCTCACACACAGAACATTCTATCTGTCTAGTCTAGACTCCCTCTCACACACAGAACATTCTATCTGTCTAGTCTAGACTCCCTCTCACACAGACATGCTGTGATGTCATAGACCAGAACATTCTATCTGTCTAGTCTAGACTCCCTCTCACACAGACATGCTGTGATGTCATAGACCAGAACATTCTATCTGTCTAGTCTAGACTCCCTCTCACACAGACATGCTGTGATGTCATAGACCAGAACATTCTATCTGTCTAGTCTAGACTCCCTCTCACACAGACATGCTGTGATGTCATAGACCAGAACATTCAATCTGTCTAGTCTAGACTCCCTCTCACACAGACATGCTGTGATGTCATAGACCAGAACATTCTATCTGTCTAGTCTAGACTCCCTCTCACACACAGAACATTCTATCTGTCTAGTCTAGACTCCCTCTCACACACAGAACATTCTATCTGTCTAGTCTAGACTCCCTCTCACACAGACATGCTGTGATGTCATAGACCAGAACATTCTATCTGTCTAGTCTAGACTCCCTCTCACACAGACATGCTGTGATGTCATAGACCAGAACATTCTATCTGTCTAGTCTAGACTCCCTCTCACACAGACATGCTGTGATGTCATAGACCAGAACATTCTATCTGTCTAGTCTAGACTCCCTCTCACACAGACATGCTGTGATGTCATAGACCAGAACATTCTATCTGTCTAGTCTAGACTCCCTCTCACACAGACATGCTGTGATGTCATAGACCAGAACATTCTATCTGTCTAGTCTAGACTCCCTCTCACACAGACATGCTGTGATGTCATAGACCAGAACATTCTATCTGTCTAGTCTAGACTCCCTCTCACACCAGAACATTCTATCTGTCTAGTCTAGACTCCCTCTCACACCAGAACATTCTATCTGTCTAGTCTAGACTCCCTCTCACACCAGAACATTCTATCTGTCTAGTCTAGACTCCCTCTCACACACAGAACATTCTATCTGTCTAGTCTAGACTCCCTCTCACACACAGAACATTCTATCTGTCTAGTCTAGACTCCCTCTCACACAGACATGCTGTGATGTCATAGACCAGAACATTCTATCTGTCTAGTCTAGACTCCCTCTCACACAGACATGCTGTGATGTCATAGACCAGAACATTCTATCTGTCTAGTCTAGACTCCCTCTCACACAGACATGCTGTGATGTCATAGACCAGAACATTCTATCTGTCTAGTCTAGACTCCCTCTCACACCAGAACATTCTATCTGTCTAGTCTAGACTCCCTCTCACACCAGAACATTCTATCTGTCTAGTCTAGACTCCCTCTCACACCAGAACATTCTATCTGTCTAGTCTAGACTCCCTCTCACACAGACATGCTGTGATGTCTTAGACCAGAACATTCTATCTGTCTAGTCTAGACTCCCTCTCACACAGACATGCTGTGATGTCATAGACCAGAACATTCTATCTGTCTAGTCTAGACTCCCTCTCACAAAGACATGCTGTGATGTCATAGACCAGAACATTCTATCTGTCTAGTCTAGACTCCCTCTCACACAGACATGCTGTGATGTCATAGACCAGAACATTCTATCTGTCTAGTCTAGACTCCCTCTCACACCAGAACATTATATCTGTCTAGTCTAGACTCCCTCTCACACCAGAACATTCTATCTGTCTAGTCTAGACTCCCTCTCACACACAGAACATTCTATCTGTCCAGTCTAGACTCCCTCTCACACACAGAACATTCTATCTGTCTAGTCTAGACTCCCTCTCACACACAGATCATTCTATCTGTCTAGTCTAGACTCCCTCTCACACACAGAACATTCTATCTGTCTAGTCTAGACTCCCTCTCACACAGACATGCTGTGATGTCATAGACCAGAACATTCTATCTGTCTAGTCTAGACTCCCTCTCACACAGACATGCTGTGATGTCATAGACCAGAACATTCTATCTGTCTAGTCTAGACTCCCTCTCACACAGACATGCTGTGATGTCATAGACCAGAACATTCTATCTGTCTAGTCTAGACTCCCTCTCACACAGACATGCTGTGATGTCATAGACCAGAACATTCAATCTGTCTAGTCTAGACTCCCTCTCACACAGACATGCTGTGATGTCATAGACCAGAACATTCTATCTGTCTAGTCTAGACTCCCTCTCACACACAGAACATTCTATCTGTCTAGTCTAGACTCCCTCTCACACACAGAACATTCTATCTGTCTAGTCTAGACTCCCTCTCACACACAGAACATTCTATCTGTCTAGTCTAGACTCCCTCTCACACACAGAACATTCTATCTGTCTAGTCTAGACTCCCTCTCACACAGACATGCTGTGATGTCATAGACCAGAACATTCTATCTGTCTAGTCTAGACTCCCTCTCACACAGACATGCTGTGATGTCATAGACCAGAACATTCTATCTGTCTAGTCTAGACTCCCTCTCACACAGACATGCTGTGATGTCATAGACCAGAACATTCTATCTGTCTAGTCTAGACTCCCTCTCACACAGACATGCTGTGATGTCATAGACCAGAACATTCTATCTGTCTAGTCTAGACTCCCTCTCACACAGACATGCTGTGATGTCATAGACCAGAACATTCTATCTGTCTAGTCTAGACTCCCTCTCACACAGACATGCTGTGATGTCTTAGACCAGAACATTCTATCTGTCTAGTCTAGACTCCCTCTCACACAGACATGCTGTGATGTCATAGACCAGAACATTCTATCTGTCTAGTCTAGACTCCCTCTCACAAAGACATGCTGTGATGTCATAGACCAGAACATTCTATCTGTCTAGTCTAGACTCCCTCTCACACAGACATGCTGTGATGTCATAGACCAGAACATTCTATCTGTCTAGTCTAGACTCCCTCTCACACCAGAACATTCTATCTGTCTAGTCTAGACTCCCTCTCACACCAGAACATTCTATCTGTCTAGTCTAGACTCCCTCTCACACCAGAACATTCTATCTGTCTAGTCTAGACTCCCTCTCACACACAGAACATTCTATCTGTCTAGTCTAGACTCCCTCTCACACATAGAACATTCTATCTGTCTAGTCTAGACTCCCTCTCACACACAGAACATTCTATCTGTCTAGTCTAGACTCCCTCTCACACACAGAACATTCTATCTGTCTAGTCTAGACTCCCTCTCACACAGACATGCTGTGATGTCATAGACCAGAACATTCTATCTGTCTAGTCTAGACTCCCTCTCACACAGACATGCTGTGATGTCATAGACCAGAACATTCTATCTGTCTAGTCTAGACTCCCTCTCACACAGACATGCTGTGATGTCATAGACCAGAACATTCTATCTGTCTAGTCTAGACTCCCTCTCACACCAGAACATTATATCTGTCTAGTCTAGACTCCCTCTCACACCAGAACATTCTATCTGTCTAGTCTAGACTCCCTCTCACACACAGAACATTCTATCTGTCTAATCTAGACTCCCTCTCACACAGACATGCTGTGATGTCATAGACCAGAACATTCTATCTGTCTAGTCTAGACTCCCTCTCACACAGACATGCTGTGATGTCATAGACCAGAACATTCTATCTGTCTAGTCTAGACTCCCTCTCACACAGACATGCTGTGATGTCATAGACCAGAACATTCTATCTGTCTAGTCTAGACTCCCTCTCACACAGACATGCTGTGATGTCATAGACCAGAACATTCAATCTGTCTAGTCTAGACTCCCTCTCACACAGACATGCTGTGATGTCATAGACCAGAACATTCTATCTGTCTAGTCTAGACTCCCTCTCACACACAGAACATTCTATCTGTCTAGTCTAGACTCCCTCTCACACACAGAACATTCTATCTGTCTAGTCTAGAATCCCTCTCACACACAGAACATTCTATCTGTCTAGTCTAGACTCCCTCTCACACACAGAACATTCTATCTGTCTAGTCTAGACTCCCTCTCACACAGACATGCTGTGATGTCATAGACCAGAACATTATATCTGTCTAGTCTAGACTCCCTCTCACACAGACATGCTGTGATGTCATAGACCAGAACATTATATCTGTCTAGTCTAGACTCCCTCTCACACAGACATGCTGTGATGTCATAGACCAGAACATTCTATCTGTCTAGTCTAGACTCCCTCTCACACAGACATGCTGTGATGTCATAGACCAGAACATTCTATCTGTCTAGTCTAGACTCCCTCTCACACCAGAACATTATATCTGTCTAGTCTAGACTCCCTCTCACACCAGAACATTCTATCTGTCTAGTCTAGACTCCCTCTCACACACAGAACATTCTATCTGTCTAGTCTAGACTCCCTCTCACACACAGAACATTCTATCTGTCTAGTCTAGACTCCCTCTCACACACAGAACATTCTATCTGTCTAGTCTAGACTCCCTCTCACACACAGAACATTCTATCTGTCTAGTCTAGACTCCCTCTCACACAGACATGCTGTGATGTCATAGACCAGAACATTCTATCTGTCTAGTCTAGACTCCCTCTCACACAGACATGCTGTGATGTCATAGACCAGAACATTCTATCTGTCTAGTCTAGACTCCCTCTCACACAGACATGCTGTGATGTCATAGACCAGAACATTCTATCTGTCTAGTCTAGACTCCCTCTCACACCAGAACATTATATCTGTCTAGTCTAGACTCCCTCTCACACCAGAACATTCTATCTGTCTAGTCTAGACTCCCTCTCACACACAGAACATTCTATCTGTCCAGTCTAGACTCCCTCTCACACACAGAACATTCTATCTGTCTAGTCTAGACTCCCTCTCACACACAGAACATTCTATCTGTCTAGTCTAGACTCCCTCTCACACACAGAACATTCTATCTGTCTAGTCTAGACTCCCTCTCACACAGACATGCTGTGATGTCATAGACCAGAACATTCTATCTGTCTAGTCTAGACTCCCTCTCACACAGACATGCTGTGATGTCATAGACCAGAACATTCTATCTGTCTAGTCTAGACTCCCTCTCACACAGACATGCTGTGATGTCATAGACCAGAACATTCTATCTGTCTAGTCTAGACTCCCTCTCACACAGACATGCTGTGATGTCATAGACCAGAACATTCAATCTGTCTAGTCTAGACTCCCTCTCACACAGACATGCTGTGATGTCATAGACCAGAACATTCTATCTGTCTAGTCTAGACTCCCTCTCACACACAGAACATTCTATCTGTCTAGTCTAGACTCCCTCTCACACACAGAACATTCTATCTGTCTAGTCTAGACTCCCTCTCACACACAGAACATTCTATCTGTCTAGTCTAGACTCCCTCTCACACACAGAACATTCTATCTGTCTAGTCTAGACTCCCTCTCACACAGACATGCTGTGATGTCATAGACCAGAACATTCTATCTGTCTAGTCTAGACTCCCTCTCACACAGACATGCTGTGATGTCATAGACCAGAACATTCTATCTGTCTAGTCTAGACTCCCTCTCACACAGACATGCTGTGATGTCATAGACCAGAACATTCTATCTGTCTAGTCTAGACTCCCTCTCACACAGACATGCTGTGATGTCATAGACCAGAACATTCTATCTGTCTAGTCTAGACTCCCTCTCACACAGACATGCTGTGATGTCATAGACCAGAACATTCTATCTGTCTAGTCTAGACTCCCTCTCACACAGACATGCTGTGATGTCTTAGACCAGAACATTCTATCTGTCTAGTCTAGACTCCCTCTCACACAGACATGCTGTGATGTCATAGACCAGAACATTCTATCTGTCTAGTCTAGACTCCCTCTCACAAAGACATGCTGTGATGTCATAGACCAGAACATTCTATCTGTCTAGTCTAGACTCCCTCTCACACAGACATGCTGTGATGTCATAGACTAGAACATTCTATCTGTCTAGTCTAGACTCCCTCTCACACCAGAACATTCTATCTGTCTAGTCTAGACTCCCTCTCACACCAGAACATTCTATCTGTCTAGTCTAGACTCCCTCTCACACCAGAACATTCTATCTGTCTAGTCTAGACTCCCTCTCACACACAGAACATTCTATCTGTCTAGTCTAGACTCCCTCTCACACATAGAACATTCTATCTGTCTAGTCTAGACTCCCTCTCACACACAGAACATTCTATCTGTCTAGTCTAGACTCCCTCTCACACACAGAACATTCTATCTGTCTAGTCTAGACTCCCTCTCACACAGACATGCTGTGATGTCATAGACCAGAACATTCTATCTGTCTAGTCTAGACTCCCTCTCACACAGACATGCTGTGATGTCATAGACCAGAACATTCTATCTGTCTAGTCTAGACTCCCTCTCACACAGACATGCTGTGATGTCATAGACCAGAACATTCTATCTGTCTAGTCTAGACTCCCTCTCACACCAGAACATTATATCTGTCTAGTCTAGACTCCCTCTCACACCAGAACATTCTATCTGTCTAGTCTAGACTCCCTCTCACACACAGAACATTCTATCTGTCTAATCTAGACTCCCTCTCACACAGACATGCTGTGATGTCATAGACCAGAACATTCTATCTGTCTAGTCTAGACTCCCTCTCACACAGACATGCTGTGATGTCATAGACCAGAACATTCTATCTGTCTAGTCTAGACTCCCTCTCACACAGACATGCTGTGATGTCATAGACCAGAACATTCTATCTGTCTAGTCTAGACTCCCTCTCACACAGACATGCTGTGATGTCATAGACCAGAACATTCAATCTGTCTAGTCTAGACTCCCTCTCACACAGACATGCTGTGATGTCATAGACCAGAACATTCTATCTGTCTAGTCTAGACTCCCTCTCACACACAGAACATTCTATCTGTCTAGTCTAGACTCCCTCTCACACACAGAACATTCTATCTGTCTAGTCTAGAATCCCTCTCACACACAGAACATTCTATCTGTCTAGTCTAGACTCCCTCTCACACACAGAACATTCTATCTGTCTAGTCTAGACTCCCTCTCACACAGACATGCTGTGATGTCATAGACCAGAACATTATATCTGTCTAGTCTAGACTCCCTCTCACACAGACATGCTGTGATGTCATAGACCAGAACATTCTATCTGTCTAGTCTAGACTCCCTCTCACACAGACATGCTGTGATGTCATAGACCAGAACATTCTATCTGTCTAGTCTAGACTCCCTCTCACACCAGAACATTATATCTGTCTAGTCTAGACTCCCTCTCACACCAGAACATTCTATCTGTCTAGTCTAGACTCCCTCTCACACACAGAACATTCTATCTGTCCAGTCTAGACTCCCTCTCACACACAGAACATTCTATCTGTCTAGTCTAGACTCCCTCTCACACACAGAACATTCTATCTGTCTAGTCTAGACTCCCTCTCACACACAGAACATTCTATCTGTCTAGTCTAGACTCCCTCTCACACAGACATGCTGTGATGTCATAGACCAGAACATTCTATCTGTCTAGTCTAGACTCCCTCTCACACAGACATGCTGTGATGTCATAGACCAGAACATTCTATCTGTCTAGTCTAGACTCCCTCTCACACAGACATGCTGTGATGTCATAGACCAGAACATTCTATCTGTCTAGTCTAGACTCCCTCTCACACAGACATGCTGTGATGTCATAGACCAGAACATTCAATCTGTCTAGTCTAGACTCCCTCTCACACAGACATGCTGTGATGTCATAGACCAGAACATTCTATCTGTCTAGTCTAGACTCCCTCTCACACACAGAACATTCTATCTGTCTAGTCTAGACTCCCTCTCACACACAGAACATTCTATCTGTCTAGTCTAGACTCCCTCTCACACACAGAACATTCTATCTGTCTAGTCTAGACTCCCTCTCACACACAGAACATTCTATCTGTCTAGTCTAGACTCCCTCTCACACAGACATGCTGTGATGTCGTAGACCAGAACATTCTATCTGTCTAGTCTAGACTCCCTCTCACACAGACATGCTGTGATGTCATAGACCAGAACATTCTATCTGTCTAGTCTAGACTCCCTCTCACACAGACATGCTGTGATGTCATAGACCAGAACATTCTATCTGTCTAGTCTAGACTCCCTCTCACACAGACATGCTGTGATGTCATAGATCAGAACATTCTATCTGTCTAGTCTAGACTCCCTCTCACACAGACATGCTGTGATGTCATAGACCAGAACATTCTATCTGTCTAGTCTAGACTCCCTCTCACACAGACATGCTGTGATGTCTTAGACCAGAACATTCTATCTGTCTAGTCTAGACTCCCTCTCACACAGACATGCTGTGATGTCATAGACCAGAACATTCTATCTGTCTAGTCTAGACTCCCTCTCACAAAGACATGCTGTGATGTCATAGACCAGAACATTCTATCTGTCTAGTCTAGACTCCCTCTCACACAGACATGCTGTGATGTCATAGACCAGAACATTCTATCTGTCTAGTCTAGACTCCCTCTCACACCAGAACATTCTATCTGTCTAGTCTAGACTCCCTCTCACACCAGAACATTCTATCTGTCTAGTCTAGACTCCCTCTCACACCAGAACATTCTATCTGTCTAGTCTAGACTCCCTCTCACACACAGAACATTCTATCTGTCTAGTCTAGACTCCCTCTCACACACAGAACATTCTATCTGTCTAGTCTAGACTCCCTCTCACACACAGAACATTCTATCTGTCTAGTCTAGACTCCCTCTCACACACAGAACATTCTATCTGTCTAGTCTAGACTCCCTCTCACACAGACATGCTGTGATGTCATAGACCAGAACATTCTATCTGTCTAGTCTAGATTCCCTCTCACACAGACATGCTGTGATGTCATAGACCAGAACATTCTATCTGTCTAGTCTAGACTCCCTCTCACACAGACATGCTGTGATGTCATAGACCAGAACATTCTATCTGTCTAGTCTAGACTCCCTCTCACACAGACATGCTGTGATGTCATAGACCAGAACATTCAATCTGTCTAGTCTAGACTCCCTCTCACACAGACATGCTGTGATGTCATAGACCAGAACATTCTATCTGTCTAGTCTAGACTCCCTCTCACACACAGAACATTCTATCTGTCTAGTCTAGACTCCCTCTCACACAGACATGCTGTGATGTCGTAGACCAGAACATTCTATCTGTCTAGTCTAGACTCCCTCTCACACAGACATGCTGTGATGTCATAGACCAGAACATTCTATCTGTCTAGTCTAGACTCCCTCTCACACAGACATGCTGTGATGTCATAGACCAGAACATTCTATCTGTCTAGTCTAGACTCCCTCTCACACAGACATGCTGTGATGTCATAGATCAGAACATTCTATCTGTCTAGTCTAGACTCCCTCTCACACAGACATGCTGTGATGTCATAGACCAGAACATTCTATCTGTCTAGTCTAGACTCCCTCTCACACAGACATGCTGTGATGTCTTAGACCAGAACATTCTATCTGTCTAGTCTAGACTCCCTCTCACACAGACATGCTGTGATGTCATAGACCAGAACATTCTATCTGTCTAGTCTAGACTCCCTCTCACAAAGACATGCTGTGATGTCATAGACCAGAACATTCTATCTGTCTAGTCTAGACTCCCTCTCACACAGACATGCTGTGATGTCATAGACCAGAACATTCTATCTGTCTAGTCTAGACTCCCTCTCACACCAGAACATTCTATCTGTCTAGTCTAGACTCCCTCTCACACCAGAACATTCTATCTGTCTAGTCTAGACTCCCTCTCACACCAGAACATTCTATCTGTCTAGTCTAGACTCCCTCTCACACACAGAACATTCTATCTGTCTAGTCTAGACTCCCTCTCACACACAGAACATTCTATCTGTCTAGTCTAGACTCCCTCTCACACACAGAACATTCTATCTGTCTAGTCTAGACTCCCTCTCACACACAGAACATTCTATCTGTCTAGTCTAGACTCCCTCTCACACAGACATGCTGTGATGTCATAGACCAGAACATTCTATCTGTCTAGTCTAGACTCCCTCTCACACAGACATGCTGTGATGTCATAGACCAGAACATTCTATCTGTCTAGTCTAGACTCCCTCTCACACAGACATGCTGTGATGTCATAGACCAGAACATTCTATCTGTCTAGTCTAGACTCCCTCTCACACCAGAACATTATATCTGTCTAGTCTAGACTCCCTCTCACACCAGAACATTCTATCTGTCTAGTCTAGACTCCCTCTCACACACAGAACATTCTATCTGTCCAGTCTAGACTCCCTCTCACACACAGAACATTCTATCTGTCTAGTCTAGACTCCCTCTCACACACAGAACATTCTATCTGTCTAGTCTAGACTCCCTCTCACACAGAACATTCTATCTGTCTAATCTAGACTCCCTCTCACACAGACATGCTGTGATGTCATAGACCAGAACATTCTATCTGTCTAGTCTAGACTCCCTCTCACACAGACATGCTGTGATGTCATAGACCAGAACATTCTATCTGTCTAGTCTAGACTCCCTCTCACACCAGAACATTATATCTGTCTAGTCTAGACTCCCTCTCACACCAGAACATTCTATCTGTCCAGTCTAGACTCCCTCTCACACACAGAACATTCTATCTGTCTAGTCTAGACTCCCTCTCACACACAGAACATTCTATCTGTCTAGTCTAGACTCCCTCTCACACACAGAACATTCTATCTGTCTAGTCTAGACTCCCTCTCACACAGACATGCTGTGATGTCATAGACCAGAACATTCTATCTGTCTAGTCTAGACTCCCTCTCACACAGACATGCTGTGATGTCATAGACCAGAACATTCTATCTGTCTAGTCTAGACTCCCTCTCACACAGACATGCTGTGATGTCATAGACCAGAACATTCTATCTGTCTAGTCTAGACTCCCTCTCACACCAGAACATTATATCTGTCTAGTCTAGACTCCCTCTCACACCAGAACATTCTATCTGTCTAGTCTAGACTCCCTCTCACACACAGAACATTCTATCTGTCCAGTCTAGACTCCCTCTCACACACAGAACATTCTATCTGTCTAGTCTAGACTCCCTCTCACACACAGAACATTCTATCTGTCTAGTCTAGACTCCCTCTCACACACAGAACATTCTATCTGTCTAGTCTAGACTCCCTCTCACACAGACATGCTGTGATGTCATAGACCAGAACATTCTATCTGTCTAGTCTAGACTCCCTCTCACACAGACATGCTGTGATGTCATAGACCAGAACATTCTATCTGTCTAGTCTAGACTCCCTCTCACACAGACATGCTGTGATGTCATAGACCAGAACATTCTATCTGTCTAGTCTAGACTCCCTCTCACACAGACATGCTGTGATGTCATAGACCAGAACATTCAATCTGTCTAGTCTAGACTCCCTCTCACACAGACATGCTGTGATGTCATAGACCAGAACATTCTATCTGTCTAGTCTAGACTCCCTCTCACACACAGAACATTCTATCTGTCTAGTCTAGACTCCCTCTCACACACAGAACATTCTATCTGTCTAGTCTAGACTCCCTCTCACACACAGAACATTCTATCTGTCTAGTCTAGACTCCCTCTCACACACAGAACATTCTATCTGTCTAGTCTAGACTCCCTCTCACACAGACATGCTGTGATGTCATAGACCAGAACATTCTATCTGTCTAGTCTAGACTCCCTCTCACACAGACATGCTGTGATGTCATAGACCAGAACATTCTATCTGTCTAGTCTAGACTCCCTCTCACACAGACATGCTGTGATGTCATAGACCAGAACATTCTATCTGTCTAGTCTAGACTCCCTCTCACACAGACATGCTGTGATGTCATAGACCAGAACATTCTATCTGTCTAGTCTAGACTCCCTCTCACACAGACATGCTGTGATGTCATAGACCAGAACATTCTATCTGTCTAGTCTAGACTCCCTCTCACACAGACATGCTGTGATGTCTTAGACCAGAACATTCTATCTGTCTAGTCTAGACTCCCTCTCACACAGACATGCTGTGATGTCATAGACCAGAACATTCTATCTGTCTAGTCTAGACTCCCTCTCACAAAGACATGCTGTGATGTCATAGACCAGAACATTCTATCTGTCTAGTCTAGACTCCCTCTCACACAGACATGCTGTGATGTCATAGACCAGAACATTCTATCTGTCTAGTCTAGACTCCCTCTCACACCAGAACATTCTATCTGTCTAGTCTAGACTCCCTCTCACACCAGAACATTCTATCTGTCTAGTCTAGACTCCCTCTCACACCAGAACATTCTATCTGTCTAGTCTAGACTCCCTCTCACACACAGAACATTCTATCTGTCTAGTCTAGACTCCCTCTCACACATAGAACATTCTATCTGTCTAGTCTAGACTCCCTCTCACACACAGAACATTCTATCTGTCTAGTCTAGACTCCCTCTCACACACAGAACATTCTATCTGTCTAGTCTAGACTCCCTCTCACACAGACATGCTGTGATGTCATAGACCAGAACATTCTATCTGTCTAGTCTAGACTCCCTCTCACACAGACATGCTGTGATGTCATAGACCAGAACATTCTATCTGTCTAGTCTAGACTCCCTCTCACACAGACATGCTGTGATGTCATAGACCAGAACATTCTATCTGTCTAGTCTAGACTCCCTCTCACACCAGAACATTATATCTGTCTAGTCTAGACTCCCTCTCACACCAGAACATTCTATCTGTCTAGTCTAGACTCCCTCTCACACACAGAACATTCTATCTGTCTAATCTAGACTCCCTCTCACACAGACATGCTGTGATGTCATAGACCAGAACATTCTATCTGTCTAGTCTAGACTCCCTCTCACACAGACATGCTGTGATGTCATAGACCAGAACATTCTATCTGTCTAGTCTAGACTCCCTCTCACACAGACATGCTGTGATGTCATAGACCAGAACATTCTATCTGTCTAGTCTAGACTCCCTCTCACACAGACATGCTGTGATGTCATAGACCAGAACATTCAATCTGTCTAGTCTAGACTCCCTCTCACACAGACATGCTGTGATGTCATAGACCAGAACATTCTATCTGTCTAGTCTAGACTCCCTCTCACACACAGAACATTCTATCTGTCTAGTCTAGACTCCCTCTCACACACAGAACATTCTATCTGTCTAGTCTAGAATCCCTCTCACACACAGAACATTCTATCTGTCTAGTCTAGACTCCCTCTCACACACAGAACATTCTATCTGTCTAGTCTAGACTCCCTCTCACACAGACATGCTGTGATGTCATAGACCAGAACATTATATCTGTCTAGTCTAGACTCCCTCTCACACAGACATGCTGTGATGTCATAGACCAGAACATTCTATCTGTCTAGTCTAGACTCCCTCTCACACAGACATGCTGTGATGTCATAGACCAGAACATTCTATCTGTCTAGTCTAGACTCCCTCTCACACCAGAACATTATATCTGTCTAGTCTAGACTCCCTCTCACACCAGAACATTCTATCTGTCTAGTCTAGACTCCCTCTCACACACAGAACATTCTATCTGTCCAGTCTAGACTCCCTCTCACACACAGAACATTCTATCTGTCTAGTCTAGACTCCCTCTCACACACAGAACATTCTATCTGTCTAGTCTAGACTCCCTCTCACACACAGAACATTCTATCTGTCTAGTCTAGACTCCCTCTCACACAGACATGCTGTGATGTCGTAGACCAGAACATTCTATCTGTCTAGTCTAGACTCCCTCTCACACAGACATGCTGTGATGTCATAGACCAGAACATTCTATCTGTCTAGTCTAGACTCCCTCTCACACAGACATGCTGTGATGTCATAGACCAGAACATTCTATCTGTCTAGTCTAGACTCCCTCTCACACAGACATGCTGTGATGTCATAGATCAGAACATTCTATCTGTCTAGTCTAGACTCCCTCTCACACAGACATGCTGTGATGTCATAGACCAGAACATTCTATCTGTCTAGTCTAGACTCCCTCTCACACAGACATGCTGTGATGTCTTAGACCAGAACATTCTATCTGTCTAGTCTAGACTCCCTCTCACACAGACATGCTGTGATGTCATAGACCAGAACATTCTATCTGTCTAGTCTAGACTCCCTCTCACAAAGACATGCTGTGATGTCATAGACCAGAACATTCTATCTGTCTAGTCTAGACTCCCTCTCACACAGACATGCTGTGATGTCATAGACCAGAACATTCTATCTGTCTAGTCTAGACTCCCTCTCACACCAGAACATTCTATCTGTCTAGTCTAGACTCCCTCTCACACCAGAACATTCTATCTGTCTAGTCTAGACTCCCTCTCACACCAGAACATTCTATCTGTCTAGTCTAGACTCCCTCTCACACACAGAACATTCTATCTGTCTAGTCTAGACTCCCTCTCACACACAGAACATTCTATCTGTCTAGTCTAGACTCCCTCTCACACACAGAACATTCTATCTGTCTAGTCTAGACTCCCTCTCACACACAGAACATTCTATCTGTCTAGTCTAGACTCCCTCTCACACAGACATGCTGTGATGTCATAGACCAGAACATTCTATCTGTCTAGTCTAGACTCCCTCTCACACAGACATGCTGTGATGTCATAGACCAGAACATTCTATCTGTCTAGTCTAGACTCCCTCTCACACAGACATGCTGTGATGTCATAGACCAGAACATTCTATCTGTCTAGTCTAGACTCCCTCTCACACCAGAACATTATATCTGTCTAGTCTAGACTCCCTCTCACACCAGAACATTCTATCTGTCTAGTCTAGACTCCCTCTCACACACAGAACATTCTATCTGTCCAGTCTAGACTCCCTCTCACACACAGAACATTCTATCTGTCTAGTCTAGACTCCCTCTCACACACAGAACATTCTATCTGTCTAGTCTAGACTCCCTCTCACACACAGAACATTCTATCTGTCTAATCTAGACTCCCTCTCACACAGACATGCTGTGATGTCATAGACCAGAACATTCTATCTGTCTAGTCTAGACTCCCTCTCACACAGACATGCTGTGATGTCATAGACCAGAACATTCTATCTGTCTAGTCTAGACTCCCTCTCACACCAGAACATTATATCTGTCTAGTCTAGACTCCCTCTCACACCAGAACATTCTATCTGTCTAGTCTAGACTCCCTCTCACACACAGAACATTCTATCTGTCCAGTCTAGACTCCCTCTCACACACAGAACATTCTATCTGTCTAGTCTAGACTCCCTCTCACACACAGAACATTCTATCTGTCTAGTCTAGACTCCCTCTCACACACAGAACATTCTATCTGTCTAGTCTAGACTCCCTCTCACACAGACATGCTGTGATGTCATAGACCAGAACATTCTATCTGTCTAGTCTAGACTCCCTCTCACACAGACATGCTGTGATGTCATAGACCAGAACATTCTATCTGTCTAGTCTAGACTCCCTCTCACACAGACATGCTGTGATGTCATAGACCAGAACATTCTATCTGTCTAGTCTAGACTCCCTCTCACACCAGAACATTATATCTGTCTAGTCTAGACTCCCTCTCACACCAGAACATTCTATCTGTCTAGTCTAGACTCCCTCTCACACACAGAACATTCTATCTGTCCAGTCTAGACTCCCTCTCACACACAGAACATTCTATCTGTCTAGTCTAGACTCCCTCTCACACACAGAACATTCTATCTGTCTAGTCTAGACTCCCTCTCACACACAGAACATTCTATCTGTCTAGTCTAGACTCCCTCTCACACAGACATGCTGTGATGTCATAGACCAGAACATTCTATCTGTCTAGTCTAGACTCCCTCTCACACAGACATGCTGTGATGTCATAGACCAGAACATTCTATCTGTCTAGTCTAGACTCCCTCTCACACAGACATGCTGTGATGTCATAGACCAGAACATTCTATCTGTCTAGTCTAGACTCCCTCTCACACAGACATGCTGTGATGTCATAGACCAGAACATTCAATCTGTCTAGTCTAGACTCCCTCTCACACAGACATGCTGTGATGTCATAGACCAGAACATTCTATCTGTCTAGTCTAGACTCCCTCTCACACACAGAACATTCTATCTGTCTAGTCTAGACTCCCTCTCACACACAGAACATTCTATCTGTCTAGTCTAGACTCCCTCTCACACACAGAACATTCTATCTGTCTAGTCTAGACTCCCTCTCACACACAGAACATTCTATCTGTCTAGTCTAGACTCCCTCTCACACAGACATGCTGTGATGTCATAGACCAGAACATTCTATCTGTCTAGTCTAGACTCCCTCTCACACAGACATGCTGTGATGTCATAGACCAGAACATTCTATCTGTCTAGTCTAGACTCCCTCTCACACAGACATGCTGTGATGTCATAGACCAGAACATTCTATCTGTCTAGTCTAGACTCCCTCTCACACAGACATGCTGTGATGTCATAGACCAGAACATTCTATCTGTCTAGTCTAGACTCCCTCTCACACAGACATGCTGTGATGTCATAGACCAGAACATTCTATCTGTCTAGTCTAGACTCCCTCTCACACAGACATGCTGTGATGTCTTAGACCAGAACATTCTATCTGTCTAGTCTAGACTCCCTCTCACACAGACATGCTGTGATGTCATAGACCAGAACATTCTATCTGTCTAGTCTAGACTCCCTCTCACAAAGACATGCTGTGATGTCATAGACCAGAACATTCTATCTGTCTAGTCTAGACTCCCTCTCACACAGACATGCTGTGATGTCATAGACCAGAACATTCTATCTGTCTAGTCTAGACTCCCTCTCACACCAGAACATTCTATCTGTCTAGTCTAGACTCCCTCTCACACCAGAACATTCTATCTGTCTAGTCTAGACTCCCTCTCACACCAGAACATTCTATCTGTCTAGTCTAGACTCCCTCTCACACACAGAACATTCTATCTGTCTAGTCTAGACTCCCTCTCACACATAGAACATTCTATCTGTCTAGTCTAGACTCCCTCTCACACACAGAACATTCTATCTGTCTAGTCTAGACTCCCTCTCACACACAGAACATTCTATCTGTCTAGTCTAGACTCCCTCTCACACAGACATGCTGTGATGTCATAGACCAGAACATTCTATCTGTCTAGTCTAGACTCCCTCTCACACAGACATGCTGTGATGTCATAGACCAGAACATTCTATCTGTCTAGTCTAGACTCCCTCTCACACAGACATGCTGTGATGTCATAGACCAGAACATTCTATCTGTCTAGTCTAGACTCCCTCTCACACCAGAACATTATATCTGTCTAGTCTAGACTCCCTCTCACACCAGAACATTCTATCTGTCTAGTCTAGACTCCCTCTCACACACAGAACATTCTATCTGTCTAATCTAGACTCCCTCTCACACAGACATGCTGTGATGTCATAGACCAGAACATTCTATCTGTCTAGTCTAGACTCCCTCTCACACAGACATGCTGTGATGTCATAGACCAGAACATTCTATCTGTCTAGTCTAGACTCCCTCTCACACAGACATGCTGTGATGTCATAGACCAGAACATTCTATCTGTCTAGTCTAGACTCCCTCTCACACAGACATGCTGTGATGTCATAGACCAGAACATTCAATCTGTCTAGTCTAGACTCCCTCTCACACAGACATGCTGTGATGTCATAGACCAGAACATTCTATCTGTCTAGTCTAGACTCCCTCTCACACACAGAACATTCTATCTGTCTAGTCTAGACTCCCTCTCACACACAGAACATTCTATCTGTCTAGTCTAGAATCCCTCTCACACACAGAACATTCTATCTGTCTAGTCTAGACTCCCTCTCACACACAGAACATTCTATCTGTCTAGTCTAGACTCCCTCTCACACAGACATGCTGTGATGTCATAGACCAGAACATTATATCTGTCTAGTCTAGACTCCCTCTCACACAGACATGCTGTGATGTCATAGACCAGAACATTCTATCTGTCTAGTCTAGACTCCCTCTCACACAGACATGCTGTGATGTCATAGACCAGAACATTCTATCTGTCTAGTCTAGACTCCCTCTCACACCAGAACATTATATCTGTCTAGTCTAGACTCCCTCTCACACCAGAACATTCTATCTGTCTAGTCTAGACTCCCTCTCACACACAGAACATTCTATCTGTCCAGTCTAGACTCCCTCTCACACACAGAACATTCTATCTGTCTAGTCTAGACTCCCTCTCACACACAGAACATTCTATCTGTCTAGTCTAGACTCCCTCTCACACACAGAACATTCTATCTGTCTAGTCTAGACTCCCTCTCACACAGACATGCTGTGATGTCATAGACCAGAACATTCTATCTGTCTAGTCTAGACTCCCTCTCACACAGACATGCTGTGATGTCATAGACCAGAACATTCTATCTGTCTAGTCTAGACTCCCTCTCACACAGACATGCTGTGATGTCATAGACCAGAACATTCTATCTGTCTAGTCTAGACTCCCTCTCACACAGACATGCTGTGATGTCATAGACCAGAACATTCAATCTGTCTAGTCTAGACTCCCTCTCACACAGACATGCTGTGATGTCATAGACCAGAACATTCTATCTGTCTAGTCTAGACTCCCTCTCACACACAGAACATTCTATCTGTCTAGTCTAGACTCCCTCTCACACACAGAACATTCTATCTGTCTAGTCTAGACTCCCTCTCACACACAGAACATTCTATCTGTCTAGTCTAGACTCCCTCTCACACACAGAACATTCTATCTGTCTAGTCTAGACTCCCTCTCACACAGACATGCTGTGATGTCGTAGACCAGAACATTCTATCTGTCTAGTCTAGACTCCCTCTCACACAGACATGCTGTGATGTCATAGACCAGAACATTCTATCTGTCTAGTCTAGACTCCCTCTCACACAGACATGCTGTGATGTCATAGACCAGAACATTCTATCTGTCTAGTCTAGACTCCCTCTCACACAGACATGCTGTGATGTCATAGATCAGAACATTCTATCTGTCTAGTCTAGACTCCCTCTCACACAGACATGCTGTGATGTCATAGACCAGAACATTCTATCTGTCTAGTCTAGACTCCCTCTCACACAGACATGCTGTGATGTCTTAGACCAGAACATTCTATCTGTCTAGTCTAGACTCCCTCTCACACAGACATGCTGTGATGTCATAGACCAGAACATTCTATCTGTCTAGTCTAGACTCCCTCTCACAAAGACATGCTGTGATGTCATAGACCAGAACATTCTATCTGTCTAGTCTAGACTCCCTCTCACACAGACATGCTGTGATGTCATAGACCAGAACATTCTATCTGTCTAGTCTAGACTCCCTCTCACACCAGAACATTCTATCTGTCTAGTCTAGACTCCCTCTCACACCAGAACATTCTATCTGTCTAGTCTAGACTCCCTCTCACACCAGAACATTCTATCTGTCTAGTCTAGACTCCCTCTCACACACAGAACATTCTATCTGTCTAGTCTAGACTCCCTCTCACACACAGAACATTCTATCTGTCTAGTCTAGACTCCCTCTCACACACAGAACATTCTATCTGTCTAGTCTAGACTCCCTCTCACACACAGAACATTCTATCTGTCTAGTCTAGACTCCCTCTCACACAGACATGCTGTGATGTCATAGACCAGAACATTCTATCTGTCTAG
This sequence comes from Nansenia antarctica, assembly GCF_963989245.1. Classification (NCBI taxonomy): domain Eukaryota; kingdom Metazoa; phylum Chordata; class Actinopteri; order Argentiniformes; family Microstomatidae; genus Nansenia; species Nansenia antarctica. Next base: position 36,847,935 of record NC_137680.1, read on the forward strand.
TCTAGATTCCCTCTCACACAGACATGCTGTGATGTCATAGACCAGAACATTATATCTGTCTAGTCTAGACTCCCTCTCACACAGACATGCTGTGATGTCATAGACCAGAACATTCTATCTGTCTAGTCTAGACTCCCTCTCACACAGACATGCTGTGATGTCATAGACCAGAACATTCAATCTGTCTAGTCTAGACTCCCTCTCACACAGACATGCTGTGATGTCATAGACCAGAACATTCTATCTGTCTAGTCTAGACTCCCTCTCACACACAGAACATTCTATCTGTCTAGTCTAGACTCCCTCTCACACAGACATGCTGTGATGTCGTAGACCAGAACATTCTATCTGTCTAGTCTAGACTCCCTCTCACACAGACATGCTGTGATGTCATAGACCAGAACATTCTATCTGTCTAGTCTAGACTCCCTCTCACACAGACATGCTGTGATGTCATAGACCAGAACATTCTATCTGTCTAGTCTAGACTCCCTCTCACACAGACATGCTGTGATGTCATAGATCAGAACATTCTATCTGTCTAGTCTAGACTCCCTCTCACACAGACATGCTGTGATGTCATAGACCAGAACATTCTATCTGTCTAGTCTAGACTCCCTCTCACACAGACATGCTGTGATGTCTTAGACCAGAACATTCTATCTGTCTAGTCTAGACTCCCTCTCACACAGACATGCTGTGATGTCATAGACCAGAACATTCTATCTGTCTAGTCTAGACTCCCTCTCACAAAGACATGCTGTGATGTCATAGACCAGAACATTCTATCTGTCTAGTCTAGACTCCCTCTCACACAGACATGCTGTGATGTCATAGACCAGAACATTCTATCTGTCTAGTCTAGACTCCCTCTCACACCAGAACATTCTATCTGTCTAGTCTAGACTCCCTCTCACACCAGAACATTCTATCTGTCTAGTCTAGACTCCCTCTCACACCAGAACATTCTATCTGTCTAGTCTAGACTCCCTCTCACACACAGAACATTCTATCTGTCTAGTCTAGACTCCCTCTCACACACAGAACATTCTATCTGTCTAGTCTAGACTCCCTCTCACACACAGAACATTCTATCTGTCTAGTCTAGACTCCCTCTCACACACAGAACATTCTATCTGTCTAGTCTAGACTCCCTCTCACACAGACATGCTGTGATGTCATAGACCAGAACATTCTATCTGTCTAGTCTAGACTCCCTCTCACACAGACATGCTGTGATGTCATAGACCAGAACATTCTATCTGTCTAGTCTAGACTCCCTCTCACACAGACATGCTGTGATGTCATAGACCAGAACATTCTATCTGTCTAGTCTAGACTCCCTCTCACACCAGAACATTATATCTGTCTAGTCTAGACTCCCTCTCACACCAGAACATTCTATCTGTCTAGTCTAGACTCCCTCTCACACACAGAACATTCTATCTGTCCAGTCTAGACTCCCTCTCACACACAGAACATTCTATCTGTCTAGTCTAGACTCCCTCTCACACACAGAACATTCTATCTGTCTAGTCTAGACTCCCTCTCACACACAGAACATTCTATCTGTCTAATCTAGACTCCCTCTCACACAGACATGCTGTGATGTCATAGACCAGAACATTCTATCTGTCTAGTCTAGACTCCCTCTCACACAGACATGCTGTGATGTCATAGACCAGAACATTCTATCTGTCTAGTCTAGACTCCCTCTCACACAGACATGCTGTGATGTCATAGACCAGAACATTCTATCTGTCTAGTCTAGACTCCCTCTCACACAGACATGCTGTGATGTCATAGACCAGAACATTCTATCTGTCTAGTCTAGACTCCCTCTCACACAGACATGCTGTGATGTCATAGACCAGAACATTCTATCTGTCTAGTCTAGACTCCCTCTCACACCAGAACATTATATCTGTCTAGTCTAGACTCCCTCTCACACCAGAACATTCTATCTGTCTAGTCTAGACTCCCTCTCACACACAGACCATTCTATCTGTCCAGTCTAGACTCCCTCTCACACACAGAACATTCTATCTGTCTAGTCTAGACTCCCTCTCACACACAGAGCATTCTATCTGTCTAGTCTAGACTCCCTCTCACACACAGAACATTCTATCTGTCTAGTCTAGACTCCCTCTCACACAGACATGCTGTGATGTCATAGACCAGAACATTCTATCTGTCTAGTCTAGACTCCCTCTCACACAGACATGCTGTGATGTCATAGACCAGAACATTCTATCTGTCTAGTCTAGACTCCCTCTCACACAGACATGCTGTGATGTCATAGACCAGAACATTCTATCTGTCTAGTCTAGACTCCCTCTCACACAGACATGCTGTGATGTCATAGACCAGAACATTCAATCTGTCTAGTCTAGACTCCCTCTCACACAGACATGCTGTGATGTCATAGACCAGAACATTCTATCTGTCTAGTCTAGACTTCCTCTCACACAGACATGCTGTGATGTCATAGACCAGAACATTCTATCTGTCTAGTCTAGACTCCCTCTCACACCAGAACATTCTATCTATCTGTCTAGTCTAGACTCCCTCTCACACCAGAACATTCTATCTGTCTAGTCTAGACTCCCTCTCACACACAGAACATTCTATCTGTCTAGTCTAGACTCCCTCTCACACACAGAACATTCTATCTGTCTAGTCTAGACTCCCTCTCACACACAGAACATTATATCTGTCTAGTCTAGACTCCCTCTCACACACATAACATTCTATCTGTCTAGTCTAGACTCCCTCTCACACAGACATGCTATGATGTCATAGACCAGAACATTCTATCTGTCTAGTCTAGACTTCCTCTCACACAGACATGCTGTGATGTCATAGACCAGAACATTCTATCTGTCTAGTCTAGACTCCCTCTCACACACAGAACATTCTATCTGTCTAGTCTAGACTCCCTCTCACACACAGAACATTCTATCTGTCTAGTCTAGACTCCCTCTCACACACAGAACATTCTATCTGTCTAGTCTAGACTCCCTCTCACACAGACATGCTGTGATGTCGTAGACCAGAACATTCTATCTGTCTAGTCTAGACTCCCTCTCACACAGACATGCTGTGATGTCATAGACCAGAACATTCTATCTGTCTAGTCTAGACTCCCTCTCACACAGACATGCTGTGATGTCATAGACCAGAACATTCTATCTGTCTAGTCTAGACTCCCTCTCACACAGACATGCTGTGATGTCATAGATCAGAACATTCTATCTGTCTAGTCTAGACTCCCTCTCACACAGACATGCTGTGATGTCATAGACCAGAACATTCTATCTGTCTAGTCTAGACTCCCTCTCACACAGACATGCTGTGATGTCTTAGACCAGAACATTCTATCTGTCTAGTCTAGACTCCCTCTCACACAGACATGCTGTGATGTCATAGACCAGAACATTCTATCTGTCTAGTCTAGACTCCCTCTCACAAAGACATGCTGTGATGTCATAGACCAGAACATTCTATCTGTCTAGTCTAGACTCCCTCTCACACAGACATGCTGTGATGTCATAGACCAGAACATTCTATCTGTCTAGTCTAGACTCCCTCTCACACCAGAACATTCAATCTGTCTAGTCTAGACTCCCTCTCACACCAGAACATTCTATCTGTCTAGTCTAGACTCCCTCTCACACCAGAACATTCTATCTGTCTAGTCTAGACTCCCTCTCACACACAGAACATTCTATCTGTCTAGTCTAGACTCCCTCTCACACACAGAACATTCTATCTGTCTAGTCTAGACTCCCTCTCACACACAGAACATTCTATCTGTCTAGTCTAGACTCCCTCTCACACACAGAACATTCTATCTGTCTAGTCTAGACTCCCTCTCACACAGACATGCTGTGATGTCATAGACCAGAACATTCTATCTGTCTAGTCTAGACTCCCTCTCACACAGACATGCTGTGATGTCATAGACCAGAACATTCTATCTGTCTAGTCTAGACTCCCTCTCACACAGACATGCTGTGATGTCATAGACCAGAACATTCTATCTGTCTAGTCTAGACTCCCTCTCACACCAGAACATTATATCTGTCTAGTCTAGACTCCCTCTCACACCAGAACATTCTATCTGTCTAGTCTAGACTCCCTCTCACACACAGAACATTCTATCTGTCCAGTCTAGACTCCCTCTCACACACAGAACATTCTATCTGTCTAGTCTAGACTCCCTCTCACACACAGAACATTCTATCTGTCTAGTCTAGACTCCCTCTCACACACAGAACATTCTATCTGTCTAATCTAGACTCCCTCTCACACAGACATGCTGTGATGTCATAGACCAGAACATTCTATCTGTCTAGTCTAGACTCCCTCTCACACAGACATGCTGTGATGTCATAGACCAGAACATTCTATCTGTCTAGTCTAGACTCCCTCTCACACAGACATGCTGTGATGTCATAGACCAGAACATTCTATCTGTCTAGTCTAGACTCCCTCTCACACAGACATGCTGTGATGTCATAGACCAGAACATTCTATCTGTCTAGTCTAGACTCCCTCTCACACAGACATGCTGTGATGTCATAGACCAGAACATTCTATCTGTCTAGTCTAGACTCCCTCTCACACCAGAACATTATATCTGTCTAGTCTAGACTCCCTCTCACACCAGAACATTCTATCTGTCTAGTCTAGACTCCCTCTCACACACAGACCATTCTATCTGTCCAGTCTAGACTCCCTCTCACACACAGAACATTCTATCTGTCTAGTCTAGACTCCCTCTCACACACAGAGCATTCTATCTGTCTAGTCTAGACTCCCTCTCACACACAGAACATTCTATCTGTCTAGTCTAGACTCCCTCTCACACAGACATGCTGTGATGTCATAGACCAGAACATTCTATCTGTCTAGTCTAGACTCCCTCTCACACAGACATGCTGTGATGTCATAGACCAGAACATTCTATCTGTCTAGTCTAGACTCCCTCTCACACAGACATGCTGTGATGTCATAGACCAGAACATTCTATCTGTCTAGTCTAGACTCCCTCTCACACAGACATGCTGTGATGTCATAGACCAGAACATTCAATCTGTCTAGTCTAGACTCCCTCTCACACAGACATGCTGTGATGTCATAGACCAGAACATTCTATCTGTCTAGTCTAGACTTCCTCTCACACAGACATGCTGTGATGTCATAGACCAGAACATTCTATCTGTCTAGTCTAGACTCCCTCTCACACCAGAACATTCTATCTATCTGTCTAGTCTAGACTCCCTCTCACACCAGAACATTCTATCTGTCTAGTCTAGACTCCCTCTCACACACAGAACATTCTATCTGTCTAGTCTAGACTCCCTCTCACACACAGAACATTCTATCTGTCTAGTCTAGACTCCCTCTCACACACAGAACATTATATCTGTCTAGTCTAGACTCCCTCTCACACACATAACATTCTATCTGTCTAGTCTAGACTCACTCTCACACAGACATGCTGTGATGTCATAGACCAGAACATTATATCTGTCTAGTCTAGACTCCCTCCCACACAGACATGCTGTGATGTCATAGACCAGAACATTCTATCTGTCTAGTCTAGACTCCCTCTCACACAGACATGCTGTGATGTCATAGACCAGAACATTCTATCTGTCTAGTCTAGACTCCCTCTCACACAGACATGCTGTGATGTCATAGACCAGAACATTCTATCTGTCTAGTCTAGACTCCCTCTCACACAGACATGTTGTGATGTCATAGACCAGAACATTCTATCTGTCTAGTCTAGACTCCCTCTCACACAGACAAGCTGTGATGTCATAGACCAGAACATTCTATCTGTCTAGTCTAGACTCCCTCTCACACCAGAACATTCTATCTGTCTAGTCTAGACTCCCTCTCACACCAGAACATTCTATCTGTCTTGTCTAGACTCCCTCTCACACACAGAACATTCTATCTGTCTAGTCTAGACTCCCTCTCACACACAGAACATTCTATCTGTCTAGTCTAGACTCCCTCTCACACAGACATGCTGTGATGTCATAGACCAGAACATTCTATCTGTCTAGTCTAGACTCCCTCTCACACAGACATGCTGTGATGTCATAGACCAGAACATTCTATCTGTCTAGTCTAGACTCCCTCTCACACCAGAACATTCTATCTGTCTAGTCTAGACTCCCTCTCACACCAGAACATTCTATCTGTCTAGTCTAGACTCCCTCTCACACCAGAACATTCTATCTGTCTAGTCTAGACTCCCTCTTACACACAGAACATTCTATCTGTCTAGTCTAGACTCCCTCTCACACACAGAACATTCTATCTGTCTAGTCTCCCTCTCACACAGACATGCTGTGATGTCATAGACCAGAACATTCTATTTGTCTAGTCTAGACTCCCTCTCACACAGACATGCTGTGATGTCATAGACCAGAACATTCTATCTGTCTAGTCTAGACTCCCTCTCACACAGACATGCTGTGATGTCATAGACCAGAACATTCTATCTGTCTAGTCTAGACTCCCTCTCACACCAGAACATTCTATCTGTCTAGTCTAGACTCCCTCTCACACCAGAACATTCTATCTGTCTAGTCTAGACTCCCTCTCACTCCAGAACATTCTATCTGTCTAGTCTAGACTCCCTCTCACACACAGAACATTCTATCTGTCTAGTCTAGACTCCCTCTCACACACACAGAACATTCTATCTGTCTAGTCTAGACTCCCTCTCACACAGACATAATGTGATGTCATAGACCAGAACATTCTATCTGTCTAGTCTAGACTCCCTCTCACACAGACATGCTGTGATGTCATAGACCAGAACATTCTATCTGTCTAGTCTAGACTCCCTCTCACCCCAGAACATTCTATCTGTCTAGTCTAGACTCCCTCTCACACCAGAACATTCTATCTGTCTAGTCTAGACTCCCTCTCACACCAGAACATTCTATCTGTCTAGTCTAGACTCCCTCTCACACACAGAACATTCTATCTGTCTAGTCTAGACTCCCTCTCACACACAGAACATTCTATCTGTCTAGTCTAGACTCCCTCTCACAGAGACATAATGTGATGTCATAGACCAGAACATTCTATCTATCTGTCTAGTCTAGACTCCCTCTCACACAGACATGCTGTGATGTCATAGACCAGAACATTCTATCTGTCTAGTCTAGACTCCCTCTCACACATACATGCTGTGATGTCATAGACCAGAACATTCTATCTGTCTAGTCTAGACTCACTCTCACACAGACATGCTGTGATGTCATAGACCAGAACATTCTATCTGTCTAGTCTAGACTCCCTCTCACACCAGAACATTCTATCTGTCTAGTCTAGACTCCCTCTCACACCAGAACATTCTATCTGTCTAGTCTAGACTCCCTCTCACACACAGAACATTCTATCTGTCTAGTCTAGACTCCCTCTCACACACAGAACATTCTATCTGTCTAGTCTAGACTCCCTCTCACACACAGAACATTCTATCTGTCTAGTCTAGACTCCCTCTCACACACAGAACATTCTATCTGTCTAGTCTAGACTCCCTCTCACACAGACATGCTGTGATGTCATAGACCAGAACATTCTATCTGTCTAGTCTAGACTCCCTCTCACACAGACATGCTGTGATGTCATAGACCAGAACATTCTATCTGTCTAGTCTAGACTCCCTCTCACACAGACATGCTGTGATGTCATAGACCAGAACATTCTATCTGTCTAGTCTAGACTCCCTCTCACACAGACATGCTGTGATGTCATAGACCAGAACATTCTATCTGTCTAGTCTAGACTCCCTCTCACACAGACATGCTGTGATGTCATAGACCAGAACATTCTATCTGTCTAGTCTAGACTCCCTCTCACACAGACATGCTGTGATGTCATAGACCAGAACATTCTATCTGTCTAGTCTAGACTCCCTCTCACACAGACATGATGTGATGTCATAGACCAGAACATTCTATCTGTCTAGTCTAGACTCCCTCTCACACCAGAACATTCTATCTGTCTAGTCTAGACTCCCTCTCACACCAGAACATTCTATCTGTCTAGTCTAGACTCCCTCTCACACACAGAACATTCTATCTGTCTAGTCTAGACTCCCTCTCACACACAGAACATTCTATCTGTCTAGTCTAGACTCCCTCTCACACACAGAACATTCTATCTGTCTAGTCTAGACTCCCTCTCACACACAGAACATTCTATCTGTCTAGTCTAGACTCCCTCTCACACAGACATGCTGTGATGTCATAGACCAGAACATTATATCTGTCTAGTCTAGACTCCCTCCCACACAGACATGCTGTGATGTCATAGACCAGAACATTCTATCTGTCTAGTCTAGACTCCCTCTCACACAGACATGTTGTGATGTCATAGACCAGAACATTCTATCTGTCTAGTCTAGACTCCCTCTCACACAGACATGCTGTGATGTCATAGACCAGAACATTCTATCTGTCTAGTCTAGACTCCCTCTCACACAGACATGCTGTGATGTCATAGACCAGAACATTCTATCTGTCTAGTCTAGACTCCCTCTCACACAGACATGCTGTGATGTCATAGACCAGAACATTCTATCTGTCTAGTCTAGACTCCCTCTCACACCAGAACATTATATCTGTCTAGTCTAGACTCCCTCTCACACCAGAACATTCTATCTGTCTAGTCTAGACTCCCTCTCACACCAGAACATTCTATCTGTCTAGTCTAGACCCCCTCTCACACCAGAACATTCTATCTGTCTAGTCTAGACTCCCTCTCACACACAGAACATTCTATCTGTCTAGTCTAGACTCCCTCTCACACACAGAACATTCTATCTGTCTAGTCTAGACTCCCTCTCACACAGACATGCTGTGATGTCATAGACCAGAACATTCTATCTGTCTAGTCTAGACTCCCTCTCACACAGACATGCTGTGATGTCATAGACCAGAACATTCTATCTGTCTAGTCTAGACTCCCTCTCACACAGACATGCTGTGATGTCATAGACCAGAACATTCTATCTGTCTAGTCTAGACTCCCTCTCACACAGACATGCTGTGATGTCATAGACCAGAACATTCTATCTGTCTAGTCTAGACTCCCTCTCACACAGACATGCTGTGATGTCATAGACCAGAACATTCTATCTGTCTAGTCTAGACTCCCTCTCACACAGACATGCTGTGATGTCATAGACCAGAACATTCTATCTGTCTAGTCTAGACTCCCTCTCACACAGACATGCTGTGATGTCATAGACCAGAACATTCTATCTGTCTAGTCTAGACTCCCTCTCACACAGACATGCTGTGATGTCATAGACCAGAACATTCTATCTGTCTAGTCTAGACTCCCTCTCACACAGACATGCTGTGATGTCATAGACCAGAACATTCTATCTGTCTAGTCTAGACTCCCTCTCACACAGACATGATGTGATGTCATAGACCAGAACATTCTATCTGTCTAGTCTAGACTCCCTCTCACACCAGAACATTCTATCTGTCTAGTCTAGACTCCCTCTCACACCAGAACATTCTATCTGTCTAGTCTAGACTCCCTCTCACACACAGAACATTCTATCTGTCTAGTCTAGACTCCCTCTCACACACAGAACATTCTATCTGTCTAGTCTAGACTCCCTCTCACACACAGAACATTCTATCTGTCTAGTCTAGACTCCCTCTCACACACAGAACATTCTATCTGTCTAGTCTAGACTCCCTCTCACACAGACATGCTGTGATGTCATAGACCAGAACATTATATCTGTCTAGTCTAGACTCCCTCCCACACAGACATGCTGTGATGTCATAGACCAGAACATTCTATCTGTCTAGTCTAGACTCCCTCTCACACAGACATGTTGTGATGTCATAGACCAGAACATTCTATCTGTCTAGTCTAGACTCCCTCTCACACAGACATGCTGTGATGTCATAGACCAGAACATTCTATCTGTCTAGTCTAGACTCCCTCTCACACAGACATGCTGTGATGTCATAGACCAGAACATTCTATCTGTCTAGTCTAGACTCCCTCTCACACAGACATGCTGTGATGTCATAGACCAGAACATTCTATCTGTCTAGTCTAGACTCCCTCTCACACCAGAACATTATATCTGTCTAGTCTAGACTCCCTCTCACACCAGAACATTCTATCTGTCTAGTCTAGACTCCCTCTCACACCAGAACATTCTATCTGTCTAGTCTAGACCCCCTCTCACACCAGAACATTCTATCTGTCTAGTCTAGACTCCCTCTCACACACAGAACATTCTATCTGTCTAGTCTAGACTCCCTCTCACACACAGAACATTCTATCTGTCTAGTCTAGACTCCCTCTCACACAGACATGCTGTGATGTCATAGACCAGAACATTCTATCTGTCTAGTCTAGACTCCCTCTCACACAGACATGCTGTGATGTCATAGACCAGAACATTCTATCTGTCTAGTCTAGACTCCCTCTCACACAGACATGCTGTGATGTCATAGACCAGAACATTCTATCTGTCTAGTCTAGACTCCCTCTCACACAGACATGCTGTGATGTCATAGACCAGAACATTCTATCTGTCTAGTCTAGACTCCCTCTCACACAGACATGCTGTGATGTCATAGACCAGAACATTCTATCTGTCTAGTCTAGACTCCCTCTCACACAGACATGCTGTGATGTCATAGACCAGAACATTCTATCTGTCTAGTCTAGACTCCCTCTCACACAGACATGCTGTGATGTCATAGACCAGAACATTCTATCTGTCTAGTCTAGACTCCCTCTCACACAGACATGCTGTGATGTCATAGACCAGAACATTCTATCTGTCTAGTCTAGACTCCCTCTCACACAGACATGCTGTGATGTCATAGACCAGAACATTCTATCTGTCTAGTCTAGACTCCCTCTCACACAGACATGCTGTGATGTCATAGACCAGAACATTCTATCTGTCTAGTCTAGACTCCCTCTCACAAAGACATGCTGTGATGTCATAGACCAGAACATTCTATCTGTCTAGTCTAGACTCCCTCTCACACAGACATGCTGTGATGTCATAGACCAGAACATTCTATCTGTCTAGTCTAGACTCCCTCTCACACCAGAACATTCTATCTGTCTAGTCTAGACTCCCTCTCACACCAGAACATTCTATCTGTCTAGTCTAGACTCCCTCTCACACCAGAACATTATATCTGTCTAGTCTAGACTCCCTCTCACACACAGAACATTCTATCTGTCTAGTCTAGACTCCCTCTCACACACAGAACATTCTATCTGTCTAGTCTAGACTCCCTCTCACACACAGAACATTCTATCTGTCTAGTCTAGACTCCCTCTCACACACAGAACATTCTATCTGTCTAGTCTAGACTCCCTCTCACACACAGAACATTCTATCTGTCTAGTCTAGACTCCCTCTCACACAGACATGCTGTGATGTCATAGACCAGAACATTCTATCTGTCTAGTCTAGACTCCCTCTCACACAGACATGCTGTGATGTCATAGACCAGAACATTCTATCTGTCTAGTCTAGACTCCCTCTCACACAGACATGCTGTGATGTCATAGACCAGAACATTCTATCTGTCTAGTCTAGACTCCCTCTCACACCAGAACATTATATCTGTCTAGTCTAGACTCCCTCTCACACCAGAACATTCTATCTGTCTAGTCTAGACTCCCTCTCACACAAAGAACATTCTATCTGTCCAGTCTAGACTCCCTCTCACACACAGAACATTCTATCTGTCTAGTCTAGACTCCCTCTCACACACAGAACATTCTATCTGTCTAGTCTAGACTCCCTCTCACACACAGAACATTCTATCTGTCTAGTCTAGACTCCCTCTCACACAGACATGCTGTGATGTCATAGACCAGAACATTCTATCTGTCTAGTCTAGACTCCCTCTCACACAGACATGCTGTGATGTCATAGACCAGAACATTCTATCTGTCTAGTCTAGACTCCCTCTCACACAGACATGCTGTGATGTCATAGACCAGAACATTCTATCTGTCTAGTCTAGACTCCCTCTCACACCAGAACATTCTATCTGTCTAGTCTAGACTCCCTCTCACACCAGAACATTCTATCTGTCTAGTCTAGACTCCCTCTCACACACAGAACATTATATCTGTCTAGTCTAGACTCCCTCTCACACACAGAACATTCTATCTGTCTAGTCTAGACTCCCTCTCACACACAGAACATTCTATCTGTCTAGTCTAGACTCCCTCTCACACACAGAACATTCTATCTGTCTAGTCTAGACTCCCTCTCACACAGACATGCTGTGATGTCATAGACCAGAACATTCTATCTGTCTAGTCTAGACTCCCTCCCACACAGACATGCTGTGATGTCATAGACCAGAACATTCTATCTGTCTAGTCTAGACTCCCTCTCACACAGACATGCTGTGATGTCATAGACCAGAACATTCTATCTGTCTAGTCTAGACTCCCTCTCACACAGACATGCTGTGATGTCATAGACCAGAACATTCTATCTGTCTAGTCTAGACTCCCTCTCACACAGACATGTTGTGATGTCATAGACCAGAACATTCTATCTGTCTAGTCTAGACTCCCTCTCACACAGACATGCTGTGATGTCATAGACCAGAACATTCTATCTGTCTAGTCTAGACTCCCTCTCACACCAGAACATTCTATCTGTCTAGTCTAGACTCCCTCTCACACCAGAACATTCTATCTGTCTAGTCTACACTCCCTCTTACACCAGAACATTCTATCTGTCTAGTCTAGACCCCCTCTCACACGAGAACATTCTATCTGTCTAGTCTAGACTCCCTCTCACACACAGAACATTCTATCTGTCTAGTCTAGACTCCCTCTCACACAGACATGCTGTGATGTCATAGACCAGAACATTCTATCTGTCTAGTCTAGACTCCCTCTCACACAGACATGCTGTGATGTCATAGACCAGAACATTCTATCTGTCTAGTCTAGACTCCCTCTCACACAGACATGCTGTGATGTCATAGACCAGAACATTCTATCTGTCTAGTCTAGACTCCCTCTCACACCAGAACATTATATCTGTCTAGTCTAGACTCCCTCTCACACCAGAACATTCTATCTGTCTAGTCTAGACTCCCTCTCACACACAGAACATTCTATCTGTCCAGTCTAGACTCCTTCTCACACACAGAACATTCTATCTGTCTAGTCTAGACTCCCTCTCACACACAGAACATTCTATCTGTCTAGTCTAGACTCCCTCTCACACACAGAACATTCTATCTGTCTAGTCTAGACTCCCTCTCACACAGACATGCTGTGATGTCATAGACCAGAACATTCTATCTGTCTAGTCTAGACTCCCTCTCACACAGACATGCTGTGATGTCATAGACCAGAACATTCTATCTGTCTAGTCTAGACTCCCTCTCACACAGACATGCTGTGATGTCATAGACCAGAACATTCTATCTGTCTAGTCTAGACTCCCTCTCACACAGACATGCTGTGATGTCATAGACCAGAACATTCTATCTGTCTAGTCTAGACTCCCTCTCACACAGACATGCTGTGATGTCATAGACCAGAACATTCTATCTGTCTAGTCTAGACTCCCTCTCACACAGACATGCTGTGATGTCATAGACCAGAACATTCTATCTGTCTAGTCTAGACTCCCTCTCACACCAGAACATTCTATCTGTCTAGTCTAGACTCCCTCTCACACCAGAACATTCTATCTGTCTAGTCTAGACTCCCTCTCACACACAGAACATTATATCTGTCTAGTCTAGACTCCCTCTCACACACAGAACATTCTATCTGTCTAGTCTAGACTCCCTCTCACACACAGAACATTCTATCTGTCTAGTCTAGACTCCCTCTCACACACAGAACATTCTATCTGTCTAGTCTAGACTCCCTCTCACACAGACATGCTGTGATGTCATAGACCAGAACATTCTATCTGTCTAGTCTAGACTCCCTCCCACACAGACATGCTGTGATGTCATAGACCAGAACATTCTATCTGTCTAGTCTAGACTCCCTCTCACACAGACATGCTGTGATGTCATAGACCAGAACATTCTATCTGTCTAGTCTAGACTCCCTCTCACACACAGAACATTCTATCTGTCTAGTCTAGACTCCCTCTCACACACAGAACATTCTATCTGTCTAGTCTAGACTCCCTCTCACACAGACATGCTGTGATGTCATAGACCAGAACATTCTATTTGTCTAGTCTAGACTCCCTCTCACACAGACATGCTGTGATGTCATAGACCAGAACATTCTATCTGTCTAGTCTAGACTCCCTCTCACACAGACATGCTGTGATGTCATAGACCAGAACATTCTATCTGTCTAGTCTAGACTCCCTCTCACACCAGAACATTATATCTGTCTAGTCTAGACTCCCTCTCACACCAGAACATTCTATCTGTCTAGTCTAGACTCCCTCTCACTCCAGAACATTCTATCTGTCTAGTCTAGACTCCCTCTCACACACAGAACATTCTATCTGTCTAGTCTAGACTCCCTCTCACACACAGAACATTCTATCTGTCTAGTCTAGACTCCCTCTCACACAGACATGCTGTGATGTCATAGACCAGAACATTCTATCTGTCTAGTCTAGACTCCCTCTCACACAGACATGCTGTGATGTCATAGACCAGAACATTCTATCTGTCTAGTCTAGACTCCCTCTCACCCCAGAACATTCTATCTGTCTAGTCTAGACTCCCTCTCACACCAGAACATTCTATCTGTCTAGTCTAGACTCCCTCTCACACCAGAACATTCTATCTGTCTAGTCTAGACTCCCTCTCACACACAGAACATTCTATCTGTCTAGTCTAGACTCCCTCTCACACACAGAACATTCTATCTGTCTAGTCTAGACTCCCTCTCACACAGACATAATGTGATGTCATAGACCAGAACATTCTATCTGTCTAGTCTAGACTCCCTCTCACACAGACATGATGTGATGTCATAGACCAGAACATTCTATCTGTCTAGTCTAGACTCCCTCTCACCCCAGAACATTCTATCTGTCTAGTCTAGACTCCCTCTCACACCAGAACATTCTATCTGTCTAGTCTAGACTCCCTCTCACACCAGAACATTCTATCTGTCTAGTCTAGACTCCCTCTCACACACAGAACATTCTATCTGTCTAGTCTAGACTCCCTCTCACACACAGAACATTCTATCTGTCTAGTCTAGACTCCCTCTCACACACAGAATATTCTATCTGTCTAGTCTAGACTCCCTCTCACACAGACATGCTGTGATGTCATAGACCAGAACATTCTATCTGTCTAGTCTAGACTCCCTCTCACACAGACATGCTGTGATGTCATAGACCAGAACATTCTATCTGTCTAGTCTAGACTCCCTCTCACAAAGACATGCTGTGATGTCATAGACCAGAACATTCTATCTGTCTAGTCTAGACTCCCTCTCACACAGACATGCTGTGATGTCATAGACCAGAACATTCTATCTGTCTAGTCTAGACTCCCTCTCACACCAGAACATTCTATCTGTCTAGTCTAGACTCCCTCTCACACCAGAACATTCTATCTGTCTAGTCTAGACTCCCTCTCACACCAGAACATTCTATCTGTCTAGTCTAGACTCCCTCTCACACACAGAACATTCTATCTGTCTAGTCTAGACTCCCTCTCACACACAGAACATTCTATCTGTCTAGTCTAGACTCCCTCTCACACACAGAACATTCTATCTGTCTAGTCTAGACTCCCTCTCACACACAGAACATTCTATCTGTCTAGTCTAGACTCCCTCTCACACACAGAACATTCTATCTGTCTAGTCTAGACTCCCTCTCACACAGACATGCTGTGATGTCATAGACCAGAACATTCTATCTGTCTAGTCTAGACTCCCTCTCACACAGACATGCTGTGATGTCATAGACCAGAACATTCTATCTGTCTAGTCTAGACTCCCTCTCACACAGACATGCTGTGATGTCATAGACCAGAACATTCTATCTGTCTAGTCTAGACTCCCTCTCACACAGACATGCTGTGATGTCATAGACCAGAACATTCAATCTGTCTAGTCTAGACTCCCTCTCACACAGACATGCTGTGATGTCATAGACCAGAACATTCTATCTGTCTAGTCTAGACTCCCTCTCACACAGACATGCTGTGATGTCATAGACCAGAACATTCTATCTGTCTAGTCTAGACTCCCTCTCACACCAGAACATTATATCTGTCTAGTCTAGACTCCCTCTCACACCAGAACATTCTATCTGTCTAGTCTAGACTCCCTCTCACACACAGAACATTATATCTGTCTAGTCTAGACTCCCTCTCACACACAGAACATTCTATCTGTCTAGTCTAGACTCCCTCTCACACACAGAACATTCTATCTGTCTAGTCTAGACTCCCTCTCACACACAGAACATTCTATCTGTCTAGTCTAGACTCCCTCTCACACAGACATGCTGTGATGTCATAGACCAGAACATTCTATCTGTCTAGTCTAGACTCCCTCCCACACAGACATGCTGTGATGTCATAGACCAGAACATTCTATCTGTCTAGTCTAGACTCCCTCTCACACAGACATGCTGTGATGTCATAGACCAGAACATTCTATCTGTCTAGTCTAGACTCCCTCTCACACAGACATGCTGTGATGTCATAGACCAGAACATTCTATCTGTCTAGTCTAGACTCCCTCTCACACAGACATGTTGTGATGTCATAGACCAGAACATTCTATCTGTCTATTTTAGACTCCCTCTCACACAGACATGCTGTGATGTCATAGACCAGAACATTCTATCTGTCTAGTCTAGACTCCCTCTCACACCAGAACATTCTATCTGTCTAGTCTAGACTCCCTCTCACACACAGAACATTCTATCTGTCTAGTCTAGACTCCCTCTCACACAGACATGCTGTGATGTCATAGACCAGAACATTCTATCTGTCTAGTCTAGACTCCCTCTCACACAGACATGCTGTGATGTCATAGACCAGAACATTCTATCTGTCTAGTCTAGACTCCCTCTCACACAGACATGCTGTGATGTCATAGACCAGAACATTCTATCTGTCTAGTCTAGACTCCCTCTCACACAGACATGCTGTGATGTCATAGACCAGAACATTCTATCTGTCTAGTCTAGACTCCCTCTCACACAGACATGCTGTGATGTCATAGACCAGAACATTCTATCTGTCTAGTCTAGACTCCCTCTCACACAGACATGCTGTGATGTCATAGACCAGAACATTCTATCTGTCTAGTCTAGACTCCCTCTCACAAAGACATGCTGTGATGTCATAGACCAGAACATTCTATCTGTCTAGTCTAGACTCCCTCTCACACAGACATGCTGTGATGTCATAGACCAGAACATTCTATCTGTCTAGTCTAGACTCCCTCTCACACCAGAACATTCTATCTGTCTAGTCTAGACTCCCTCTCACACCAGAACATTCTATCTGTCTAGTCTAGACTCCCTCTCACACCAGAACATTCTATCTGTCTAGTCTAGACTCCCTCTCACACACAGAACATTCTATCTGTCTAGTCTAGACTCCCTCTCACACACAGAACATTCTATCTGTCTAGTCTAGACTCCCTCTCACACACAGAACATTCTATCTGTCTAGTCTAGACTCCCTCTCACACACAGAACATTCTATCTGTCTAGTCTAGACTCCCTCTCACACAGACATGCTGTGATGTCATAGACCAGAACATTCTATCTGTCTAGTCTAGACTCCCTCTCACACAGACATGCTGTGATGTCATAGACCAGAACATTCTATCTGTCTAGTCTAGACTCCCTCTCACACAGACATGCTGTGATGTCATAGACCAGAACATTCTATCTGTCTAGTCTAGACTCCCTCTCACACCAGAACATTATATCTGTCTAGTCTAGACTCCCTCTCACACCAGAACATTCTATCTGTCTAGTCTAGACTCCCTCTCACACACAGAACATTCTATCTGTCCAGTCTAGACTCCCTCTCACACACAGAACATTCTATCTGTCTAGTCTAGACTCCCTCTCACACACAGAACATTCTATCTGTCTAGTCTAGACTCCCTCTCACACACAGAACATTCTATCTGTCTAGTCTAGACTCCCTCTCACACAGACATGCTGTGATGTCATAGACCAGAACATTCTATCTGTCTAGTCTAGACTCCCTCTCACACAGACATGCTGTGATGTCATAGACCAGAACATTCTATCTGTCTAGTCTAGACTCCCTCTCACACAGACATGCTGTGATGTCATAGACCAGAACATTCTATCTGTCTAGTCTAGACTCCCTCTCACACCAGAACATTCTATCTGTCTAGTCTAGACTCCCTCTCACACCAGAACATTCTATCTGTCTAGTCTAGACTCCCTCTCACACACAGAACATTATATCTGTCTAGTCTAGACTCCCTCTCACACACAGAACATTCTATCTGTCTAGTCTAGACTCCCTCTCACACACAGAACATTCTATCTGTCTAGTCTAGACTCCCTCTCACACACAGAACATTCTATCTGTCTAGTCTAGACTCCCTCTCACACAGACATGCTGTGATGTCATAGACCAGAACATTCTATCTGTCTAGTCTAGACTCCCTCCCACACAGACATGCTGTGATGTCATAGACCAGAACATTCTATCTGTCTAGTCTAGACTCCCTCTCACACAGACATGCTGTGATGTCATAGACCAGAACATTCTATCTGTCTAGTCTAGACTCCCTCTCACACAGACATGCTGTGATGTCATAGACCAGAACATTCTATCTGTCTAGTCTAGACTCCCTCTCACACAGACATGCTGTGATGTCATAGACCAGAACATTCTATCTGTCTAGTCTAGACTCCCTCTCACACAGACATGCTGTGATGTCATAGACCAGAACATTCAATCTGTCTAGTCTAGACTCCCTCTCACACAGACATGCTGTGATGTCATAGACCAGAACATTCTATCTGTCTAGTCTAGACTCCCTCTCACACAGACATGCTGTGATGTCATAGACCAGAACATTCTATCTGTCTAGTCTAGACTCCCTCTCACACCAGAACATTCTATCTGTCTAGTCTAGACTCCCTCTCACACCAGAACATTCTATCTGTCTAGTCTAGACTCCCTCTCACACACAGAACATTATATCTGTCTAGTCTAGACTCCCTCTCACACACAGAACATTCTATCTGTCTAGTCTAGACTCCCTCTCACACACAGAACATTCTATCTGTCTAGTCTAGACTCCCTCTCACACACAGAACATTCTATCTGTCTAGTCTAGACTCCCTCTCACACAGACATGCTGTGATGTCATAGACCAGAACATTCTATCTGTCTAGTCTAGACTCCCTCCCACACAGACATGCTGTGATGTCATAGACCAGAACATTCTATCTGTCTAGTCTAGACTCCCTCTCACACAGACATGCTGTGATGTCATAGACCAGAACATTCTATCTGTCTAGTCTAGACTCCCTCTCACACAGACATGCTGTGATGTCATAGACCAGAACATTCTATCTGTCTAGTCTAGACTCCCTCTCACACAGACATGCTGTGATGTCATAGACCAGAACATTCTATCTGTCTAGTCTAGACTCCCTCTCACACAGACATGCTGTGATGTCATAGACCAGAACATTCTATCTGTCTAGTCTAGACTCCCTCTCACACCAGAACATTATATCTGTCTAGTCTAGACTCCCTCTCACACCAGAACATTCTATCTGTCTAGTCTAGACTCCCTCTCACACACAGAACATTCTATCTGTCCAGTCTAGACTCCCTCTCACACACAGAACATTCTATCTGTCTAGTCTAGACTCCCTCTCACACACAGAACATTCTATCTGTCTAGTCTAGACTCCCTCTCACACACAGAACATTCTATCTGTCTAGTCTAGACTCCCTCTCACACAGACATGCTGTGATGTCATAGACCAGAACATTCTATCTGTCTAGTCTAGACTCCCTCTCACACAGACATGCTGTGATGTCATAGACCAGAACATTCTATCTGTCTAGTCTAGACTCCCTCTCACACAGACATGCTGTGATGTCATAGACCAGAACATTCTATCTGTCTAGTCTAGACTCCCTCTCACACAGACATGCTGTGATGTCATAGACCAGAACATTCAATCTGTCTAGTCTAGACTCCCTCTCACACAGACATGCTGTGATGTCATAGACCAGAACATTCTATCTGTCTAGTCTAGACTCCCTCTCACACAGACATGCTGTGATGTCATAGACCAGAACATTCTATCTGTCTAGTCTAGACTCCCTCTCACACCAGAACATTCTATCTGTCTAGTCTAGACTCCCTCTCACACCAGAACATTCTATCTGTCTAGTCTAGACTCCCTCTCACACACAGAACATTATATATGTCTAGTCTAGACTCCCTCTCACACACATAACATTCTATCTGTCTAGTCTAGACTCCCTCTCACACACAGAACATTCTATCTGTCTAGTCTAGACTCCCTCTCACACACAGAACATTCTATCTGTCTAGTCTAGACTCCCTCTCACACAGACATGCTGTGATGTCATAGACCAGAACATTCTATCTGTCTAGTCTAGACTCCCTCCCACACAGACATGCTGTGATGTCATAGACCAGAACATTCTATCTGTCTAGTCTAGACTCCCTCTCACACAGACATGCTGTGATGTCATAGACCAGAACATTCTATCTGTCTAGTCTAGACTCCCTCTCACACACAGAACATTCTATCTGTCTAGTCTAGACTCCCTCTCACACAGACATGCTGTGATGTCATAGACCAGAACATTCTATTTGTCTAGTCTAGACTCCCTCTCACACAGACATGCTGTGATGTCATAGACCAGAACATTCTATCTGTCTAGTCTAGACTCCCTCTCACACAGACATGCTGTGATGTCATAGACCAGAACATTCTATCTGTCTAGTCTAGACTCCCTCTCACACCAGAACATTATATCTGTCTAGTCTAGACTCCCTCTCACACCAGAACATTCTATCTGTCTAGTCTAGACTCCCTCTCACTCCAGAACATTCTATCTGTCTAGTCTAGACTCCCTCTCACACACAGAACATTCTATCTGTCTAGTCTAGACTCCCTCTCACACACAGAACATTCTATATGTCTAGTCTAGACTCCCTCTCACACAGACATAATGTGATGTCATAGACCAGAACATTCTATCTGTCTAGTCTAGACTCCCTCTCACACAGACATGCTGTGATGTCATAGACCAGAACATTCTATCTGTCTAGTCTAGACTCCCTCTCACCCCAGAACATTCTATCTGTCTAGTCTAGACTCCCTCTCACACCAGAACATTCTATCTGTCTAGTCTAGACTCCCTCTCACACCAGAACATTCTATCTGTCTAGTCTAGACTCCCTCTCACACACAGAACATTCTATCTGTCTAGTCTAGACTCCCTCTCACACACAGAACATTCTATCTGTCTAGTCTAGACTCCCTCTCACACAGACATAATGTGATGTCATAGACCAGAACATTCTATCTGTCTAGTCTAGACTCCCTCTCACACAGACATGATGTGATGTCATAGACCAGAACATTCTATCTGTCTAGTCTAGACTCCCTCTCACCCCAGAACATTCTATCTGTCTAGTCTAGACTCCCTCTCACACCAGAACATTCTATCTGTCTAGTCTAGACTCCCTCTCACACCAGAACATTCTATCTGTCTAGTCTAGACTCCCTCTCACACACAGAACATTCTATCTGTCTAGTCTAGACTCCCTCTCACACACAGAACATTCTATCTGTCTAGTCTAGACTCCCTCTCACACACAGAATATTCTATCTGTCTAGTCTAGACTCCCTCTCACACAGACATGCTGTGATGTCATAGACCAGAACATTCTATCTGTCTAGTCTAGACTCCCTCTCACACAGACATGCTGTGATGTCATAGACCAGAACATTCTATCTGTCTAGTCTAGACTCCCTCTCACCCCAGAACATTCTATCTGTCTAGTCTAGACTCCCTCTCACACCAGAACATTCTATCTGTCTAGTCTAGACTCCCTCTCACACACAGAACATTCTATCTGTCTAGTCTAGACTCCCTCTCACTCCAGAACATTCTATCTGTCTAGTCTAGACTCCCTCTCACACACAGAACATTCTATCTGTCTAGTCTAGACTCCCTCTCACACACAGAACATTCTATCTGTCTAGTCTAGACTCCCTCTCACACAGACATAATGTGATGTCATAGACCAGAACATTCTATCTGTCTAGTCTAGACTCCCTCTCACACAGACATGCTGTGATGTCATAGACCAGAACATTCTATCTGTCTAGTCTAGACTCCCTCTCACCCCAGAATATTCTATCTGTCTAGTCTAGACTCCCTCTCACACCAGAACATTCTATCTGTCTAGTCTAGACTCCCTCTCACACCAGAACATTCTATCTGTCTAGTCTAGACTCCCTCTCACACACAGAACATTCTATCTGTCTAGTCTAGACTCCCTCTCACACACAGAACATTCTATCTGTCTAGTCTAGACTCCCTCTCACACAGACATAATGTGATGTCATAGACCAGAACATTCTATCTGTCTAGTCTAGACTCCCTCTCACACAGACATGATGTGATGTCATAGACCAGAACATTCTATCTGTCTAGTCTAGACTCCCTCTCACCCCAGAACATTCTATCTGTCTAGTCTAGACTCCCTCTCACACCAGAACATTCTATCTGTCTAGTCTAGACTCCCTCTCACACCAGAACATTCTATCTGTCTAGTCTAGACTCCCTCTCACACACAGAACATTCTATCTGTCTAGTTTAGACTCCCTCTCACACACAGAACATTCTATCTGTCTAGTCTAGACTCCCTCTCACACACAGAATATTCTATCTGTCTAGTCTAGACTCCCTCTCACACAGACATGCTGTGATGTCATAGACCAGAACATTCTATCTGTCTAGTCTAGACTCCCTCTCACACAGACATGCTGTGATGTCATAGACCAGAACATTCTATCTGTCTAGTCTAGACTCCCTCTCACCCCAGAACATTCTATCTGTCTAGTCTAGACTCCCTCTCACACCAGAACATTCTATCTGTCTAGTCTAGACTCCCTCTCACACCAGAACATTCTATCTGTCTAGTCTAGACTCCCTCTCACACACAGAACATTCTATCTGTCTAGTCTAGACTCCCTCTCACACACAGAACATTCTATCTGTCTAGTCTAGACTCCCTCTCACACAGACATAATGTGATGTCATAGACCAGAACATTCTATCTGTCTAGTCTAGACTCCCTCTCACACAGACATGATGTGATGTCATAGACCAGAACATTCTATCTGTCTAGTCTAGACTCCCTCTCACCCCAGAACATTCTATCTGTCTAGTCTAGACTCCCTCTCACACACAGAACATTCTATCTGTCTAGTCTAGACTCCCTCTCACACCAGAACATTCTATCTGTCTAGTCTAGACTCCCTCTCACACACAGAACATTCTATCTGTCTAGTCTAGACTCCCTCTCACACACAGAACATTCTATCTGTCTAGTCTAGACTCCCTCTCACACACAGAACATTCTATCTGTCTAGTCTAGACTCCCTCTCACACAGACATGCTGTGATGTCATAGACCAGAACATTCTATCTGTCTAGTCTAGACTCCCTCTCACACAGACATGCTGTGATGTCATAGACCAGAACATTCTATCTGTCTAGTCTAGACTCCCTCTCACACAGACATGCTGTGATGTCATAGACCAGAACATTCTATCTGTCTAGTCTAGACTCCCTCTCACACAGACATGCTGTGATGTCATAGACCAGAACATTCTATCTGTCTAGTCTAGACTCCCTCTCACACAGACATGCTGTGATGTCATAGACCAGAACATTCTATCTGTCTAGTCTAGACTCCCTCTCACACAGTCATGCTGTGATGTCATAGACCAGAACATTCAATCTGTCTAGTCTAGACTCCCTCTCACACAGACATGCTGTGATGTCATAGACCAGAACATTATATCTGTCTAGTCTAGACTCCCTCTCACACAGACATGCTGTGATGTCATAGACCAGAACATTCTATCTGTCTAGTCTAGACTCCCTCTCACACCAGAACATTCTATCTGTCTAGTCTAGACTCCCTCTCACACCAGAACATTCTATCTGTCTAGTCTAGACTCCCTCTCACACAGACATGCTGTGATGTCATAGACCAGAACATTCTATCTGTCTAGTCTAGACTCCCTCTCACACAGTCATGCTGTGATGTCATAGACCAGAACATTCAATCTGTCTAGTCTAGACTCCCTCTCACACAGACATGCTGTGATGTCATAGACCAGAACATTCTATCTGTCTAGTCTAGACTCCCTCCCACACAGACATGCTGTGATGTCATAGACCAGAACATTCTATCTGTCTAGTCTAGACTCCCTCTCACACAGACATGCTGTGATGTCATAGACCAGAACATTCTATCTGTCTAGTCTAGACTCCCTCTCACACACAGAACATTCTATCTGTCTAGTCTAGACTCCCTCTCACACAGACATGCTGTGATGTCATAGACCAGAACATTCTATTTGTCTAGTCTAGACTCCCTCTCACACAGACATGCTGTGATGTCATAGACCAGAACATTCTATCTGTCTAGTCTAGACTCCCTCTCACACCAGAACATTCTATCTGTCTAGTCTAGACTCCCTCTCACACACAGAACATTCTATCTGTCTAGTCTAGACTCCCTCTCACACACAGAACATTCTATCTGTCTAGTCTAGACTCCCTCTCACACACAGAACATTCTATCTGTCTAGTCTAGACTCCCTCTCACACACAGAACATTCTATCTGTCTAGTCTAGACTCCCTCTCACACAGACATGCTGTGATGTCATAGACCAGAACATTCTATCTGTCTAGTCTAGACTCCCTCTCACACATACATGCTGTGATGTCATAGACCAGAACATTCTATCTGTCTAGTCTAGACTCCCTCTCACACAGACATGCTGTGATGTCATAGACCAGAACATTCTATCTGTCTAGTCTAGACTCCCTCTCACACCAGAACATTCTATCTGTCTAGTCTAGACTCCCTCTCACACACAGAACATTCTATCTGTCTAGTCTAGACTCCCTCTCACACCAGAACATTCTATCTGTCTAGTCTAGACTCCCTCTCACACCAGAACATTCTATCTGTCTAGTCTAGACCCCCTCTCACACCAGAACATTCTATCTGTCTAGTCTAGACTCCCTCTCACACACAGAACATTCTATCTGTCTAGTCTAGACTCCCTCTCACACAGACATGCTGTGATGTCATAGACCAGAACATTCTATCTGTCTAGTCTAGACTCCCTCTCACACAGACATGCTGTGATGTCATAGACCAGAACATTCTATCTGTCTAGTCTAGACTCCCTCTCACACAGACATGCTGTGATGTCATAGACCAGAACATTCTATCTGTCTAGTCTAGACTCCCTCTCACACCAGAACATTATATCTGTCTAGTCTAGACTCCCTCTCACACCAGAACATTCTATCTGTCTAGTCTAGACTCCCTCTCACACACAGAACATTCTATCTGTCCAGTCTAGACTCCCTCTCACACACAGAACATTCTATCTGTCTAGTCTAGACTCCCTCTCACACACAGAACATTCTATCTGTCTAGTCTAGACTCCCTCTCACACACAGAACATTCTATCTGTCTAGTCTAGACTCCCTCTCACACAGACATGCTGTGATGTCATAGACCAGAACATTCTATCTGTCTAGTCTAGACTCCCTCTCACACAGACATGCTGTGATGTCATAGACCAGAACATTCTATCTGTCTAGTCTAGACTCCCTCTCACACCAGAACATTATATCTGTCTAGTCTAGACTCCCTCTCACACCAGAACATTCTATCTGTCTAGTCTAGACTCCCTCTCACACAGACATGCTGTGATGTCATAGACCAGAACATTCTATCTGTCTAGTCTAGACTCCCTCTCACACAGACATGCTGTGATGTCATAGACCAGAACATTCTATCTGTCTAGTCTAGACTCCCTCTCACACAGACATGCTGTGATGTCATAGACCAGAACATTCTATCTGTCTAGTCTAGACTCCCTCTCACACAGTCATGCTGTGATGTCATAGACCAGAACATTCAATCTGTCTAGTCTAGACTCCCTCTCACACAGACATGCTGTGATGTCATAGACCAGAACATTATATCTGTCTAGTCTAGACTCCCTCTTACACAGACATGCTGTGATGTCATAGACCAGAACATTCTATCTGTCTAGTCTAGACTCCCTCTCACACCAGAACATTCTATCTGTCTAGTCTAGACTCCCTCTCACACCAGAACATTCTATCTGTCTAGTCTAGACTCCCTCCCACACACAGAACATTATATCTGTCTAGTCTAGACTCCCTCTCACACACAGAACATTCTATCTGTCTAGTCTAGACTCCCTCTCACACACAGAACATTCTATCTGTCTAGTCTAGACTCCCTCTCACACAGACATGCTGTGATGTCATAGACCAGAACATTCTATCTGTCTAGTCTAGACTCCCTCCCACACAGACATGATGTGATGTCATAGACCAGAACATTCTATCTGTCTAGTCTAGACTCCCTCTCACACAGACATGCTGTGATGTCATAGACCAGAACATTCTATCTGTCTAGTCTAGACTCCCTCTCACACACAGAACATTCTATCTGTCTAGTCTAGACTCCCTCTCACACAGACATGCTGTGATGTCATAGACCAGAACATTCTATTTGTCTAGTCTAGACTCCCTCTCACACAGACATGCTGTGATGTCATAGACCAGAACATTCTATCTGTCTAGTCTAGACTCCCTCTCACACAGACATGCTGTGATGTCATAGACCAGAACATTCTATCTGTCTAGTCTAGACTCCCTCTCACACCAGAACATTATATCTGTCTAGTCTAGACTCCCTCTCACACCAGAACATTCTATCTGTCTAGTCTAGACTCCCTCTCACTCCAGAACATTCTATCTGTCTAGTCTAGACTCCCTCTCACACACAGAACATTCTATCTGTCTAGTCTAGACTCCCTCTCACACACAGAACATTCTATCTGTCTAGTCTAGACTCCCTCTCACACAGACATAATGTGATGTCATAGACCAGAACATTCTATCTGTCTAGTCTAGACTCCCTCTCACACAGACATGCTGTGATGTCATAGACCAGAACATTCTATCTGTCTAGTCTAGACTCCCTCTCACCCCAGAACATTCTATCTGTCTAGTCTAGACTCCCTCTCACACCAGAACATTCTATCTGTCTAGTCTAGACTCCCTCTCACACCAGAACATTCTATCTGTCTAGTCTAGACTCCCTCTCACACACAGAACATTCTATCTGTCTAGTCTAGACTCCCTCTCACACACAGAACATTCTATCTGTCTAGTCTAGACTCCCTCTCACACAGACATAATGTGATGTCATAGACCAGAACATTCTATCTGTCTAGTCTAGACTCCCTCTCACACAGACATGATGTGATGTCATAGACCAGAACATTCTATCTGTCTAGTCTAGACTCCCTCTCACCCCAGAACATTCTATCTGTCTAGTCTAGACTCCCTCTCACACCAGAACATTCTATCTGTCTAGTCTAGACTCCCTCTCACACCAGAACATTCTATCTGTCTAGTCTAGACTCCCTCTCACACACAGAACATTCTATCTGTCTAGTCTAGACTCCCTCTCACACACAGAACATTCTATCTGTCTAGTCTAGACTCCCTCTCACACACAGAATATTCTATCTGTCTAGTCTAGACTCCCTCTCACACAGACATGCTGTGATGTCATAGACCAGAACATTCTATCTGTCTAGTCTAGACTCCCTCTCACACAGACATGCTGTGATGTCATAGACCAGAACATTCTATCTGTCTAGTCTAGACTCCCTCTCACCCCAGAACATTCTATCTGTCTAGTCTAGACTCCCTCTCACACCAGAACATTCTATCTGTCTAGTCTAGACTCCCTCTCACTCCAGAACATTCTATCTGTCTAGTCTAGACTCCCTCTCACACACAGAACATTCTATCTGTCTAGTCTAGACTCCCTCTCACACACAGAACATTCTATCTGTCTAGTCTAGACTCCCTCTCACACAGACATAATGTGATGTCATAGACCAGAACATTCTATCTGTCTAGTCTAGACTCCCTCTCACACAGACATGCTGTGATGTCATAGACCAGAACATTCTATCTGTCTAGTCTAGACTCCCTCTCACCCCAGAACATTCTATCTGTCTAGTCTAGACTCCCTCTCACACCAGAACATTCTATCTGTCTAGTCTAGACTCCCTCTCACACCAGAACATTCTATCTGTCTAGTCTAGACTCCCTCTCACACACAGAACATTCTATCTGTCTAGTCTAGACTCCCTCTCACACACAGAACATTCTATCTGTCTAGTCTAGACTCCCTCTCACACAGACATAATGTGATGTCATAGACCAGAACATTCTATCTGTCTAGTCTAGACTCCCTCTCACACAGACATGATGTGATGTCATAGACCAGAACATTCTATCTGTCTAGTCTAGACTCCCTCTCACCCCAGAACATTCTATCTGTCTAGTCTAGACTCCCTCTCACACCAGAACATTCTATCTGTCTAGTCTAGACTCCCTCTCACACCAGAACATTCTATCTGTCTAGTCTAGACTCCCTCTCACACACAGAACATTCTATCTGTCTAGTTTAGACTCCCTCTCACACACAGAACATTCTATCTGTCTAGTCTAGACTCCCTCTCACACACAGAATATTCTATCTGTCTAGTCTAGACTCCCTCTCACACAGACATGCTGTGATGTCATAGACCAGAACATTCTATCTGTCTAGTCTAGACTCCCTCTCACACAGACATGCTGTGATGTCATAGACCAGAACATTCTATCTGTCTAGTCTAGACTCCCTCTCACCCCAGAACATTCTATCTGTCTAGTCTAGACTCCCTCTCACACCAGAACATTCTATCTGTCTAGTCTAGACTCCCTCTCACACCAGAACATTCTATCTGTCTAGTCTAGACTCCCTCTCACACACAGAACATTCTATCTGTCTAGTCTAGACTCCCTCTCACACACAGAACATTCTATCTGTCTAGTCTAGACTCCCTCTCACACAGACATGCTGTGATGTCATAGACCAGAACATTCTATCTGTCTAGTCTAGACTCCCTCTCACACCAGAACATTCTATCTGTCTAGTCTAGACTCCCTCTCACACAGAGAACATTCTATCTGTCTAGTCTAGACTCCCTCTCACACCAGAACATTCTATCTGTCTAGTCTAGACTCCCTCTCACACCAGAACATTCTATCTGTCTAGTCTAGACTCCCTCTCACACCAGAACATTCTATCTGTCTAGTCTAGACCCCCTCTCACACCAGAACATTCTATCTGTCTAGTCTAGACTCCCTCTCACACACAGAACATTCTATCTGTCTAGTCTAGACTCCCTCTCACACAGACATGCTGTGATGTCATAGACCAGAACATTCTATCTGTCTAGTCTAGACTCCCTCTCACACAGACATGCTGTGATGTCATAGACCAGAACATTCTATCTGTCTAGTCTAGACTCCCTCTCACACAGACATGCTGTGATGTCATAGACCAGAACATTCTATCTGTCTAGTCTAGACTCCCTCTCACACCAGAACATTATATCTGTCTAGTCTAGACTCCCTCTCACACCAGAACATTCTATCTGTCTAGTCTAGACTCCCTCTCACACACAGAACATTCTATCTGTCCAGTCTAGACTCCCTCTCACACACAGAACATTCTATCTGTCTAGTCTAGACTCCCTCTCACACACAGAACATTCTATCTGTCTAGTCTAGACTCCCTCTCACACACAGAACATTCTATCTGTCTAGTCTAGACTCCCTCTCACACAGACATGCTGTGATGTCATAGACCAGAACATTCTATCTGTCTAGTCTAGACTCCCTCTCACACAGACATGCTGTGATGTCATAGACCAGAACATTCTATCTGTCTAGTCTAGACTCCCTCTCACACCAGAACATTATATCTGTCTAGTCTAGACTCCCTCTCACACCAGAACATTCTATCTGTCTAGTCTAGACTCCCTCTCACACAGACATGCTGTGATGTCATAGACCAGAACATTCTATCTGTCTAGTCTAGACTCCCTCTCACACAGACATGCTGTGATGTCATAGACCAGAACATTCTATCTGTCTAGTCTAGACTCCCTCTCACACAGACATGCTGTGATGTCATAGACCAGAACATTCTATCTGTCTAGTCTAGACTCCCTCTCACACAGTCATGCTGTGATGTCATAGACCAGAACATTCAATCTGTCTAGTCTAGACTCCCTCTCACACAGACATGCTGTGATGTCATAGACCAGAACATTATATCTGTCTAGTCTAGACTCCCTCTCACACAGACATGCTGTGATGTCATAGACCAGAACATTCTATCTGTCTAGTCTAGACTCCCTCTCACACCAGAACATTCTATCTGTCTAGTCTAGACTCCCTCTCACACCAGAACATTCTATCTGTCTAGTCTAGACTCCCTCCCACACACAGAACATTATAGCTGTCTAGTCTAGACTCCCTCTCACACACAGAACATTCTATCTGTCTAGTCTAGACTCCCTCTCACACACAGAACATTCTATCTGTCTAGTCTAGACTCCCTCTCACACAGACATGCTGTGATGTCATAGACCAGAACATTCTATCTGTCTAGTCTAGACTCCCTCCCACACAGACATGCTGTGATGTCATAGACCAGAACATTCTATCTGTCTAGTCTAGACTCCCTCTCACACAGACATGCTGTGATGTCATAGACCAGAACATTCTATCTGTCTAGTCTAGACTCCCTCTCACACACAGAACATTCTATCTGTCTAGTCTAGACTCCCTCTCACACAGACATGCTGTGATGTCATAGACCAGAACATTCTATTTGTCTAGTCTAGACTCCCTCTCACACAGACATGCTGTGATGTCATAGACCAGAACATTCTATCTGTCTAGTCTAGACTCCCTCTCACACAGACATGCTGTGATGTCATAGACCAGAACATTCTATCTGTCTAGTCTAGACTCCCTCTCACACCAGAACATTGTATCTGTCTAGTCTAGACTCCCTCTCACACCAGAACATTCTATCTGTCTAGTCTAGACTCCCTCTCACTCCAGAACATTCTATCTGTCTAGTCTAGACTCCCTCTCACACACAGAACATTCTATCTGTCTAGTCTAGACTCCCTCTCACACACAGAACATTCTATCTGTCTAGTCTAGACTCCCTCTCACACAGACATAATGTGATGTCATAGACCAGAACATTCTATCTGTCTAGTCTAGACTCCCTCTCACACAGACATGCTGTGATGTCATAGACCAGAACATTCTATCTGTCTAGTCTAGACTCCCTCTCACCCCAGAACATTCTATCTGTCTAGTCTAGACTCCCTCTCACACCAGAACATTCTATCTGTCTAGTCTAGACTCCCTCTCACACCAGAACATTCTATCTGTCTAGTCTAGACTCCCTCTCACACACAGAACATTCTATCTGTCTAGTCTAGACTCCCTCTCACACACAGAACATTCTATCTGTCTAGTCTAGACTCCCTCTCACACAGACATAATGTGATGTCATAGACCAGAACATTCTATCTGTCTAGTCTAGACTCCCTCTCACACAGACATGATGTGATGTCATAGACCAGAACATTCTATCTGTCTAGTCTAGACTCCCTCTCACCCCAGAACATTCTATCTGTCTAGTCTAGACTCCCTCTCACACCAGAACATTCTATCTGTCTAGTCTAGACTCCCTCTCACACCAGAACATTCTATCTGTCTAGTCTAGACTCCCTCTCACACACAGAACATTCTATCTGTCTAGTCTAGACTCCCTCTCACACACAGAACATTCTATCTGTCTAGTCTAGACTCCCTCTCACACACAGAATATTCTATCTGTCTCGTCTAGACTCCCTCTCACACAGACATGCTGTGATGTCATAGACCAGAACATTCTATCTGTCTAGTCTAGACTCCCTCTCACACAGACATGCTGTGATGTCATAGACCAGAACATTCTATCTGTCTAGTCTAGACTCCCTCTCACACACAGAACATTCTATCTGTCTAGTCTAGACTCCCTCTCACACAGACATAATGTGATGTCATAGACCAGAACATTCTATCTGTCTAGTCTAGACTCCCTCTCACACAGACATGCTGTGATGTCATAGACCAGAACATTCTATCTGTCTAGTCTAGACTCCCTCTCACCCCAGAACATTCTATCTGTCTAGTCTAGACTCCCTCTCACACCAGAACATTCTATCTGTCTAGTCTAGACTCCCTCTCACACCAGAACATTCTATCTGTCTAGTCTAGACTCCCTCTCACACACAGAACATTCTATCTGTCTAGTCTAGACTCCCTCTCACACACAGAACATTCTATCTGTCTAGTCTAGACTCCCTCTCACACAGACATAATGTGATGTCATAGACCAGAACATTCTATCTGTCTAGTCTAGACTCCCTCTCACACAGACATGATGTGATGTCATAGACCAGAACATTCTATCTGTCTAGTCTAGACTCCCTCTCACCCCAGAACATTCTATCTGTCTAGTCTAGACTCCCTCTCACACCAGAACATTCTATCTGTCTAGTCTAGACTCCCTCTCACACCAGAACATTCTATCTGTCTAGTCTAGACTCCCTCTCACACACAGAACATTCTATCTGTCTAGTCTAGACTCCCTCTCACACACAGAACATTCTATCTGTCTAGTCTAGACTCCCTCTCACACACAGAATATTCTATCTGTCTAGTCTAGACTCCCTCTCACACAGACATGCTGTGATGTCATAGACCAGAACATTCTATCTGTCTAGTCTAGACTCCCTCTCACACAGACATGCTGTGATGTCATAGACCAGAACATTCTATCTGTCTAGTCTAGACTCCCTCTCACCCCAGAACATTCTATCTGTCTAGTCTAGACTCCCTCTCACACCAGAACATTCTATCTGTCTAGTCTAGACTCCCTCTCACTCCAGAACATTCTATCTGTCTAGTCTAGACTCCCTCTCACACACAGAACATTCTATCTGTCTAGTCTAGACTCCCTCTCACACACAGAACATTCTATCTGTCTAGTCTAGACTCCCTCTCACACAGACATAATGTGATGTCATAGACCAGAACATTCTATCTGTCTAGTCTAGACTCCCTCTCACACAGACATGCTGTGATGTCATAGACCAGAACATTCTATCTGTCTAGTCTAGACTCCCTCTCACCCCAGAACATTCTATCTGTCTAGTCTAGACTCCCTCTCACACCAGAACATTCTATCTGTCTAGTCTAGACTCCCTCTCACACCAGAACATTCTATCTGTCTAGTCTAGACTCCCTCTCACACACAGAACATTCTATCTGTCTAGTCTAGACTCCCTCTCACACACAGAACATTCTATCTGTCTAGTCTAGACTCCCTCTCACACAGACATAATGTGATGTCATAGACCAGAACATTCTATCTGTCTAGTCTAGACTCCCTCTCACACAGACATGATGTGATGTCATAGACCAGAACATTCTATCTGTCTAGTCTAGACTCCCTCTCACCCCAGAACATTCTATCTGTCTAGTCTAGACTCCCTCTCACACCAGAACATTCTATCTGTCTAGTCTAGACTCCCTCTCACACCAGAACATTCTATCTGTCTAGTCTAGACTCCCTCTCACACACAGAACATTCTATCTGTCTAGTCTAGACTCCCTCTCACACACAGAACATTCTATCTGTCTAGTCTAGACTCCCTCTCACACACAGAATATTCTATCTGTCTAGTCTAGACTCCCTCTCACACAGACATGCTGTGATGTCATAGACCAGAACATTCTATCTGTCTAGTCTAGACTCCCTCTCACACAGACATGCTGTGATGTCATAGACCAGAACATTCTATCTGTCTAGTCTAGACTCCCTCTCACACAGACATAATGTGATGTCATAGACCAGAACATTCTATCTGTCTAGTCTAGACTCCCTCTCACACAGACATGCTGTGATGTCATAGACCAGAACATTCTATCTGTCTAGTCTAGACTCCCTCTCACCCCAGAACATTCTATCTGTCTAGTCTAGACTCCCTCTCACACCAGAACATTCTATCTGTCTAGTCTAGACTCCCTCTCACACCAGAACATTCTATCTGTCTAGTCTAGACTCCCTCTCACACACAGAACATTCTATCTGTCTAGTCTAGACTCCCTCTCACACACAGAACATTCTATCTGTCTAGTCTAGACTCCCTCTCACACAGACATAATGTGATGTCATAGACCAGAACATTCTATCTGTCTAGTCTAGACTCCCTCTCACACAGACATGATGTGATGTCATAGACCAGAACATTCTATCTGTCTAGTCTAGACTCCCTCTCACCCCAGAACATTCTATCTGTCTAGTCTAGACTCCCTCTCACACCAGAACATTCTATCTGTCTAGTCTAGACTCCCTCTCACACCAGAACATTCTATCTGTCTAGTCTAGACTCCCTCTCACACACAGAACATTCTATCTGTCTAGTCTAGACTCCCTCTCACACACAGAACATTCTATCTGTCTAGTCTAGACTCCCTCTCACACACAGAATATTCTATCTGTCTAGTCTAGACTCCCTCTCACACAGACATGCTGTGATGTCATAGACCAGAACATTCTATCTGTCTAGTCTAGACTCCCTCTCACACAGACATGCTGTGATGTCATAGACCAGAACATTCTATCTGTCTAGTCTAGACTCCCTCTCACCCCAGAACATTCTATCTGTCTAGTCTAGACTCCCTCTCACACCAGAACATTCTATCTGTCTAGTCTAGACTCCCTCTCACTCCAGAACATTCTATCTGTCTAGTCTAGACTCCCTCTCACACACAGAACATTCTATCTGTCTAGTCTAGACTCCCTCTCACACACAGAACATTCTATCTGTCTAGTCTAGACTCCCTCTCACACAGACATAATGTGATGTCATAGACCAGAACATTCTATCTGTCTAGTCTAGACTCCCTCTCACACAGACATGCTGTGATGTCATAGACCAGAACATTCTATCTGTCTAGTCTAGACTCCCTCTCACCCCAGAACATTCTATCTGTCTAGTCTAGACTCCCTCTCACACCAGAACATTCTATCTGTCTAGTCTAGACTCCCTCTCACACCAGAACATTCTATCTGTCTAGTCTAGACTCCCTCTCACACACAGAACATTCTATCTGTCTAGTCTAGACTCCCTCTCACACAGACATGCTGTGATGTCATAGACCAGAACATTCTATCTGTCTAGTCTAGACTCCCTCTCACCCCAGAACATTCTATCTGTCTAGTCTAGACTCCCTCTCACACCAGAACATTCTATCTGTCTAGTCTAGACCCCCTCTCACACCAGAACATTCTATCTGTCTAGTCTAGACTCCCTCTCACACACAGAACATTCTATCTGTCTAGTCTAGACTCCCTCTCACACAGACATGCTGTGATGTCATAGACCAGAACATTCTATCTGTCTAGTCTAGACTCCCTCTCACACAGACATGCTGTGATGTCATAGACCAGAACATTCTATCTGTCTAGTCTAGACTCCCTCTCACACAGACATGCTGTGATGTCATAGACCAGAACATTCTATCTGTCTAGTCTAGACTCCCTCTCACACCAGAACATTATATCTGTCTAGTCTAGACTCCCTCTCACACCAGAACATTCTATCTGTCTAGTCTAGACTCCCTCTCACACACAGAACATTCTATCTGTCCAGTCTAGACTCCCTCTCACACACAGAACATTCTATCTGTCTAGTCTAGACTCCCTCTCACACACAGAACATTCTATCTGTCTAGTCTAGACTCCCTCTCACACACAGAACATTCTATCTGTCTAGTCTAGACTCCCTCTCACACAGACATGCTGTGATGTCATAGACCAGAACATTCTATCTGTCTAGTCTAGACTCCCTCTCACACAGACATGCTGTGATGTCATAGACCAGAACATTCTATCTGTCTAGTCTAGACTCCCTCTCACACCAGAACATTATATCTGTCTAGTCTAGACTCCCTCTCACACCAGAACATTCTATCTGTCTAGTCTAGACTCCCTCTCACACAGACATGCTGTGATGTCATAGACCAGAACATTCTATCTGTCTAGTCTAGACTCCCTCTCACACAGACATGCTGTGATGTCATAGACCAGAACATTCTATCTGTCTAGTCTAGACTCCCTCTCACACAGACATGCTGTGATGTCATAGACCAGAACATTCTATCTGTCTAGTCTAGACTCCCTCTCACACAGTCATGCTGTGATGTCATAGACCAGAACATTCAATCTGTCTAGTCTAGACTCCCTCTCACACAGACATGCTGTGATGTCATAGACCAGAACATTATATCTGTCTAGTCTAGACTCCCTCTCACACAGACATGCTGTGATGTCATAGACCAGAACATTCTATCTGTCTAGTCTAGACTCCCTCTCACACCAGAACATTCTATCTGTCTAGTCTAGACTGCCTCTCACACCAGAACATTCTATCTGTCTAGTCTAGACTCCCTCCCACACACAGAACATTATATCTGTCTAGTCTAGACTCCCTCTCACACACAGAACATTCTATCTGTCTAGTCTAGACTCCCTCTCACACACAGAACATTCTATCTGTCTAGTCTAGACTCCCTCTCACACAGACATGCTGTGATGTCATAGACCAGAACATTCTATCTGTCTAGTCTAGACTCCCTCCCACACAGACATGCTGTGATGTCATAGACCAGAACATTCTATCTGTCTAGTCTAGACTCCCTCTCACACAGACATGCTGTGATGTCATAGACCAGAACATTCTATCTGTCTAGTCTAGACTCCCTCTCACACACAGAACATTCTATCTGTCTAGTCTAGACTCCCTCTCACACAGACATGCTGTGATGTCATAGACCAGAACATTCTATTTGTCTAGTCTAGACTCCCTCTCACACAGACATGCTGTGATGTCATAGACCAGAACATTCTATCTGTCTAGTCTAGACTCCCTCTCACACAGACATGCTGTGATGTCATAGACCAGAACATTCTATCTGTCTAGTCTAGACTCCCTCTCACACCAGAACATTATATCTGTCTAGTCTAGACTCCCTCTCACACCAGAACATTCTATCTGTCTAGTCTAGACTCCCTCTCACTCCAGAACATTCTATCTGTCTAGTCTAGACTCCCTCTCACACACAGAACATTCTATCTGTCTAGTCTAGACTCCCTCTCACACACAGAACATTCTATCTGTCTAGTCTAGACTCCCTCTCACACAGACATAATGTGATGTCATAGACCAGAACATTCTATCTGTCTAGTCTAGACTCCCTCTCACACAGACATGCTGTGATGTCATAGACCAGAACATTCTATCTGTCTAGTCTAGACTCCCTCTCACCCCAGAACATTCTATCTGTCTAGTCTAGACTCCCTCTCACACCAGAACATTCTATCTGTCTAGTCTAGACTCCCTCTCACACCAGAACATTCTATCTGTCTAGTCTAGACTCCCTCTCACACACAGAACATTCTATCTGTCTAGTCTAGACTCCCTCTCACACACAGAACATTCTATCTGTCTAGTCTAGACTCCCTCTCACACAGACATAATGTGATGTCATAGACCAGAACATTCTATCTGTCTAGTCTAGACTCCCTCTCACACAGACATGATGTGATGTCATAGACCAGAACATTCTATCTGTCTAGTCTAGACTCCCTCTCACCCCAGAACATTCTATCTGTCTAGTCTAGACTCCCTCTCACACCAGAACATTCTATCTGTCTAGTCTAGACTCCCTCTCACACCAGAACATTCTATCTGTCTAGTCTAGACTCCCTCTCACACACAGAACATTCTATCTGTCTAGTCTAGACTCCCTCTCACACACAGA
Source organism: Nansenia antarctica (assembly GCF_963989245.1). Classification (NCBI taxonomy): domain Eukaryota; kingdom Metazoa; phylum Chordata; class Actinopteri; order Argentiniformes; family Microstomatidae; genus Nansenia; species Nansenia antarctica. The sequence continues at coordinate 36,886,130 of NC_137680.1, forward strand.
ACATTCTATCTGTCTAGTCTAGACTCCCTCTCACACACAGAATATTCTATCTGTCTAGTCTAGACTCCCTCTCACACAGACATGCTGTGATGTCATAGACCAGAACATTCTATCTGTCTAGTCTAGACTCCCTCTCACACAGACATGCTGTGATGTCATAGACCAGAACATTCTATCTGTCTAGTCTAGACTCCCTCTCACACACAGAACATTCTATCTGTCTAGTCTAGACTCCCTCTCACACAGACATAATGTGATGTCATAGACCAGAACATTCTATCTGTCTAGTCTAGACTCCCTCTCACACAGACATGCTGTGATGTCATAGACCAGAACATTCTATCTGTCTAGTCTAGACTCCCTCTCACCCCAGAACATTCTATCTGTCTAGTCTAGACTCCCTCTCACACCAGAACATTCTATCTGTCTAGTCTAGACTCCCTCTCACACCAGAACATTCTATCTGTCTAGTCTAGACTCCCTCTCACACACAGAACATTCTATCTGTCTAGTCTAGACTCCCTCTCACACACAGAACATTCTATCTGTCTAGTCTAGACTCCCTCTCACACAGACATAATGTGATGTCATAGACCAGAACATTCTATCTGTCTAATCTAGACTCCCTCTCACACAGACATGATGTGATGTCATAGACCAGAACATTCTATCTGTCTAGTCTAGACTCCCTCTCACCCCAGAACATTCTATCTGTCTAGTCTAGACTCCCTCTCACACCAGAACATTCTATCTGTCTAGTCTAGACTCCCTCTCACACCAGAACATTCTATCTGTCTAGTCTAGACTCCCTCTCACACACAGAACATTCTATCTGTCTAGTCTAGACTCCCTCTCACACACAGAACATTCTATCTGTCTAGTCTAGACTCCCTCTCACACACAGAATATTCTATCTGTCTAGTCTAGACTCCCTCTCACACAGACATGCTGTGATGTCATAGACCAGAACATTCTATCTGTCTAGTCTAGACTCCCTCTCACACAGACATGCTGTGATGTCATAGACCAGAACATTCTATCTGTCTAGTCTAGACTCCCTCTCACCCCAGAACATTCTATCTGTCTAGTCTAGACTCCCTCTCACACCAGAACATTCTATCTGTCTAGTCTAGACTCCCTCTCACTCCAGAACATTCTATCTGTCTAGTCTAGACTCCCTCTCACACACAGAACATTCTATCTGTCTAGTCTAGACTCCCTCTCACACAGACATGCTGTGATGTCATAGACCAGAACATTCTATCTGTCTAGTCTAGACTCCCTCCCACACAGACATGCTGTGATGTCATAGACCAGAACATTCTATCTGTCTAGTCTAGACTCCCTCTCACACAGACATGCTGTGATGTCATAGACCAGAACATTCTATCTGTCTAGTCTAGACTCCCTCTCACACACAGAACATTCTATCTGTCTAGTCTAGACTCCCTCTCACACAGACATGCTGTGATGTCATAGACCAGAACATTCTATTTGTCTAGTCTAGACTCCCTCTCACACAGACATGCTGTGATGTCATAGACCAGAACATTCTATCTGTCTAGTCTAGACTCCCTCTCACACAGACATGCTGTGATGTCATAGACCAGAACATTCTATCTGTCTAGTCTAGACTCCCTCTCACACCAGAACATTATATCTGTCTAGTCTAGACTCCCTCTCACACCAGAACATTCTATCTGTCTAGTCTAGACTCCCTCTCACTCCAGAACATTCTATCTGTCTAGTCTAGACTCCCTCTCACACACAGAACATTCTATCTGTCTAGTCTAGACTCCCTCTCACACACAGAACATTCTAACTGTCTAGTCTAGACTCCCTCTCACACAGACATAATGTGATGTCATAGACCAGAACATTCTATCTGTCTAGTCTAGACTCCCTCTCACACAGACATGCTGTGATGTCATAGACCAGAACATTCTATCTGTCTAGTCTAGACTCCCTCTCACCCCAGAACATTCTATCTGTCTAGTCTAGACTCCCTCTCACACCAGAACATTCTATCTGTCTAGTCTAGACTCCCTCTCACACCAGAACATTCTATCTGTCTAGTCTAGACTCCCTCTCACACACAGAACATTCTATCTGTCTAGTCTAGACTCCCTCTCACACACAGAACATTCTATCTGTCTAGTCTAGACTCCCTCTCACACCAGAACATTCTATCTGTCTAGTCTAGACTCCCTCTCACACAGACATGCTGTGATGTCATAGACCAGAACATTCTATCTGTCTAGTCTAGACTCCCTCTCACACTCAGAACATTCTATCTGTCTAGTCTAGACTCCCTCTCACACAGACATAATGTGATGTCATAGACCAGAACATTCTATCTGTCTAGTCTAGACTCCCTCTCACACAGACATGCTGTGATGTCATAGACCAGAACATTCTATCTGTCTAGTCTAGACTCCCTCTCACCCCAGAACATTCTATCTGTCTAGTCTAGACTCCCTCTCACACCAGAACATTCTATCTGTCTAGTCTAGACTCCCTCTCACACCAGAACATTCTATCTGTCTAGTCTAGACTCCCTCTCACACACATAACATTCTATCTGTCTAGTCTAGACTCCCTCTCACACACAGAACATTCTATCTGTCTAGTCTAGACTCCCTCTCACACAGACATAATGTGATGTCATAGACCAGAACATTCTATCTGTCTAGTCTAGACTCCCTCTCACACAGACATGATGTGATGTCATAGACCAGAACATTCTATCTGTCTAGTCTAGACTCCCTCTCACCCCAGAACATTCTATCTGTCTAGTCTAGACTCCCTCTCACACCAGAACATTCTATCTGTCTAGTCTAGACTCCCTCTCACACCAGAACATTCTATCTGTCTAGTCTAGACTCCCTCTCACACACAGAACATTCTATCTGTCTAGTCTAGACTCCCTCTCACACACAGAACATTCTATCTGTCTAGTCTAGACTCCCTCTCACACACAGAATATTCTATCTGTCTAGTCTAGACTCCCTCTCACACAGACATGCTGTGATGTCATAGACCAGAACATTCTATCTGTCTAGTCTAGACTCCCTCTCACACAGACATGCTGTGATGTCATAGACCAGAACATTCTATCTGTCTAGTCTAGACTCCCTCTCACCCCAGAACATTCTATCTGTCTAGTCTAGACTCCCTCTCACACCAGAACATTCTATCTGTCTAGTCTAGACTCCCTCTCACTCCAGAACATTCTATCTGTCTAGTCTAGACTCCCTCTCACACACAGAACATTCTATCTGTCTAGTCTAGACTCCCTCTCACACACAGAACATTCTATCTGTCTAGTCTAGACTCCCTCTCACACAGACATAATGTGATGTCATAGACCAGAACATTCTATCTGTCTAGTCTAGACTCCCTCTCACACAGACATGCTGTGATGTCATAGACCAGAACATTCTATCTGTCTAGTCTAGACTCCCTCTCACCCCAGAACATTCTATCTGTCTAGTCTAGACTCCCTCTCACACCAGAACATTCTATCTGTCTAGTCTAGACTCCCTCTCACACCAGAACATTCTATCTGTCTAGTCTAGACTCCCTCTCACACACAGAACATTCTATCTGTCTAGTCTAGACTCCCTCTCACACACAGAACATTCTATCTGTCTAGTCTAGACTCCCTCTCACACAGACATAATGTGATGTCATAGACCAGAACATTCTATCTGTCTAGTCTAGACTCCCTCTCACACAGACATGATGTGATGTCATAGACCAGAACATTCTATTTGTCTAGTCTAGACTCCCTCTCACCCCAGAACATTCTATCTGTCTAGTCTAGACTCCCTCTCACACCAGAACATTCTATCTGTCTAGTCTAGACTCCCTCTCACACCAGAACATTCTATCTGTCTAGTCTAGACTCCCTCTCATAGACCAGAACATTCTATCTGTCTAGTCTAGACTCCCTCTCACACAGACATGCTGTGATGTCATAGACCAGAACATTCTATCTGTCTAGTCTAGACTCCCTCTCACACACAGAACATTCTATCTGTCTAGTCTAGACTCCCTCTCACACAGACATAATGTGATGTCATAGACCAGAACATTCTATCTGTCTAGTCTAGACTCCCTCTCACACAGACATGCTGTGATGTCATAGACCAGAACATTCTATCTGTCTAGTCTAGACTCCCTCTCACCCCAGAACATTCTATCTGTCTAGTCTAGACTCCCTCTCACACCAGAACATTCTATCTGTCTAGTCTAGACTCCCTCTCACACCAGAACATTCTATCTGTCTAGTCTAGACTCCCTCTCACACACAGAACATTCTATCTGTCTAGTCTAGACTCCCTCTCACACACAGAACATTCTATCTGTCTAGTCTAGACTCCCTCTCACACAGACATAATGTGATGTCATAGACCAGAACATTCTATCTGTCTAGTCTAGACTCCCTCTCACACAGACATGATGTGATGTCATAGACCAGAACATTCTATCTGTCTAGTCTAGACTCCCTCTCACCCCAGAACATTCTATCTGTCTAGTCTAGACTCCCTCTCACACCAGAACATTCTATCTGTCTAGTCTAGACTCCCTCTCACACCAGAACATTCTATCTGTCTAGTCTAGACTCCCTCTCACACACAGAACATTCTATCTGTCTAGTCTAGACTCCCTCTCACACACAGAACATTCTATCTGTCTAGTCTAGACTCCCTCTCACACACAGAATATTCTATCTGTCTAGTCTAGACTCCCTCTCACACAGACATGCTGTGATGTCATAGACCAGAACATTCTATCTGTCTAGTCTAGACTCCCTCTCACACAGACATGCTGTGATGTCATAGACCAGAACATTCTATCTGTCTAGTCTAGACTCCCTCTCACCCCAGAACATTCTATCTGTCTAGTCTAGACTCCCTCTCACACCAGAACATTCTATCTGTCTAGTCTAGACTCCCTCTCACTCCAGAACATTCTATCTGTCTAGTCTAGACTCCCTCTCACACACAGAACATTCTATCTGTCTAGTCTAGACTCCCTCTCACACACAGAACATTCTATCTGTCTAGTCTAGACTCCCTCTCACACAGACATAATGTGATGTCATAGACCAGAACATTCTATCTGTCTAGTCTAGACTCCCTCTCACACAGACATGCTGTGATGTCATAGACCAGAACATTCTATCTGTCTAGTCTAGACTCCCTCTCACCCCAGAACATTCTATCTGTCTAGTCTAGACTCCCTCTCACACCAGAACATTCTATCTGTCTAGTCTAGACTCCCTCTCACACCAGAACATTCTATCTGTCTAGTCTAGACTCCCTCTCACACACAGAACATTCTATCTGTCTAGTCTAGACTCCCTCTCACACAGACATGCTGTGATGTCATAGACCAGAACATTCTATCTGTCTAGTCTAGACTCCCTCTCACCCCAGAACATTCTATCTGTCTAGTCTAGACTCCCTCTCACACCAGAACATTCTATCTGTCTAGTCTAGACCCCCTCTCACACCAGAACATTCTATCTGTCTAGTCTAGACTCCCTCTCACACACAGAACATTCTATCTGTCTAGTCTAGACTCCCTCTCACACAGACATGCTGTGATGTCATAGACCAGAACATTCTATCTGTCTAGTCTAGACTCCCTCTCACACAGACATGCTGTGATGTCATAGACCAGAACATTCTATCTGTCTAGTCTAGACTCCCTCTCACACAGACATGCTGTGATGTCATAGACCAGAACATTCTATCTGTCTAGTCTAGACTCCCTCTCACACCAGAACATTATATCTGTCTAGTCTAGACTCCCTCTCACACCAGAACATTCTATCTGTCTAGTCTAGACTCCCTCTCACACACAGAACATTCTATCTGTCCAGTCTAGACTCCCTCTCACACACAGAACATTCTATCTGTCTAGTCTAGACTCCCTCTCACACACAGAACATTCTATCTGTCTAGTCTAGACTCCCTCTCACACACAGAACATTCTATCTGTCTAGTCTAGACTCCCTCTCACACAGACATGCTGTGATGTCATAGACCAGAACATTCTATCTGTCTAGTCTAGACTCCCTCTCACACAGACATGCTGTGATGTCATAGACCAGAACATTCTATCTGTCTAGTCTAGACTCCCTCTCACACCAGAACATTATATCTGTCTAGTCTAGACTCCCTCTCACACCAGAACATTCTATCTGTCTAGTCTAGACTCCCTCTCACACAGACATGCTGTGATGTCATAGACCAGAACATTCTATCTGTCTAGTCTAGACTCCCTCTCACACAGACATGCTGTGATGTCATAGACCAGAACATTCTATCTGTCTAGTCTAGACTCCCTCTCACACAGACATGCTGTGATGTCATAGACCAGAACATTCTATCTGTCTAGTCTAGACTCCCTCTCACACAGTCATGCTGTGATGTCATAGACCAGAACATTCAATCTGTCTAGTCTAGACTCCCTCTCACACAGACATGCTGTGATGTCATAGACCAGAACATTATATCTGTCTAGTCTAGACTCCCTCTCACACAGACATGCTGTGATGTCATAGACCAGAACATTCTATCTGTCTAGTCTAGACTCCCTCTCACACCAGAACATTCTATCTGTCTAGTCTAGACTCCCTCTCACACCAGAACATTCTATCTGTCTAGTCTAGACTCCCTCCCACACACAGAACATTATATCTGTCTAGTCTAGACTCCCTCTCACACACAGAACATTCTATCTGTCTAGTCTAGACTCCCTCTCACACACAGAACATTCTATCTGTCTAGTCTAGACTCCCTCTCACACAGACATGCTGTGATGTCATAGACCAGAACATTCTATCTGTCTAGTCTAGACTCCCTCCCACACAGACATGCTGTGATGTCATAGACCAGAACATTCTATCTGTCTAGTCTAGACTCCCTCTCACACAGACATGCTGTGATGTCATAGACCAGAACATTCTATCTGTCTAGTCTAGACTCCCTCTCACACAGACATGCTGTGATGTCATAGACCAGAACATTCTATCTGTCTAGTCTAGACTCCCTCTCACACAGACATGCTGTGATGTCATAGACCAGAACATTCTATCTGTCTAGTCTAGACTCCCTCTCACACAGTCATGCTGTGATGTCATAGACCAGAACATTCAATCTGTCTAGTCTAGACTCCCTCTCACACAGACATGCTGTGATGTCATAGACCAGAACATTATATCTGTCTAGTCTAGACTCCCTCTCACACAGACATGCTGTGATGTCATAGACCAGAACATTCTATCTGTCTAGTCTAGACTCCCTCTCACACCAGAACATTCTATCTGTCTAGTCTAGACTCCCTCTCACACCAGAACATTCTATCTGTCTAGTCTAGACTCCCTCCCACACACAGAACATTATATCTGTCTAGTCTAGACTCCCTCTCACACACAGAACATTCTATCTGTCTAGTCTAGACTCCCTCTCACACACAGAACATTCTATCTGTCTAGTCTAGACTCCCTCTCACACAGACATGCTGTGATGTCATAGACCAGAACATTCTATCTGTCTAGTCTAGACTCCCTCCCACACAGACATGCTGTGATGTCATAGACCAGAACATTCTATCTGTCTAGTCTAGACTCCCTCTCACACAGACATGCTGTGATGTCATAGACCAGAACATTCTATCTGTCTAGTCTAGACTCCCTCTCACACACAGAACATTCTATCTGTCTAGTCTAGACTCCCTCTCACACAGACATGCTGTGATGTCATAGACCAGAACATTCTATTTGTCTAGTCTAGACTCCCTCTCACACAGACATGCTGTGATGTCATAGACCAGAACATTCTATCTGTCTAGTCTAGACTCCCTCTCACACAGACATGCTGTGATGTCATAGACCAGAACATTCTATCTGTCTAGTCTAGACTCCCTCTCACACCAGAACATTATATCTGTCTAGTCTAGACTCCCTCTCACACCAGAACATTCTATCTGTCTAGTCTAGACTCCCTCTCACTCCAGAACATTCTATCTGTCTAGTCTAGACTCCCTCTCACACACAGAACATTCTATCTGTCTAGTCTAGACTCCCTCTCACACACAGAACATTCTATCTGTCTAGTCTAGACTCCCTCTCACACAGACATAATGTGATGTCATAGACCAGAACATTCTATCTGTCTAGTCTAGACTCCCTCTCACACAGACATGCTGTGATGTCATAGACCAGAACATTCTATCTGTCTAGTCTAGACTCCCTCTCACCCCAGAACATTCTATCTGTCTAGTCTAGACTCCCTCTCACACCAGAACATTCTATCTGTCTAGTCTAGACTCCCTCTCACACCAGAACATTCTATCTGTCTAGTCTAGACTCCCTCTCACACACAGAACATTCTATCTGTCTAGTCTAGACTCCCTCTCACACACAGAACATTCTATCTGTCTAGTCTAGACTCCCTCTCACACAGACATAATGTGATGTCATAGACCAGAACATTCTATCTGTCTAGTCTAGACTCCCTCTCACACAGACATGATGTGATGTCATAGACCAGAACATTCTATCTGTCTAGTCTAGACTCCCTCTCACCCCAGAACATTCTATCTGTCTAGTCTAGACTCCCTCTCACACCAGAACATTCTATCTGTCTAGTCTAGACTCCCTCTCACACCAGAACATTCTATCTGTCTAGTCTAGACTCCCTCTCACACACAGAACATTCTATCTGTCTAGTCTAGACTCCCTCTCACACACAGAACATTCTATCTGTCTAGTCTAGACTCCCTCTCACACACAGAATATTCTATCTGTCTAGTCTAGACTCCCTCTCACACAGACATGCTGTGATGTCATAGACCAGAACATTCTATCTGTCTAGTCTAGACTCCCTCTCACACAGACATGCTGTGATGTCATAGACCAGAACATTCTATCTGTCTAGTCTAGACTCCCTCTCACACACAGAACATTCTATCTGTCTAGTCTAGACTCCCTCTCACACAGACATAATGTGATGTCATAGACCAGAACATTCTATCTGTCTAGTCTAGACTCCCTCTCACACAGACATGCTGTGATGTCATAGACCAGAACATTCTATCTGTCTAGTCTAGACTCCCTCTCACCCCAGAACATTCTATCTGTCTAGTCTAGACTCCCTCTCACACCAGAACATTCTATCTGTCTAGTCTAGACTCCCTCTCACACCAGAACATTCTATCTGTCTAGTCTAGACTCCCTCTCACACACAGAACATTCTATCTGTCTAGTCTAGACTCCCTCTCACACACAGAACATTATATCTGTCTAGTCTAGACTCCCTCTCACACAGACATAATGTGATGTCATAGACCAGAACATTCTATCTGTCTAGTCTAGACTCCCTCTCACACAGACATGATGTGATGTCATAGACCAGAACATTCTATCTGTCTAGTCTAGACTCCCTCTCACCCCAGAACATTCTATCTGTCTAGTCTAGACTCCCTCTCACACCAGAACATTCTATCTGTCTAGTCTAGACTCCCTCTCACACCAGAACATTCTATCTGTCTAGTCTAGACTCCCTCTCACACACAGAACATTCTATCTGTCTAGTCTAGACTCCCTCTCACACACAGAACATTCTATCTGTCTAGTCTAGACTCCCTCTCACACACAGAATATTCTATCTGTCTAGTCTAGACTCCCTCTCACACAGACATGCTGTGATGTCATAGACCAGAACATTCTATCTGTCTAGTCTAGACTCCCTCTCACACAGACATGCTGTGATGTCATAGACCAGAACATTCTATCTGTCTAGTCTAGACTCCCTCTCACCCCAGAACATTCTATCTGTCTAGTCTAGACTCCCTCTCACACCAGAACATTCTATCTGTCTAGTCTAGACTCCCTCTCACTCCAGAACATTCTATCTGTCTAGTCTAGACTCCCTCTCACACACAGAACATTCTATCTGTCTAGTCTAGACTCCCTCTCACACACAGAACATTCTATCTGTCTAGTCTAGACTCCCTCTCACACAGACATAATGTGATGTCATAGACCAGAACATTCTATCTGTCTAGTCTAGACTCCCTCTCACACAGACATGCTGTGATGTCATAGACCAGAACATTCTATCTGTCTAGTCTAGACTCCCTCTCACCCCAGAACATTCTATCTGTCTAGTCTAGACTCCCTCTCACACCAGAACATTCTATCTGTCTAGTCTAGACTCCCTCTCACACCAGAACATTCTATCTGTCTAGTCTAGACTCCCTCTCACACACAGAACATTCTATCTGTCTAGTCTAGACTCCCTCTCACACACAGAACATTCTATCTGTCTAGTCTAGACTCCCTCTCACACAGACATAATGTGATGTCATAGACCAGAACATTCTATCTGTCTAGTCTAGACTCCCTCTCACACAGACATGATGTGATGTCATAGACCAGAACATTCTATCTGTCTAGTCTAGACTCCCTCTCACCCCAGAACATTCTATCTGTCTAGTCTAGACTCCCTCTCACACCAGAACATTCTATCTGTCTAGTCTAGACTCCCTCTCACACCAGAACATTCTATCTGTCTAGTCTAGACTCCCTCTCACACACAGAACATTCTATCTGTCTAGTTTAGACTCCCTCTCACACACAGAACATTCTATCTGTCTAGTCTAGACTCCCTCTCACACACAGAATATTCTATCTGTCTAGTCTAGACTCCCTCTCACACAGACATGCTGTGATGTCATAGACCAGAACATTCTATCTGTCTAGTCTAGACTCCCTCTCACACAGACATGCTGTGATGTCATAGACCAGAACATTCTATCTGTCTAGTCTAGACTCCCTCTCACCCCAGAACATTCTATCTGTCTAGTCTAGACTCCCTCTCACACCAGAACATTCTATCTGTCTAGTCTAGACTCCCTCTCACACCAGAACATTCTATCTGTCTAGTCTAGACTCCCTCTCACACACAGAACATTCTATCTGTCTAGTCTAGACTCCCTCTCACACACAGAACATTCTATCTGTCTAGTCTAGACTCCCTCTCACACAGACATAATGTGATGTCATAGACCAGAACATTCTATCTGTCTAGTCTAGACTCCCTCTCACACAGACATGATGTGATGTCATAGACCAGAACATTCTATCTGTCTAGTCTAGACTCCCTCTCACCCCAGAACATTCTATCTGTCTAGTCTAGACTCCCTCTCACACCAGAACATTCTATCTGTCTAGTCTAGACTCCCTCTCACACCAGAACATTCTATCTGTCTAGTCTAGACTCCCTCTCACACACAGAACATTCTATCTGTCTAGTCTAGACTCCCTCTCACACACAGAACATTCTATCTGTCTAGTCTAGACTCCCTCTCACACACAGAACATTCTATCTGTCTAGTCTAGACTCCCTCTCACACAGACATGCTGTGATGTCATAGACCAGAACATTCTATCTGTCTAGTCTAGACTCCCTCTCACACAGACATGCTGTGATGTCATAGACCAGAACATTCTATCTGTCTAGTCTAGACTCCCTCTCACACAGACATGCTGTGATGTCATAGACCAGAACATTCTATCTGTCTAGTCTAGACTCCCTCTCACACAGACATGCTGTGATGTCATAGACCAGAACATTCTATCTGTCTAGTCTAGACTCCCTCTCACACAGACATGCTGTGATGTCATAGACCAGAACATTCTATCTGTCTAGTCTAGACTCCCTCTCACACCAGAACATTCTATCTGTCTAGTCTAGACTCCCTCTCACACCAGAACATTCTATCTGTCTAGTCTAGACTCCCTCTCACACCAGAACATTCTATCTGTCTAGTCTAGACTCCCTCTGACACACAGAACATTCTATCTGTCTAGTCTAGACTCCCTCTCACACACAGAACATTCTATCTGTCTAATCTAGACTCCCTCTCACACACAGAACATTCTATCTGTCTAGTCTAGACTCCCTCTCACACACAGAACATTCTATCTGTCTAGTCTAGACTCCCTCTCACACAGACATGCTGTGATGTCATAGACCAGAACATTCTATCTGTCTAGTCTAGACTCCCTCTCACACAGACATAATGTGATGTCATAGACCAGAACATTCTATCTGTCTAGTCTAGACTCCCTCTCACACAGACATGCTGTGATTTCATAGACCAGAACATTCTATCTGTCTAGTCTAGACTCCCTCTCACACACAGAACATTCTATCTGTCTAGTCTAGACTCCCTCTCACACACAGAACATTCTATCTGTCTAGTCTAGACTCCCTCTCACACAGACTGTAAGGGTTGGGGAAGCGACCTTATTGTGGAGCGACCCTTTGGCGCCCTCTGGTGTTTTATGTATGCATTTGTCTGTCCTAATTAACTGATTTGTACCTGGTGTGTGTTGTTTGGCTGTGGCTATTTAGATCCCTCTGTTTCCCCTCTGGTTGTCGGTTGTTCACTTCATGTTGCGTTTGTTATATGTATACGATTCTTCTTAGCCTTATTGTTCCTCGCCGGATTAGGAAATAAGTATAGTTGACGATTGTAAGTACATTGCTCTGCCTTGTTCCTGTTATTATTTAAAACGTTTATCGGAGACTTGTTTTCTCCTCTTTTGTTTATTCGCTTACTGTGCGGTTATTATTTGTTCCGTTTACTCAAAATAAAGAGTACCGTTATTATTTATTATACTCCTGCTTCCGTCTACTCTGTTCTACTCTGCGCCTGGGTCCAAACACATTACCCCATCGTAACAGAACAACCGACCATTATTGATATGATGTGTTTTTGACATTGTGCTTAGGTAAACCCTGAATACTTTAATCATTGGTGATTATCAGCAAGTTGCAATATCTAAAGGGCTGACACAGGCTGCAGACTCTCTGTCTGTAACTGGACCTGAGCCAAATATAGAGACCACAGCTAGTGGGGACCAGCATAGAACCTGGGTCAATAGGTCAGTATATTTAGGACCAGCCAGGCAGCTGACCAGGGTCAGGTAGCTGGGTTGTCAGGACAATCAGCCACTTTTGGGAGATGGGGACTTCTCGTCAACAACCCTACCTAGACTCAACGGAGCCCTGTCTTTGGGAATGATTTGCATGACAAACAGCTGGCTGCTTGATCAGCAACTTTTGCCTATATCAAGCCGCTGCAAAGTGTCATTAGGTGTGTGCCTCTCACCGTTGCTTGCCGTGTGTTGAGGGGTTGACCCAGCGCTGTAATGGAATAAATCTATCTTAATTGTCTACCTCGAGCATTAATTAATTATCATAAGGAAGCAACACATCTCGGCCTGCCGCCCTTCATCTGACATTCATCTTATCAATTGGCGTTTAACGAACAGGATCCTAGATTCAGCGAGACAGGTAAAGCAAATAAACACAGTGTGGTTGTGTGCTTGACCTGAATTGTTGTTCTAGAGGGAAAAACCTGTAATTTTTTTCCTTGAATGAAGGAAAGGGGATGAATTTGATGATGGGGGGGCCAATGACTAGATTTGACTAAATATTAAAGGTTGAGTATTGGTGTGAACATGAAGGTCATTAATCCACATATAGGATAATACGGTATAAAAAGGACAGAGCTGCTAGGTGTCACTCTGGAGGAGATTAATACTGACACTGGATATTGATTAATTCATAGAAGAATTGATTAAACGGAATTGGGCATTCCGGGGGTTTTTATTTGTTTATCTGTAAGGTACAGACATATTGAGGTATTTGACAGGAAATAAGGTGAACTGCAGAAGCACGCTTGAGTCAATTGAAACTATGAAGTAGAATGTTGATTAAGATGGTTAAATGAATAAGGTATTGACACGCAAGTGGTTATGGTATGTAATTTGAAGTGTGATTTAAAGAAAGTGTTTATAAGTGGTCTAGTATAATGAAAGATATAGGTCAGCGGTAATAAGACAGTTGTAGGACGATAAGAATTTGAAAAGATATGGTATTTGTGTTAATGGTACAGCGCAACAGATTTGAGTGACAAGATTGATTTATTGAGACAGGAGAGAACAGATGAGACGTGGATTTAAATGACCTTGATGAGACGCAATGCAACAGACTGAATTAAAGTATATGACACGAATGGTGTAACTATAAAGCTCTAACGAGACAATTTAGATAAAAGAATTCCTTTTTACTAACATTGTGTGCAGTGTAATTAATCAAACATGGGGAATCAAATGTCTAGGACGACAAATTGTGAGAAACGGATTATTAAGTACAAGTCGGTTAGGGACTTGCCACGAGGGGAAAAGAAAGCTATTAATAAACTATTGGAAATTGATCCACACATAATTGATATTCCGATAAAATACACTGATACAGTGACACCAAAAGGATGGATTTTACTTAAATTAGGACCATTCTATGCAGAACCGTTTCTAACAAAGATTGCGGAATGGAGTGACGATAATTTCCCAAGTATCGGGAGTTTTGAAAAGAATAAACTGAAGATTATTGATGAATATTTGATATCAAACAAAAGCATTTGCGACCCATTATGGGATATTGATTACATGAAAGAAGTCTATCAAGCATGGGTAATAATGTCTAATCAATGGCCTGGTAATATTGTCAGAAAGAAGGAACACAATAGGTTTAACCCTATACCCAAGGTAAAGGAGATACAGAGCGTGTCTCCTCCTGTACAGCCGGAACAGGCGGAGCAGGCTGTAATACGCAGCGTGGTCCGGGTGCAGGCACCATTGTTAAATATAGAGGAGAAAGTACTGTATAAACCATTAACCCTGACTGACGTATCTGCAATCATAGTCGACGCACCCAGACCCTTGATTAACCCAAAAGGATTCATAAATTGGTATGAAACAATGTTGCTACATGGTAATTTGAATGGCACGGATTTAAGATACATTCTGATCACGTTAATGCCAGATGTTGAAATTGATACTTTGATAAATGCTTGTGAAACTTTGAATGAAGATAATGATGGGCCATGTAGAGGTAATACAATTAATGAACGATTCCCATGGTTTAATAAACAACACAAAGTGACTCACATTGAACAATTAACCAAATTTCTAAACGAACATGCCAGCCAAAACCGTGATATCTCACAAATTCTGAACTGTAAACGTAAGCCTAATGAAACAATGTCTGACTTTGTAATCAGATTCCAAAATACCTGGAGAGAAAAGGCGAATTTGGAATTAGATGACAAACCTAACGCATTCTTTACAAATATGATTCTAGATGGTATTGGAGAAGATGCAAAGAACTTCAAATTATCAACACCAGACATTTTCTCAATGACACCAGCATTGATTGAAAAACGAATAAGGGAATTAGAAGCTTTGGGATTGTTTAATAAGCAACACCAACCACAAGTCTTGGAGCTTGCGCAATACGCAGACCTAGAGGGATGGAATGAATACTAAGCATTATGGGTAATGAAGTCTTACGTGAAGCATGTCGAGTGATAGAGTTATAGGGAAATCATTGAGTTAAGTAATAATAATCCTTGTATTGATTAACATATTGTAAACAAATGATAAAGAGTGAAATGAATAACTATTGTATTTTCAGGACAAGCTAAATAGCTTAGCACCAACAGCAGAAAAGTGGTAAAGAGACGAGGGGAAAACACTGCTCCACAACGCTGCACCAGGGACGACGCTCTGAACCAACACTATTAATAGAACTGCCCTTGCAAACAAGACGCAGCTCGTTGACACAGAGAAACAGACACGCAGAGAACACATAGAAGTGTTAGACATGAAAATGTAGTTGTCTCTTATTGTAATTATCATACAATTCTGCATTGACTCAGTAAACGTAACATTTGAATTTACTTAAGTGAACAGAGATAAGACCATGCATTGATGACTGTTGATGTTCACACAAGCAAAGAGGAATATGTGACATTTTGATTGATGAATAATCCCGAACGGACAACACAACTCTTGCCAATTCTATCTCCTGACAGAAAACTGAGCAACGGACTGAAAACGGGGGCGTTGCTGAGGGCCAATCTAACAGAAGTGGGGGCTGAAATGACAGTGAACGATTGACGGATGAGAGAAAGGGGAAACCACAAATGATAATTCTCTGTGTAACTGTAAATGAAAATGTTGTTTTTCTGTGTGGAAGCGGAAACATGATAATGACATGACAGACTACAGACTTTGATAAAGCAATTACACATACGAATATGACAGTACTTCACACGATCAACAGTGTTAATCGGCCAACAGCTGAATGCACGAGCATTACACATTGATGCAACATTTATGATAAAGAACCATTCACACTGACTCAAGAATGTCTCTGATAAATCTACTAAAACCAACGGGTGATTGACTGAGAAATATTTGATTATAAGAGAGGGATAGAACATTTAAATGTTCACAGCAAATTTACACCTTAATGCAAAATAAGCTCATAGTGTACATAGACCAACGGGGAAGTATTCAAGCCATCAGTAACGATTGTGATCAGAATTTTTAACATACGGGTAGAATAGAACCTATCTACCTCATTAAAAGTATGCTTATGGGAATTGACTCAGATTGCACATTGACAGTAAATAAACTAAGTATTGAAGAACTGATTTGGATATTAAAGGAACGGTTCACGGTTTTTCACAACACACGTCCTAGTTTGAAGACCCATGGCATGAACTTCAAATGACAAATCCTTTTGTTTCCTCTAGGAGCATTGATGAAGGACGAGTTAACCATTTTGAGAGAAACTAAATGTCTGTCTACCTGTACTTAACGATTGTGCAATCCCTGTATTTAAAAATGTCTCAGCAGGCAAGTGCAGAACTCACTAGAGGGGGGGGACCACAGGGAGCCCAACCCACTCTCAACTCTGACGATGAGACCCAAGCAAAGGGGAAAACACGTATTATGAAACGATTACTGATTCCAGTACCATAATGATAACTATCTCTGCTATTAACAATTATTCTTGATGTTGTTGTGAATTAAGATTGAAACTAGGACAAGAGATACCGGACAGACGATGCGTGACGGGAGACACCATGTGATCCTGGCCTCGCTGTGCATAAGATGGATGGCCACAATTTTATCGGTTCTGTATACGATCTGGGTGTTAACTAACGAAACAGACTTTACTTTAACTGAAGACTCTGACACTAATCTTGTTCGCATGCGTCGTGACATCCAGGGAGTTAAACCAAATAGCGCACTAGACTCAGTTGCAGGAGTTTGCCAGTTTGTTGACAATTGTTGTACGTATTCACCACAACAGGAGTAAACCTTTAAGATCAGACAATGGGGACATAGAACAATAGGGGAGAGAAAAGTAGGGGGTAAGGATTTAGAGTTTCAATAACACTGTTAAAACATTTGAGCAAGCAGCATGAGGGTGAATGAAATAATTTCTACTGTGAGTCTCTCAATAACACAGCAACAAGACAAGAGGACACAAGGGGAAAGACAACAATGGTCCATCAGCATCAGATAGTGCCTCATTGCGACCGGAAAAGCATGATGGTCCCTCTGTTGAAGATCGACCTAGGATATCGAAGACACCTAAAGAAACTGATTGACGATATCCCTATTTGTTAAAAATGTATAATTATGTAACAAACTATGGAAAAACATGTGATTTGAATTAATGATGGAAATGATACCTACTTCATTTGTAATGAGTAGTTAGACATAGTAATGAGAAACCTATTTGGATATTTTCTCCTTTAAACAACAAAGGTTTTTATCCAAAGAAGGTGATTATTAATCAGAGTAGTTAACCACAAAGTGACCTTTTACTCATGCCAAGTCAATTGTGGAGTGAGATGTTTGTTCACTTTGTCAGGCCACATGACTGGGGACTTGCATTGGTCCATGGGAAAAGTCATTTAAAGACGATTCCGGGGGAGGAATGCAGGATCTCAACCATGGGGAAAGAAAGAGAAATAATTAAAGTTACTGTCCATTAGAGAAGAAAAAAAAGAGTGGGCTGATATGATGTGTTTTTGACATTGTGCTTAGGTAAACCCTGAATACTTTAATCATTGGTGATTATCAGCAAGTTGCAATATCTAAAGGGCTGACACAGGCTGCAGACTCTCTGTCTGTAACTGGACCTGAGCCAAATATAGAGACCACAGCTAGTGGGGACCAGCATAGAACCTGGGTCAATAGGTCAGTATATTTAGGACCAGCCAGGCAGCTGACCAGGGTCAGGTAGCTGGGTTGTCAGGACAATCAGCCACTTTTGGGAGATGGGGACTTCTCGTCAACAACCCTACCTAGACTCAACGGAGCCCTGTCTTTGGGAATGATTTGCATGACAAACAGCTGGCTGCTTGATCAGCAACTTTTGCCTATATCAAGCCGCTGCAAAGTGTCATTAGGTGTGTGCCTCTCACCGTTGCTTGCCGTGTGTTGAGGGGTTGACCCAGCGCTGTAATGGAATAAATCTATCTTAATTGTCTACCTCGAGCATTAATTAATTATCATAAGGAAGCAACACATCTCGGCCTGCCGCCCTTCATCTGACATTCATCTTATCAATTATGGACCCAGCAGATGTAGAGCAGATTCGCACAGTGCTGAATACCCAGGGGGCTATGGTAGCCCAGCAGGAGCGGAACCAGCTGGTGATGTTTGCGGAGATCGAAAAGCTGACCATCGCCGTGACTAGCCTGGTGGCCGCTCAGGCCAACCCCACTCCACCAGCGGCAGCAGCAGCAGCAGCTATGCCTCCTCTACCGCCGGTGACCACGCGGGAACCCCGACTACCTCCTCCCGAACGCTATGATGGACGTCCAGAGGGCTGCAGAGAGTTCCTGACTCAGTGTTCACTGATCTTCAGCCTGCAGCCCCTGTCCTTCCCCACCGAGCACTCCCGAGTGGCCTACATCATCACCCTGTTGACGGGCCGTGCCCTGTCCTGGGCCACGGCCGAGTGGGAGAGTCAGTCGCCGGCGTGCTCCGACGCTACAGCATTCACCCGGGAGTTACGCAAAATATTCGACACCTCCCGGGTGATATCGGGGCACGAAGCCGGTCGGCGGCTCACGGCGTGTCGACAGGGGGATCGCTCGGTGGCGGATTATTCCATCGAGTTCCGCACTCTAGCTAGGGAGGCGGGTTGGGAGGAGAAGGCCCTGGCCGTACTCTATACCCAGGGGCTCTCGGAGGCGATGAAAGACCAACTTGCCCTCCGGGACCTCCCAGAGCGGCTAGACGGCGTAGTGGAGCTCTCGGTGCGTGTGGACAATCGGCGCCGAGAGCGATCACGTGAGAGGGGCTCCTCGAGGGGCGCTCCGTTCCAACCTCCTCCTGCTAGGGAGGCGACTCGGCGGTTCCCGGAGGAGACCACGGAGGAGGAGGAGGCCATGCAGCTGGGCGCAACACACCTCTCCAGCACAGAGAGGCGGCGTCGGCTGGACGAGCGGAGCTGCTTCCGTTGCGGTCGCAAGGGTCACCGCTACAGTGCCTGTCCAGGGACCTCGGGAAACGGGGCAGCCCGCTAGTATCGGGAGGGGTATTAGCGGGTAGGGACATACCCTCGGGTTTCAATGACCCACGAACCTTTTTTTCTGTTAAGGTGCGGTGGGGACACTGTACCCAGCGAGTTCGGGCTCTGGTGGACTCAGGGGCAGCGGGGAATTTAATGCACGAAGGCCTGGCCTGGGGGTGGGGGGTTCCTTTGGAAGAATTGAAAGAACCCGTTCCTGTTCGAGCCCTAGACGGCCGGCCATTGGGGTCGGGGATCATTACCCAGCGCACTATGCCTGTACATATCCAGGTGGGAGGGGGTCGTTGGGAACTCATATGATTTTTTATTGTGGCCTCTCCTGATTGCCCTATTGTGTTAGGTCACCCCTGGTTAGCTTCTCTCAACCCCCGCATTGACTGGTCCACAGGTCGACTCTCCCTCGAAGCAGGCTCCGTCACAGTGCGTACTGAGTCTCCGCCCACGACTCTCGCATCCCCGTTGCAGCCCCAGTTCTCGCCTCTCCCCCTTTCCACCCCTCTTCCTAATTCCCCTGGCCCTGCTTCGCCTTCCAGCCCCGACCTGACAGGGGTGCCTCAGATATATTGGGACCTGGGGGAAGTGTTCAGTAAATCTCGGGCCGAGAAATTACCCCTCCATAGACCCTATGACTGTGCCATCAATCTGCTGCCGGGTACTGTGCCGCCGCGGGGACGCCTGTTTTCCCTCTCTCGCCCGGAGAATCTCTCCATGAATAAATACATAGAGGAAGCACTGGCCGCGGGTCATATCCGTCCTTCCACCTCGCCCGCTGGCGCAGGCTTCTTCTTTGTGGCAAAGAAAGACGGGGGACAGCGTCCCTGCATCGATTACCGCGGTCTAAATGACATTTCCATAAAGAATCGCTATCCCCTGCCCCTCATGGATACCGCCTTTGAGTCACTGCAAGGAGCAAGGGTGTTTACCAAACTGGATTTACGCAATGCATACAACCTGGTGAGGATGAGGGAGGGGGACGAGTGGAAGACGGCTTTTAACACGCCTAACGGTCATTATGAGTATTTAGTCATGCCCTTTGGTCTCGCTAATGCACCCGCAGTATTTCAAGCACTAGTCAACGACGTACTGCGGGATTTGATTGGTCATTCGGTTTTTGTGTACCTTGACGATATCCTAATTTTTTCCAAAGACATTACTCAACATCAACGTCATGTCCGTCAAGTCCTCCAGCGCCTCCTCCACCACCAGTTATTTGTCAAGGCAGAGAAATGTGTCTTTCACGCCGACACAGTGTCATTCCTGGGGTTCATTATAACACGGGGGGATTTAAGCATGGACCCTGCCAAGGTTAGTGCGGTGTTAGACTGGCCCCGCCCCTCCTCTTTGAAACAGTTACAGCGGTTCCTAGGGTTTGCTAATTTTTATAGACGCTTTATCCGCAATTTTAGTGCCCTAGCTGCCCCTTTAACTGCCCTCACCAGGTCTACCCTCCGTACGTTCGCCTGGTCCTCGGAGGCGGAGGCCGCCTTCGTGGACCTCAAGCAACGGTTCACCTCTGCTCCGGTCCTAGCCCATCCGGACTCGGAAGTACCATTCCTGGTGGAGGTGGACGCCTCAGATCTCGCGGTGGGGGCGGTGCTCTCCCAGAGGTGCAGGAAGGATGGGAAGGTACATCCCTGCGCTTTTTTCTCACGTCGGCTGTCCCCGGCCGAGTGTAATTATGACGTAGGAAACCGGGAGCTGCTGGCCATTAAATTGGCTTTGGAGGAGTGGAGGCAGTGGCTGGAGGGGGCCGCACAGCCGTTTGTGGTGTGGACGGACCACAAGAACCTGGCCTACATCCAGGGGGCTAAGCGCCTCAATTCGCGTCAAGCCAGGTGGGCGCTGTTTTTTACACGCTTCCAATTTTCCATCTCCTTTAGGCCGGGGTCCAAAAACGTCAAGCCGGACGCCCTCTCCCGGCAGTTCGATCCGGCGGACCGGGAGGAAAAACCCCACCCCATTGTTCCGGAGACCCTTATTGTTGCCCCTGTGTCGTGGGGGATCGCTAAAGTGGTGAGAGCGGCGCTCAGGCGGGAGCCGGATCCGGGGGGAGGACCCCCGGGGAGGCTGTATGTTCCCAAGACTGCGCGCTCACGGCTGCTGCAATGGGCGCATGCGTCGCCCCTCACTAGCCACCCCGGGGCTGCCAGGACCCTGGACTTTATTCGCAGGAGGTTCTGGTGGCCCACAGCGGAGAGGGATACGCGCGCCTTTGTGGCAGCCTGTCCTGTGTGTGCGCGCAGCAAGACATCTCGCCAGCCTTCAGCGGGGCTACTCCGACCCCTCCCCATCCCCAAACGACCCTGGTCCCACATCTCCCTTGACTTTATTTCAGGTCTCCCTCCCTCTGACGGGTTCACTACCATCTTGGTGGTAGTGGACCGTTTCTCCAAGGCGGCCCACTTCATCCCCCTCCTCAAACTCCCCTCGGCCCGAGAGACGGCCGACCTGGTGGTGCAGCACATCTTCCGGGTGCATGGTCTCCCGCAGGACATGGTGTCGGATCGGGGTCCTCAGTTCGCTTCCAGGTTCTGGAAGGCGTTCGCAACCAGCCTCGGCGCCTCCGTCAGCCTGTCCTCCGGTTTCCATCCACAGTCCAATGGGCAGACGGAGCGTGTCAACCAGGACCTGGAAGGCGTGCTGAGGTGCTACGTCTCCGGCAATCCGGCGACGTGGAGTCGGCGACTGGCGTGGGCGGAATACGCCCACAACACCCTCCTCTGCTCATCCACTGGCCTATCCCCCTTTCAGTGCCAATATGGCTATCAACCCCCCCTATTCCCTGAGCAGGAGGAGGAGGCGGAGGTGCCCTCCGTCCAAGCCCACGTCGGTCGCTGTCGCCGGACCTGGAGGCGGGTGAGGGCGGCGCTTCAGCGGGCGTCGGCTCGGTCCCAGCTTCAGGCCAACCGCAGGCGTCGCCCGGCCCCGATCTTTCGCCCGGGGCAGAAGGTGTGGCTCTCGACCCGGGACCTTCCCCTCCGGGTCGAGTCCAGGAAGCTAGCGCCCCGGTTCGTGGGTCCGTTCAAAGTGGTGCGGCGGGTGAACCCGGTGGCGTATAGACTACTACTCCCACCTTCCATGCGGGTTCACCCGACCTTTCATGTGTCCCTACTGAAACCCTTCGTCACTTGCCCCATGTCCCCACCACCCCCCCCTGTTCCCCCGCCACGCATCATTGATGGACAGACTGTTTATACAGTACGGAGGATTATGGATTGCCGGCGGAGGGGTAGGGGCTTACAGTTTTTGGTGGATTGGGAGGGGTATGGGCCGGAGGAACGGTCCTGGGTGCCTCAGAGGGACATATTGGACCCAAAACTAATTACAGACTTCCGCCAACTACATCCTGAGGCACCCAGGTGAACGGCAGGTGCCGTTCGTCGGGGGGGGATACTGTAAGGGTTGGGGAAGCGACCTTATTGTGGAGCGACCCTTTGGCGCCCTCTGGTGTTTTATGTATGCATTTGTCTGTCCTAATTAACTGATTTGTACCTGGTGTGTGTTGTTTGGCTGTGGCTATTTAGATCCCTCTGTTTCCCCTCTGGTTGTCGGTTGTTCACTTCATGTTGCGTTTGTTATATGTATACGATTCTTCTTAGCCTTATTGTTCCTCGCCGGATTAGGAAATAAGTATAGTTGACGATTGTAAGTACATTGCTCTGCCTTGTTCCTGTTATTATTTAAAACGTTTATCGGAGACTTGTTTTCTCCTCTTTTGTTTATTCGCTTACTCTGCGGTTATTATTTGTTCCGTTTACTCAAAATAAAGAGTACCGTTATTATTTATTATACTCCTGCTTCCGTCTACTCTGTTCTACTCTGCGCCTGGGTCCAAACACATTACCCCATCGTAACAACAGACATGCTGTGATGTCATAGACCAGAACATTATATCTGTCTAGTCTAGACTCCCTCTCACACAGACATGCTGTGATGTCATAGACCAGAACATTCTATCTGTCTAGTCTAGACTCCCTCTCACACAGACATGCTGTGATGTCATAGACCAGAACATTCTATCTGTCTAGTCTAGACTCCCTCTCACACAGACATGCTGTGATGTCATAGACCAGAACATTCTATCTGTCTAGTCTAGACTCCCTCTCACACAGACATGCTGTGATGTCATAGACCAGAACATTCTATCTGTCTAGTCTAGACTCCCTCTCACACAGACATGCTGTGATGTCATAGACCAGAACATTCTATCTGTCTAGTCTAGACTCCCTCTCACACCAGAACATTCTATCTGTCTAGTCTAGACTCCCTCTCACACCAGAACATTCTATCTGTCTAGTCTAGACTCCCTCTCACACCAGAACATTCTATCTGTCTAGTCTAGACTCCCTCTCACACACAGAACATTCTATCTGTCTAGTCTAGACTCCCTCTCACACACAGAACATTCTATCTGTCTAGTCTAGACTCCCTCTCACACACAGAACATTATATCTGTCTAGTCTAGACTCCCTCTCACACAGACATGCTGTGATGTCATAGACCAGAACATTCTATCTGTCTAGTCTAGACTCCCTCTCACACATACATGCTGTGATGTCATAGACCAGAACATTCTATCTGTCTAGTCTAGACTCCCTCTCACACAGACATGCTGTGATGTCATAGACCAGAACATTCTATCTGTCTAGTCTAGACTCCCTCTCACACCAGAACATTCTATCTGTCTAGTCTAGACTCCCTCTCACACCAGAACATTCTATCTGTCTAGTCTAGTCTCCCTCTCACACACAGAACATTCTATCTGTCTAGTCTAGACTCCCTCTCACACACAGAACATTCTATCTGTCTAGTCTAGACTCCCTCTCACACACAGAACATTCTATCTGTCTAGTCTAGACTCCCTCTCACACACAGAACATTCTATCTGTCTAGTCTAGACTCCCTCTCACACAGACATGCTGTGATGTCATAGACCAGAACATTCTATCTGTCTAGTCTAGACTCCCTCTCACACAGACATGCTGTGATGTCATAGACCAGAACATTCTATCTGTCTAGTCTAGACTCCCTCTCACACAGACATGCTGTGATGTCATAGACCAGAACATTCTATCTGTCTAGTCTAGACTCCCTCTCACACAGACATGCTGTGATGTCATAGACCAGAACATTCTATCTGTCTAGTCTAGACTCCCTCTCACACAGACATGCTGTGATGTCATAGACCAGAACATTCTATCTGTCTAGTCTAGACTCCCTCTCACACAGACATGCTGTGATGTCATAGACCAGAACATTCTATCTGTCTAGTCTAGACTCCCTCTCACACAGACCTGCTGTGATGTCATAGACCAGAACATTCTATCTGTCTAGTCTAGACTCCCTCTCACACAGACATGCTGTGATGTCATAGACCAGAAAGTTTTATCTGTCTAGTCTAGACTCCCTCTCACACAGACATGCTGTGATGTCATAGACCAGAACATTCTATCTGTCTAGTCTAGACTCCCTCTCACACAGACATGCTGTGATGTCATAGACCAGAACATTCTATCTGTCTAGTCTAGACTCCCTCTCACACAGACATGCTGTGATGTCATAGACCAGAACATTCTATCTGTCTAGTCTAGACTCCCTCTCACACCAGAACATTCTGTCTGTCTAGTCTAGACTCCCTCTCACACCAGAACATTCTATCTGTCTAGTCTAGACTCCCTCTCACACCAGAACATTCTGTCTGTCTAGTCTAGACTCCCTCTCACACCAGAACATTCTATCTGTCTAGTCTAGACTCCCTCTCACACCAGAACATTCTATCTGTCTAGTCTAGACTCCCTCTCACACCAGAACATTATATCTGTCTAGTCTAGACTCCCTCTCACACCAGAACATTCTATCTGTCTAGTCTAGACTCCCTCTCACTCCAGAACATTCTATCTGTCTAGTCTAGACTCCCTCTCACACACAGAACATTCTATCTGTCTAGTCTAGACTCCCTCTCACACACAGAACATTCTATCTGTCTAGTCTAGACTCCCTCTCACACAGACATAATGTGATGTCATAGACCAGAACATTCTATCTGTTTAGTCTAGACTCCCTCTCACACAGACATGCTGTGATGTCATAGACCAGAACATTCTATCTGTCTAGTCTAGACTCCCTCTCACCCCAGAACATTCTATCTGTCTAGTCTAGACTCCCTCTCACACCAGAACATTCTATCTGTCTAGTCTAGACTCCCTCTCACACCAGAACATTCTATCTGTCTAGTCTAGACTCCCTCTCACACACAGAACATTCTATCTGTCTAATCTAGACTCCCTCTCACACACAGAACATTCTATCTGTCTAGTCTAGACTCCCTCTCACAGAGACATAATGTAATGTCATAGACCAGAACATTCTATCTATCTGTCTAGTCTAGACTCCCTCTCACACAGACATGCTGTGATGTCATAGACCAGAACATTCTATCTGTCTAGTCTAGACTCCCTCTCACACACAGAACATTCTATCCGTCTAGTCTAGACTCCCTCTCACACACAGAACATTCTATCTGTCTAGTCTAGACTCCCTCTCACACAGACATGCTGTGATGTCATAGACCAGAACATTCTATCTGTCTAGTCTAGACTCCCTCTCACACAGACATGCTGTGATGTCATAGACCAGAACATTCTATCTGTCTAGTCTAGACTCCCTCTCACACAGACATGCTGTGATGTCATAGACCAGAACATTCTATCTGTCTTGTCTAGACTCCCTCTCACACAGACATGCTGTGATGTCATAGACCAGAACATACTATCTGTCTAGTCTAGACTCCCTCTCACACCAGAACATTCTATCTGTCTAGTCTAGACTCCCTCTCACACCAGAACATTCTATCTGTCTAGTCTAGACTCCCTCTCACACCAGAACATTCTATCTGTCTAGTCTAGACTCCCTCTCACACACAGAACATTATATCTGTCTAGTCTAGACTCCCTCTCACACACAGAACATTCTATCTGTCTAGTCTAGACTCCCTCTCACACAGACATAATGTGATGTCATAGACCAGAACATTCTATCTGTCTAGTCTAGACTCCCTCTCACACAGACATGCTGTGATGTCATAGACCAGAACATTCTATCTGTCTAGTCTAGACTCCCTCTCACCCCAGAACATTCTATCTGTCTAGTCTAGACTCCCTCTCACACCAGAACATTCTATCTGTTTAGTCTAGACTCCCTCTCACACCAGAACATTCTATCTGTGTAGTCTAGACTCCCTCTCACACACAGAACATTCTATCTGTCTAGTCTAGACTCCCTCTCACACACAGAACATTCTATCTGTCTAGTCTAGACTCCCTCTCACACAGACATAATGTGATGTCATAGACCAGAACATTCTATCTGTCTAGTCTAGACTCCCTCTCACACAGACATGATGTGATGTCATAGACCAGAACATTCTATCTGTCTAGTCTAGACTCCCTCTCACCCCAGAACATTCTATCTGTCTAGTCTAGACTCCCTCTCACACCAGAACATTCTATCTGTCTAGTCTAGACTCCCTCTCACACCAGAACATTCTATCTGTCTAGTCTAGACTCCCTCTCACACACAGAACATTCTATCTGTCTAGTCTAGACTCCCTCTCACACACAGAACATTCTATCTGTCTAGTCTAGACTCCCTCTCACACACAGAACATTCTATCTGTCTAGTCTAGACTCCCTCTCACACAGACATGCTGTGATGTCATAGACCAGAACATTCTATCTGTCTAGTCTAGACTCCCTCTCACACAGACATGCTGTGATGTCATAGACCAGAACATTCTATCTGTCTAGTCTAGACTCCCTCTCACACAGACATGCTGTGATGTCATAGACCAGAACATTCTATCTGTCTAGTCTAGACTCCCTCTCACACAGACATGCTGTGATGTCATAGACCAGAACATTCTATCTGTCTAGTCTAGACTCCCTCTCACACAGACATGCTGTGATGTCATAGACCAGAACATTCTATCTGTCTAGTCTAGACTCCCTCTCACACCAGAACATTCTATCTGTCTAGTCTAGACTCCCTCTCACACCAGAACATTCTATCTGTCTAGTCTAGACTCCCTCTCACACCAGAACATTCTATCTGTCTAGTCTAGACTCCCTCTCACACACAGAACATTCTATCTGTCTAGTCTAGACTCCCTCTCACACACAGAACATTCTATCTGTCTAGTCTAGACTCCCTCTCACACAGACATGCTGTGATGTCATAGACCAGAACATTATATCTGTCTAGTCTAGACTCCCTCTCACACAGACATGCTGTGATGTCATAGACCAGAACATTCTATCTGTCTAGTCTAGACTCCCTCTCACACAGACATGCTGTGATGTCATAGACCAGAACATTATATCTGTCTAGTCTAGACTCCCTCTCACACAGACATGCTGTGATGTCATAGACCAGAACATTCTATCTGTCTAGTCTAGACTCCCTCTCACACAGACATGCTGTGATGTCATAGACCAGAACATTCTATCTGTCTAGTCTAGACTCCCTCTCACACAGACATGCTGTGATGTCATAGACCAGAACATTCTATCTGTCTAGTCTAGACTCCCTCTCACACAGACATGCTGTGATGTCATAGACCAGAACATTCTATCTGTCTAGTCTAGACTCCCTCTCACACAGACATGCTGTGATGTAATAGACCAGAACATTCTATCTGTCTAGTCTAGACTCCCTCTCACACAGACATGCTGTGATGTCATAGACCAGAACATTCTATCTGTCTAGTCTAGACTCCCTCTCACACCAGAACATTCTATCTGTCTAGTCTAGACTCCCTCTCACACAGACCTGCTGTGATGTCATAGACCAGAACATTCTATCTGTCTAGTCTAGACTCCCTCTCACACAGACATGCTGTGATGTCATAGACCAGAAAGTTTTATCTGTCTAGTCTAGACTCCCTCTCACACAGACATGCTGTGATGTCATAGACCAGAACATTCTATCTGTCTAGTCTAGACTCCCTCTCACACAGACATGCTGTGATGTCATAGACCAGAACATTCTATCTGTCTAGTCTAGACTCCCTCTCACACAGACATGCTGTGATGTCATAGACCAGAACATTCTATCTGTCTAGTCTAGACTCCCTCTCACACCAGAACATTCTGTCTGTCTAGTCTAGACTCCCTCTCACACCAGAACATTCTATCTGTCTAGTCTAGACTCCCTCTCACACCAGAACATTCTGTCTGTCTAGTCTAGACTCCCTCTCACACCAGAACATTCTATCTGTCTAGTCTAGACTCCCTCTCACACCAGAACATTCTATCTGTCTAGTCTAGACTCCCTCTCACACCAGAACATTATATCTGTCTAGTCTAGACTCCCTCTCACACCAGAACATTCTATCTGTCTAGTCTAGACTCCCTCTCACTCCAGAACATTCTATCTGTCTAGTCTAGACTCCCTCTCACACACAGAACATTCTATCTGTCTAGTCTAGACTCCCTCTCACACACAGAACATTCTATCTGTCTAGTCTAGACTCCCTCTCACACAGACATAATGTGATGTCATAGACCAGAACATTCTATCTGTTTAGTCTAGACTCCCTCTCACACAGACATGCTGTGATGTCATAGACCAGAACATTCTATCTGTCTAGTCTAGACTCCCTCTCACCCCAGAACATTCTATCTGTCTAGTCTAGACTCCCTCTCACACCAGAACATTCTATCTGTCTAGTCTAGACTCCCTCTTACACCAGAACATTCTATCTGTCTAGTCTAGACTCCCTCTCACACACAGAACATTCTATCTGTCTAATCTAGACTCCCTCTCACACACAGAACATTCTATCTGTCTAGTCTAGACTCCCTCTCACAGAGACATAATGTAATGTCATAGACCAGAACATTCTATCTATCTGTCTAGTCTAGACTCCCTCTCACACAGACATGCTGTGATGTCATAGACCAGAACATTCTATCTGTCTAGTCTAGACTCCCTCTCACACACAGAACATTCTATCCGTCTAGTCTAGACTCCCTCTCACACACAGAACATTCTATCTGTCTAGTCTAGACTCCCTCTCACACAGACATGCTGTGATGTCATAGACCAGAACATTCTATCTGCCTAGTCTAGACTCCCTCTCACACAGACATGCTGTGATGTCATAGACCAGAACATTCTATCTGTCTAGTCTAGACTCCCTCTCACACAGACATGCTGTGATGTCATAGACCAGAACATTCTATCTGTCTTGTCTAGACTCCCTCTCACACAGACATGCTGTGATGTCATAGACCAGAACATACTATCTGTCTAGTCTAGACTCCCTCTCACACCAGAACATTCTATCTGTCTAGTCTAGACTCCCTCTCACACCAGAACATTCTATCTGTCTAGTCTAGACTCCCTCTCACACCAGAACATTCTATCTGTCTAGTCTAGACTCCCTCTCACACACAGAACATTATATCTGTCTAGTCTAGACTCCCTCTCACACACAGAACATTCTATCTGTCTAGTCTAGACTCCCTCT
Organism: Nansenia antarctica; assembly: GCF_963989245.1. Classification (NCBI taxonomy): domain Eukaryota; kingdom Metazoa; phylum Chordata; class Actinopteri; order Argentiniformes; family Microstomatidae; genus Nansenia; species Nansenia antarctica. Next base: position 36,916,151 of record NC_137680.1, read on the forward strand.
CACACAGACATAATGTGATGTCATAGACCAGAACATTCTATCTGTCTAGTCTAGACTCCCTCTCACACAGACATGCTGTGATGTCATAGACCAGAACATTCTATCTGTCTAGTCTAGACTCCCTCTCACCCCAGAACATTCTATCTGTCTAGTCTAGACTCCCTCTCACACCAGAACATTCTATCTGTTTAGTCTAGACTCCCTCTCACACCAGAACATTCTATCTGTGTAGTCTAGACTCCCTCTCACACACAGAACATTCTATCTGTCTAGTCTAGACTCCCTCTCACACACAGAACATTCTATCTGTCTAGTCTAGACTCCCTCTCACACAGACATAATGTGATGTCATAGACCAGAACATTCTATCTGTCTAGTCTAGACTCCCTCTCACACAGACATGATGTGATGTCATAGACCAGAACATTCTATCTGTCTAGTCTAGACTCCCTCTCACCCCAGAACATTCTATCTGTCTAGTCTAGACTCCCTCTCACACCAGAACATTCTATCTGTCTAGTCTAGACTCCCTCTCACACCAGAACATTCTATCTGTCTAGTCTAGACTCCCTCTCACACACAGAACATTCTATCTGTCTAGTCTAGACTCCCTCTCACACACAGAACATTCTATCTGTCTAGTCTAGACTCCCTCTCACACACAGAACATTCTATCTGTCTAGTCTAGACTCCCTCTCACACAGACATGCTGTGATGTCATAGACCAGAACATTCTATCTGTCTAGTCTAGACTCCCTCTCACACAGACATGCTGTGATGTCATAGACCAGAACATTCTATCTGTCTAGTCTAGACTCCCTCTCACACAGACATGCTGTGATGTCATAGACCAGAACATTCTATCTGTCTAGTCTAGACTCCCTCTCACACAGACATGCTGTGATGTCATAGACCAGAACATTCTATCTGTCTAGTCTAGACTCCCTCTCACACAGACATGCTGTGATGTCATAGACCAGAACATTCTATCTGTCTAGTCTAGACTCCCTCTCACACCAGAACATTCTATCTGTCTAGTCTAGACTCCCTCTCACACCAGAACATTCTATCTGTCTAGTCTAGACTCCCTCTCACACCAGAACATTCTATCTGTCTAGTCTAGACTCCCTCTCACACACAGAACATTCTATCTGTCTAGTCTAGACTCCCTCTCACACACAGAACATTCTATCTGTCTAGTCTAGACTCCCTCTCACACAGACATGCTGTGATGTCATAGACCAGAACATTATATCTGTCTAGTCTAGACTCCCTCTCACACAGACATGCTGTGATGTCATAGACCAGAACATTCTATCTGTCTAGTCTAGACTCCCTCTCACACAGACATGCTGTGATGTCATAGACCAGAACATTATATCTGTCTAGTCTAGACTCCCTCTCACACAGACATGCTGTGATGTCATAGACCAGAACATTCTATCTGTCTAGTCTAGACTCCCTCTCACACAGACATGCTGTGATGTCATAGACCAGAACATTCTATCTGTCTAGTCTAGACTCCCTCTCACACAGACATGCTGTGATGTCATAGACCAGAACATTCTATCTGTCTAGTCTAGACTCCCTCTCACACAGACATGCTGTGATGTCATAGACCAGAACATTCTATCTGTCTAGTCTAGACTCCCTCTCACACAGACATGCTGTGATGTAATAGACCAGAACATTCTATCTGTCTAGTCTAGACTCCCTCTCACACAGACATGCTGTGATGTCATAGACCAGAACATTCTATCTGTCTAGTCTAGACTCCCTCTCACACCAGAACATTCTATCTGTCTAGTCTAGACTCCCTCTCACACCAGAACATTCTATCTGTCTAGTCTAGACTCCCTCTCACACCAGAACATTCTATCTGTCTAGTCTAGACTCCCTCTCACACACATAACATTCTATCTGTCTAGTCTAGACTCCCTCTCACACACAGAACATTATATCTGTCTAGTCTAGACTCCATCTCACACAGACATGCTGTGATGTCATAGACCAGAACATTCTATTTGTCTAGTCTAGACTCCCTCTCACACAGACATGCTGTGATGTCATAGACCAGAACATTCTATCTGTCTAGTCTAGACTCCCTCTCACACAGACATGCTGTGATGTCATAGACCAGAACATTCTATCTGTCTAGTCTAGACTCCCTCTCACACCAGAACATTCTATCTGTCTAGTCTAGACTCCCTCTCACACCAGAACATTATATCTGTCTAGTCTAGACTCCCTCTCACACCAGAACATTCTATCTGTCTAGTCTAGACTCCCTCTCACACACAGAACATTCTATCTGTCTAGTCTAGACTCCCTCTCACACAGACATGCTGTGATGTCATAGACCAGAACATTCTATCTGTCTAGTCTAGACTCCCTCTCACACACAGAACATTCTATCTGTCTAGTCTAGACTCCCTCTCACACAGACATGCTGTGATATCATAGACCAGAACATTCTATCTGTCTAGTCTAGACTCCCTCTCACTCAGACATGCTGTGATGTCATAGACCAGAACATTCTATCTGTCTAGTCTAGACTCCCTCTCACACAGACATGCTGTGATGTCATAGACCAGAACATTATATCTGTCTAGTCTAGACTCCCTCTCACACAGACATGCTGTGATGTCATAGACCAGAACATTATATCTGTCTAGTCTAGACTCCCTCTCACACAGACATGCTGTGATGTCATAGACCAGAACATTCTATCTGTCTAGTCTAGACTCCCTCTCACACAGACATGCTGTGATGTCATAGACCAGAACATTCTATCTGTCTAGTCTAGACTCCCTCTCACACAGACATGCTGTGATGTCATAGACCAGAACATTATATCTGTCTAGTCTAGACTCCCTCTCACACAGACATGCTGTGATGTCATAGACCAGAACATTCTATCTGTCTAGTCTAGACTCCCTCTCACACAGACATGCTGTGATGTAATAGACCAGAACATTCTATCTGTCTAGTCTAGACTCCCTCTCACACAGACATGCTGTGATGTCATAGACCAGAACATTCTATCTGTCTAGTCTAGACTCCCTCTCACACCAGAACATTCTATCTGTCTAGTCTAGACTCCCTCTCACACCAGAACATTCTATCTGTCTAGTCTAGACTCCCTCTCACACCAGAACATTCTATCTGTCTAGTCTAGACTCCCTCTCACACACAGAACATTCTATCTGTCTAGTCTAGACTCCCTCTCACACACAGAACATTATATCTGTCTAGTCTAGACTCCATCTCACACAGACATGCTGTGATGTCATAGACCAGAACATTCTATTTGTCTAGTCTAGACTCCCTCTCACACAGACATGCTGTGATGTCATAGACCAGAACATTCTATCTGTCTAGTCTAGACTCCCTCTCACACAGACATGCTGTGATGTCATAGACCAGAACATTCTATCTGTCTAGTCTAGACTCCCTCTCACACCAGAACATTCTATCTGTCTAGTCTAGACTCCCTCTCACACCAGAACATTATATCTGTCTAGTCTAGACTCCCTCTCACACCAGAACATTCTATCTGTCTAGTCTAGACTCCCTCTCACACACAGAACATTCTATCTGTCTAGTCTAGACTCCCTCTCACACAGACATGCTGTGATGTCATAGACCAGAACATTCTATCTGTCTAGTCTAGACTCCCTCTCACACACAGAACATTCTATCTGTCTAGTCTAGACTCCCTCTCACACAGACATGCTGTGATATCATAGACCAGAACATTCTATCTGTCTAGTCTAGACTCCCTCTCACTCAGACATGCTGTGATGTCATAGACCAGAACATTCTATCTGTCTAGTCTAGACTCCCTCTCACACAGACATGCTGTGATGTCATAGACCAGAACATTATATCTGTCTAGTCTAGACTCCCTCTCACACAGACATGCTGTGATGTCATAGACCAGAACATTATATCTGTCTAGTCTAGACTCCCTCTCACACAGACATGCTGTGATGTCATAGACCAGAACATTCTATCTGTCTAGTCTAGACTCCCTCTCACACAGACATGCTGTGATGTCATAGACCAGAACATTCTATCTGTCTAGTCTAGACTCCCTCTCACACAGACATGCTGTGATGTCATAGACCAGAACATTATATCTGTCTAGTCTAGACTCCCTCTCACACAGACATGCTGTGATGTCATAGACCGGAACATTCTATCTGTCTAGTCTAGACTCCCTCTCACACAGACATGCTGTGATGTCATAGACCAGAACATTCTATCTGTCTAGTCTAGACTCCCTCTCACACAGACATGCTGTGATGTCATAGACCAGAACATTCTATCTGTCTAGTCTAGACTCCCTCTCACACCAGAACATTCTATCTGTCTAGTCTAGACTCCCTCTCACACCAGAACATTCTATCTGTCTAGTCTAGACTCCCTCTCACACCAGAACATTCTATCTGTCTAGTCTAGACTCCCTCTCACACACAGAACATTATATCTGTCTAGTCTAGACTCCCTCTCACACACAGAACATTCTATCTGTCTAGTCTAGACTCCCTCTCACACAGACATGCTGTGATGTCATAGACCAGAACATTCTATCTGTCTAGTCTAGACTCCCTCTCACACAGACATGCTGTGATGTCATAGACCAGAACATTCTATCTGTCTAGTCTAGACTCCCTCTCACACAGACATGCTGTGATGTCATAGACCAGAACATTCTATCTGTCTAGTCTGGACTCCCTCTCACACCAGAACATTCTATCTGTCTAGTCTAGACTCCCTCTCACACCAGAACATTCTATCTGTCTAGTCTAGACTCCCTCTCACACCAGAACATTCTATCTGTCTAGTCTAGACTCCCTCTCACACACAGAACATTATATCTGTCTAGTCTAGACTCCCTCTCACACACAGAACATTATATCTGTCTAGTCTAGACTCCCTCTCACACAGACATGCTGTGATGTCATAGACCAGAACATTCTATTTGTCTAGTCTAGACTCCCTCTCACACAGACATGCTGTGATGTCATAGACCAGAACATTCTATCTGTCTAGTCTAGACTCCCTCTCACACAGACATGCTGTGATGTCATAGACCAGAACATTCTATCTGTCTAGTCTAGACTCCCTCTCACACCAGAACATTCTATCTGTCTAGTCTAGACTCCCTCTCACACCAGAACATTATATCTGTCTAGTCTAGACTCCCTCTCACACCAGAACATTCTATCTGTCTAGTCTAGACTCCCCCTCACACACAGAACATTCTATCTGTCTAGTCTAGACTTCCTCTCACACACAGAACATTCTATCTGTCTAGTCTAGACTCCCTCTCACACAGACATGCTGTGATGTCATAGACCAGAACATTCTATCTGTCTAGTCTAGACTCCCTCTCACACACAGAACATTCTATCTGTCTAGTCTAGACTCCCTCTCACACAGACATGCTGTGATATCATAGACCAGAACATTCTATCTGTCTAGTCTAGACTCCCTCTCACACAGACATGCTGTGATGTCATAGACCAGAACATTCTATCTGTCTAGTCTAGACTCCCTCTCACACAGACATGCTGTGATGTCATAGACCAGAACATTCTATCTGTCTAGTCTAGACTCCCTCTCACACAGACATGCTGTGATGTCATAGACCAGAACATTATATCTGTCTAGTCTAGACTCCCTCTCACACAGACATGCTGTGATGTCATAGACCAGAACATTCTATCTGTCTAGTCTAGACTCCCTCTCACACAGACATGCTGTGATGTCATAGACCAGAACATTCTATCTGTCTAGTCTAGACTCCCTCTCACACAGACATGCTGTGATGTCGTAGACCAGAACATTCTATCTGTCTTGTCTAGACTCCCTCTCACACAGACATGCTGTGATGTCATAGACCAGAACATTCTATCTGTCTAGTCTAGACTCCCTCTCACACAGACATGCTGTGATGTCATAGACCAGAACATTCTATCTGTCTAGTCTAGACTCCCTCTCACACCAGAACATTCTATCTGTCTAGTCTAGACTCCCTCTCACACCAGAACATTCTATCTGTCTAGTCTAGACTCCCTCTCACACCAGAACATTCTATCTGTCTAGTCTAGACTCCCTCTCACACACAGAACATTATATCTGTCTAGTCTAGACTCCCTCTCACACACAGAACAGTATATCTGTCTAGTCTAGACTCCCTCTCACACAGACATGCTGTGATGTCATAGACCAGAACATTCTATCTGTCTAGTCTAGATTCCCTCTCACACAGACATGCTGTGATGTCATAGACCAGAACATTCTATCTGTCTAGTCTAGACTCCCTCTCACACCAGAACATTCTATCTGTCTAGTCTAGACTCCCTCTCACACAGTGGGCTGATATCTTGTAATAAGATCAGAAGAGAGTCTGATAATTGTGTTATTGTATGGAATGTGAATTCCTAGTTTGAAAGAGTATAGTGTGGTGGGTTAACATAATTCACCCCCGGAACTAATAGTTGGGAGTATTGTTCCGTACGGAGGGTTAAGTGGGTGGTACTCAGTTTTAGTTCCTGTTTTAAGTGTGTGGTAGCAACTTGCTCATGTCTGTTAATAAACGTCTAGCTGTGACATTTGATACGCCGCCTCCGACTCCCGTCTCTCGGCACTACATTGGTGACCCCGACGTCAGTCCCGTTGAAGTATCCGAGACTGAACCGAACATGGCAAATAACGCCGTTATTCTCAAATTGCCGGAGTTTTGGGAGACGTCCGCGGCAGCATGGTTCGCTCAGACGGAGGCGCAGTTCGCCCTCCGTGGGATTGCAGACGACGCCGCACGCTACTACCATGTCGTCTCGGCTCTGGGGAGCTCCACTGCAGCCAGAACGGTGGGCTTCATTACAGCTCCCCCTGCCCTGAATAAATATACAGCGTTTAAGACTCTCCTCCTCAGGACCTTCGAACTATCACGGTCAGAACGAGCCCGACGTCTGTTCGCAATTCAGGGGCTGGGAGACAGCAAGCCTTCCCAGCACATGGACATGATGCTGAACCTACTAGGTACGGAAGAACCAAATTTTCTTTTTATTGAACTGTTTCTTCGGCACATGCCTGCACATGTACAGACGGCGCTCGCTAATACGTCTATTACGGAACCCCGTGAGTTAGCAGAGGAGGCTGACCGCTTCTTCCTAGCTACCCAGCGTTTTACCCCTGAAGTGCTAGCCCCGACACACAATTACACTCCCCCTGGCAGAGACAGGCTAGCTAACAAGGGCCCACCTACCACCGATAGCCGTGCTAGCCCAGGCATGTGCTATTTCCACTCACGCTTTGGCGCGAAGGCGACGAGGTGCCGCTCCCCTTGCAACTACGGCTCGGCGGGAAACGGCAAAGCCTGCGTTCGGTAGTGGCTATGAGCGTGGGCACAGCAAACCAGCTACTATTCATCAGAGACACTCTCTCCGGGTGCAAATTCCTCTGTGACACCGGTGCTCAGAGGAGCGTCCTGCCTGCGACAGTGGATGACACCGCCAGGGGAGGTCATGGCCCACATTTAAAGTCCGCTAACGACACCCCCATCCGCACCTATGGCACGAAAGCTGTTGACCTATGTTTCGGGGGTCAGCGGTTTACATGGGAATTCGTCACGGCCGACATCTCTTTCCCCCTCCTCGGTGCAGATTTCCTATGTGCTCACGGACTGCTCGTGGACGTCAAGAACAACCGCCTGGTAGACGCACTGACATTCTCCTCACTTGCATGTGTCCGCGGTGAGGCGACATACGGTGGGCTCTCCAGCTCACTCTCAGAGGGTGACAACTATCAGCGCCTGCTCAGCGAGTTCCCCAGCTTGACACAGCCCACATTTTCCGCCACCACTACCAAGCATGGGGTGGAGCACCACATAGAGACCAAGGGCGCCCCCATCTACGCTAGGTCCCGGCGGCTCAACCCCGACAGGCTAGCAGTCGCTAAGTCTGAGTTCGCCAACATGGAGCGCCTTGGTATCATCCGCCGCTCAGACAGCCCATGGGCCTCACCGCTACACATCGTGCCGAAACCAGACGGCGGATGGCGACCGTGTGGCGACTACCGCCGCCTCAACGACGCTACGACACCCGACCGCTACCCAGTCCCCCACATTCAGGACTTCTCTGCGCATCTGGCGGGTAAGCTGGTTTTCTCAAAGGTGGACCTGGTGCGTGGCTACCACCAAGTCTCCGTGCACCCTTCAGACATTCCCAAAACGGCGGTGATCACGCCGTTCGGGCTATTCGAATTCCTACGCATGCCGTTTGGACTTAAGAATGCGGCCCAGTCCTTTCAGCGGCTAATGGATTCGACGCTCAGAGACATGCCATTCCTATTCGTCTATTTGGACGACATCCTCGTTGCCAGCTCCTCGGTGGAAGACCACCTGGCACATCTCCGAGACCTCTTCACGAGGCTCAGCCAACATGGCCTGATCATTAACCCGGCGAAGTGTCTGTTCGGGTTACCCTCCATCCGATTCCTTGGGCATCTCATCAACAAAGATGGGGCCGCCCCCCTCCCATCGAAGGTGGAGGCCGTTTCCGCCTTCCCCCGCCCACACACAGCTCGAGCGCTCCGAGAGTTTCTCGGAATGGTGACTTTTTATCACCGGTTCATCCACCGTGCAGCCCACACCATGCACCCGCTGTACGAGGCTATGAAGGACAAATCCCCCAACCAGGCCATCGACTGGACGGCCGAGAGGGAAGCCGCCTTCATTGCCACCAAGACCGCCCTAAGCCAGGCCGCCATGTTGGCCCACCCGTCACCCTAGGCCCCTATTGCCATCACCACCGATGCGTCGGACTACGCCGTCGGCGCGGTGCACGAACAATGGGTCGCAGGCGCCTGGCAGCCGCTCGCCTTTTTCAGCCGTCAGTTGACGCCCAGAGAGCGCAAATACAGCGCGTTCGACAGGGAGCTCCTTGGCCTCTTTTTGGCAGTCCGCCACTTCCGGTTCCTGCTGGAAGGCCGTGAGTTCACGGCGTTCGTGGATCACAAACCCCTCACGTTCTCCATGTCCAAGGTGGCCGAGCCTTGGTCTGCCCGCCAGCAGCGCCAGCTCTCGTACATATCTGAGTACACCACAGACATCCAACACATCGCTGGCAAGTCCAACGTGGTCGCGGACTGTCTCTCCAGAGCGGTCGTCGGGGCCGTTCAACTGGGTCTCGAATACCTCCGCATGAGTGCGGACCAGGACTCCGATCACGGGGTCCAGACCCTCAAGAACGCGGACACAGGACTACGCTTGGAGGATGTCGCAGTCGGTGACTCAGGCGCAAAACTGCTGTGCGACTTCTCTACGGGCCAGCCGCGGCCGCTAGTCCCTGTGAACTGGCGCCGGCCCGTTTTTGAGGCTGTACACAACCTCTCCCACCCCGGCAGGAAACCATCCGTAAAATTGGTTTCTGAGAAGTTCGTATGGCAGGGACTCAAGAAGGAGGTAAGGGGCTGGGTCGACACGTGCGTGGCCTGTCAACGCGCCAAAGTACACCGCCATACCAGAGCCCCTTTTGAGCCCTTCACTGTTCCTGAGAGGAGGTTCGACCACGTCAACGTCGACCTTGTGGGACCACTGCCCGCCTCTCACGGCTTCACCTACCTTTTCACCATGGTGGACAGGACGACCCGCTGGCCCGAAGCCGCTCCCCTCTCCTCGACGGCGTCTTCCGACGTGGCCCGTGCGTTCATCAGCACGTGGGTCGCGCGCTTTGGGACCCCGTCTGACCTGTCCTCTGACCGTGGCTCGCAGTTTACCTCGGAACTGTGGAACGCTGTAGCTGGTGGTTTGGGGGTAAAGCTGCACCGCACTACTGCCTATCACCCCCAGGCTAACGGTTTGTGCGAGCGGTTCCACCGCTCAATGAAGGCGGCCCTACGCGCGAGTTTGACGGACGCCAACTGGGTGGACAAACTTCCGTGGGTCATGCTTGGCCTCAGATGTGCCCCCAAAGAGGACTTGCAGTCCTCGTCTGCCGAACTCGTGTACGGCCAAACCCTACGAGTCCCCGGGGATTTCATCCCGGATGCCACTGTCCCCTGGTCTGCAGCCAGGCAGCGCTCCTCCCTACTGGAAGCCGCTGAGGTGTTCGCACCCGTCCCCACTTCACAGCACGGTACCCCTGCTTTCCGGGTCCCCACCGAGCTGCGCTCGTCAGACTTTGTCTTCATTCGCCACGACGCCCACCGCGGCCCCCTAAGCCCCCCTTACGATTGCCCGTTCAAGGTCCTACAACACGGGGACAAGACCCTGGTGGTGGACGTTGGTGGTAGACACGAGACGGTCTCCATTGATAGGATCAAGTCCGCTCACGTGGACGTTTCCCGGCCATTGGAACTGGCTCAGCCCCCACGCCGTGGCCGCCCCCCCATGCCCCACCCCCCGCCCCCGGTCGCGGTGCCTTCAGCTGCCCCTGCCCCTGCCCCTGTCCCGGTTCCCCCTGCCCCGGCCCCGGCTGGCCCTGCCCCTGCCCCTGCCCCGGATGCCCCTGCGTCCCGCACCCGCCGGGGTCGGATCGTCGTCCCTCCCCGACACAGGGATTTTGACTATGGGTGAATTCTGGGGGGGCTTGTGTGGTGGGTTAACATAATTCACCCCCGGAACTAATAGTTGGGAGTATTGTTCCGTACGGAGGGTTAAGTGGGTGGTACTCAGTTTTAGTTCCTGTTTTAAGTGTGTGGTAGCAACTTGCTCATGTCTGTTAATAAACGTCTAGCTGTGACATTTGATACGCCGCCTCCGACTCCCGTCTCTCGGCACTACAATAGTCCGTTTTTGTGAGCAGGAAATAGCTCTATTCTAAGATACCCATTGTTCATAGACTTGAGAACACGGAGAAAACGTGGAGAGCATGAGCATTAGAGAATAATAGAATGAGATTAAATTGGTAAGTAATAGTTTAACTACATTGAAAGATAATCTTGATATTGCTGTGTCGTGAATGTACTTTGTTTGTGAAAACAAAAGTTGTGTGAAAGTCCGTGGTCCCTTCCCCCTTCTGTGTGTCTCATTTCAGAGAAAAAAAGGCACACAAGTGAAGCTGAATTTCATTGATTACATTACTCATCCCTTACAGATAAAGATAAATTCATTCACATAGATTATAGTATTTCTAAAGATAAAGTGAATTGGTCATCAGGGTATTTAAAATAGTTTAAAGATACGGTTAAACATTACACGCATTAGACACGGGAAGCGCGCGCATGCGCATTACACACACAGGGAAGGGTGTTGGCCCCATTCCAAAATATAGAGCACAGAGTTAAAAAAGAACACTCTTTTCTCCATTTTCCATTTCTACTCTTTTCCTTTAACCTCTCCCTGCAATAAAGTTGTGGTCGCTGAATCACGGAAGTCGAAGCATTGTGTTTGTTAGGAGAAAAATAATAGATTGTGACTTTAGATCAGAAAGGGCGTTCTTAAGCAATCGATACGCGAGTCGGTTGCTTGGCTCTATCTGCTGGCCGAAGCACGACAAGACATTTTTAAACACTGGTTCTCTGTGGGATCTATCTGAGGTCGATGAAATAGTCCTTTACATTCATAGATTGATGTTTGTAAATGACTGTTGAATATTACATTACTTTAATTAATTTAATTAATTACTAATTGGTTAAATTAATTATTCAGATCATTCATTATCTGTTTCACAAAACTTTGATCAATTGTTTTGTGACAATCTAATGATAACCATTCCTTTGTTTGATATTTTGATAATAGCTAATTGACTTCACAGGTTTACATCAATGAAGTATATGATTGTACAATGACTGAGTCTAACTAATCATTCATTCCTTTCAAATAACAAGTCGATTTCTTTACAGGTTGTAATTAATATTAATCTTTTATTTCAGTTAGGTCATTTCCACAGCTTTTGAATAGCAGAACAGTTCCTATCTGAGGATTGAGCAGTAAAAGGCTTTTGTAAATCAGTAAATACTTGGAGCGTGACCTGCCTTTGTGATTTGATAATTGTGTTGACCAGCCTTTGTAGTTTAATAATTAAGTTGACCTGAACTATAATTAGTATTGAATGAGCAATTAAGTGACACATATTCATAAACAATAAGGAAAAAAACATTTAAGTGAAAAAACACACACATAGATTACATTTAGATTAAAACACACACATAGATTACATTTATGTCAATAATACACAATACCACTGAAACAATCCGTTGTTCTAGGTTGTAGTGATTCTGTGTGGACAGCTAATACAGTTAAAGTTAGACTAGCATCTGTTTAGCAGATAAGGCAAAAGAAGGTGGGTTGTAAGAAAAGTACACATTCGATTTAAAGTATATTTTCAGTTTATAAAGCATTTAGGAACCCATCAGCTCAAGATGGGGACAGATTCAAGTAAAATGTTAAAGGCTGTTAATAAGGCCAGTGGAATATTGGCAACTTTATCACCTATGGCTATAGTGGAAAAAATGAATCCTCTTGTTATGGTAATTAGCAAAATGTCAACGAAATGGAATGTTCATTGGGCAGACATTGAACAACCGTGGCCAAAAGAGGGCACCTTTGACTTACAAGTAATTGCAACATTGGAAGTGCTTATCAATGTGCACAAGGCACATCAGGAGGACAATTCCCGGCGGATCTACCCTCAGGTCCCCGTCCTAAGTACGACCGGAGACTTCACTATCCAAGATGAGTATGAGAACGTACTAGAGAGGGGAAGAGCGAAAGTGATCGTGGATTTCGAACCAGAGAACAAGGCAGGTGCCAAACCAAAGAAGAGAGGGAAAGAACCAAAGGGCAAAAAGAAGGGCAAAAAGGAAGACCGTGAGGAGGACAAGGAGAGTAGTAAGACAGATGACAGTGAAGGTGGCAGTGGAGGTGACAGCGAAGATTCAAGTGATGACAGCGATGCACAGGGAGGCTACAATGCTCAGGTCAGAAAAATAATAGCCAGGGCCGAAAAGCAGGGTGGGACAAGACACTACAAGAAGGGAAAAGAGGAAAGTAGTTCTGAAGATGAGAAGAAGCCTCTGAAGGTGGAGAAGAAGAAAGAGAGCTTAAAGCAAAAACAGAAGAGGCTGCAGAAAGAGGAAGAAGAGAAAGAGGAAGAGGAAAAAGAAAGGGCGAAGAAACGCCACGAGAGACTCCTAAGAAAGGAGGAAGAGAGAGAAGAAGAAGAAAGAGAGAGGGTGAGGAAACTCCACGGGAGACTCTTAAGAGAGGAAGACGATCAGACGATCGGTGCAGCAACGAGAAAGGGAGGAGGAAGAGTATCGTCAAGTGCCATCTCATACATCCCAGCCGAACCTCTCAAGAGAGTATCGTCAAGTGCCATCACATACATCCCAGCCGAACCTCCCAAGGTCCGCAGCGACACCAAGGCGGGACGAAATAACGAGGAAACTAGTAAGCGAGTATGACCTAAGGAGCAAAGGTGCTACACCAGAGGAAGAGGAAATTCTGAGGAACTGTCCGGTGCTGATTCGGGGTAACAAGATAGAGTATCGTCCTTGGAGTCATACAGATCTATCTGAAGTGATAGAGAAACTCCCCGTTCTGGAGGATGGGGGGCACCCTTGGACTACAGAGGTAGACGTGAGACTGACAGGAACGCAAGCAGCGATGGGAGACCTGCAAAGACTCTTAGCTTCAATTACAGGATTGGACACCATGCAGGACATATTGATGAAGGCAGGACTTCATAAATATATCAATACATCGGTCTATGATCCAGAGCTCTTCGCAGCAAACAGAGGCAGGCTGTGGAAGGCAATCAGGGAGACTTACCCTACTCACGTTCACCCAGACAATATCATTGTGAAGCCACTGGGGGAGATGAGAATCCCAGGGGATTTGTTGCCCGTGTGCACTCTCAATGGAGAAGTGTGACAGGGAAGGACGCTGAAGATAACCCATTAGAAAAAGCCATAATTCGGGGAAAGATACAAGAAGGTCTTCCTACCCCAGTTAAGAATAAGCTAGCAGAAGTGGTGGGGCTACGCCACATGAACAAGGCTGTTTATATAGACAACGTAGCACACCAAGTAGAATTATTTAGAAAGAAGATTCAGGTACAGAAGACACAGGACGAAGAGTCACTCAGAAGATTGACTCAAGTACAATTGACTGAAGGCAAGAAAACCAGAGAGAGAGTGCAGGCTTTAGCTCTACAGGTCCCATCTCAGCCACAGCAACAGCCACCTGTAGTGCAAACTGTCCCTCCCCAGTCATACCCACAGGGGCCACAAGGGGGGTATCCATACCCACAGGGGCCACCAGGGGTGCAAGCGGTTCCATACCAGCCATACACACAGCCTGGCCAAGGACCACCACCAGGGGGATGGACAGCAGCAGGGAAGAAGATGCTAGGACCATGTTACCAATGCGACCAGTATGGACATCTAGCCCGTACCTGCTACAAGAGGCCCCAGGAGGGCGCAGGGGGGAAACAAGGAGGAGGATATTGGCCTCCTGCTACACCTGCTCCAGGAGTGATGAACCCTTACGGAGGCCCAGCAGCTGGGCTATAGGGGTGCCCAGAAGATCCGAGTGGGAGGTGCCAGCTGGTGGTGACAAAGAAGCCTGAAGACGCCACGCACCTTCCTATGTCTGGAAAATATGTGAAGACAATCGGATTTTAGGGAATTAAACAGCTGATTCCTACAACTGAGCTTGTAGACTTAGAGTACAAGGGACAGAGAGCAACTCTGTCAATACTTGTGTCAGAACACACGCCAACAGGGCTGCTAGGGAGAGATGCTCTATGCCAATTGAACTGTACAGTGAAATGCACACCTGACGGCTGTCAGGTGACGGTGCCATCAGAAAACAGACAGCTGTCTGTCATGATGGACAACAGCGCATCCATGGTGTATTGGGTGGGAGGGCTTAGCCCAGACCTAATGGAACCAGCAAGGATGTGGGACAATTACATCCTGGCAAACATGTCAGGGGCCAGAAGGCCTACTGATCCATTGCATTGTACACTCCAGTATTTTTGAAAAGCTGCAGACGCAAACCCAGATGAGTGGCTGAAGCATCAGCCAAAACAGGTACAGCTTAGCACAAGTTGTATAATCCTAGGCCCTCAGGGAGTGGCTATGAAGATAAACAGTGACACTTATCTAGATCAGGAGCATAAGGTTGAGGGTAGCATCCCTCATGTGACACTAATGATATCTGAACACTATGAACAGAAGCATTTAGGGGCAATGATGGCAGACTCAGAAAAGGCCAGATTTGTAACGACAAAAGAAAACCCTGCTATCTGGAGGAGCAGTGATGGACAGTTTACAAAACTGATGATCTCTGCTCAAGGAATGGGACATCCACAGACTGTGAAGCTAATGAACAAGCCAATCCTTCCTGTACAAGCTGAAAGAGACCTCAGGGAAGAAATGATGCAGAATGTGCCAGCAGACCTGTGGGCAAAGAACAGTACAGACATTGGATTTGTGAAATCAGCTCGTCCATTGAGAGTTGAACTCATACCGGGTGCAGAACCCCCTTGGAAAAACCAATACCCATTGAAACAGGAAGCAATTGATGGAATTGAGCCACAGATCAAAGGACTGTTAGAGGCAGGAGTCCTGAAGATAACTCAATATCCGTTAAGCAACACACCTCTTCTGCCAGTGACGAAACCCGATGGTTCATATCGTCTGGTACATGACCTACGTGCTGTGAATGAGGTAGTTGTCAGCTATCCAGCTGAAGTACCTGATCCTCATGTGCTGTTGACTCAGATTCCATCTACAGCCAAAGTGTTTACAGTAATTGATTTATGCGGGGCTTTCTTTTCTGTACCTCTTAGTGTAGAGAGTCAAGGGTTATTTGGGTTTACCTACAAAGGTCAGCATTATCAATATACCAGAATGCCGCAGGGGTACAAACACAGTCCTCATGTTTTTAATCAGGTCTTGAAGGAGGACTTAGACGGGTTAGAGCAGACGATAAGTAGTACTGCCATTCAGTACATGGATGACATACTCCTTTGTGCCCCATATGAAGAAACATGTCACAGGGATTCCGTTAAACTGTTAAAGGTTTTGGCGGAGAAGGGACACAAGGTGTCTAAAAAGAAGCTACAATATTGTCAGGAAAGGGTAGCTTATTTAGGACAATCTATTACACAGGGACATCGCAGTGTCTCTAATGCACATTTGGAAGCTATTCAGAAGGCTCCAAAACCACGAACAGTTAGGGAAATGATGATGTTTTTGGGCATTACTGGGTATAGTTCAGCATGGGTGGAGGATTACACTAGACTGGTAGCTCCATTGAGGGGGATGATTAAGGAAACAGGTAGCTCCAATGTTGCATCACTTGGACAAGGGAAGCTGATTTGGCGTTTGAGACAATTAAACACAAATTGCAAGAAGCGCCAGCTTTAGCGCTTCCAGATTATTCTAAAGAATTTGGATTGTATGTTTCTTCTTCAGCCGAAGGGAAGTATGCCTGCGCTGTTCTTACGCAACCAACAGGCATTGGACCTAGTCCACAGCCCATAGCCTATTATTCTGTCGCATATTCAGAGGTAGAAATGGGTTTTGCGCCATGCTACAGAGCAATGGCCGGGACATATCTTATGTACGAGAAGGCAACAACCTTAACAATGGGGTACCCAATTACCATTCTCTGCCACCACAGTCTAAGAAATCTCTTGAATCAAGGCAAGTACACTTTCACTATGCCTAGGATTAGGGATTATTACAGGATGTTGGAAAGGGAAGATGTAACATTAGCAAGATGTAACACACTTAACCCAGCAGAGACCTTGCCAACCCCAGAAGATGGGGAGCCACACGATTGTGTGAAGGATGCCATGAGGTACTCTAAGCTTAGAGCAGACCTACTAGCTTTGCCTTTAAAGGAAGCTGATGTTGAGTATTGGACTGATGGATCTTGTTACCGGGTAGGAGAAAATGTATGTGCTGGGTATGCCATAGTCCGATCCCAAAATTCAGAGTTCATTGTGGAACAAGCCAAGGCTGTTCCTCAGCCTTGTTCAGCTCAGTTGGCTGAGTTGATTGCTCTCACAGAGGCATGCAACTTGGGAACCGAACGGAGAGTAACAGTGTACACAGACTCTGCCTACGCCCATAATGTGTGTCACTTACATGGAGCTGTATGGAAGGGACGGGGTTTTAAGAAAACTGATGGTTCGCCTATACAGCACCACGCACAGATCAGGAAGCTGTTACAAGCCATGATGAAGCCAAAGGAATTAGCCATAGTAAAGTGTGCCGCACACAGCTCTGAATCATCACATGTCACACAAGGTAACAGGGCTGCAGAGGATGCAGCCAAAGCTATCACAGGAGCAGACAAGGCAGGTAAAGTTCTTCTGGTCGCACATGAGGACACAGGGCATGGTCACACTTGAGGATTTATTGACGTTACAGAGTAGAGCAACTACGTTAGACAAGAAGGTTTGGCTAGCAAGGGGGGCAAGTCAGGATGACACAGGTCTATGGAGGAATCATGAGGGGTTGGTTGTAGCATCCTCAGATTTATTAGGCATGTTAATACGGGAAGCTCATGGATTAGCACATGTGGCTAGGGGGGAGGTAAGACGCAAGATCACCAAGGAATATGGGTTTTGGAGTCCATATTTGATGGAACAGATTGACCATGCTTTAGGTCGATGTGGGGTCTGTTGGAGAAACAACATCAGAGTGGGTACACCAGTGGTGTCTGGGCATATCCCTACCCCAATTGGGCCACGGGTGGTGGACAGGGGGGTGGATGTACAGAGTAGGCAGGATGTTGTGCCAACAGGTGCCGAGGTTCCGAGAGAACCTGAGAAGGAGGAGCTACGAGGAGATGCTGTGGTGTTGCCAGAGCCAGTGGCAATGCCAGTGGAATTGCCAGTGGCAATGCCAGAGTTACAGCCAGTGACATTACCGGCAATGCCTGAAACCGAGGGGACAGTGGAAAGCTGTCCAGATGCCAATGAACCAGAAACCAACGAAGCAGAGAGTGTTGACAGTCTGGAGGTCCAGCCTGGGAGTGTCCAAAGCCTGGACACCTGTGCTACTGGGGATGCTGGCGAGTGCCTGCATCATGCTTCAGATGATGCTGAGGGCGACTCCCCAGACCTTGATCAGCGTGGGAGGGGACCAGACGACTGCCTGAACCTCAATGACACTGACAGACGACGACCAGTTAGGAAGAGATTAAAGACTACGCATAGGGTAGTGAAGCAGCAGATCAAAGGGAACGACGGGAATGGACAGCAGATGATAGCATGGCTGGAAACGGTCTTAGGGGCATGGGAAACTTATTTTGCTAAGATAGGAGCACCTATTATAGCAGACATGATTTTTGACTTTCTTAGGAGACAGGGCCTCATTGACTGTTTTTGGAAAATCAGTCACTCAGTCCACGTTGATGAAATTTTCAGAAGACTAGTCCTCATCTGAGGTGAAGATCTATGCATTCATGCTTTCCCTTTGTCCTGTGCTTACTGTTGGGGAATTATGTGTTATGATAACTGAATGTCATTATTTGTGTATTGTTTGTTTATTTCTATATCGTATGTGATTGATGTCAGTTGAGAAGTGATGTGGTGGTTATGCAAAGATAGGAAAGAAGTTCTGTTCCTAGCGCAACGAAGAAAAAGCTCCTGACTATGGAAAGGTTATCAATCTGAGACAGCGGTAAAGGCTGTTCTCCAACTGGGGTCAAGTGCTAGTAACCTCTGACCCTGAAGATTCAAGAACGAAGAAGACATCGGTCGTTGGACGTTTTGTATTGGTTTATGCATGATGTACTGTGTTTAGATTAATTTTGCTTGTTATTTTTAGGTTTCTTTTTTATTGTTGATTGTTTTATATTTGGTTTGTATGATGTCTTTGGTCGCTGGTACTGGTGCTGGGTTGGTCTGTGTTATTATGTTTCTTGTGTTGTGTGTTGGTGTAGTTTTTCTGTCTGTTGTTGTTTATGTTTAAAAAAAAAAAAAAACTGGTTTCTTAGTTGCAGTATGTGGGGTTTTGTGTTTTTGTTTTGTTTTATGTGGTCGTTTAGTTTCGTTCCGAGGGGGGAATATGTAGTATATTTTACTTGAAACATACATGTAGACATATATGTGCTGTGGTTAGTGGGTACACAGCAATGCACACATACCATGAATTGTAGACGGGCCGCAAGGCTCCTCTGGGGCTTGTGGACACAGACACACACACACACACACACTGACCATTACCAGATGACCAACACGCAAGGTTCCTCGGGGCGGCTTGGAGACACACACACACACACACACACACACACACTGACCACTCCATATTGGGGCAGGGGACGGGAGAAAAGACCATCATTGGCTAAAGAATCTTTGACCATACCTCTGGTTTGGTTGGCTCAGGGGTGAAGGTATTTACATATGAAAAGGGATAAAATCCTTTGGGAAACCACTCTCTGTCTCTTTTTACTTCCTGCGACCACCCAGATGACCTGCTGCAGACCTTGAGAAGAACATGCTGTGTGAACTACCTTTTTGAATAAATAGTCTTAAAACTGCTCAAGAACTCTTCCTCATTTTTTAGCAGCAACAGATACCATAATATACAACAGACAATATACTACACGCCGACAGAATATCAGCCGCATTTTGTGAATAAACAATGTTTATTTAAAAAAAAAACTTTTACAAATCGCAACTAGGAAGTGAAGGTGAAGGCGGCGCCCCAGCGCCCTCTATCGGCCAGCCGCCACTGCTGTAAATAGTTCACACACATGTAAATAGATTATTTTGTTATGTTTTGTATTATGTTCTAAATGTTCTAAATCTGTGAATAAATGTAGGGTCAAAAGCCTTTTTTCCCGTGTTGTTTTTATTGTTTCATAGAAGTAAACAACTTTTCAGATGTTTGAGGTGTCACTAAAACTAAAATATGTGGACGTCAGTCACCCTTTTGCTTGAATTTGCTTCTCTGCAGAAAAAGCTCGTTTTCTCTGTTTATTGGTCAAAATCAGGTGTTTTTGCTGAAACCACCCTATGTTCTACGGCCGATTTCTAAACACTCAAAGAGGCTAGAAACAAACTTTCTTTTTCTGATGAAAGAAGAGAGTCTGAAGTTTTGGTAGATATGTTCAATGTTTATGTAGTCCGAAAAGTCAATATTTGGTGGGTCTTCAAAGTTCAGCGAAAATGCCCCAAAAGTCTGGCAGTATGGAGCTCTCCGCTCTGAACATGGCTGGCAGTCAAATAGTTAATCAGACCAGTCTAATTAGACCGGGAACACCAAGGATGGGGGGGCAAACATGAACACAACCGGACGGTTAAAATTGGACTACTGATACCTGTCTGTTCATAGGGAGAGTGTGGGAATAGGGAGAAAGCACATTGGGATATAGGTCCGTAGAGGGGAAGAGGGCTAATGAACCAACAGAAGTAGGGGTAGCTAAGTGCACTCAGTAGACTGATGTGCCAAGAGAAGACAACAACACTACAAACAACTGGAAGAGAAGGTACTAAGTGTGTTGTTATTATAGTACATAATATTGGTTCCGCCCTATGTTGTTGTACCCGGACCGGCGACCCGAGTTAGAGCTCCAGAGTGTCTGGAAGACGGATGAGCTACGTGTTAATAAAAGCCAGCTCAGAAACCCTAGCCTGTTTATTAATAGTTAGGAACACTGGAAATAACAAACATAACATGGTGTCAGATAATGGGACTGGCAACGCGGAGTTCATCGACTTATGAAAAAGGAATGTGCTGGATTCCGAAAGCACACATATGCGCACTGCTAGCAAGAGGAGCGTCATGCGAGCATGTCTAGCGAGAGTAGAAGTGACAGTGATCAAGCTAACGTGAGTGAAAACGTTTCGAACAATCAACAAGGAGACCAAGAAAATCCTGCACCCGTAGTGTTCCCCATCATGGATAAACTCAGTCCTCCCACACCCATGCAGTTCAGTGGCAATCTTGCTGATAAATGGAAGAGATTCAAGCAGAGATTTAATATTTACTTGGCCGCGAGCGGGGCGGGGGGAGGAGATGAAAAGCTAAAAGCGTCTATATTTTTGCATGTAATAGGAGAAGATGCATTGGACATTTACAACAGCTTTCAAATAGATGAGGGAAATTTAACATTGACTGAGCTAGTGACAAAGTTCGAGGAGTACTTTGTGCCCAGTAAAAATGTCAGTTTTGAGAGATATAAGTTTTTCTCTGCCGCTCAGAAGACAGGTGAGAGTTTTGATCAGTAGACTCCCTCTCACACAGACATGCTGTGATGTCATAGACCAGAACATTCTATCTGTCTAGTCTAGACTCCCTCTCACACAGACATGCTGTGATGTCATAGACCAGAACATTCTATCTGTCTAGTCTAGACTCCCTCTCACACCAGAACATTCTATCTGTCTAGTCTAGACTCTGTTAGAGTAAATTATTCAATAATGGCAGCCTGTTTCGTTTCAAGATGTATAAGAAAAGATATTTACTATTCTTCTGCAGAAGGAGGAATTTTACAAGCACGTCAGACAAGTCTTAACAGTGAAAGTTCCTCGTAAAGTCCAGATCATTCATTTCATCTCAGTATTTATACAATCAGGTACCTTCAGGTAAGGGGTCCGCCCTCAGGTGAGGTTTAGACCAATCATGAGCAATGGGTGTGGACTTGTACATTGATGAAGATGATTTTGATGAAGGCTAGGGGGGAATCGGCCCCCACTTTCTCCCAGGGAGACAAAGGTGAAAACGGAACACAATGGCCACAACTGGTTCAGTCTGGTCCCAGAGCACCGGGTCTGGGCAACACAAAAACCCAAAACTGCTCCAGATGGCCTCGTCCACTCAGGGAGAAAAGAGGGCAATCAGGTCTTTGTAATCATTTAAATGTGTCTTGTTGTCTTAGCCAATGTCAAGCTTAAAGTAGAGAAACTGGTTCTATTGTGTGACAACAGGAAATCATCTTCTACAGTCTGCTGCAGACATTCAACCCAAGATGATGTTTGATTCTTAAATGTAGCTTATTACCAGCGATGTCGGTAACGCGTTACTAAGTAACGCGTTACTTTAATCTGAATACTTTTCCCGGTAACGAGTATTCTATCGCGATACTATTTCCAAATCAGTAATCGGATTAAAGTTACTTATTCAAGTGGCTGTGCGTTACTATTGCGTTACTACCTCATAACTTAGGCTAAATGCAGTATTTCTTTGTAATGTTCGATAGTAAACAAACATTTCTCGTGTCTTGGGGAGTGACGTCAGTGCTCACGTTTTCAACACGAGGTTACTATGGAAGGCCATGCCCGCAAAAAACGGCTCTCGATTATCGCGAGATTGCAGCAGAATCGCTCACGTGTATCACCACGCTGATTGCACAGTGTAAACAGAAGCGTAGCCTACACAATGGAGCGAGAACAGAGATATGCGTTAAATAGCTGGAAATATAAGGATTATTTTGAGTTTGTGTCAGCAAAGGATGACAAGAACATAAATGTTGATCATTGATAAACTCAGACTCACCCAGTTTAGGATTAGGATTATATTAGGATCATATCTGAATGGTCAGGGTAGGTTTTAGGTTTTGTGAAACCACTCCTTGCTAGTTACTGTTAAATAAAGATGATATTTAGTTTATTGTTTAAAAACAAGTATTTATGTTGGGTGAGGCAAAGAAAGACTCTTTATTTAGTTGTTTTAAGTTATTGTTTAAAGTTTAATTATGTAATTTAAGTTACTGTTAAAATAAAGTGAGTTTTGGCAAAACCAGTTTTCATTTTTATGTTGCGGGGGGGGGGGGGGGTCGGGTGCCTAGGCAGCTGCCAATAGTAACTAAAAAAGTAACTAGTAATCTAACTTAGTTACTTTTAAAATCAAGTAATCAGTAAAGTAACTAGATTACTTTTTAAAGGAGTAATCAGTAATCAGTAATCAGAATACTTTTTCAAAGTAACTGTGGCAACACTGATGATAACATATAATAATTTTCTCTCACAACTCCCTCTCACACCAGAACATTCTATCTGTCTAGTCTAGACTCCCTCTCACACCAGAACATTCTATCTGTCTAGTCTAGACCCCCTCTCACACCAGAACATTCTATCTGTCTAGTCTAGACTCCCTCTCACACCAGAACATTCTATCTGTCTAGTCTAGACTCCCTCTCACACCAGAACATTCTATCTGTCTAGTCTAGACTCCCTCTCACACACAGAACATTCTATCTGTCTAGTCTAGACTCCCTCTCACACACAGAACATTCTATCTGTCTAGTCTAGACTCCCTCTCACACACAGAACATTATATCTGTCTAGTCTAGACTCCCTCTCACACAGACATGCTGTGATGTCATAGACCAGAACATTCTATCTGTCTAGTCTAGACTCCCTCT
Organism: Nansenia antarctica; assembly: GCF_963989245.1. Taxonomy (NCBI): domain Eukaryota; kingdom Metazoa; phylum Chordata; class Actinopteri; order Argentiniformes; family Microstomatidae; genus Nansenia; species Nansenia antarctica. The sequence continues at coordinate 36,939,498 of NC_137680.1, forward strand.
CACACAGACATGCTGTGATGTCATAGACCAGAACATTCTATCTGTCTAGTCTAGACTCCCTCTCACACAGACATGCTGTGATGTCATAGACCAGAACATTCTATCTGTCTAGTCTAGACTCCCTCTCACACCAGAACATTCTATCTGTCTAGTCTAGACTCCCTCTCACACCAGAACATTCTATCTGTCTAGTCTAGACTCCCTCTCACACCAGAACATTCTATCTGTCTAGTCTAGACTCCCTCTCACACCAGAACATTCTATCTGTCTAGTCTAGACTCCCTCTCACACCAGAACATTCTATCTGTCTAGTCTAGACCCCCTCTCACACCAGAACATTCTATCTGTCTAGTCTAGACTCCCTCTCACACACAGAACATTCTATCTGTCTAGTCTAGACTCCCTCTCACACACAGAACATTCTATCTGTCTAGTCTAGACTCCCTCTCACACAGACATGCTGTGATGTCATAGACCAGAACATTCTATCTGTCTAGTCTAGACTCCCTCTCACACAGACATGCTGTGATGTCATAGACCAGAACATTCTATCTGTCTAGTCTAGACTCCCTCTCACACAGACATGCTGTGATGTCATAGACCAGAACATTCTATCTGTCTAGTCTAGACTCCCTCTCACACAGACATGCTGTGATGTCATAGACCAGAACATTCTATCTGTCTAGTCTAGACTCCCTCTCACACATACATGCTGTGATGTCATAGACCAGAACATTCTATCTGTCTAGTCTAGACCCCCTCTCACACCAGAACATTATATCTGTCTAGTCTAGACTCCCTCTCACACCAGAACATTCTATCTGTCTAGTCTAGACTCCCTCTCACACCAGAACATTCTATCTGTCTAGTCTAGACTCCCTCTCACACCAGAACATTCTATCTGTCTAGTCTAGACTCCCTCTCACACCAGAACATTCTATCTGTCTAGTCTAGACTCCCTCTCACACACAGAACATTATATCTGTCTAGTCTAGACTCCCTCTCACACACAGAACATTCTATCTGTCTAGTCTAGACTCCCTCTCACACCAGAACATTCTATCTGTCTAGTCTAGACTCCCTCTCACACACAGAACATTCTATCTGTCTAGTCTAGACTCCCTCTCACACACAGAACATTCTATCTGTCTAGTCTAGACTCCCTCTCACACACAGAACATTATATCTGTCTAGTCTAGACTCCCTCTCACACAGACATGCTGTGATGTCATAGACCAGAACATTCTATCTGTCTAGTCTAGACTCCCTCTCACACAGACATGCTGTGATGTCATAGACCAGAACATTCTATCTGTCTAGTCTAGACTCCCTCTCACACAGACATGCTGTGATGTCATAGACTAGAACATTCTATCTGTCTAGTCTAGACTCCCTCTCACACCAGAACATTCTATCTGTCTAGTCTAGACCCCCTCTCACACCAGAACATTCTATCTGTCTAGTCTAGACTCCCTCTCACACCAGAACATTCTATCTGTCTAGTCTAGACTCCCTCTCACACACAGAACATTCTATCTGTCTAGTCTAGACTCCCTCTCACACAGACATGCTGTGATGTCATAGACCAGAACATTCTATCTGTCTAGTCTAGACTCCCTCTCACACAGACAGGCTGTGATGTCATAGACCAGAACATTCTATCTGTCTAGTCTAGACTCCCTCTCACACAGACATGCTGTGATGTCATAGACCAGAACATTCTATCTGTCTAGTCTAGACTCCCTCTCACACAGACATGCTGTGATGTCATAGACCAGAACATTCTATCTGTCTAGTCTAGACTCCCTCTCACACCAGAACATTCTATCTGTCTAGTCTAGACTCCCTCTCACACCAGAACATTCTATCTGTCTAGTCTAGACTCCCTCTCACACCAGAACATTCTATCTGTCTAGTCTAGACTCCCTCTCACACACAGAACATTCTATCTGTCTAGTCTAGACTCCCTCTCACACACAGAACATTCTATCTGTCTAGTCTAGACTCCCTCTCACACACAGAACATTCTATCTGTCTAGTCTAGACTCCCTCTCACACAGACATGCTGTGATGTCATAGACCAGAACATTCTATCTGTCTAGTCTAGACTCCCTCTCACACAGACATGCTGTGAGGTCATAGACCAGAACATTCTATCTGTCTAGTCTAGATTCCCTCTCACACAGACATGCTGTGATGTCATAGACCAGAACATTCTATCTGTCTAGTCTAGACTCCCTCTCACACAGACATGCTGTGATGTCATAGACCAGAACATTCTATCTGTCTAGTCTAGACTCCCTCTCACACAGACATGCTGTGATGTCATAGACCAGAACATTCTATCTGTCTAGTCTAGACTCCCTCTCACACAGACATGCTGTGATGTCATAGACCAGAACATTCTATCTGTCTAGTCTAGACTCCCTCTCACACCAGAACATTCTATCTGTCTAGTCTAGACTCCCTCTCACACCAGAACATTCTATCTGTCTAGTCTAGACTCCCTCTCACACCAGAACATTCTATCTGTCTAGTCTAGACTCCCTCTCACACACAGAACATTCTATCTGTCTAGTCTAGACTCCCTCTCACACACAGAACATTCTATCTGTCTAGTCTAGACTCCCTCTCACACAGACATGCTGTGATGTCATAGACCAGAACATTCTATCTGTCTAGTCTAGACTCCCTCTCACACAGACATGCTGTGAGGTCATAGACCAGAACATTCTATCTGTCTAGTCTAGACTCCCTCTCACACAGACATGCTGTGATGTCATATACCAGAACATTCTATCTGTCTAGTCTAGACTCCCTCTCACACAGACATGCTGTGATGTCATAGACCAGAACATTCTATCTGTCTAGTCTAGACTCCCTCTCACACAGACATGCTGTGATGTCATAGACCAGAACATTCTATCTGTCTAGTCTAGACTCCCTCTCACACACAGAACATTCTATCTGTCTAGTCTAGACTCCCTCTCACACACAGAACATTCTATCTGTCTAGTCTAGACTCCCTCTCACACACAGAACATTCTATCTGTCTAGTCTAGACTCCCTCTCACACACAGAACATTCTATCTGTCTAGTCTAGACTCCCTCTCACACATACATGCTGTGATGTCATAGACCAGAACATTCTATCTGTCTAGTCTAGACTCCCTCTCACACAGACATGCTGTGATGTCATAGACCAGAACATTCTATCTGTCTAGTCTAGACTCCCTCTCACACCAGAACATTCTATCTGTCTAGTCTAGACTCCCTCTCACACCAGAACATTCTATCTGTCTAGTCTAGACTCCCTCTCACACACAGAACATTTTATCTGTCTAGTCTAGACTCCCTCTCACACACATAACATTCTATCTGTCTAGTCTAGACTCCCTCTCACACAGACATGCTGTGATGTCATAGACCAGAACATTCTATCTGTCTAGTCTAGACTCCCTCTCACACATACATGCTGTGATGTCATAGACCAGAACATTCTATCTGTCTAGTCTAGACTCCCTCTCACACAGACATGCTGTGATGTCATAGACCAGAACATTCTATCTGTCTAGTCTAGACTCCCTCTCACACCAGAACATTCTATCTGTCTAGTCTAGACTCCCTCTCACACCAGAACATTCTATCTGTCTAGTCTAGACTCCCTCTCACACCAGAACATTCTATCTGTCTAGTCTAGACTCCCTCTCACACACAGAACATTCTATCTGTCTAGTCTAGACTCCCTCTCACACACAGAACATTCTATCTGTCTAGTCTAGACTCCCTCTCACACACAGAACATTCTATCTGTCTAGTCTAGACTCCCTCTCACACAGACATGCTGTGATGTCATAGACCAGAACATTCTATCTGTCTAGTCTAGACTCCCTCTCACACATACATGCTGTGATGTCATAGACCAGAACATTCTATCTGTCTAGTCTAGACTCCCTCTCACACAGACATGCTGTGATGTCATAGACCAGAACATTCTATCTGTCTAGTCTAGACTCCCTCTCACACCAGAACATTCTATCTGTCTAGTCTAGACTCCCTCTCACACCAGAACATTCTATCTGTCTAGTCTAGACTCCCTCTCACACACAGAACATTCTATCTATCTAGTCTAGACACCCTCTCACACACAGAACATTCTATCTGTCTAGTCTAGACTCCCTCTCACACACAAAACATTCTATCTGTCTAGTCTAGACTCCCTCTCACACACAGAACATTCTATCTGTCTAGTCTAGACTCCCTCTCACACAGACATGCTGTGATGTCATAGACCAGAACATTCTATCTGTCTAGTCTAGACTCCCTCTCACACAGACATGCTGTGATGTCATAGACCAGAACATTCTATCTGTCTAGTCTAGACTCCCTCTCACACCAGAACATTCTATCTGTCTAGTCTAGACTCCCTCTCACACACAGAACATTCTATCTGTCTAGTCTAGACTCCCTCTCACACCAGAACATTCTATCTGTCTAGTCTAGACTCCCTCTCACACCAGAACATTCTATCTGTCTAGTCTAGACTCCCTCTCACACCAGAACATTCTATCTGTCTAGTCTAGACCCCCTCTCACACCAGAACATTCTATCTGTCTAGTCTAGACTCCCTCTCACACACAGAACATTCTATCTGTCTAGTCTAGACTCCCTCTCACACAGACATGCTGTGATGTCATAGACCAGAACATTCTATCTGTCTAGTCTAGACTCCCTCTCACACAGACATGCTGTGATGTCATAGACCAGAACATTCTATCTGTCTAGTCTAGACTCCCTCTCACACAGACATGCTGTGATGTCATAGACCAGAACATTCTATCTGTCTAGTCTAGACTCCCTCTCACACCAGAACATTATATCTGTCTAGTCTAGACTCCCTCTCACACCAGAACATTCTATCTGTCTAGTCTAGACTCCCTCTCACACACAGAACATTCTATCTGTCCAGTCTAGACTCCCTCTCACACACAGAACATTCTATCTGTCTAGTCTAGACTCCCTCTCACACACAGAACATTCTATCTGTCTAGTCTAGACTCCCTCTCACACACAGAACATTCTATCTGTCTAGTCTAGACTCCCTCTCACACAGACATGCTGTGATGTCATAGACCAGAACATTCTATCTGTCTAGTCTAGACTCCCTCTCACACAGACATGCTGTGATGTCATAGACCAGAACATTCTATCTGTCTAGTCTAGACTCCCTCTCACACCAGAACATTATATCTGTCTAGTCTAGACTCCCTCTCACACCAGAACATTCTATCTGTCTAGTCTAGACTCCCTCTCACACAGACATGCTGTGATGTCATAGACCAGAACATTCTATCTGTCTAGTCTAGACTCCCTCTCACACAGACATGCTGTGATGTCATAGACCAGAACATTCTATCTGTCTAGTCTAGACTCCCTCTCACACAGACATGCTGTGATGTCATAGACCAGAACATTCTATCTGTCTAGTCTAGACTCCCTCTCACACAGTCATGCTGTGATGTCATAGACCAGAACATTCAATCTGTCTAGTCTAGACTCCCTCTCACACAGACATGCTGTGATGTCATAGACCAGAACATTATATCTGTCTAGTCTAGACTCCCTCTCACACAGACATGCTGTGATGTCATAGACCAGAACATTCTATCTGTCTAGTCTAGACTCCCTCTCACACCAGAACATTCTATCTGTCTAGTCTAGACTCCCTCTCACACCAGAACATTCTATCTGTCTAGTCTAGACTCCCTCTCACACACAGAACATTATATCTGTCTAGTCTAGACTCCCTCTCACACACAGAACATTCTATCTGTCTAGTCTAGACTCCCTCTCACACACAGAACATTCTATCTGTCTAGTCTAGACTCCCTCTCACACACAGAACATTCTATCTGTCTAGTCTAGACTCCCTCTCACACAGACATGCTGTGATGTCATAGACCAGAACATTCTATCTGTCTAGTCTAGACTCCCTCCCACACAGACATGCTGTGATGTCATAGACCAGAACATTCTATCTGTCTAGTCTAGACTCCCTCTCACACAGACATGCTGTGATGTCATAGACCAGAACATTCTATCTGTCTAGTCTAGACTCCCTCTCACACACAGAACATTCTATCTGTCTAGTCTAGACTCCCTCTCACACAGACATGCTGTGATGTCATAGACCAGAACATTCTATTTGTCTAGTCTAGACTCCCTCTCACACAGACATGCTGTGATGTCATAGACCAGAACATTCTATCTGTCTAGTCTAGACTCCCTCTCACACCAGAACATTCTATCTGTCTAGTCTAGACTCCCTCTCACACACAGAACATTCTATCTGTCTAGTCTAGACTCCCTCTCACACACAGAACATTCTATCTGTCTAGTCTAGACTCCCTCTCACACACAGAACATTCTATCTGTCTAGTCTAGACTCCCTCTCACACACAGAACATTCTATCTGTCTAGTCTAGACTCCCTCTCACACAGACATGCTGTGATGTCATAGACCAGAACATTCTATCTGTCTAGTCTAGACTCCCTCTCACACATACATGCTGTGATGTCATAGACCAGAACATTCTATCTGTCTAGTCTAGACTCCCTCTCACACAGACATGCTGTGATGTCATAGACCAGAACATTCTATCTGTCTAGTCTAGACTCCCTCTCACACAGACATGCTGTGATGTCATAGACCAGAACATTCTATCTGTCTAGTCTAGACTCCCTCTCACACCAGAACATTATATCTGTCTAGTCTAGACTCCCTCTCACACCAGAACATTCTATCTGTCTAGTCTAGACTCCCTCTCACACAGACATGCTGTGATGTCATAGACCAGAACATTCTATCTGTCTAGTCTAGACTCCCTCTCACACAGACATGCTGTGATGTCATAGACCAGAACATTCTATCTGTCTAGTCTAGACTCCCTCTCACACAGACATGCTGTGATGTCATAGACCAGAACATTCTATCTGTCTAGTCTAGACTCCCTCTCACACAGTCATGCTGTGATGTCATAGACCAGAACATTCAATCTGTCTAGTCTAGACTCCCTCTCACACAGACATGCTGTGATGTCATAGACCAGAACATTATATCTGTCTAGTCTAGACTCCCTCTCACACAGACATGCTGTGATGTCATAGACCAGAACATTCTATCTGTCTAGTCTAGACTCCCTCTCACACCAGAACATTCTATCTGTCTAGTCTAGACTCCCTCTCACACCAGAACATTCTATCTGTCTAGTCTAGACTCCCTCCCACACACAGAACATTATATCTGTCTAGTCTAGACTCCCTCTCACACACAGAACATTCTATCTGTCTAGTCTAGACTCCCTCTCACACACAGAACATTCTATCTGTCTAGTCTAGACTCCCTCTCACACAGACATGCTGTGATGTCATAGACCAGAACATTCTATCTGTCTAGTCTAGACTCCCTCCCACACAGACATGCTGTGATGTCATAGACCAGAACATTCTATCTGTCTAGTCTAGACTCCCTCTCACACAGACATGCTGTGATGTCATAGACCAGAACATTCTATCTGTCTAGTCTAGACTCCCTCTCACACACAGAACATTCTATCTGTCTAGTCTAGACTCCCTCTCACACAGACATGCTGTGATGTCATAGACCAGAACATTCTATTTGTCTAGTCTAGACTCCCTCTCACACAGACATGCTGTGATGTCATAGACCAGAACATTCTATCTGTCTAGTCTAGACTCCCTCTCACACAGACATGCTGTGATGTCATAGACCAGAACATTCTATCTGTCTAGTCTAGACTCCCTCTCACACCAGAACATTATATCTGTCTAGTCTAGACTCCCTCTCACACCAGAACATTCTATCTGTCTAGTCTAGACTCCCTCTCACTCCAGAACATTCTATCTGTCTAGTCTAGACTCCCTCTCACACACAGAACATTCTATCTGTCTAGTCTAGACTCCCTCTCACACACAGAACATTCTATCTGTCTAGTCTAGACTCCCTCTCACACAGACATAATGTGATGTCATAGACCAGAACATTCTATCTGTCTAGTCTAGACTCCCTCTCACACAGACATGCTGTGATGTCATAGACCAGAACATTCTATCTGTCTAGTCTAGACTCCCTCTCACCCCAGAACATTCTATCTGTCTAGTCTAGACTCCCTCTCACACCAGAACATTCTATCTGTCTAGTCTAGACTCCCTCTCACACCAGAACATTCTATCTGTCTAGTCTAGACTCCCTCTCACACACAGAACATTCTATCTGTCTAGTCTAGACTCCCTCTCACACACAGAACATTCTATCTGTCTAGTCTAGACTCCCTCTCACACAGACATAATGTGATGTCATAGACCAGAACATTCTATCTGTCTAGTCTAGACTCCCTCTCACACCAGAACATTATATCTGTCTAGTCTAGACTCCCTCTCACACCAGAACATTCTATCTGTCTAGTCTAGACTCCCTCTCACACAGACATGCTGTGATGTCATAGACCAGAACATTCTATCTGTCTAGTCTAGACTCCCTCTCACACAGACATGCTGTGATGTCATAGACCAGAACATTCTATCTGTCTAGTCTAGACTCCCTCTCACACAGACATGCTGTGATGTCATAGACCAGAACATTCTATCTGTCTAGTCTAGACTCCCTCTCACACAGTCATGCTGTGATGTCATAGACCAGAACATTCAATCTGTCTAGTCTAGACTCCCTCTCACACAGACATGCTGTGATGTCATAGACCAGAACATTATATCTGTCTAGTCTAGACTCCCTCTCACACAGACATGCTGTGATGTCATAGACCAGAACATTCTATCTGTCTAGTCTAGACTCCCTCTCACACCAGAACATTCTATCTGTCTAGTCTAGACTCCCTCTCACACCAGAACATTCTATCTGTCTAGTCTAGACTCCCTCTCACACACAGAACATTATATCTGTCTAGTCTAGACTCCCTCTCACACACAGAACATTCTATCTGTCTAGTCTAGACTCCCTCTCACACACAGAACATTCTATCTGTCTAGTCTAGACTCCCTCTCACACACAGAACATTCTATCTGTCTAGTCTAGACTCCCTCTCACACAGACATGCTGTGATGTCATAGACCAGAACATTCTATCTGTCTAGTCTAGACTCCCTCCCACACAGACATGCTGTGATGTCATAGACCAGAACATTCTATCTGTCTAGTCTAGACTCCCTCTCACACAGACATGCTGTGATGTCATAGACCAGAACATTCTATCTGTCTAGTCTAGACTCCCTCTCACACACAGAACATTCTATCTGTCTAGTCTAGACTCCCTCTCACACAGACATGCTGTGATGTCATAGACCAGAACATTCTATCTGTCTAGTCTAGACTCCCTCTCACACAGACATGCTGTGATGTCATAGACCAGAACATTCTATCTGTCTAGTCTAGACTCCCTCTCACACACAGAACATTCTATCTGTCTAGTCTAGACTCCCTCTCACACAGACATGCTGTGATGTCATAGACCAGAACATTCTATTTGTCTAGTCTAGACTCCCTCTCACACAGACATGCTGTGATGTCATAGACCAGAACATTCTATCTGTCTAGTCTAGACTCCCTCTCACACCAGAACATTCTATCTGTCTAGTCTAGACTCCCTCTCACACACAGAACATTCTATCTGTCTAGTCTAGACTCCCTCTCACACACAGAACATTCTATCTGTCTAGTCTAGACTCCCTCTCACACACAGAACATTCTATCTGTCTAGTCTAGACTCCCTCTCACACACAGAACATTCTATCTGTCTAGTCTAGACTCCCTCTCACACAGACATGCTGTGATGTCATAGACCAGAACATTCTATCTGTCTAGTCTAGACTCCCTCTCACACATACATGCTGTGATGTCATAGACCAGAACATTCTATCTGTCTAGTCTAGACTCCCTCTCACACAGACATGCTGTGATGTCATAGACCAGAACATTCTATCTGTCTAGTCTAGACTCCCTCTCACACAGACATGCTGTGATGTCATAGACCAGAACATTCTATCTGTCTAGTCTAGACTCCCTCTCACACCAGAACATTATATCTGTCTAGTCTAGACTCCCTCTCACACCAGAACATTCTATCTGTCTAGTCTAGACTCCCTCTCACACAGACATGCTGTGATGTCATAGACCAGAACATTCTATCTGTCTAGTCTAGACTCCCTCTCACACAGACATGCTGTGATGTCATAGACCAGAACATTCTATCTGTCTAGTCTAGACTCCCTCTCACACAGACATGCTGTGATGTCATAGACCAGAACATTCTATCTGTCTAGTCTAGACTCCCTCTCACACAGTCATGCTGTGATGTCATAGACCAGAACATTCAATCTGTCTAGTCTAGACTCCCTCTCACACAGACATGCTGTGATGTCATAGACCAGAACATTATATCTGTCTAGTCTAGACTCCCTCTCACACAGACATGCTGTGATGTCATAGACCAGAACATTCTATCTGTCTAGTCTAGACTCCCTCTCACACCAGAACATTCTATCTGTCTAGTCTAGACTCCCTCTCACACCAGAACATTCTATCTGTCTAGTCTAGACTCCCTCCCACACACAGAACATTATATCTGTCTAGTCTAGACTCCCTCTCACACACAGAACATTCTATCTGTCTAGTCTAGACTCCCTCTCACACACAGAACATTCTATCTGTCTAGTCTAGACTCCCTCTCACACAGACATGCTGTGATGTCATAGACCAGAACATTCTATCTGTCTAGTCTAGACTCCCTCCCACACAGACATGCTGTGATGTCATAGACCAGAACATTCTATCTGTCTAGTCTAGACTCCCTCTCACACAGACATGCTGTGATGTCATAGACCAGAACATTCTATCTGTCTAGTCTAGACTCCCTCTCACACACAGAACATTCTATCTGTCTAGTCTAGACTCCCTCTCACACAGACATGCTGTGATGTCATAGACCAGAACATTCTATTTGTCTAGTCTAGACTCCCTCTCACACAGACATGCTGTGATGTCATAGACCAGAACATTCTATCTGTCTAGTCTAGACTCCCTCTCACACAGACATGCTGTGATGTCATAGACCAGAACATTCTATCTGTCTAGTCTAGTCTCCCTCTCACACCAGAACATTATATCTGTCTAGTCTAGACTCCCTCTCACACCAGAACATTCTATCTGTCTAGTCTAGACTCCCTCTCACTCCAGATCATTCTATCTGTCTAGTCTAGACTCCCTCTCACACACAGAACATTCTATCTGTCTAGTCTAGACTCCCTCTCACACACAGAACATTCTATCTGTCTAGTCTAGACTCCCTCTCACACAGACATAATGTGATGTCATAGACCAGAACATTCTATCTGTCTAGTCTAGACTCCCTCTCACACAGACATGCTGTGATGTCATAGACCAGAACATTCTATCTGTCTAGTCTAGACTCCCTCTCACCCCAGAACATTCTATCTGTCTAGTCTAGACTCCCTCTCACACCAGAACATTCTATCTGTCTAGTCTAGACTCCCTCTCACACCAGAACATTCTATCTGTCTAGTCTAGACTCCCTCTCACACACAGAACATTCTATCTGTCTAGTCTAGACTCCCTCTCACACACAGAACATTCTATCTGTCTAGTCTAGACTCCCTCTCACACAGACATAATGTGATGTCATAGACCAGAACATTCTATCTGTCTAGTCTAGACTCCCTCTCACACAGACATGATGTGATGTCATAGACCAGAACATTCTATCTGTCTAGTCTAGACTCCCTCTCACCCCAGAACATTCTATCTGTCTAGTCTAGACTCCCTCTCACACCAGAACATTCTATCTGTCTAGTCTAGACTCCCTCTCACACCAGAACATTCTATCTGTCTAGTCTAGACTCCCTCTCACACACAGAACATTCTATCTGTCTAGTCTAGACTCCCTCTCACACACAGAACATTCTATCTGTCTAGTCTAGACTCCCTCTCACACACAGAATATTCTATCTGTCTAGTCTAGACTCCCTCTCACACAGACATGCTGTGATGTCATAGACCAGAACATTCTATCTGTCTAGTCTAGACTCCCTCTCACACCAGAACATTCTATCTGTCTAGTCTAGACTCCCTCTCACTCCAGAACATTCTATCTGTCTAGTCTAGACTCCCTCTCACCCCAGAACATTCTATCTGTCTAGTCTAGACTCCCTCTCACACCAGAACATTCTATCTGTCTAGTCTAGACTCCCTCTCACTCCAGAACATTCTATCTGTCTAGTCTAGACTCCCTCTCACACACAGAACATTCTATCTGTCTAGTCTAGACTCCCTCTCACACACAGAACATTCTATCTGTCTAGTCTAGACTCCCTCTCACACAGACATAATGTGATGTCATAGACCAGAACATTCTATCTGTCTAGTCTAGACTCCCTCTCACACAGACATGCTGTGATGTCATAGACCAGAACATTCTATCTGTCTAGTCTAGACTCCCTCTCACCCCAGAACATTCTATCTGTCTAGTCTAGACTCCCTCTCACACCAGAACATTCTATCTGTCTAGTCTAGACTCCCTCTCACACCAGAACATTCTATCTGTCTAGTCTAGACTCCCTCTCACACACAGAACATTCTATCTGTCTAGTCTAGACTCCCTCTCACACACAGAACATTCTATCTGTCTAGTCTAGACTCCCTCTCACACAGACATAATGTGATGTCATAGACCAGAACATTCTATCTGTCTAGTCTAGACTCCCTCTCACACAGACATGATGTGATGTCATAGACCAGAACATTCTATCTGTCTAGTCTAGACTCCCTCTCACCCCAGAACATTCTATCTGTCTAGTCTAGACTCCCTCTCACACCAGAACATTCTATCTGTCTAGTCTAGACTCCCTCTCACACCAGAACATTCTATCTGTCTAGTCTAGACTCCCTCTCACACACAGAACATTCTATCTGTCTAGTTTAGACTCCCTCTCACACACAGAACATTCTATCTGTCTAGTCTAGACTCCCTCTCACACACAGAATATTCTATCTGTCTAGTCTAGACTCCCTCTCACACAGACATGCTGTGATGTCATAGACCAGAACATTCTATCTGTCTAGTCTAGACTCCCTCTCACACAGACATGCTGTGATGTCATAGACCAGAACATTCTATCTGTCTAGTCTAGACTCCCTCTCACCCCAGAACATTCTATCTGTCTAGTCTAGACTCCCTCTCACACCAGAACATTCTATCTGTCTAGTCTAGACTCCCTCTCACACCAGAACATTCTATCTGTCTAGTCTAGACTCCCTCTCACACACAGAACATTCTATCTGTCTAGTCTAGACTCCCTCTCACACACAGAACATTCTATCTGTCTAGTCTAGACTCCCTCTCACACAGACATAATGTGATGTCATAGACCAGAACATTCTATCTGTCTAGTCTAGACTCCCTCTCACACAGACATGATGTGATGTCATAGACCAGAACATTCTATCTGTCTAGTTTAGACTCCCTCTCACCCCAGAACATTCTATCTGTCTAGTCTAGACTCCCTCTCACACCAGAACATTCTATCTGTCTAGTCTAGACTCCCTCTCACACCAGAACATTCTATCTGTCTAGTCTAGACTCCCTCTCACACACAGAACATTCTATCTGTCTAGTCTAGACTCCCTCTCACACAGACATGCTGTGATGTCATAGACCAGAACATTCTATCTGTCTAGTCTAGACTCCCTCTCACACAGACATGCTGTGATGTCATAGACCAGAACATTCTATCTGTCTAGTCTAGACTCCCTCTCACACAGACATGCTGTGATGTCATAGACCAGAACATTCTATCTGTCTAGTCTAGACTCCCTCTCACACAGACATGCTGTGATGTCATAGACCAGAACATTCTATCTGTCTAGTCTAGACTCCCTCTCACACCAGAACATTCTATCTGTCTAGTCTAGACTCCCTCTCACACCAGAACATTCTATCTGTCTAGTCTAGACTCCCTCTCACACCAGAACATTCTATCTGTCTAGTCTAGACTCCCTCTGACACACAGAACATTCTATCTGTCTAGTCTAGACTCCCTCTCACACAGACATGCTGTGATGTCATAGACCAGAACATTCTATCTGTCTAGTCTAGACTCCCTCTCACACAGACATGCTGTGATGTCATAGACCAGAACATTCTATCTGTCTAGTCTAGACTCCCTCTCACACAGTCATGCTGTGATGTCATAGACCAGAACATTCAATCTGTCTAGTCTAGACTCCCTCTCACACAGACATGCTGTGATGTCATAGACCAGAACATTATATCTGTCTAGTCTAGACTCCCTCTCACACAGACATGCTGTGATGTCATAGACCAGAACATTCTATCTGTCTAGTCTAGACTCCCTCTCACACCAGAACATTCTATCTGTCTAGTCTAGACTCCCTCTCACACCAGAACATTCTATCTGTCTAGTCTAGACTCCCTCCCACACACAGAACATTATATCTGTCTAGTCTAGACTCCCTCTCACACACAGAACATTCTATCTGTCTAGTCTAGACTCCCTCTCACACACAGCACATTCTATCTGTCTAGTCTAGACTCCCTCTCACACAGACATGCTGTGATGTCATAGACCAGAACATTCTATCTGTCTAGTCTAGACTCCCTCCCACACAGACATGCTGTGATGTCATAGACCAGAACATTCTATCTGTCTAGTCTAGACTCCCTCTCACACAGACATGCTGTGATGTCATAGACCAGAACATTCTATCTGTCTAGTCTAGACTCCCTCTCACACACAGAACATTCTATCTGTCTAGTCTAGACTCCCTCTCACACAGACATGCTGTGATGTCATAGACCAGAACATTCTATTTGTCTAGTCTAGACTCCCTCTCACACAGACATGCTGTGATGTCATAGACCAGAACATTCTATCTGTCTAGTCTAGACTCCCTCTCACACAGACATGCTGTGATGTCATAGACCAGAACATTCTATCTGTCTAGTCTAGACTCCCTCTCACACCAGAACATTATATCTGTCTAGTCTAGACTCCCTCTCACACAGACATGCTGTGATGTCATAGACCAGAACATTCTATCTGTCTAGTCTAGACTCCCTCTCACCCCAGAACATTCTATCTGTCTAGTCTAGACTCCCTCTCACACCAGAACATTCTATCTGTCTAGTCTAGACTCCCTCTCACACCAGAACATTCTATCTGTCTAGTCTAGACTCCCTCTCACACACAGAACATTCTATCTGTCTAGTCTAGACTCCCTCTCACACACAGAACATTCTATCTGTCTAGTCTAGACTCCCTCTCACACAGACATAATGTGATGTCATAGACCAGAACATTCTATCTGTCTAGTCTAGACTCCCTCTCACACAGACATGATGTGATGTCATAGACCAGAACATTCTATCTGTCTAGTCTAGACTCCCTCTCACCCCAGAACATTCTATCTGTCTAGTCTAGACTCCCTCTCACACCAGAACATTCTATCTGTCTAGTCTAGACTCCCTCTCACACCAGAACATTCTATCTGTCTAGTCTAGACTCCCTCTCACACACAGAACATTCTATCTGTCTAGTCTAGACTCCCTCTCACACACAGAACATTCTATCTGTCTAGTCTAGACTCCCTCTCACACACAGAATATTCTATCTGTCTAGTCTAGACTCCCTCTCACACAGACATGCTGTGATGTCATAGACCAGAACATTCTATCTGTCTAGTCTAGACTCCCTCTCACCCCAGAACATTCTATCTGTCTAGTCTAGACTCCCTCTCACACCAGAACATTCTATCTGTCTAGTCTAGACTCCCTCTCACTCCAGAACATTCTATCTGTCTAGTCTAGACTCCCTCTCACACACAGAACATTCTATCTGTCTAGTCTAGACTCCCTCTCACACACAGAACATTCTATCTGTCTAGTCTAGACTCCCTCTCACACAGACATAATGTGATGTCATAGACCAGAACATTCTATCTGTCTAGTCTAGACTCCCTCTCACACAGACATGCTGTGATGTCATAGACCAGAACATTCTATCTGTCTAGTCTAGACTCCCTCTCACCCCAGAACATTCTATCTGTCTAGTCTAGACTCCCTCTCACACCAGAACATTCTATCTGTCTAGTCTAGACTCCCTCTCACACCAGAACATTCTATCTGTCTAGTCTAGACTCCCTCTCACACACAGAACATTCTATCTGTCTAGTCTAGACTCCCTCTCACACACAGAACATTCTATCTGTCTAGTCTAGACTCCCTCTCACACAGACATAATGTGATGTCATAGACCAGAACATTCTATCTGTCTAGTCTAGACTCCCTCTCACACAGACATGATGTGATGTCATAGACCAGAACATTCTATCTGTCTAGTCTAGACTCCCTCTCACCCCAGAACATTCTATCTGTCTAGTCTAGACTCCCTCTCACACCAGAACATTCTATCTGTCTAGTCTAGACTCCCTCTCACACCAGAACATTCTATCTGTCTAGTCTAGACTCCCTCTCACACACAGAACATTCTATCTGTCTAGTCTAGACTCCCTCTCACACAGACATGCTGTGATGTCATAGACCAGAACATTCTATCTGTCTAGTCTAGACTCCCTCTCACACAGACATGCTGTGATGTCATAGACCAGAACATTCTATCTGTCTAGTCTAGACTCCCTCTCACACAGACATGCTGTGATGTCATAGACCAGAACATTCTATCTGTCTAGTCTAGACTCCCTCTCACACAGACATGCTGTGATGTCATAGACCAGAACATTCTATCTGTCTAGTCTAGACTCCCTCTCACACCAGAACATTCTATCTGTCTAGTCTAGACTCCCTCTCACACCAGAACATTCTATCTGTCTAGTCTAGACTCCCTCTCACACCAGAACATTCTATCTGTCTAGTCTAGACTCCCTCTGACACACAGAACATTCTATCTGTCTAGTCTAGACTCCCTCTCACACACAGAACATTCTATCTGTCTAATCTAGACTCCCTCTCACACACAGAACATTCTATCTGTCTAGTCTAGACTCCCTCTCACACACAGAACATTCTATCTGTCTAGTCTAGACTCCCTCTCACACAGACATGCTGTGATGTCATAGACCAGAACATTCTATCTGTCTAGTCTAGACTCCCTCTCACACAGACATAATGTGATGTCATAGACCAGAACATTCTATCTGTCTAGTCTAGACTCCCTCTCACACAGACATGCTGTGATTTCATAGACCAGAACATTCTATCTGTCTAGTCTAGACTCCCTCTCACACACAGAACATTCTATCTGTCTAGTCTAGACTCCCTCTCACACACAGAACATTCTATCTGTCTAGTCTAGACTCCCTCTCACACAGACTGTAAGGGTTGGGGAAGCGACCTTATTGTGGAGCGACCCTTTGGCGCCCTCTGGTGTTTTATGTATGCATTTGTCTGTCCTAATTAACTGATTTGTACCTGGTGTGTGTTGTTTGGCTGTGGCTATTTAGATCCCTCTGTTTCCCCTCTGGTTGTCGGTTGTTCACTTCATGTTGCGTTTGTTATATGTATACGATTCTTCTTAGCCTTATTGTTCCTCGCCGGATTAGGAAATAAGTATAGTTGACGATTGTAAGTACATTGCTCTGCCTTGTTCCTGTTATTATTTAAAACGTTTATCGGAGACTTGTTTTCTCCTCTTTTGTTTATTCGCTTACTGTGCGGTTATTATTTGTTCCGTTTACTCAAAATAAAGAGTACCGTTATTATTTATTATACTCCTGCTTCCGTCTACTCTGTTCTACTCTGCGCCTGGGTCCAAACACATTACCCCATCGTAACAGAACAACCGACCATTATGGACCCAGCAGATGTAGAGCAGATTCGCACGGTGCTGAATACCCAGGGGGCTATGGTAGCCCAGCAGGAGCGGAACCAGCTGGCGATGTTTGCGGAGATCGAAAAGCTGACCATCGCCGGGACTAGCCTGGTGGCCGCTCAGGCCAACCCCACTCCACCAGCGGCAGCAGCAGCAGCAGCTATGCCTCCTCTACCGCCGGTGACCACGCGGGAACCCCGACTACCTCCTCCCGAACGCTATGATGGATGTCCAGAGGGCTGCAGAGAGTTCCTGACTCAGTGTTCACTGATCTTCAGCCTGCAGCCCCTGTCCTTCCCCACCGAGCACTCCCGAGTGGCCTACATCATCACCCTGTTGACGGGCCGTGCCCTGTCCTGGGCCACGGCCGAGTGGGAGAGTCAGTCGCCGGCGTGCTCCGACGCTACAGCATTCACCCGGGAGTTACGCAAAATATTCGACACCTCCCGGGTGATATCGGGGCACGAAGCCGGTCGGCGGCTCACGGCGTGTCGACAGGGGGATCGCTCGGTGGCGGATTATTCCATCGAGTTCCGCACTCTAGCTAGGGAGGCGGGTTGGGAGGAGAAGGCCCTGGCCGTACTCTATACCCAGGGGCTCTCGGAGGCGATGAAAGACCAACTTGCCCTCCGGGACCTCCCAGAGCGGCTAGACGGCGTAGTGGAGCTCTCGGTGCGTGTGGACAATCGGCGCCGAGAGCGATCACGTGAGAGGGGCTCCTCGAGGGGCGCTCCGTTCCAACCTCCTCCTGCTAGGGAGGCGACTCGGCGGTTCCCGGAGGAGACCACGGAGGAGGAGGAGGCCATGCAGCTGGGCGCAACACACCTCTCCAGCACAGAGAGGCGGCGTCGGCTGGACGAGCGGAGCTGCTTCCGTTGCGGTCGCAAGGGTCACCGCTACAGTGCCTGTCCAGGGACCTCGGGAAACGGGGCAGCCCGCTAGTATCGGGAGGGGTATTAGCGGGTAGGGACATACCCTCGGGTTTCAATGACCCACGAACCTTTTTTTCTGTTAAGGTGCGGTGGGGACACTGTACCCAGCGAGTTCGGGCTCTGGTGGACTCAGGGGCAGCGGGGAATTTAATGCACGAAGGCCTGGCCTGGGGGTGGGGGGTTCCTTTGGAAGAATTGAAAGAACCCGTTCCTGTTCGAGCCCTAGACGGCCGGCCATTGGGGTCGGGGATCATTACCCAGCGCACTATGCCTGTACATATCCAGGTGGGAGGGGGTCGTTGGGAACTCATATGATTTTTTATTGTGGCCTCTCCTGATTGCCCTATTGTGTTAGGTCACCCCTGGTTAGCTTCTCTCAACCCCCGCATTGACTGGTCCACAGGTCGACTCTCCCTCGAAGCAGGCTCCGTCACAGTGCGTACTGAGTCTCCGCCCACGACTCTCGCATCCCCGTTGCAGCCCCAGTTCTCGCCTCTCCCCCTTTCCACCCCTCTTCCTAATTCCCCTGGCCCTGCTTCGCCTTCCAGCCCCGACCTGACAGGGGTGCCTCAGATATATTGGGACCTGGGGGAAGTGTTCAGTAAATCTCGGGCCGAGAAATTACCCCTCCATAGACCCTATGACTGTGCCATCAATCTGCTGCCGGGTACTGTGCCGCCGCGGGGACGCCTGTTTTCCCTCTCTCGCCCGGAGAATCTCTCCATGAATAAATACATAGAGGAAGCACTGGCCGCGGGTCATATCCGTCCTTCCACCTCGCCCGCTGGCGCAGGCTTCTTCTTTGTGGCAAAGAAAGACGGGGGACAGCGTCCCTGCATCGATTACCGCGGTCTAAATGACATTTCCATAAAGAATCGCTATCCCCTGCCCCTCATGGATACCGCCTTTGAGTCACTGCAAGGAGCAAGGGTGTTTACCAAACTGGATTTACGCAATGCATACAACCTGGTGAGGATGAGGGAGGGGGACGAGTGGAAGACGGCTTTTAACACGCCTAACGGTCATTATGAGTATTTAGTCATGCCCTTTGGTCTCGCTAATGCACCCGCAGTATTTCAAGCACTAGTCAACGACGTACTGCGGGATTTGATTGGTCATTCGGTTTTTGTGTACCTTGACGATATCCTAATTTTTTCCAAAGACATTACTCAACATCAACGTCATGTCCGTCAAGTCCTCCAGCGCCTCCTCCACCACCAGTTATTTGTCAAGGCAGAGAAATGTGTCTTTCACGCCGACACAGTGTCATTCCTGGGGTTCATTATAACACGGGGGGATTTAAGCATGGACCCTGCCAAGGTTAGTGCGGTGTTAGACTGGCCCCGCCCCTCCTCTTTGAAACAGTTACAGCGGTTCCTAGGGTTTGCTAATTTTTATAGACGCTTTATCCGCAATTTTAGTGCCCTAGCTGCCCCTTTAACTGCCCTCACCAGGTCTACCCTCCGTACGTTCGCCTGGTCCTCGGAGGCGGAGGCCGCCTTCGTGGACCTCAAGCAACGGTTCACCTCTGCTCCGGTCCTAGCCCATCCGGACTCGGAAGTACCATTCCTGGTGGAGGTGGACGCCTCAGATCTCGCGGTGGGGGCGGTGCTCTCCCAGAGGTGCAGGAAGGATGGGAAGGTACATCCCTGCGCTTTTTTCTCACGTCGGCTGTCCCCGGCCGAGTGTAATTATGACGTAGGAAACTGGGAGCTGCTGGCCATTAAATTGGCTTTGGAGGAGTGGAGGCAGTGGCTGGAGGGGGCCGCACAGCCGTTTGTGGTGTGGACGGACCACAAGAACCTGGCCTACATCCAGGGGGCTAAGCGCCTCAATTCGCGTCAAGCCAGGTGGGCGCTGTTTTTTACACGCTTCCAATTTTCCATCTCCTTTAGGCCGGGGTCCAAAAACGTCAAGCCGGACGCCCTCTCCCGGCAGTTCGATCCGGCGGACCGGGAGGAAAAACCCCACCCCATTGTTCCGGAGACCCTTATTGTTGCCCCTGTGTCGTGGGGGATCGCTAAAGTGGTGAGAGCGGCGCTCAGGCGGGAGCCGGATCCGGGGGGAGGACCCCCGGGGAGGCTGTATGTTCCCAAGACTGCGCGCTCACGGCTGCTGCAATGGGCGCATGCGTCGCCCCTCACTAGCCACCCCGGGGCTGCCAGGACCCTGGACTTTATTCGCAGGAGGTTCTGGTGGCCCACAGCGGAGAGGGATACGCGCGCCTTTGTGGCAGCCTGTCCTGTGTGTGCGCGCAGCAAGACATCTCGCCAGCCTTCAGCGGGGCTACTCCGACCCCTCCCCATCCCCAAACGACCCTGGTCCCACATCTCCCTTGACTTTATTTCAGGTCTCCCTCCCTCTGACGGGTTCACTACCATCTTGGTGGTAGTGGACCGTTTCTCCAAGGCGGCCCACTTCATCCCCCTCCTCAAACTCCCCTCGGCCCGAGAGACGGCCGACCTGGTGGTGCAGCACATCTTCCGGGTGCATGGTCTCCCGCAGGACATGGTGTCGGATCGGGGTCCTCAGTTCGCTTCCAGGTTCTGGAAGGCGTTCGCAACCAGCCTCGGCGCCTCCGTCAGCCTGTCCTCCGGTTTCCATCCACAGTCCAATGGGCAGACGGAGCGTGTCAACCAGGACCTGGAAGGCGTGCTGAGGTGCTACGTCTCCGGCAATCCGGCGACGTGGAGTCGGCGACTGGCGTGGGCGGAATACGCCCACAACACCCTCCTCTGCTCATCCACTGGCCTATCCCCCTTTCAGTGCCAATATGGCTATCAACCCCCCCTATTCCCTGAGCAGGAGGAGGAGGCGGAGGTGCCCTCCGTCCAAGCCCACGTCGGTCGCTGTCGCCGGACCTGGAGGCGGGTGAGGGCGGCGCTTCAGCGGGCGTCGGCTCGGTCCCAGCTTCAGGCCAACCGCAGGCGTCGCCCGGCCCCGATCTTTCGCCCGGGGCAGAAGGTGTGGCTCTCGACCCGGGACCTTCCCCTCCGGGTCGAGTCCAGGAAGCTAGCGCCCCGGTTCGTGGGTCCGTTCAAAGTGGTGCGGCGGGTGAACCCGGTGGCGTATAGACTACTACTCCCACCTTCCATGCGGGTTCACCCGACCTTTCATGTGTCCCTACTGAAACCCTTCGTCACTTGCCCCATGTCCCCACCACCCCCCCCTGTTCCCCCGCCACGCATCATTGATGGACAGACTGTTTATACAGTACGGAGGATTATGGATTGCCGGCGGAGGGGTAGGGGCTTACAGTTTTTGGTGGATTGGGAGGGGTATGGGCCGGAGGAACGGTCCTGGGTGCCTCAGAGGGACATATTGGACCCAAAACTAATTACAGACTTCCGCCAACTACATCCTGAGGCACCCAGGTGAACGGCAGGTGCCGTTCGTCGGGGGGGGATACTGTAAGGGTTGGGGAAGCGACCTTATTGTGGAGCGACCCTTTGGCGCCCTCTGGTGTTTTATGTATGCATTTGTCTGTCCTAATTAACTGATTTGTACCTGGTGTGTGTTGTTTGGCTGTGGCTATTTAGATCCCTCTGTTTCCCCTCTGGTTGTCGGTTGTTCACTTCATGTTGCGTTTGTTATATGTATACGATTCTTCTTAGCCTTATTGTTCCTCGCCGGATTAGGAAATAAGTATAGTTGACGATTGTAAGTACATTGCTCTGCCTTGTTCCTGTTATTATTTAAAACGTTTATCGGAGACTTGTTTTCTCCTCTTTTGTTTATTCGCTTACTCTGCGGTTATTATTTGTTCCGTTTACTCAAAATAAAGAGTACCGTTATTATTTATTATACTCCTGCTTCCGTCTACTCTGTTCTACTCTGCGCCTGGGTCCAAACACATTACCCCATCGTAACAACAGACATGCTGTGATGTCATAGACCAGAACATTATATCTGTCTAGTCTAGACTCCCTCTCACACAGACATGCTGTGATGTCATAGACCAGAACATTCTATCTGTCTAGTCTAGACTCCCTCTCACACAGACATGCTGTGATGTCATAGACCAGAACATTCTATCTGTCTAGTCTAGACTCCCTCTCACACAGACATGCTGTGATGTCATAGACCAGAACATTCTATCTGTCTAGTCTAGACTCCCTCTCACACAGACATGCTGTGATGTCATAGACCAGAACATTCTATCTGTCTAGTCTAGACTCCCTCTCACACAGACATGCTGTGATGTCATAGACCAGAACATTCTATCTGTCTAGTCTAGACTCCCTCTCACACCAGAACATTCTATCTGTCTAGTCTAGACTCCCTCTCACACCAGAACATTCTATCTGTCTAGTCTAGACTCCCTCTCACACCAGAACATTCTATCTGTCTAGTCTAGACTCCCTCTCACACACAGAACATTCTATCTGTCTAGTCTAGACTCCCTCTCACACACAGAACATTCTATCTGTCTAGTCTAGACTCCCTCTCACACACAGAACATTATATCTGTCTAGTCTAGACTCCCTCTCACACAGACATGCTGTGATGTCATAGACCAGAACATTCTATCTGTCTAGTCTAGACTCCCTCTCACACATACATGCTGTGATGTCATAGACCAGAACATTCTATCTGTCTAGTCTAGACTCCCTCTCACGCAGACATGCTGTGATGTCATAGACCAGAACATTCTATCTGTCTAGTCTAGACTCCCTCTCACACCAGAACATTCTATCTGTCTAGTCTAGACTCCCTCTCACACCAGAACATTCTATCTGTCTAGTCTAGTCTCCCTCTCACACACAGAACATTCTATCTGTCTAGTCTAGACTCCCTCTCACACACAGAACATTCTATCTGTCTAGTCTAGACTCCCTCTCACACAGACATGCTGTGATGTCATAGACCAGAACATTCTATCTGTCTAGTCTAGACTCCCTCTCACACAGACATGCTGTGATGTCATAGACCAGAACATTCTATCTGTCTAGTCTAGACTCCCTCTCACACAGACATGCTGTGATGTCATAGACCAGAACATTCTATCTGTCTAGTCTAGACTCCCTCTCACACAGACATGCTGTGATGTCATAGACCAGAACATTCTATCTGTCTAGTCTAGACTCCCTCTCACACAGACATGCTGTGATGTCATAGACCAGAACATTCTATCTGTCTAGTCTAGACTCCCTCTCACACAGACATGCTGTGATGTCATAGACCAGAACATTCTATCTGTCTAGTCTAGACTCCCTCTCACACAGACCTGCTGTGATGTCATAGACCAGAACATTCTATCTGTCTAGTCTAGACTCCCTCTCACACAGACATGCTGTGATGTCATAGACCAGAAAGTTTTATCTGTCTAGTCTAGACTCCCTCTCACACAGACATGCTGTGATGTCATAGACCAGAACATTCTATCTGTCTAGTCTAGACTCCCTCTCACACAGACATGCTGTGATGTCATAGACCAGAACATTCTATCTGTCTAGTCTAGACTCCCTCTCACACAGACATGCTGTGATGTCATAGACCAGAACATTCTATCTGTCTAGTCTAGACTCCCTCTCACACCAGAACATTCTGTCTGTCTAGTCTAGACTCCCTCTCACACCAGAACATTCTATCTGTCTAGTCTAGACTCCCTCTCACACCAGAACATTCTATCTGTCTAGTCTAGACTCCCTCTTACACACAGAACATTCTATCTGTCTAGTCTAGACACCCTCTCACACACAGAACATTCTATCTGTCTAGTCTAGACTCCCTCTCACACAGACATGCTGTGATGTCATAGACCAGAACATTCTATTTGTCTAGTCTAGACTCCCTCTCACACAGACATGCTCTGATGTCATAGACCAGAACATTCTATCTGTCTAGTCTAGACTCCCTCTCACACAGACATGCTGTGATGTCATAGACCAGAACATTCTATCTGTCTAGTCTAGACTCCCTCTCACACCAGAACATTATATCTGTCTAGTCTAGACTCCCTCTCACACCAGAACATTCTATCTGTCTAGTCTAGACTCCCTCTCACTCCAGAACATTCTATCTGTCTAGTCTAGACTCCCTCTCACACACAGAACATTCTATCTGTCTAGTCTAGACTCCCTCTCACACACAGAACATTCTATCTGTCTAGTCTAGACTCCCTCTCACACAGACATAATGTGATGTCATAGACCAGAACATTCTATCTGTTTAGTCTAGACTCCCTCTCACACAGACATGCTGTGATGTCATAGACCAGAACATTCTATCTGTCTAGTCTAGACTCCCTCTCACCCCAGAACATTCTATCTGTCTAGTCTAGACTCCCTCTCACACCAGAACATTCTATCTGTCTAGTCTAGACTCCCTCTCACACCAGAACATTCTATCTGTCTAGTCTAGACTCCCTCTCACACACAGAACATTCTATCTGTCTAATCTAGACTCCCTCTCACACACAGAACATTCTATCTGTCTAGTCTAGACTCCCTCTCACAGAGACATAATGTAATGTCATAGACCAGAACATTCTATCTATCTGTCTAGTCTAGACTCCCTCTCACACAGACATGCTGTGATGTCATAGACCAGAACATTCTATCTGTCTAGTCTAGACTCCCTCTCACACACAGAACATTCTATCCGTCTAGTCTAGACTCCCTCTCACACACAGAACATTCTATCTGTCTAGTCTAGACTCCCTCTCACACAGACATGCTGTGATGTCATAGACCAGAACATTCTATCTGTCTAGTCTAGACTCCCTCTCACACAGACATGCTGTGATGTCATAGACCAGAACATTCTATCTGTCTAGTCTAGACTCCCTCTCACACAGACATGCTGTGATGTCATAGACCAGAACATTCTATCTGTCTTGTCTAGACTCCCTCTCACACAGACATGCTGTGATGTCATAGACCAGAACATACTATCTGTCTAGTCTAGACTCCCTCTCACACCAGAACATTCTATCTGTCTAGTCTAGACTCCCTCTCACACCAGAACATTCTATCTGTCTAGTCTAGACTCCCTCTCACACCAGAACATTCTATCTGTCTAGTCTAGACTCCCTCTCACACACAGAACATTATATCTGTCTAGTCTAGACTCCCTCTCACACACAGAACATTCTATCTGTCTAGTCTAGACTCCCTCTCACACAGACATAATGTGATGTCATAGACCAGAACATTCTATCTGTCTAGTCTAGACTCCCTCTCACACAGACATGCTGTGATGTCATAGACCAGAACATTCTATCTGTCTAGTCTAGACTCCCTCTCACCCCAGAACATTCTATCTGTCTAGTCTAGACTCCCTCTCACACCAGAACATTCTATCTGTCTAGTCTAGACTCCCTCTCACACCAGAACATTCTATCTGTGTAGTCTAGACTCCCTCTCACACACAGAACATTCTATCTGTCTAGTCTAGACTCCCTCTCACACACAGAACATTCTATCTGTCTAGTCTAGACTCCCTCTCACACAGACATAATGTGATGTCATAGACCAGAACATTCTATCTGTCTAGTCTAGACTCCCTCTCACACAGACATGATGTGATGTCATAGACCAGAACATTCTATCTGTCTAGTCTAGACTCCCTCTCACCCCAGAACATTCTATCTGTCTAGTCTAGACTCCCTCTCACACCAGAACATTCTATCTGTCTAGTCTAGACTCCCTCTCACACCAGAACATTCTATCTGTCTAGTCTAGACTCCCTCTCACACACAGAACATTCTATCTGTCTAGTCTAGACTCCCTCTCACACACAGAACATTCTATCTGTCTAGTCTAGACTCCCTCTCACACACAGAACATTCTATCTGTCTAGTCTAGACTCCCTCTCACACAGACATGCTGTGATGTCATAGACCAGAACATTCTATCTGTCTAGTCTAGACTCCCTCTCACACAGACATGCTGTGATGTCATAGACCAGAACATTCTATCTGTCTAGTCTAGACTCCCTCTCACACAGACATGCTGTGATGTCATAGACCAGAACATTCTATCTGTCTAGTCTAGACTCCCTCTCACACAGACATGCTGTGATGTCATAGACCAGAACATTCTATCTGTCTAGTCTAGACTCCCTCTCACACAGACATGCTGTGATGTCATAGACCAGAACATTCTATCTGTCTAGTCTAGACTCCCTCTCACACAGACATGCTGTGATGTCATAGACCAGAACATTCTATCTGTCTAGTCTAGACTCCCTCTCACACCAGAACATTCTATCTGTCTAGTCTAGACTCCCTCTCACACCAGAACATTCTATCTGTCTAGTCTAGACTCCCTCTCACACAGACATGCTGTGATGTCATAGACCAGAACATTATATCTGTCTAGTCTAGACTCCCTCTCACACAGACATGCTGTGATGTCATAGACCAGAACATTCTATCTGTCTAGTCTAGACTCCCTCTCACACAGACATGCTGTGATGTCATAGACCAGAACATTCTATCTGTCTAGTCTAGACTCCCTCTCACACAGACATGCTGTGATGTCATAGACCAGAACATTCTATCTGTCTAGTCTAGACTCCCTCTCACACAGACATGCTGTGATGTCATAGACCAGAACATTCTATCTGTCTAGTCTAGACTCCCTCTCACACAGACATGCTGTGATGTAATAGACCAGAACATTCTATCTGTCTAGTCTAGACTCCCTCTCACACAGACATGCTGTGATGTCATAGACCAGAACATTCTATCTGTCTAGTCTAGACTCCCTCTCACACCAGAACATTCTATCTGTCTAGTCTAGACTCCCTCTCACACCAGAACATTCTATCTGTCTAGTCTAGACTCCCTCTCACACCAGAACATTCTATCTGTCTAGTCTAGACTCCCTCTCACACACAGAACATTCTATCTGTCTAGTCTAGACTCCCTCTCACACACAGAACATTATATCTGTCTAGTCTAGACTCCATCTCACACAGACATGCTGTGATGTCATAGACCAGAACATTCTATTTGTCTAGTCTAGACTCCCTCTCACACAGACATGCTGTGATGTCATAGACCAGAACATTCTATCTGTCTAGTCTAGACTCCCTCTCACACAGACATGCTGTGATGTCATAGACCAGAACATTCTATCTGTCTAGTCTAGACTCCCTCTCACACCAGAACATTCTATCTGTCTAGTCTAGACTCCCTCTCACACCAGAACATTATATCTGTCTAGTCTAGACTCCCTCTCACACCAGAACATTCTATCTGTCTAGTCTAGACTCCCTCTCACACACAGAACATTCTATCTGTCTAGTCTAGACTCCCTCTCACACAGACATGCTGTGATGTCATAGACCAGAACATTCTATCTGTCTAGTCTAGACTCCCTCTCACACACAGAACATTCTATCTGTCTAGTCTAGACTCCCTCTCACACAGACATGCTGTGATATCATAGACCAGAACATTCTATCTGTCTAGTCTAGACTCCCTCTCACTCAGACATGCTGTGATGTCATAGACCAGAACATTCTATCTGTCTAGTCTAGACTCCCTCTCACACAGACATGCTGTGATGTCATAGACCAGAACATTATATCTGTCTAGTCTAGACTCCCTCTCACACAGACATGCTGTGATGTCATAGACCAGAACATTATATCTGTCTAGTCTAGACTCCCTCTCACACAGACATGCTGTGATGTCATAGACCAGAACATTCTATCTGTCTAGTCTAGACTCCCTCTCACACAGACATGCTGTGATGTCATAGACCAGAACATTATATCTGTCTAGTCTAGACTCCCTCTCACACAGACATGCTGTGATGTCATAGACCAGAACATTCTATCTGTCTAGTCTAGACTCCCTCTCACACAGACATGCTGTGATGTCATAGACCAGAACATTCTATCTGTCTAGTCTAGACTCCCTCTCACACAGACATGCTGTGATGTCATAGACCAGAACATTCTATCTGTCTAGTCTAGACTCCCTCTCACACCAGAACATTCTATCTGTCTAGTCTAGACTCCCTCTCACACCAGAACATTCTATCTGTCTAGTCTAGACTCCCTCTCACACCAGAACATTATATCTGTCTAGTCTAGACTCCCTCTCACACACAGAACATTATATCTGTCTAGTCTAGACTCCCTCTCACACACAGAACATTCTATCTGTCTAGTCTAGACTCCCTCTCACACAGACATGCTGTGATGTCATAGACCAGAACATTCTATCTGTCTAGTCTAGACTCCCTCTCACACAGACATGCTGTGATGTCATAGACCAGAACATTCTATCTGTCTAGTCTAGACTCCCTCTCACACAGACATGCTGTGATGTCATAGACCAGAACATTCTATCTGTCTAGTCTGGACTCCCTCTCACACCAGAACATTCTATCTGTCTAGTCTAGACTCCCTCTCACACCAGAACATTCTATCTGTCTAGTCTAGACTCCCTCTCACACCAGAACATTCTATCTGTCTAGTCTAGACTCCCTCTCACACACAGAACATTATATCTGTCTAGTCTAGACTCCCTCTCACACACAGAACATTATATCTGTCTAGTCTAGACTCCCTCTCACACAGACATGCTGTGATGTCATAGACCAGAACATTCTATTTGTCTAGTCTAGACTCCCTCTCACACAGACATGCTGTGATGTCATAGACCAGAACATTCTATCTGTCTAGTCTAGACTCCCTCTCACACAGACATGCTGTGATGTCATAGACCAGAACATTCTATCTGTCTAGTCTAGACTCCCTCTCACACCAGAACATTCTATCTGTCTAGTCTAGACTCCCTCTCACACCAGAACATTATATCTGTCTAGTCTAGACTCCCTCTCACACCAGAACATT
This sequence comes from Nansenia antarctica, assembly GCF_963989245.1. Classification (NCBI taxonomy): domain Eukaryota; kingdom Metazoa; phylum Chordata; class Actinopteri; order Argentiniformes; family Microstomatidae; genus Nansenia; species Nansenia antarctica. The sequence goes on from NC_137680.1 coordinate 36,969,199, forward strand.
CTATCTGTCTAGTCTAGACTCCCTCTCACACACAGAACATTCTATCTGTCTAGTCTAGACTCCCTCTCACACACAGAACATTCTATCTGTCTAGTCTAGACTCCCTCTCACACAGACATGCTGTGATGTCATAGACCAGAACATTCTATCTGTCTAGTCTAGACTCCCTCTCACACACAGAACATTCTATCTGTCTAGTCTAGACTCCCTCTCACACAGACATGCTGTGATATCATAGACCAGAACATTCTATCTGTCTAGTCTAGACTCCCTCTCACACAGACATGCTGTGATGTCATAGACCAGAACATTCTATCTGTCTAGTCTAGACTCCCTCTCACACAGACATGCTGTGATGTCATAGACCAGAACATTCTATCTGTCTAGTCTAGACTCCCTCTCACACAGACATGCTGTGATGTCATAGACCAGAACATTATATCTGTCTAGTCTAGACTCCCTCTCACACAGACATGCTGTGATGTCATAGACCAGAACATTCTATCTGTCTAGTCTAGACTCCCTCTCACACAGACATGCTGTGATGTCATAGACCAGAACATTCTATCTGTCTAGTCTAGACTCCCTCTCACACAGACATGCTGTGATGTCGTAGACCAGAACATTCTATCTGTCTTGTCTAGACTCCCTCTCACACAGACATGCTGTGATGTCATAGACCAGAACATTCTATCTGTCTAGTCTAGACTCCCTCTCACACAGACATGCTGTGATGTCATAGACCAGAACATTCTATCTGTCTAGTCTAGACTCCCTCTCACACCAGAACATTCTATCTGTCTAGTCTAGACTCCCTCTCACACCAGAACATTCTATCTGTCTAGTCTAGACTCCCTCTCACACCAGAACATTCTATCTGTCTAGTCTAGACTCCCTCTCACACACAGAACATTATATCTGTCTAGTCTAGACTCCCTCTCACACACAGAACAGTATATCTGTCTAGTCTAGACTCCCTCTCACACAGACATGCTGTGATGTCATAGACCAGAACATTCTATCTGTCTAGTCTAGATTCCCTCTCACACAGACATGCTGTGATGTCATAGACCAGAACATTCTATCTGTCTAGTCTAGACTCCCTCTCACACCAGAACATTCTATCTGTCTAGTCTAGACTCCCTCTCACACAGTGGGCTGATATCTTGTAATAAGATCAGAAGAGAGTCTGATAATTGTGTTATTGTATGGAATGTGAATTCCTAGTTTGAAAGAGTATAGTGTGGTGGGTTAACATAATTCACCCCCGGAACTAATAGTTGGGAGTATTGTTCCGTACGGAGGGTTAAGTGGGTGGTACTCAGTTTTAGTTCCTGTTTTAAGTGTGTGGTAGCAACTTGCTCATGTCTGTTAATAAACGTCTAGCTGTGACATTTGATACGCCGCCTCCGACTCCCGTCTCTCGGCACTACATTGGTGACCCCGACGTCAGTCCCGTTGAAGTATCCGAGACTGAACCGAACATGGCAAATAACGCCGTTATTCTCAAATTGCCGGAGTTTTGGGAGACGTCCGCGGCAGCATGGTTCGCTCAGACGGAGGCGCAGTTCGCCCTCCGTGGGATTGCAGACGACGCCGCACGCTACTACCATGTCGTCTCGGCTCTGGGGAGCTCCACTGCAGCCAGAACGGTGGGCTTCATTACAGCTCCCCCTGCCCTGAATAAATATACAGCGTTTAAGACTCTCCTCCTCAGGACCTTCGAACTATCACGGTCAGAACGAGCCCGACGTCTGTTCGCAATTCAGGGGCTGGGAGACAGCAAGCCTTCCCAGCACATGGACATGATGCTGAACCTACTAGGTACGGAAGAACCAAATTTTCTTTTTATTGAACTGTTTCTTCGGCACATGCCTGCACATGTACAGACGGCGCTCGCTAATACGTCTATTACGGAACCCCGTGAGTTAGCAGAGGAGGCTGACCGCTTCTTCCTAGCTACCCAGCGTTTTACCCCTGAAGTGCTAGCCCCGACACACAATTACACTCCCCCTGGCAGAGACAGGCTAGCTAACAAGGGCCCACCTACCACCGATAGCCGTGCTAGCCCAGGCATGTGCTATTTCCACTCACGCTTTGGCGCGAAGGCGACGAGGTGCCGCTCCCCTTGCAACTACGGCTCGGCGGGAAACGGCAAAGCCTGCGTTCGGTAGTGGCTATGAGCGTGGGCACAGCAAACCAGCTACTATTCATCAGAGACACTCTCTCCGGGTGCAAATTCCTCTGTGACACCGGTGCTCAGAGGAGCGTCCTGCCTGCGACAGTGGATGACACCGCCAGGGGAGGTCATGGCCCACATTTAAAGTCCGCTAACGACACCCCCATCCGCACCTATGGCACGAAAGCTGTTGACCTATGTTTCGGGGGTCAGCGGTTTACATGGGAATTCGTCACGGCCGACATCTCTTTCCCCCTCCTCGGTGCAGATTTCCTATGTGCTCACGGACTGCTCGTGGACGTCAAGAACAACCGCCTGGTAGACGCACTGACATTCTCCTCACTTGCATGTGTCCGCGGTGAGGCGACATACGGTGGGCTCTCCAGCTCACTCTCAGAGGGTGACAACTATCAGCGCCTGCTCAGCGAGTTCCCCAGCTTAACACAGCCCACATTTTCCGCCACCACTACCAAGCATGGGGTGGAGCACCACATAGAGACCAAGGGCGCCCCCATCTACGCTAGGTCCCGGCGGCTCAACCCCGACAGGCTAGCAGTCGCTAAGTCTGAGTTCGCCAACATGGAGCGCCTTGGTATCATCCGCCGCTCAGACAGCCCATGGGCCTCACCGCTACACATCGTGCCGAAACCAGACGGCGGATGGCGACCGTGTGGCGACTACCGCCGCCTCAACGACGCTACGACACCCGACCGCTACCCAGTCCCCCACATTCAGGACTTCTCTGCGCATCTGGCGGGTAAGCTGGTTTTCTCAAAGGTGGACCTGGTGCGTGGCTACCACCAAGTCTCCGTGCACCCTTCAGACATTCCCAAAACGGCGGTGATCACGCCGTTCGGGCTATTCGAATTCCTACGCATGCCGTTTGGACTTAAGAATGCGGCCCAGTCCTTTCAGCGGCTAATGGATTCGACGCTCAGAGACATGCCATTCCTATTCGTCTATTTGGACGACATCCTCGTTGCCAGCTCCTCGGTGGAAGACCACCTGGCACATCTCCGAGACCTCTTCACGAGGCTCAGCCAACATGGCCTGATCATTAACCCGGCGAAGTGTCTGTTCGGGTTACCCTCCATCCGATTCCTTGGGCATCTCATCAACAAAGATGGGGCCGCCCCCCTCCCATCGAAGGTGGAGGCCGTTTCCGCCTTCCCCCGCCCACACACAGCTCGAGCGCTCCGAGAGTTTCTCGGAATGGTGACTTTTTATCACCGGTTCATCCACCGTGCAGCCCACACCATGCACCCGCTGTACGAGGCTATGAAGGACAAATCCCCCAACCAGGCCATCGACTGGACGGCCGAGAGGGAAGCCGCCTTCATTGCCACCAAGACCGCCCTAAGCCAGGCCGCCATGTTGGCCCACCCGTCACCCTAGGCCCCTATTGCCATCACCACCGATGCGTCGGACTACGCCGTCGGCGCGGTGCACGAACAATGGGTCGCAGGCGCCTGGCAGCCGCTCGCCTTTTTCAGCCGTCAGTTGACGCCCAGAGAGCGCAAATACAGCGCGTTCGACAGGGAGCTCCTTGGCCTCTTTTTGGCAGTCCGCCACTTCCGGTTCCTGCTGGAAGGCCGTGAGTTCACGGCGTTCGTGGATCACAAACCCCTCACGTTCTCCATGTCCAAGGTGGCCGAGCCTTGGTCTGCCCGCCAGCAGCGCCAGCTCTCGTACATATCTGAGTACACCACAGACATCCAACACATCGCTGGCAAGTCCAACGTGGTCGCGGACTGTCTCTCCAGAGCGGTCGTCGGGGCCGTTCAACTGGGTCTCGAATACCTCCGCATGAGTGCGGACCAGGACTCCGATCACGGGGTCCAGACCCTCAAGAACGCGGACACAGGACTACGCTTGGAGGATGTCGCAGTCGGTGACTCAGGCGCAAAACTGCTGTGCGACTTCTCTACGGGCCAGCCGCGGCCGCTAGTCCCTGTGAACTGGCGCCGGCCCGTTTTTGAGGCTGTACACAACCTCTCCCACCCCGGCAGGAAACCATCCGTAAAATTGGTTTCTGAGAAGTTCGTATGGCAGGGACTCAAGAAGGAGGTAAGGGGCTGGGTCGACACGTGCGTGGCCTGTCAACGCGCCAAAGTACACCGCCATACCAGAGCCCCTTTTGAGCCCTTCACTGTTCCTGAGAGGAGGTTCGACCACGTCAACGTCGACCTTGTGGGACCACTGCCCGCCTCTCACGGCTTCACCTACCTTTTCACCATGGTGGACAGGACGACCCGCTGGCCCGAAGCCGCTCCCCTCTCCTCGACGGCGTCTTCCGACGTGGCCCGTGCGTTCATCAGCACGTGGGTCGCGCGCTTTGGGACCCCGTCTGACCTGTCCTCTGACCGTGGCTCGCAGTTTACCTCGGAACTGTGGAACGCTGTAGCTGGTGGTTTGGGGGTAAAGCTGCACCGCACTACTGCCTATCACCCCCAGGCTAACGGTTTGTGCGAGCGGTTCCACCGCTCAATGAAGGCGGCCCTACGCGCGAGTTTGACGGACGCCAACTGGGTGGACAAACTTCCGTGGGTCATGCTTGGCCTCAGATGTGCCCCCAAAGAGGACTTGCAGTCCTCGTCTGCCGAACTCGTGTACGGCCAAACCCTACGAGTCCCCGGGGATTTCATCCCGGATGCCACTGTCCCCTGGTCTGCAGCCAGGCAGCGCTCCTCCCTACTGGAAGCCGCTGAGGTGTTCGCACCCGTCCCCACTTCACAGCACGGTACCCCTGCTTTCCGGGTCCCCACCGAGCTGCGCTCGTCAGACTTTGTCTTCATTCGCCACGACGCCCACCGCGGCCCCCTAAGCCCCCCTTACGATTGCCCGTTCAAGGTCCTACAACACGGGGACAAGACCCTGGTGGTGGACGTTGGTGGTAGACACGAGACGGTCTCCATTGATAGGATCAAGTCCGCTCACGTGGACGTTTCCCGGCCATTGGAACTGGCTCAGCCCCCACGCCGTGGCCGCCCCCCCATGCCCCACCCCCCGCCCCCGGTCGCGGTGCCTTCAGCTGCCCCTGCCCCTGCCCCTGTCCCGGTTCCCCCTGCCCCGGCCCCGGCTGGCCCTGCCCCTGCCCCTGCCCCGGATGCCCCTGCGTCCCGCACCCGCCGGGGTCGGATCGTCGTCCCTCCCCGACACAGGGATTTTGACTATGGGTGAATTCTGGGGGGGCTTGTGTGGTGGGTTAACATAATTCACCCCCGGAACTAATAGTTGGGAGTATTGTTCCGTACGGAGGGTTAAGTGGGTGGTACTCAGTTTTAGTTCCTGTTTTAAGTGTGTGGTAGCAACTTGCTCATGTCTGTTAATAAACGTCTAGCTGTGACATTTGATACGCCGCCTCCGACTCCCGTCTCTCGGCACTACAATAGTCCGTTTTTGTGAGCAGGAAATAGCTCTATTCTAAGATACCCATTGTTCATAGACTTGAGAACACGGAGAAAACGTGGAGAGCATGAGCATTAGAGAATAATAGAATGAGATTAAATTGGTAAGTAATAGTTTAACTACATTGAAAGATAATCTTGATATTGCTGTGTCGTGAATGTACTTTGTTTGTGAAAACAAAAGTTGTGTGAAAGTCCGTGGTCCCTTCCCCCTTCTGTGTGTCTCATTTCAGAGAAAAAAAGGCACACAAGTGAAGCTGAATTTCATTGATTACATTACTCATCCCTTACAGATAAAGATAAATTCATTCACATAGATTATAGTATTTCTAAAGATAAAGTGAATTGGTCATCAGGGTATTTAAAATAGTTTAAAGATACGGTTAAACATTACACGCATTAGACACGGGAAGCGCGCGCATGCGCATTACACACACAGGGAAGGGTGTTGGCCCCATTCCAAAATATAGAGCACAGAGTTAAAAAAGAACACTCTTTTCTCCATTTTCCATTTCTACTCTTTTCCTTTAACCTCTCCCTGCAATAAAGTTGTGGTCGCTGAATCACGGAAGTCGAAGCATTGTGTTTGTTAGGAGAAAAATAATAGATTGTGACTTTAGATCAGAAAGGGCGTTCTTAAGCAATCGATACGCGAGTCGGTTGCTTGGCTCTATCTGCTGGCCGAAGCACGACAAGACATTTTTAAACACTGGTTCTCTGTGGGATCTATCTGAGGTCGATGAAATAGTCCTTTACATTCATAGATTGATGTTTGTAAATGACTGTTGAATATTACATTACTTTAATTAATTTAATTAATTACTAATTGGTTAAATTAATTATTCAGATCATTCATTATCTGTTTCACAAAACTTTGATCAATTGTTTTGTGACAATCTAATGATAACCATTCCTTTGTTTGATATTTTGATAATAGCTAATTGACTTCACAGGTTTACATCAATGAAGTATATGATTGTACAATGACTGAGTCTAACTAATCATTCATTCCTTTCAAATAACAAGTCGATTTCTTTACAGGTTGTAATTAATATTAATCTTTTATTTCAGTTAGGTCATTTCCACAGCTTTTGAATAGCAGAACAGTTCCTATCTGAGGATTGAGCAGTAAAAGGCTTTTGTAAATCAGTAAATACTTGGAGCGTGACCTGCCTTTGTGATTTGATAATTGTGTTGACCAGCCTTTGTAGTTTAATAATTAAGTTGACCTGAACTATAATTAGTATTGAATGAGCAATTAAGTGACACATATTCATAAACAATAAGGAAAAAAACATTTAAGTGAAAAAACACACACATAGATTACATTTAGATTAAAACACACACATAGATTACATTTATGTCAATAATACACAATACCACTGAAACAATCCGTTGTTCTAGGTTGTAGTGATTCTGTGTGGACAGCTAATACAGTTAAAGTTAGACTAGCATCTGTTTAGCAGATAAGGCAAAAGAAGGTGGGTTGTAAGAAAAGTACACATTCGATTTAAAGTATATTTTCAGTTTATAAAGCATTTAGGAACCCATCAGCTCAAGATGGGGACAGATTCAAGTAAAATGTTAAAGGCTGTTAATAAGGCCAGTGGAATATTGGCAACTTTATCACTTATGGCTATAGTGGAAAAAATGAATCCTCTTGTTATGGTAATTAGCAAAATGTCAACGAAATGGAATGTTCATTGGGCAGACATTGAACAACCGTGGCCAAAAGAGGGCACCTTTGACTTACAAGTAATTGCAACATTGGAAGTGCTTATCAATGTGCACAAGGCACATCAGGAGGACAATTCCCGGCGGATCTACCCTCAGGTCCCCGTCCTAAGTACGACCGGAGACTTCACTATCCAAGATGAGTATGAGAACGTACTAGAGAGGGGAAGAGCGAAAGTGATCGTGGATTTCGAACCAGAGAACAAGGCAGGTGCCAAACCAAAGAAGAGAGGGAAAGAACCAAAGGGCAAAAAGAAGGGCAAAAAGGAAGACCGTGAGGAGGACAAGGAGAGTAGTAAGACAGATGACAGTGAAGGTGGCAGTGGAGGTGACAGCGAAGATTCAAGTGATGACAGCGATGCACAGGGAGGCTACAATGCTCAGGTCAGAAAAATAATAGCCAGGGCCGAAAAGCAGGGTGGGACAAGACACTACAAGAAGGGAAAAGAGGAAAGTAGTTCTGAAGATGAGAAGAAGCCTCTGAAGGTGGAGAAGAAGAAAGAGAGCTTAAAGCAAAAACAGAAGAGGCTGCAGAAAGAGGAAGAAGAGAAAGAGGAAGAGGAAAAAGAAAGGGCGAAGAAACGCCACGAGAGACTCCTAAGAAAGGAGGAAGAGAGAGAAGAAGAAGAAAGAGAGAGGGTGAGGAAACTCCACGGGAGACTCTTAAGAGAGGAAGACGATCAGACGATCGGTGCAGCAACGAGAAAGGGAGGAGGAAGAGTATCGTCAAGTGCCATCTCATACATCCCAGCCGAACCTCTCAAGAGAGTATCGTCAAGTGCCATCACATACATCCCAGCCGAACCTCCCAAGGTCCGCAGCGACACCAAGGCGGGACGAAATAACGAGGAAACTAGTAAGCGAGTATGACCTAAGGAGCAAAGGTGCTACACCAGAGGAAGAGGAAATTCTGAGGAACTGTCCGGTGCTGATTCGGGGTAACAAGATAGAGTATCGTCCTTGGAGTCATACAGATCTATCTGAAGTGATAGAGAAACTCCCCGTTCTGGAGGATGGGGGGCACCCTTGGACTACAGAGGTAGACGTGAGACTGACAGGAACGCAAGCAGCGATGGGAGACCTGCAAAGACTCTTAGCTTCAATTACAGGATTGGACACCATGCAGGACATATTGATGAAGGCAGGACTTCATAAATATATCAATACATCGGTCTATGATCCAGAGCTCTTCGCAGCAAACAGAGGCAGGCTGTGGAAGGCAATCAGGGAGACTTACCCTACTCACGTTCACCCAGACAATATCATTGTGAAGCCACTGGGGGAGATGAGAATCCCAGGGGATTTGTTGCCCGTGTGCACTCTCAATGGAGAAGTGTGACAGGGAAGGACGCTGAAGATAACCCATTAGAAAAAGCCATAATTCGGGGAAAGATACAAGAAGGTCTTCCTACCCCAGTTAAGAATAAGCTAGCAGAAGTGGTGGGGCTACGCCACATGAACAAGGCTGTTTATATAGACAACGTAGCACACCAAGTAGAATTATTTAGAAAGAAGATTCAGGTACAGAAGACACAAGACGAAGAGTCACTCAGAAGATTGACTCAAGTACAATTGACTGAAGGCAAGAAAACCAGAGAGAGAGTGCAGGCTTTAGCTCTACAGGTCCCATCTCAGCCACAGCAACAGCCACCTGTAGTGCAAACTGTCCCTCCCCAGTCATACCCACAGGGGCCACAAGGGGGGTATCCATACCCACAGGGGCCACCAGGGGTGCAAGCGGTTCCATACCAGCCATACACACAGCCTGGCCAAGGACCACCACCAGGGGGATGGACAGCAGCAGGGAAGAAGATGCTAGGACCATGTTACCAATGCGACCAGTATGGACATCTAGCCCGTACCTGCTACAAGAGGCCCCAGGAGGGCGCAGGGGGGAAACAAGGAGGAGGATATTGGCCTCCTGCTACACCTGCTCCAGGAGTGATGAACCCTTACGGAGGCCCAGCAGCTGGGCTATAGGGGTGCCCAGAAGATCCGAGTGGGAGGTGCCAGCTGGTGGTGACAAAGAAGCCTGAAGACGCCACGCACCTTCCTATGTCTGGAAAATATGTGAAGACAATCGGATTTTAGGGAATTAAACAGCTGATTCCTACAACTGAGCTTGTAGACTTAGAGTACAAGGGACAGAGAGCAACTCTGTCAATACTTGTGTCAGAACACACGCCAACAGGGCTGCTAGGGAGAGATGCTCTATGCCAATTGAACTGTACAGTGAAATGCACACCTGACGGCTGTCAGGTGACGGTGCCATCAGAAAACAGACAGCTGTCTGTCATGATGGACAACAGCGCATCCATGGTGTATTGGGTGGGAGGGCTTAGCCCAGACCTAATGGAACCAGCAAGGATGTGGGACAATTACATCCTGGCAAACATGTCAGGGGCCAGAAGGCCTACTGATCCATTGCATTGTACACTCCAGTATTTTAGAAAAGCTGCAGACGCAAACCCAGATGAGTGGCTGAAGCATCAGCCAAAACAGGTACAGCTTAGCACAAGTTGTATAATCCTAGGCCCTCAGGGAGTGGCTATGAAGATAAACAGTGACACTTATCTAGATCAGGAGCATAAGGTTGAGGGTAGCATCCCTCATGTGACACTAATGATATCTGAACACTATGAACAGAAGCATTTAGGGGCAATGATGGCAGACTCAGAAAAGGCCAGATTTGTAACGACAAAAGAAAACCCTGCTATCTGGAGGAGCAGTGATGGACAGTTTACAAAACTGATGATCTCTGCTCAAGGAATGGGACATCCACAGACTGTGAAGCTAATGAACAAGCCAATCCTTCCTGTACAAGCTGAAAGAGACCTCAGGGAAGAAATGATGCAGAATGTGCCAGCAGACCTGTGGGCAAAGAACAGTACAGACATTGGATTTGTGAAATCAGCTCGTCCATTGAGAGTTGAACTCATACCGGGTGCAGAACCCCCTTGGAAAAATCAATACCCATTGAAACAGGAAGCAATTGATGGAATTGAGCCACAGATCAAAGGACTGTTAGAGGCAGGAGTCCTGAAGATAACTCAATATCCGTTAAGCAACACACCTCTTCTGCCAGTGACGAAACCCGATGGTTCATATCGTCTGGTACATGACCTACGTGCTGTGAATGAGGTAGTTGTCAGCTATCCAGCTGAAGTACCTGATCCTCATGTGCTGTTGACTCAGATTCCATCTACAGCCAAAGTGTTTACAGTAATTGATTTATGCGGGGTTTTCTTTTCTGTACCTCTTAGTGTAGAGAGTCAAGGGTTATTTGGGTTTACCTACAAAGGTCAGCATTATCAATATACCAGAATGCCGCAGGGGTACAAACACAGTCCTCATGTTTTTAATCAGGTCTTGAAGGAGGACTTAGACGGGTTAGAGCAGACGATAAGTAGTACTGCCATTCAGTACATGGATGACATACTCCTTTGTGCCCCAGATGAAGAAACATGTCACAGGGATTCCGTTAAACTGTTAAAGGTTTTGGCGGAGAAGGGACACAAGGTGTCTAAAAAGAAGCTACAATATTGTCAGGAAAGGGTAGCTTATTTAGGACAATCTATTACACAGGGACATCGCAGTGTCTCTAATGCACATTTGGAAGCTATTCAGAAGGCTCCAAAACCACGAACAGTTAGGGAAATGATGATGTTTTTGGGCATTACTGGGTATAGTTCAGCATGGGTGGAGGATTACACTAGACTGGTAGCTCCATTGAGGGGGATGATTAAGGAAACAGGTAGCTCCAATGTTGCATCACTTGGACAAGGGAAGCTGATTTGGCGTTTGAGACAATTAAACACAAATTGCAAGAAGCGCCAGCTTTAGCGCTTCCAGATTATTCTAAAGAATTTGGATTGTATGTTTCTTCTTCAGCCGAAGGGAAGTATGCCTGCGCTGTTCTTACGCAACCAACAGGCATTGGACCTAGTCCACAGCCCATAGCCTATTATTCTGTCGCATATTCAGAGGTAGAAATGGGTTTTGCGCCATGCTACAGAGCAATGGCCGGGACATATCTTATGTACGAGAAGGCAACAACCTTAACAATGGGGTACCCAATTACCATTCTCTGCCACCACAGTCTAAGAAATCTCTTGAATCAAGGCAAGTACACTTTCACTATGCCTAGGATTAGGGATTATTACAGGATGTTGGAAAGGGAAGATGTAACATTAGCAAGATGTAACACACTTAACCCAGCAGAGACCTTGCCAACCCCAGAAGATGGGGAGCCACACGATTGTGTGAAGGATGCCATGAGGTACTCTAAGCTTAGAGCAGACCTACTAGCTTTGCCTTTAAAGGAAGCTGATGTTGAGTATTGGACTGATGGATCTTGTTACCGGGTAGGAGAAAATGTATGTGCTGGGTATGCCATAGTCCGATCCCAAAATTCAGAGTTCATTGTGGAACAAGCCAAGGCTGTTCCTCAGCCTTGTTCAGCTCAGTTGGCTGAGTTGATTGCTCTCACAGAGGCATGCAACTTGGGAACCGAACGGAGAGTAACAGTGTACACAGACTCTGCCTACGCCCATAATGTGTGTCACTTACATGGAGCTGTATGGAAGGGACGGGGTTTTAAGAAAACTGATGGTTCGCCTATACAGCACCACGCACAGATCAGGAAGCTGTTACAAGCCATGATGAAGCCAAAGGAATTAGCCATAGTAAAGTGTGCCGCACACAGCTCTGAATCATCACATGTCACACAAGGTAACAGGGCTGCAGAGGATGCAGCCAAAGCTATCACAGGAGCAGACAAGGCAGGTAAAGTTCTTCTGGTCGCACATGAGGACACAGGGCATGGTCACACTTGAGGATTTATTGACGTTACAGAGTAGAGCAACTACGTTAGACAAGAAGGTTTGGCTAGCAAGGGGGGCAAGTCAGGATGACACAGGTCTATGGAGGAATCATGAGGGGTTGGTTGTAGCATCCTCAGATTTATTAGGCATGTTAATACGGGAAGCTCATGGATTAGCACATGTGGCTAGGGGGGAGGTAAGATGCAAGATCACCAAGGAATATGGGTTTTGGAGTCCATATTTGATGGAACAGATTGACCATGCTTTAGGTCGATGTGGGGTCTGTTGGAGAAACAACATCAGAGTGGGTACACCAGTGATGTCTGGGCATATCCCTACCCCAATTGGGCCACGGGTGGTGGACAGGGGGGTGGATGTACAGAGTAGGCAGGATGTTGTGCCAACAGGTGCCGAGGTTCCGAGAGAACCTGAGAAGGAGGAGCTACGAGGAGATGCTGTGGTGTTGCCAGAGCCAGTGGCAATGCCAGTGGAATTGCCAGTGGCAATGCCAGAGTTACAGCCAGTGACATTACCGGCAATGCCTGAAACCGAGGGGACAGTGGAAAGCTGTCCAGATGCCAATGAACCAGAAACCAACGAAGCAGAGAGTGTTGACAGTCTGGAGGTCCAGCCTGGGAGTGTCCAAAGCCTGGACACCTGTGCTACTGGGGATGCTGGCGAGTGCCTGCATCATGCTTCAGATGATGCTGAGGGCGACTCCCCAGACCTTGATCAGCGTGGGAGGGGACCAGACGACTGCCTGAACCTCAATGACACTGACAGACGACGACCAGTTAGGAAGAGATTAAAGACTACGCATAGGGTAGTGAAGCAGCAGATCAAAGGGAACGACGGGAATGGACAGCAGATGATAGCATGGCTGGAAACGGTCTTAGGGGCATGGGAAACTTATTTTGCTAAGATAGGAGCACCTATTATAGCAGACATGATTTTTGACTTTCTTAGGAGACAGGGCCTCATTGACTGTTTTTGGAAAATCAGTCACTCAGTCCACGTTGATGAAATTTTCAGAAGACTAGTCCTCATCTGAGGTGAAGATCTATGCATTCATGCTTTCCCTTTGTCCTGTGCTTACTGTTGGGGAATTATGTGTTATGATAACTGAATGTCATTATTTGTGTATTGTTTGTTTATTTCTATATCGTATGTGATTGATGTCAGTTGAGAAGTGATGTGGTGGTTATGCAAAGATAGGAAAGAAGTTCTGTTCCTAGCGCAACGAAGAAAAAGCTCCTGACTATGGAAAGGTTATCAATCTGAGACAGCGGTAAAGGCTGTTCTCCAACTGGGGTCAAGTGCTAGTAACCTCTGACCCTGAAGATTCAAGAACGAAGAAGACATCGGTCGTTGGACGTTTTGTATTGGTTTATGCATGATGTACTGTGTTTAGATTAATTTTGCTTGTTATTTTTAGGTTTCTTTTTTATTGTTGATTGTTTTATATTTGGTTTGTATGATGTCTTTGGTCGCTGGTACTGGTGCTGGGTTGGTCTGTGTTATTATGTTTCTTGTGTTGTGTGTTGGTGTAGTTTTTCTGTCTGTTGTTGTTTATGTTTAAAAAAAAAAAAAACTGGTTTCTTAGTTGCAGTATGTGGGGTTTTGTGTTTTTGTTTTGTTTTATGTGGTCGTTTAGTTTCGTTCCGAGGGGGGAATATGTAGTATATTTTACTTGAAACATACATGTAGACATATATGTGCTGTGGTTAGTGGGTACACAGCAATGCACACATACCATGAATTGTAGACGGGCCGCAAGGCTCCTCTGGGGCTTGTGGACACAGACACACACACACACACACACTGACCATTACCAGATGACCAACACGCAAGGTTCCTCGGGCCGGCTTGGAGACACACACACACACACACACACACACACACTGACCACTCCATATTGGGGCAGGGGACGGGAGAAAAGACCATCATTGGCTAAAGAATCTTTGACCATACCTCTGGTTTGGTTGGCTCAGGGGTGAAGGTATTTACATATGAAAAGGGATAAAATCCTTTGGGAAACCACTCTCTGTCTCTTTTTACTTCCTGCGACCACCCAGATGACCTGCTGCAGACCTTGAGAAGAACATGCTGTGTGAACTACCTTTTTGAATAAATAGTCTTAAAACTGCTCAAGAACTCTTCCTCATTTTTTAGCAGCAACAGATACCATAATATACAACAGACAATATACTACACGCCGACAGAATATCAGCCGCATTTTGTGAATAAACAATGTTTATTTAAAAAAAAAACTTTTACAAATCGCAACTAGGAAGTGAAGGTGAAGGCGGCGCCCCAGCGCCCTCTATCGGCCAGCCGCCACTGCTGTAAATAGTTCACACACATGTAAATAGATTATTTTGTTATGTTTTGTATTATGTTCTAAATGTTCTAAATCTGTGAATAAATGTAGGGTCAAAAGCCTTTTTTCCCGTGTTGTTTTTATTGTTTCATAGAAGTAAACAACTTTTCAGATGTTTGAGGTGTCACTAAAACTAAAATATGTGGACGTCAGTCACCCTTTTGCTTGAATTTGCTTCTCTGCAGAAAAAGCTCGTTTTCTCTGTTTATTGGTCAAAATCAGGTGTTTTTGCTGAAACCACCCTATGTTCTACGGCCGATTTCTAAACACTCAAAGAGGCTAGAAACAAACTTTCTTTTTCTGATGAAAGAAGAGAGTCTGAAGTTTTGGTAGATATGTTCAATGTTTATGTAGTCCGAAAAGTCAATATTTGGTGGGTCTTCAAAGTTCAGCGAAAATGCCCCAAAAGTCTGGCAGTATGGAGCTCTCCGCTCTGAACATGGCTGGCAGTCAAATAGTTAATCAGACCAGTCTAATTAGACCGGGAACACCAAGGATGGGGGGGCAAACATGAACACAACCGGACGGTTAAAATTGGACTACTGATACCTGTCTGTTCATAGGGAGAGTGTGGGAATAGGGAGAAAGCACATTGGGATATAGGTCCGTAGAGGGGAAGAGGGCTAATGAACCAACAGAAGTAGGGGTAGCTAAGTGCACTCAGTAGACTGATGTGCCAAGAGAAGACAACAACACTACAAACAACTGGAAGAGAAGGTACTAAGTGTGTTGTTATTATAGTACATAATATTGGTTCCGCCCTATGTTGTTGTACCCGGACCGGCGACCCGAGTTAGAGCTCCAGAGTGTCTGGAAGACGGATGAGCTACGTGTTAATAAAAGCCAGCTCAGAAACCCTAGCCTGTTTATTAATAGTTAGGAACACTGGAAATAACAAACATAACATGGTGTCAGATAATGGGACTGGCAACGCGGAGTTCATCGACTTATGAAAAAGGAATGTGCTGGATTCCGAAAGCACACATATGCGCACTGCTAGCAAGAGGAGCGTCATGCGAGCATGTCTAGCGAGAGTAGAAGTGACAGTGATCAAGCTAACGTGAGTGAAAACGTTTCGAACAATCAACAAGGAGACCAAGAAAATCCTGCACCCGTAGTGTTCCCCATCATGGATAAACTCAGTCCTCCCACACCCATGCAGTTCAGTGGCAATCTTGCTGATAAATGGAAGAGATTCAAGCAGAGATTTAATATTTACTTGGCCGCGAGCGGGGCGGGGGGAGGAGATGAAAAGCTAAAAGCGTCTATATTTTTGCATGTAATAGGAGAAGATGCATTGGACATTTACAACAGCTTTCAAATAGATGAGGGAAATTTAACATTGACTGAGCTAGTGACAAAGTTCGAGGAGTACTTTGTGCCCAGTAAAAATGTCAGTTTTGAGAGATATAAGTTTTTCTCTGCCGCTCAGAAGACAGGTGAGAGTTTTGATCAGTAGACTCCCTCTCACACAGACATGCTGTGATGTCATAGACCAGAACATTCTATCTGTCTAGTCTAGACTCCCTCTCACACAGACATGCTGTGATGTCATAGACCAGAACATTCTATCTGTCTAGTCTAGACTCCCTCTCACACCAGAACATTCTATCTGTCTAGTCTAGACTCTGTTAGAGTAAATCATTCAATAATGGCAGCCTGTTTCGTTTCAAGATGTATAAGAAAAGATATTTACTATTCTTCTGCAGAAGGAGGAATTTTACAAGCACGTCAGACAAGTCTTAACAGTGAAAGTTCCTCGTAAAGTCCAGATCATTCATTTCATCTCAGTATTTATACAATCAGGTACCTTCAGGTAAGGGGTCCGCCCTCAGGTGAGGTTTAGACCAATCATGAGCAATGGGTGTGGACTTGTACATTGATGAAGATGATTTTGATGAAGGCTAGGGGGGAATCGGCCCCCACTTTCTCCCAGGGAGACAAAGGTGAAAACGGAACACAATAGCCACAACTGGTTCAGTCTGGTCCCAGAGCACCGGGTCTGGGCAACACAAAAACCCAAAACTGCTCCAGATGGCCTCGTCCACTCAGGGAGAAAAGAGGGCAATCAGGTCTTTGTAATCATTTAAATGTGTCTTGTTGTCTTAGCCAATGTCAAGCTTAAAGTAGAGAAACTGGTTCTATTGTGTGACAACAGGAAATCATCTTCTACAGTCTGCTGCAGACATTCAACCCAAGATGATGTTTGATTCTTAAATGATTGATTGATTGATTGATTGAAAACCTTTATTGTCCCCAATGGGGAAATTTTGTTGTCAAACAGCTCAGTTAGGGCAGAAAACATTCAGTACAGAAAACAGAAAAACATTCAATAAAAAAACATAAAACAGTGCAGGCTCAATAAGTAAAAAGTTCCAAAAGTTCCATCTCCAGGTCTCCCCCACCCTGCAGGGCCTGGTTGTAGAGTCGGAGTGCAGCTGGAATAAAGGACTGTCCAAATCTTTTTGTACTTTGACGGGGGAGAACAAATCTGTGGCTGAACTTGCTCCTCATCCCTGCCAGCTCGCAGTACATCGGGTGGGAGGGATTGGCCAGCATGGCCGCCAGTTTTTTCCCCATCCTCTGTTCTGCCACCACCTCTAGGCTGTCCAGCCCGGTCCCCACCACAGAGCTGGCCTTCTTCAGCAGTTTGTTTAGCTTCGCAGCATCCCTGGCACAGATGTTTCCACCCCAGCAGGCCACGGCGAAGAACAGAACGCTGGCAACCACCGACTGATAAAACATTTGCAGCAGCTTGTTGCAGACACCGAAAGACCTCAGCCTTCTCAGGAAAAACAGTCTGCTCTGCCCTTTCCTGAGAAGAGCCTCGGTGTTGTCAGTCCAGTCCAGTTTGTTATTAATTTTTTTAATTGTTATTAAATGTTATTAAATGTAGCTTATTACCAGCGATGTCGGTAACGCGTTACTAAGTAACGCGTTACTTTAATCTGAATACTTTTCCCGGTAACGAGTATTCTATCGCGATACTATTTCCAAATCAGTAATCGGATTAAAGTTACTTATTCAAGTGGCTGTGCGTTACTATTGCGTTACTACCTCATAACTTAGGCTAAATGCAGTATTTCTTTGTAATGTTCGATAGTAAACAAACATTTCTCGCGTCTTGGGGAGTGACGTCAGTGCTCACGTTTTCAACACGAGGTTACTATGGAAGGCCATGCCCGCAAAAAACGGCTCTCGATTATCGCGAGATTGCAGCAGAATCGCTCACGTGTATCACCACGCTGATTGCACAGTGTAAACAGAAGCGTAGCCTACACAATGGAGCGAGAACAGAGATATGCGTTAAATAGCTGGAAATATAAGGATTATTTTGAGTTTGTGTCAGCAAAGGATGACAAGAACATAAATGTTGATCATTGATAAACTCAGACTCACCCAGTTTAGGATTAGGATTATATTAGGATCATATCTGAATGGTCAGGGTAGGTTTTAGGTTTTGTGAAACCACTCCTTGCTAGTTACTGTTAAATAAAGATGATATTTAGTTTATTGTTTAAAAACAAGTATTTATGTTGGGTGAGGCAAAGAAAGACTCTTTATTTAGTTGTTTTAAGTTATTGTTTAAAGTTTAATTATGTAATTTAAGTTACTGTTAAAATAAAGTGAGTTTTGGCAAAACCAGTTTTCATTTTTATGTTGCGGGGGGGGGGGGGGGGGTCGGGTGCCTAGGCAGCTGCCAATAGTAACTAAAAAAGTAACTAGTAATCTAACTTAGTTACTTTTAAAATCAAGTAATCAGTAAAGTAACTAGATTACTTTTTAAAGGAGTAATCAGTAATCAGTAATCAGAATACTTTTTCAAAGTAACTGTGGCAACACTGATGATAACATATAATAATTTTCTCTCACAACTCCCTCTCACACCAGAACATTCTATCTGTCTAGTCTAGACTCCCTCTCACACCAGAACATTCTATCTGTCTAGTCTAGACCCCCTCTCACACCAGAACATTCTATCTGTCTAGTCTAGACTCCCTCTCACACCAGAACATTCTATCTGTCTAGTCTAGACTCCCTCTCACACCAGAACATTCTATCTGTCTAGTCTAGACTCCCTCTCACACACAGAACATTCTATCTGTCTAGTCTAGACTCCCTCTCACACACAGAACATTCTATCTGTCTAGTCTAGACTCCCTCTCACACACAGAACATTATATCTGTCTAGTCTAGACTCCCTCTCACACAGACATGCTGTGATGTCATAGACCAGAACATTCTATCTGTCTAGTCTAGACTCCCTCTCACACAGACATGCTGTGATGTCATAGACCAGAACATTCTATCTGTCTAGTCTAGACTCCCTCTCACACAGACATGCTGTGATGTCATAGACCAGAACATTCTATCTGTCTAGTCTAGACTCCCTCTCACACCAGAACATTCTATCTGTCTAGTCTAGACTCCCTCTCACACCAGAACATTCTATCTGTCTAGTCTAGACTCCCTCTCACACCAGAACATTCTATCTGTCTAGTCTAGACTCCCTCTCACACCAGAACATTCTATCTGTCTAGTCTAGACTCCCTCTCACACCAGAACATTCTATCTGTCTAGTCTAGACTCCCTCTCACACCAGAACATTCTATCTGTCTAGTCTAGACTCCCTCTCACACACAGAACATTCTATCTGTCTAGTCTAGACTCCCTCTCACACACAGAACATTCTATCTGTCTAGTCTAGACTCCCTCTCACACAGACATGCTGTGATGTCATAGACCAGAACATTCTATCTGTCTAGTCTAGACTCCCTCTCACACAGACATGATGTGATGTCATAGACCAGAACATTCTATCTGTCTAGTCTAGACTCCCTCTCACACAGACATGCTGTGATGTCATAGACCAGAACATTCTATCTGTCTAGTCTAGACTCCCTCTCACACAGACATGCTGTGATGTCATAGACCAGAACATTCTATCTGTCTAGTCTAGACTCCCTCTCACACAGACATGCTGTGATGTCATAGACCAGAACATTCTATCTGTCTAGTCTAGACCCCCTCTCACACCAGAACATTCTATCTGTCTAGTCTAGACTCCCTCTCACACACAGAACATTATATCTGTCTAGTCTAGACTCCCTCTCACACACAGAACATTCTATCTGTCTAGTCTAGACTCCCTCTCACACCAGAACATTCTATCTGTCTAGTCTAGACTCCCTCTCACACACAGAACATTCTATCTGTCTAGTCTAGACTCCCTCTCACACACAGAACATTCTATCTGTCTAGTCTAGACTCCCTCTCACACACAGAACATTATATCTGTCTAGTCTAGACTCCCTCTCACACAGACATGCTGTGATGTCATAGACCAGAACATTCTATCTGTCTAGTCTAGACTCCCTCTCACACAGACATGCTGTGATGTCATAGACCAGAACATTCTATCTGTCTAGTCTAGACTCCCTCTCACACAGACATGCTGTGATGTCATAGACTAGAACATTCTATCTGTCTAGTCTAGACTCCCTCTCACACCAGAACATTCTATCTGTCTAGTCTAGACCCCCTCTCACACCAGAACATTCTATCTGTCTAGTCTAGACTCCCTCTCACACCAGAACATTCTATCTGTCTAGTCTAGACTCCCTCTCACACACAGAACATTCTATCTGTCTAGTCTAGACTCCCTCTCACACAGACATGCTGTGATGTCATAGACCAGAACATTCTATCTGTCTAGTCTAGACTCCCTCTCACACAGACAGGCTGTGATGTCATAGACCAGAACATTCTATCTGTCTAGTCTAGACTCCCTCTCACACAGACATGCTGTGATGTCATAGACCAGAACATTCTATCTGTCTAGTCTAGACTCCCTCTCACACAGACATGCTGTGATGTCATAGACCAGAACATTCTATCTGTCTAGTCTAGACTCCCTCTCACACCAGAACATTCTATCTGTCTAGTCTAGACTCCCTCTCACACCAGAACATTCTATCTGTCTAGTCTAGACTCCCTCTCACACCAGAACATTCTATCTGTCTAGTCTAGACTCCCTCTCACACACAGAACATTCTATCTGTCTAGTCTAGACTCCCTCTCACACACAGAACATTCTATCTGTCTAGTCTAGACTCCCTCTCACACACAGAACATTCTATCTGTCTAGTCTAGACTCCCTCTCACACAGACATGCTGTGATGTCATAGACCAGAACATTCTATCTGTCTAGTCTAGACTCCCTCTCACACAGACATGCTGTGATGTCATAGACCAGAACATTCTATCTGTCTAGTCTAGACTCCCTCTCACACAGACATGCTGTGATGTCATAGACCAGAACATTCTATCTGTCTAGTCTAGACTCCCTCTCACACAGACATGCTGTGATGTCATAGACCAGAACATTATATCTGTCTAGTCTAGACTCCCTCTCACACAGACATGCTGTGATGTCATAGACCCGAACATTCTATCTGTCTAGTCTAGACTCCCTCTCACACCAGAACATTCTATCTGTCTAGTCTAGACTCCCTCTCACACCAGAACATTCTATCTGTCTAGTCTAGACTCCCTCTCACACACAGAACATTCTATCTGTCTAGTCTAGACTCCCTCTCACACACATAACATTCTATCTGTCTAGTCTAGACTCCCTCTCACACAGACATGCTGTGATGTCATAGACCAGAACATTCTATCTGTCTAGTCTAGACTCCCTCTCACACAGACATGCAGTGATGTCATAGACCAGAACATTCTATCTGTCTAGTCTAGACTCCCTCTCACACAGACATGCTGTGATGTCATAGACCAGAACATTCTATCTGTCTAGTCTAGACTCCCTCTCACACAGACATGCTGTGATGTCATAGACCAGAACATTCTATCTGTCTAGTCTAGACTCCCTCTCACACAGACATGCTGTGATGTCATAGACCAGCACATTCTATCTGTCTAGTCTAGACTCCCTCTCACACCAGAACATTCTATCTGTCTAGTCTAGACTCTGTTAGAGTAAATTATTCAATAATGGCAGCCTGTTTCGTTTCAAGATGTATAAGAAAAGATATTTAATATTCTTCTACAGAAGGAGGAATTTTACAAGCACGTCAGACAAGTCTTAACAGTGAAAGTTCCTCGTAAAGTCCAGATCATTCATTTCATCTCAGTATTTATACAATCAGGTACCTTCAGGTAAGGGGTCCGCCCTCAGGTGAGGTTTAGACCAATCATGAGCAATGGGTGTGGACTTGTACATTGATGAAGATGATTTTGATGAAGGCTAGGGGGGAATCGGCCCCCACTTTCTCCCAGGGAGACAAAGGTGAAAACGGAACACAATGGCCACAACTGGTTCAGTCTGGTCCCAGAGCACCGGGTCTGGGCAACACAAAAACCCAAAACTGCTCCAGATGGCCTCGTCCACTAAGGGAGAAAAGAGGGCAATCAGGTCTTTGTAATCATTTAAATGTGTCTTGTTGTCTTAGCCAATGTCAAGCTTAAAGTAGAGAAACTGGTTCTATTGTGTGACAACAGGAAATCATCTTCTACAGCCCGCTGCAGACATTCAACCCAAGATGATGTTTGATTCTTAAATGTAGCTTATTACATATAATAATTTTCTCTCACAACTCCCTCTCACACCAGAACATTCTATCTGTCTAGTCTAGACTCCCTCTCACACACAGAACATTCTATCTGTCTAGTCTAGACTCCCTCTCACACACAGAACATTCTATCTGTCTAGTCTAGACTCCCTCTCACACACAGAACATTATATCTGTCTAGTCTAGACTCCCTCTCACACAGACATGCTGTGATGTCATAGACCAGAACATTCTATCTGTCTAGTCTAGACTCCCTCTCACACAGACATGCTGTGATGTCATAGACCAGAACATTCTATCTGTCTAGTCTAGACTCCCTCTCACACAGACATGCTGTGATGTCATAGACCAGAACATTCTATCTGTCTAGTCTAGACTCCCTCTCACACCAGAACATTCTATCTGTCTAGTCTAGACTCCCTCTCACACACAGAACATTCTATCTGTCTAGTCTAGACTCCCTCTCACACCAGAACATTATATCTGTCTAGTCTAGACTCCCTCTCACACCAGAACATTCTATCTGTCTAGTCTAGACTCCCTCTCACACCAGAACATTCTATCTGTCTAGTCTAGACCCCCTCTCACACCAGAACATTCTATCTGTCTAGTCTAGACTCCCTCTCACACACAGAACATTCTATCTGTCTAGTCTAGACTCCCTCTCACACACAGAACATTCTATCTGTCTAGTCTAGACTCCCTCTCACACAGACATGCTGTGATGTCATAGACCAGAACATTCTATATGTCTAGTCTAGACTCCCTCTCACACAGACATGCTGTGATGTCATAGACCAGAACATTCTATCTGTCTAGTCTAGACTCCCTCTCACACAGACATGCTGTGATGTCATAGACCAGAACATTCTATCTGTCTAGTCTAGACTCCCTCTCACACACAGAACATTCTATCTGTCTAGTCTAGACTCCCTCTCACACCAGAACATTCTATCTGTCTAGTCTAGACTCCCTCTTACACCAGAACATTCTATCTGTCTAGTCTAGACTCCCTCTCACACCAGAACATTCTATCTGTCTAGTCTAGACCCCCTCTCACACCAGAACATTCTATCTGTCTAGTCTAGACTCCCTCTCACACACAGAACATTCTATCTGTCTAGTCTAGACTCCCTCTCACACACAGAACATTCTATCTGTCTAGTCTAGACTCCCTCTCACACACAGAACATTCTATCTGTCTAGTCTAGACTCCCTCTCACACAGACATGCTGTGATGTCATAGACCAGAACATTCTATCTGTCTAGTCTAGACTCCCTCTCACACAGACATGCTGTGATGTCATAGACCAGAACATTCTATCTGTCTAGTCTAGACTCCCTCTCACACAGACATGCTGTGATGTCATAGACCAGAACATTCTATCTGTCTAGTCTAGACTCCCTCTCACACAGACATGCTGTGATGTCATAGACCAGAACATTCTATCTGTCTAGTCTAGACTCCCTCTCACACAGACATGCTGTGATGTCATAGACCACAACATTCTATCTGTCTAGTCTAGACTCCCTCTCACACAGACATGCTGTGATGTCATAGACCAGAACATTCTATCTGTCTAGTCTAGACTCCCTCTCACACAGACATGCTGTGATGTCATAGACCAGAACATTCTATCTGTCTAGTCTAGACTCCCTCTCACACACACATGCTGTGATGTCATAGACCAGAACATTCTATCTGTCTAGTCTAGACTCCCTCTCACACCAGAACATTCTATCTGTCTAGTCTAGACTCCCTCTCACACCAGAACATTCTATCTGTCTAGTCTAGACCCCCTCTCACACCAGAACATTCTATCTGTCTAGTCTAGACTCCCTCTCACACACATAATATTCTATCTGTCTAGTCTAGACTCCCTCTCACACACAGAACATTCTATCTGTCTAGTCTAGACTCCCTCTCACACAGACATGCTGTGATGTCATAGACCAGAACATTCTATCTGTCTAGTCTAGACTCCCTCCCACACAGACATGCTGTGATGTCATAGACCAGAACATTCTATCTGTCTAGTCTAGACTCCCTCTCACACAGACATGCTGTGATGTCATAGACCAGAACATTCTATCTGTCTAGTCTAGACTCCCTCTCACACAGACATGCTGTGAGGTCATAGACCAGAACATTCTATCTGTCTAGTCTAGATTCCCTCTCACACAGACATGCTGTGATGTCATAGACCAGAACATTCTATCTGTCTAGTCTAGACTCCCTCTCACACAGACATGCTGTGATGTCATAGACCAGAACATTCTATCTGTCTAGTCTAGACTCCCTCTCACACAGACATGCTGTGATGTCATAGACCAGAACATTCTATCTGTCTAGTCTAGACTCCCTCTCACACAGACATGCTGTGATGTCATAGACCAGAACATTCTATCTGTCTAGTCTAGACTCCCTCTCACACCAGAACATTCTATCTGTCTAGTCTAGACTCCCTCTCACACCAGAACATTCTATCTGTCTAGTCTAGACTCCCTCTCACACCAGAACATTCTATCTGTCTAGTCTAGACTCCCTCTCACACACAGAACATTCTATCTGTCTAGTCTAGACTCCCTCTCACACACAGAACATTCTATCTGTCTAGTCTAGACTCCCTCTCACACAGACATGCTGTGATGTCATAGACCAGAACATTCTATCTGTCTAGTCTAGACTCCCTCTCACACAGACATGCTGTGAGGTCATAGACCAGAACATTCTATCTGTCTAGTCTAGACTCCCTCTCACACAGACATGCTGTGATGTCATATACCAGAACATTCTATCTGTCTAGTCTAGACTCCCTCTCACACAGACATGCTGTGATGTCATAGACCAGAACATTCTATCTGTCTAGTCTAGACTCCCTCTCACACAGACATGCTGTGATGTCATAGACCAGAACATTCTATCTGTCTAGTCTAGACTCCCTCTCACACAGACATGCTGTGATGTCATAGACCAGAACATTCTATCTGTCTAGTCTAGACTCCCTCTCACACCAGAACATTCTATCTGTCTAGTCTAGACTCCCTCTCACACCAGAACATTCTATCTGTCTAGTCTAGACTCCCTCTCACACCAGAACATTATATCTGTCTAGTCTAGACTCCCTCTCACACACAGAACATTCTATCTGTCTAGTCTAGACTCCCTCTCACACACAGAACATTCTATCTGTCTAGTCTAGACTCCCTCTCACACACAGAACATTCTATCTGTCTAGTCTAGACTCCCTCTCACACATACATGCTGTGATGTCATAGACCAGAACATTCTATCTGTCTAGTCTAGACTCCCTCTCACACAGACATGCTGTGATGTCATAGACCAGAACATTCTATCTGTCTAGTCTAGACTCCCTCTCACACCAGAACATTCTATCTGTCTAGTCTAGACTCCCTCTCACACCAGAACATTCTATCTGTCTAGTCTAGACTCCCTCTCACACACAGAACATTTTATCTGTCTAGTCTAGACTCCCTCTCACACACATAACATTCTATCTGTCTAGTCTAGACTCCCTCTCACACAGACATGCTGTGATGTCATAGACCAGAACATTCTATCTGTCTAGTCTAGACTCCCTCTCACACAGACATGCTGTGATGTCATAGACCAGAACATTCTATCTGTCTAGTCTAGACTCCCTCTCACACCAGAACATTCTATCTGTCTAGTCTAGACTCCCTCTCACACACAGAACATTCTATCTGTCTAGTCTAGACTCCCTCTCACACCAGAACATTCTATCTGTCTAGTCTAGACTCCCTCTCACACCAGAACATTCTATCTGTCTAGTCTAGACCCCCTCTCACACCAGAACATTCTATCTGTCTAGTCTAGACTCCCTCTCACACACAGAACATTCTATCTGTCTAGTCTAGACTCCCTCTCACACACAGAACATTCTATCTGTCTAGTCTAGACTCCCTCTCACACAGACATGCTGTGATGTCATAGACCAGAACATTCTATCTGTCTAGTCTAGACTCCCTCTCACACAGACATGCTGTGATGTCATAGACCAGAACATTCTATCTGTCTAGTCTAGACTCCCTCTCACACAGACATGCTGTGATGTCATAGACCAGAACATTCTATCTGTCTAGTCTAGACTCCCTCTCACACAGACATGCTGTGATGTCATAGACCAGAACATTCTATCTGTCTAGTCTAGACTCCCTCTCACACAGACATGCTGTGATGTCATAGACCACAACATTCTATCTGTCTAGTCTAGACTCCCTCTCACACAGACATGCTGTGATGTCATAGACCAGAACATTCTATCTGTCTAGTCTAGACTCCCTCTCACACAGACATGCTGTGATGTCATAGACCAGAACATTCTATCTGTCTAGTCTAGACTCCCTCTCACACCAGAACATTCTATCTGTCTAGTCTAGACCGCCTCTCACACCAGAACATTCTATCTGTCTAGTCTAGACTGCCTCTCACACCAGAACATTCTATCTGTCTAGTCTAGACTCCCTCTCACACACAGAACATTCTATCTGTCTAGTCTAGACTCCCTCTCACACACAGAACATTCTATCTGTCTAGTCTAGACTCCCTCTCACACAGACATGCTGTGATGTCATAGACCAGAACATTCTATCTGTCTAGTCTAGACTCCCTCTCACACAGACATGCTGTGATGTCATAGACCAGAACATTCTATCTGTCTAGTCTAGACTCCCTCTCACACAGACATGCTGTGATGTCATAGACCAGAACATTCTATCTGTCTAGTCTAGACTCCCTCTCACACCAGAACATTCTATCTGTCTAGTCTAGACTCCCTCTCACACCAGAACATTCTATCTGTCTAGTCTAGACTCCCTCTCACACCAGAACATTCTATCTGTCTAGTCTAGACTCCCTCTCACACACAGAACATTCTATCTGTCTAGTCTAGACTCCCTCTCACACACAGAACATTCTATCTGTCTAGTCTAGACTCCCTCTCACACACAGAACATTCTATCTGTCTAGTCTAGACTCCCTCTCACACACAGAACATTCTATCTGTCTAGTCTAGACTCCCTCTCACACAGACATGCTGTGATGTCATAGACCAGAACATTCTATCTGTCTAGTCTAGACTCCCTCTCACACATACATGCTGTGATGTCATAGACCAGAACATTCTATCTGTCTAGTCTAGACTCCCTCTCACACAGACATACTGTGATGTCATAGACCAGAACATTCTATCTGTCTAGTCTAGACTCCCTCTCACACCAGAACATTCTATCTGTCTAGTCTAGACTCCCTCTCACACCAGAACATTCTATCTGTCTAGTCTAGACTCCCTCTCACACACAGAACATTCTATCTGTCTAGTCTAGACACCCTCTCACACACAGAACATTCTATCTGTCTAGTCTAGACTCCCTCTCACACACAAAACATTCTATCTGTCTAGTCTAGACTCCCTCTCACACACAGAACATTCTATCTGTCTAGTCTAGACTCCCTCTCACACAGACATGCTGTGATGTCATAGACCAGAACATTCTATCTGTCTAGTCTAGACTCCCTCTCACACCAGAACATTCTATCTGTCTAGTCTAGACTCCCTCTCACACACAGAACATTCTATCTGTCTAGTCTAGACTCCCTCTCACACCAGAACATTCTATCTGTCTAGTCTAGACTCCCTCTCACACCAGAACATTCTATCTGTCTAGTCTAGACTCCCTCTCACACCAGAACATTCTATCTGTCTAGTCTAGACCCCCTCTCACACCAGAACATTCTATCTGTCTAGTCTAGACTCCCTCTCACACACAGAACATTCTATCTGTCTAGTCTAGACTCCCTCTCACACACAGAACATTCTATCTGTCTAGTCTAGACTCCCTCTCACACAGACATGCTGTGATGTCATAGACCAGAACATTCTATCTGTCTAGTCTAGACTCCCTCTCACACCAGAACATTCTATCTGTCTAGTCTAGACTCCCTCTCACACACAGAACATTCTATCTGTCTAGTCTAGACTCCCTCTCACACCAGAACATTCTATCTGTCTAGTCTAGACTCCCTCTCACACCAGAACATTCTATCTGTCTAGTCTAGACTCCCTCTCACACCAGAACATTCTATCTGTCTAGTCTAGACCCCCTCTCACACCAGAACATTCTATCTGTCTAGTCTAGACTCCCTCTCACACACAGAACATTCTATCTGTCTAGTCTAGACTCCCTCTCACACACAGAACATTCTATCTGTCTAGTCTAGACTCCCTCTCACACAGACATGCTGTGATGTCATAGACCAGAACATTCTATCTGTCTAGTCTAGACTCCCTCTCACACAGACATGCTGTGATGTCATAGACCAGAACATTCTATCTGTCTAGTCTAGACTCCCTCTCACACACAGAACATTATATCTGTCTAGTCTAGACTCCCTCTCACACCAGAACATTCTATCTGTCTAGTCTAGACTCCCTCTTACACCAGAACATTCTATCTGTCTAGTCTAGACTCCCTCTCACACCAGAACATTCTATCTGTCTAGTCTAGACCCCCTCTCACACCAGAACATTCTATCTGTCTAGTCTAGACTCCCTCTCACACACAGAACATTCTATCTGTCTAGTCTAGACTCCCTCTCACACACAGAACATTCTATCTGTCTAGTCTAGACTCCCTCTCACACAGACATGCTGTGATGTCATAGACCAGAACATTCTATCTGTCTAGTCTAGACTCCCTCTCACACAGACATGCTGTGATGTCATAGACCAGAACATTCTATCTGTCTAGTCTAGACTCCCTCTCACACAGACATGCTGTGATGTCATAGACCAGAACATTCTATCTGTCTAGTCTAGACTCCCTCTCACACAGACATGCTGTGATGTCATAGACCACAACATTCTATCTGTCTAGTCTAGACTCCCTCTCACACAGACATGCTGTGATGTCATAGACCAGAACATTCTATCTGTCTAGTCTAGACTCCCTCTCACACAGACATGCTGTGATGTCATAGACCAGAACATTCTATCTGTCTAGTCTAGACTCCCTCTCACACACACATGCTGTGATGTCATAGACCAGAACATTCTATCTGTCTAGTCTAGACTCCCTCTCACACCAGAACATTCTATCTGTCTAGTCTAGACTCCCTCTCACACCAGAACATTCTATCTGTCTAGTCTAGACCCCCTCTCACACCAGAACATTCTATCTGTCTAGTCTAGACTCCCTCTCACACACATAATATTCTATCTGTCTAGTCTAGACTCCCTCTCACACACAGAACATTCTATCTGTCTAGTCTAGACTCCCTCTCACACAGACATGCTGTGATGTCATAGACCAGAACATTCTATCTGTCTAGTCTAGACTCCCTCCCACACAGACATGCTGTGATGTCATAGACCAGAACATTCTATCTGTCTAGTCTAGACTCCCTCTCACACAGACATGCTGTGATGTCATAGACCAGAACATTCTATCTGTCTAGTCTAGACTCCCTCTCACACAGACATGCTGTGAGGTCATAGACCAGAACATTCTATCTGTCTAGTCTAGATTCCCTCTCACACAGACATGCTGTGATGTCATAGACCAGAACATTCTATCTGTCTAGTCTAGACTCCCTCTCACACAGACATGCTGTGATGTCATAGACCAGAACATTCTATCTGTCTAGTCTAGACTCCCTCTCACACAGACATGCTGTGATGTCATAGACCAGAACATTCTATCTGTCTAGTCTAGACTCCCTCTCACACAGACATGCTGTGATGTCATAGACCAGAACATTCTATCTGTCTAGTCTAGACTCCCTCTCACACCAGAACATTCTATCTGTCTAGTCTAGACTCCCTCTCACACCAGAACATTCTATCTGTCTAGTCTAGACTCCCTCTCACACCAGAACATTCTATCTGTCTAGTCTAGACTCCCTCTCACACACAGAACATTCTATCTGTCTAGTCTAGACTCCCTCTCACACACAGAACATTCTATCTGTCTAGTCTAGACTCCCTCTCACACAGACATGCTGTGATGTCATAGACCAGAACATTCTATCTGTCTAGTCTAGACTCCCTCTCACACAGACATGCTGTGAGGTCATAGACCAGAACATTCTATCTGTCTAGTCTAGACTCCCTCTCACACAGACATGCTGTGATGTCATATACCAGAACATTCTATCTGTCTAGTCTAGACTCCCTCTCACACAGACATGCTGTGATGTCATAGACCAGAACATTCTATCTGTCTAGTCTAGACTCCCTCTCACACAGACATGCTGTGATGTCATAGACCAGAACATTCTATCTGTCTAGTCTAGACTCCCTCTCACACAGACATGCTGTGATGTCATAGACCAGAACATTCTATCTGTCTAGTCTAGACTCCCTCTCACACCAGAACATTCTATCTGTCTAGTCTAGACTCCCTCTCACACCAGAACATTCTATCTGTCTAGTCTAGACTCCCTCTCACACCAGAACATTATATCTGTCTAGTCTAGACTCCCTCTCACACACAGAACATTCTATCTGTCTAGTCTAGACTCCCTCTCACACACAGAACATTCTATCTGTCTAGTCTAGACTCCCTCTCACACACAGAACATTCTATCTGTCTAGTCTAGACTCCCTCTCACACATACATGCTGTGATGTCATAGACCAGAACATTCTATCTGTCTAGTCTAGACTCCCTCTCACACAGACATGCTGTGATGTCATAGACCAGAACATTCTATCTGTCTAGTCTAGACTCCCTCTCACACCAGAACATTCTATCTGTCTAGTCTAGACTCCCTCTCACACCAGAACATTCTATCTGTCTAGTCTAGACTCCCTCTCACACACAGAACATTTTATCTGTCTAGTCTAGACTCCCTCTCACACACATAACATTCTATCTGTCTAGTCTAGACTCCCTCTCACACAGACATGCTGTGATGTCATAGACCAGAACATTCTATCTGTCTAGTCTAGACTCCCTCTCACACAGACATGCTGTGATGTCATAGACCAGAACATTCTATCTGTCTAGTCTAGACTCCCTCTCACACCAGAACATTCTATCTGTCTAGTCTAGACTCCCTCTCACACACAGAACATTCTATCTGTCTAGTCTAGACTCCCTCTCACACCAGAACATTCTATCTGTCTAGTCTAGACTCCCTCTCACACCAGAACATTCTATCTGTCTAGTCTAGACCCCCTCTCACACCAGAACATTCTATCTGTCTAGTCTAGACTCCCTCTCACACACAGAACATTCTATCTGTCTAGTCTAGACTCCCTCTCACACACAGAACATTCTATCTGTCTAGTCTAGACTCCCTCTCACACAGACATGCTGTGATGTCATAGACCAGAACATTCTATCTGTCTAGTCTAGACTCCCTCTCACACAGACATGCTGTGATGTCATAGACCAGAACATTCTATCTGTCTAGTCTAGACTCCCTCTCACACAGACATGCTGTGATGTCATAGACCAGAACATTCTATCTGTCTAGTCTAGACTCCCTCTCACACAGACATGCTGTGATGTCATAGACCAGAACATTCTATCTGTCTAGTCTAGACTCCCTCTCACACAGACATGCTGTGATGTCATAGACCACAACATTCTATCTGTCTAGTCTAGACTCCCTCTCACACAGACATGCTGTGATGTCATAGACCAGAACATTCTATCTGTCTAGTCTAGACTCCCTCTCACACAGACATGCTGTGATGTCATAGACCAGAACATTCTATCTGTCTAGTCTAGACTCCCTCTCACACCAGAACATTCTATCTGTCTAGTCTAGACCGCCTCTCACACCAGAACATTCTATCTGTCTAGTCTAGACTGCCTCTCACACCAGAACATTCTATCTGTCTAGTCTAGACTCCCTCTCACACACAGAACATTCTATCTGTCTAGTCTAGACTCCCTCTCACACACAGAACATTCTATCTGTCTAGTCTAGACTCCCTCTCACACAGACATGCTGTGATGTCATAGACCAGAACATTCTATCTGTCTAGTCTAGACTCCCTCTCACACAGACATGCTGTGATGTCATAGACCAGAACATTCTATCTGTCTAGTCTAGACTCCCTCTCACACAGACATGCTGTGATGTCATAGACCAGAACATTCTATCTGTCTAGTCTAGACTCCCTCTCACACCAGAACATTCTATCTGTCTAGTCTAGACTCCCTCTCACACCAGAACATTCTATCTGTCTAGTCTAGACTCCCTCTCACACCAGAACATTCTATCTGTCTAGTCTAGACTCCCTCTCACACACAGAACATTCTATCTGTCTAGTCTAGACTCCCTCTCACACACAGAACATTCTATCTGTCTAGTCTAGACTCCCTCTCACACACAGAACATTCTATCTGTCTAGTCTAGACTCCCTCTCACACACAGAACATTCTATCTGTCTAGTCTAGACTCCCTCTCACACAGACATGCTGTGATGTCATAGACCAGAACATTCTATCTGTCTAGTCTAGACTCCCTCTCACACATACATGCTGTGATGTCATAGACCAGAACATTCTATCTGTCTAGTCTAGACTCCCTCTCACACAGACATACTGTGATGTCATAGACCAGAACATTCTATCTGTCTAGTCTAGACTCCCTCTCACACCAGAACATTCTATCTGTCTAGTCTAGACTCCCTCTCACACCAGAACATTCTATCTGTCTAGTCTAGACTCCCTCTCACACACAGAACATTCTATCTGTCTAGTCTAGACACCCTCTCACACACAGAACATTCTATCTGTCTAGTCTAGACTCCCTCTCACACACAAAACATTCTATCTGTCTAGTCTAGACTCCCTCTCACACACAGAACATTCTATCTGTCTAGTCTAGACTCCCTCTCACACAGACATGCTGTGATGTCATAGACCAGAACATTCTATCTGTCTAGTCTAGACTCCCTCTCACACCAGAACATTCTATCTGTCTAGTCTAGACTCCCTCTCACACACAGAACATTCTATCTGTCTAGTCTAGACTCCCTCTCACACCAGAACATTCTATCTGTCTAGTCTAGACTCCCTCTCACACCAGAACATTCTATCTGTCTAGTCTAGACTCCCTCTCACACCAGAACATTCTATCTGTCTAGTCTAGACCCCCTCTCACACCAGAACATTCTATCTGTCTAGTCTAGACTCCCTCTCACACACAGAACATTCTATCTGTCTAGTCTAGACTCCCTCTCACACACAGAACATTCTATCTGTCTAGTCTAGACTCCCTCTCACACAGACATGCTGTGATGTCATAGACCAGAACATTCTATCTGTCTAGTCTAGACTCCCTCTCACACCAGAACATTCTATCTGTCTAGTCTAGACTCCCTCTCACACACAGAACATTCTATCTGTCTAGTCTAGACTCCCTCTCACACCAGAACATTCTATCTGTCTAGTCTAGACTCCCTCTCACACCAGAACATTCTATCTGTCTAGTCTAGACTCCCTCTCACACCAGAACATTCTATCTGTCTAGTCTAGACCCCCTCTCACACCAGAACATTCTATCTGTCTAGTCTAGACTCCCTCTCACACACAGAACATTCTATCTGTCTAGTCTAGACTCCCTCTCACACACAGAACATTCTATCTGTCTAGTCTAGACTCCCTCTCACACAGACATGCTGTGATGTCATAGACCAGAACATTCTATCTGTCTAGTCTAGACTCCCTCTCACACAGACATGCTGTGATGTCATAGACCAGAACATTCTATCTGTCTAGTCTAGACTCCCTCTCACACACAGAACATTATATCTGTCTAGTCTAGACTCCCTCTCACACCAGAACATTCTATCTGTCTAGTCTAGACTCCCTCTTACACCAGAACATTCTATCTGTCTAGTCTAGACTCCCTCTCACACCAGAACATTCTATCTGTCTAGTCTAGACCCCCTCTCACACCAGAACATTCTATCTGTCTAGTCTAGACTCCCTCTCACACACAGAACATTCTATCTGTCTAGTCTAGACTCCCTCTCACACACAGAACATTCTATCTGTCTAGTCTAGACTCCCTCTCACACAGACATGCTGTGATGTCATAGACCAGAACATTCTATCTGTCTAGTCTAGACTCCCTCTCACACAGACATGCTGTGATGTCATAGACCAGAACATTCTATCTGTCTAGTCTAGACTCCCTCTCACACACAGAACATTCTATCTGTCTAGTCTAGACTCCCTCTCACACACAGAACATTCTATCTGTCTAGTCTAGACTCCCTCTCACACAGACATGCTGTGATGTCATAGACCAGAACATTCTATCTGTCTAGTCTAGACTCCCTCTCACACAGACATGCTGTGATGTCATAGACCAGAACATTCTATCTGTCTAGTCTAGACTCCCTCTCACACAGACATGCTGTGATGTCATAGACCAGAACATTCTATCTGTCTAGTCTAGACTCCCTCTCACACAGACATGCTGTGATGTCATAGACCACAACATTCTATCTGTCTAGTCTAGACTCCCTCTCACACAGACATGCTGTGATGTCATAGACCAGAACATTCTATCTGTCTAGTCTAGACTCCCTCTCACACAGACATGCTGTGATGTCATAGACCAGAACATTCTATCTGTCTAGTCTAGACTCCCTCTCACACAGACATGCTGTGATGTCATAGACCAGAACATTCTATCTGTCTAGTCTAGACTCCCTCTCACACCAGAACATTCTATCTGTCTAGTCTAGACTCCCTCTCACACCAGAACATTCTATCTGTCTAGTCTAGACTCCCTCTCACACCAGAACATTCTATCTGTCTAGTCTAGACTCCCTCTCACACCAGAACATTCTATCTGTCTAGTCTAGACCCCCTCTCACACCAGAACATTCTATCTGTCTAGTCTAGACTCCCTCTCACACACATAACATTCTATCTGTCTAGTCTAGACTCCCTCTCACACACAGAACATTCTATCTGTCTAGTCTAGACTCCCTCTCACACAGACATGCTGTGATGTCATAGACCAGAACATTCTATCTGTCTAGTCTAGACTCCCTCCCACACAGACATGCTGTGATGTCATAGACCAGAACATTCTATCTGTCTAGTCTAGACTCCCTCTCACACAGACATGCTGTGATGTCATAGACCAGAACATTCTATCTGTCTAGTCTAGACTCCCTCTCACACAGACATGCTGTGAGGTCATAGACCAGAACATTCTATCTGTCTAGTCTAGATTCCCTCTCACACAGACATGCTGTGATGTCATAGACCAGAACATTCTATCTGTCTAGTCTAGACTCCCTCTCACACAGACATGCTGTGATGTCATAGACCAGAACATTCTATCTGTCTAGTCTAGACTCCCTCTCACACAGACATGCTGTGATGTCATAGACCAGAACATTCTATCTGTCTAGTCTAGACTCCCTCTCACACAGACATGCTGTGATGTCATAGACCAGAACATTCTATCTGTCTAGTCTAGACTCCCTCTCACACCAGAACATTCTATCTGTCTAGTCTAGACTCCCTCTCACACCAGAACATTCTATCTGTCTAGTCTAGACTCCCTCTCACACCAGAACATTCTATCTGTCTAGTCTAGACTCCCTCTCACACACAGAACATTCTATCTGTCTAGTCTAGACTCCCTCTCACACACAGAACATTCTATCTGTCTAGTCTAGACTCCCTCTCACACAGACATGCTGTGATGTCATAGACCAGAACATTCTATCTGTCTAGTCTAGACTCCCTCTCACACAGACATGCTGTGAGGTCATAGACCAGAACATTCTATCTGTCTAGTCTAGACTCCCTCTCACACAGACATGCTGTGATGTCATATACCAGAACATTCTATCTGTCTAGTCTAGACTCCCTCTCACACAGACATGCTGTGATGTCATAGACCAGAACATTCTATCTGTCTAGTCTAGACTCCCTCTCACACAGACATGCTGTGATGCAGGGTTCGAGTTATAAGCTGAACTCTGTGGGGGTCTCCAAAATAACAGTGCGAAATGTTCCCATGCACGCGCGAATCATGCCCACACAGCGATGGGACTTACAAGTTTTAATTAGCTATAGGCAGTAGCGGATTAAGGTGGTCAGTGGCCCTAGGCTACTCCTTTGTGTGAGGACCCCCCGCCCCCATACACAAGCCTCCCCCCTCCCCAAAATATACAACTCACGAGCACCCTGCACACACACACCACTCATAATGCTTTACCATAAAACACTTAAACACTTTAATAACACAATAACACAACAGTGTTAATAATGCAAAGAATAAAAAAAAGGTTCAGTGCATTCAGTTCTGTCTCTATTGCTCTCCTCTCCCGTTGTCTCTCTGTTACTGTCCTGTTGTCTGTCTCTCTGTTGCTGTCCTGTTGTCTGTCTCTCTGTTGCTGTCCTGTTGTCCGTCTCTCTGTTGCTCCCCTCAGCTCTAAATGAAAGAAATGAATTAGCTAATTAGTTGGCATGTAAACATATAGTTAGGGTTGGGTACAGTTTGGGTTTTATTCGATACCGGTGACAAATCGATACTTTAAAAACGGTACCGGTACAGAAACATCATCCTCATCCTCAAATCCCAACATATCCTGACGCTACAGCTGCAGGCTACTCATTTCACCACATCAACAGCCCCACATGAAACAACAGCTAGAAAAGCGATAGTCACACATGTATCTCGGCCAATCATTTTGTTATTTTTGCTATACAGAAGGAGCGAAAAATACATTAGGTTAGTACACTAGGTTAGTAAAAAGTAAAAGCCACCTTACCTTTACGGAGACAAGATAGCCCAAAGTGGTCTGTTTTCAGTAGGCTGAGTGGTCTGTTTTCAGTAGGCTGAGTGGTCTGTTTTCAGTAGGCTGAGTGGTCTGTTTTCAGTAGGCTGAGTGGTCTGTTTTCAGTAGGCTGAGTGGTCTGTTTTCAGTAGGTAGCAGAGTCCTCAGTAGTAGCAGCAGTAGTAGTAACAGTAGTAGCAGCAGGGCTAACGTTAGGTGTCATAGCAGGTTTCTTTGATAAAAACCCGACATTTTCTAGGCTTGATGACCCGGTCGGCAGCAGTGGCCTTTTTTTGGGCGGCATGGTAGCTACTGTATGTATATACTCCTGTATAGCTAATTAATGAATGTTTGCTTCTCAATAATAGGCTAGGTGCACGATCTCACTACTTCCTGAAAGGCAACTGGTGTCTCACTCTATTGGTTTAATTGATTAATCAGCTGTGCACTGTGTGTTCCAACGGTTTACCGCACAGCTGATTAATCAACCTTTTGCTGTTGCACAATATTCTACTGCGCCCCATGGTGTCTTGGTGGTGAAGTGCAGGCAGTCAAAGGCATACTGTCATTCACAGGAGATTAATGGTGCGCGTAGTTCTTTTGAAAAACGTGTTTATTTTACAATATTTATAATATAAATTAAATAATATTCATTACATTGACATTTTGATCAAATAATAGTTGTGGTAATGTATTATTAGCGACCCCCACAGATTTTTGATTTTACTGCCTTCATGGGAGCTCAGAGAGCCTCAGACCATCTCTATGGGAGCTCAGCTCCCATTGGCTCCCACATAACTCGAACCCTGCTGTGATGTCATAGACCAGAACATTCTATCTGTCTAGTCTAGACTCCCTCTCACACAGACATGCTGTGATGTCATAGACCAGAACATTCTATCTGTCTAGTCTAGACTCCCTCTCACACCAGAACATTCTATCTGTCTAGTCTAGACTCCCTCTCACACCAGAACATTCTATCTGTCTAGTCTAGACTCCCTCTCACACCAGAACATTCTATCTGTCTAGTCTAGACTCCCTCTCACACACAGAACATTCTATCTGTCTAGTCTAGACTCCCTCTCACACACAGAACATTCTATCTGTCTAGTCTAGACTCCCTCTCACACACAGAACATTCTATCTGTCTAGTCTAGACTCCCTCTCACACACAGAACGTTCTATCTGTCTAGTCTAGACTCCCTCTCACACATACATGCTGTGATGTCATAGACCAGAACATTCTATCTGTCTAGTCTAGACTCCCTCTCACACAGACATGCTGTGATGTCATAGACCAGAACATTCTATCTGTCTAGTCTAGACTCCCTCTCACACCAGAACATTCTATCTGTCTAGTCTAG
This sequence comes from Nansenia antarctica, assembly GCF_963989245.1. NCBI lineage: Eukaryota > Metazoa > Chordata > Actinopteri > Argentiniformes > Microstomatidae > Nansenia > Nansenia antarctica. The sequence continues at coordinate 37,007,487 of NC_137680.1, forward strand.
ACTCCCTCTCACACACAGAACATTTTATCTGTCTAGTCTAGACTCCCTCTCACACACATAACATTCTATCTGTCTAGTCTAGACTCCCTCTCACACAGACATGCTGTGATGTCATAGACCAGAACATTCTATCTGTCTAGTCTAGACTCCCTCTCACACAGACATGCTGTGATGTCATAGACCAGAACATTCTATCTGTCTAGTCTAGACTCCCTCTCACACAGACATGCTGTGATGTCATAGACCAGAACATTCTATCTGTCTAGTCTAGACTCCCTCTCACACAGACATGCTGTGATGTCATAGACCAGAACATTCTATCTGTCTAGTCTAGACTCCCTCTCACACAGACATGCTGTGATGTCATAGACCAGCACATTCTATCTGTCTAGTCTAGACTCCCTCTCACACAGACATGCTGTGATGTCATAGACCAGAACATTCTATCTGTCTAGTCTAGACTCCCTCTCACACAGACATGCTGTGATGTCATAGACCAGAACATTCTATATGTCTAGTCTAGACTCCCTCTCACACAGACATGCTGTGATGTCATAGACCAGAACATTCTATCTGTCTAGTCTAGACTCCCTCTCACACCAGAACATTCTATCTGTCTAGTCTAGACTCTGTTAGAGTAAATTATTCAATAATGGCAGCCTGTTTCGTTTCAAGATGTATAAGAAAAGATATTTAATATTCTTCTACAGAAGGAGGAATTTTACAAGCACGTCAGACAAGTCTTAACAGTGAAAGTTCCTCGTAAAGTCCAGATCATTCAATTCATCTCAGTATTTATACAATCAGGTACCTTCAGGTGAGGGGTCCGCCCTCAGGTGAGGTTTAGACCAATCATGAGCAATGGGTGTGGACTTGTACATTGATGAAGATGATTTTGATGAAGGCTAGGGGGGAATCGGCCCCCACTTTCTCCCAGGGAGACAAAGGTGAAAACGGAACACAATGGCCACAACTGGTTCAGTCTGGTCCCAGAGCACCGGGTCTGGGCAACACAAAAACCCAAAACTGCTCCAGATGGCCTCGTCCACTAAGGGAGAAAAGAGGGCAATCAGGTCTTTGTAATCATTTAAATGTGTCTTGTTGTCTTAGCCAATGTCAAGCTTAAAGTAGAGAAACTGGTTCTATTGTGTGACAACAGGAAATCATCTTCTACAGTCTGCTGCAGACATTCAACCCAAGATGATGTTTGATTCTTAAATGTAGCTTATTACATATAATAATTTTCTCTCACAACTCCCTCTCACACCAGAACATTCTATCTGTCTAGTCTAGACTCCCTCTCACACACAGAACATTCTATCTGTCTAGTCTAGACTCCCTCTCACACACAGAACATTCTATCTGTCTAGTCTAGACTCCCTCTCACACACAGAACATTATATCTGTCTAGTCTAGACTCCCTCTCACACAGACATGCTGTGATGTCATAGACCAGAACATTCTATCTGTCTAGTCTAGACTCCCTCTCACACAGACATGCTGTGATGTCATAGACCAGAACATTCTATCTGTCTAGTCTAGACTCCCTCTCACACAGACATGCTGTGATGTCATAGACCAGAACATTCTATCTGTCTAGTCTAGACTCCCTCTCACACCAGAACATTCTATCTGTCTAGTCTAGACTCCCTCTCACACACAGAACATTCTATCTGTCTAGTCTAGACTCCCTCTCACACCAGAACATTCTATCTGTCTAGTCTAGACTCCCTCTCACACCAGAACATTCTATCTGTCTAGTCTAGACTCCCTCTCACACCAGAACATTCTATCTGTCTAGTCTAGACCCCCTCTCACACCAGAACATTCTATCTGTCTAGTCTAGACTCCCTCTCACACACAGAACATTCTATCTGTCTAGTCTAGACTCCCTCTCACACACAGAACATTCTATCTGTCTAGTCTAGACTCCCTCTCACACAGACATGCTGTGATGTCATAGACCAGAACATTCTATCTGTCTAGTCTAGACTCCCTCTCACACAGACATGCTGTGATGTCATAGACCAGAACATTCTATCTGTCTAGTCTAGACTCCCTCTCACACAGACATGCTGTGATGTCATAGACCAGAACATTCTATCTGTCTAGTCTAGACTCCCTCTCACACAGACATGCTGTGATGTCATAGACCAGAACATTCTATCTGTCTAGTCTAGACTCCCTCTCACACAGACATGCTGTGATGTCATAGACCACAACATTCTATCTGTCTAGTCTAGACTCCCTCTCACACAGACATGCTGTGATGTCATAGACCAGAACATTCTATCTGTCTAGTCTAGACTCCCTCTCACACAGACATGCTGTGATGTCATAGACCAGAACATTCTATCTGTCTAGTCTAGACTCCCTCTCACACCAGAACATTCTATCTGTCTAGTCTAGACTGCCTCTCACACCAGAACATTCTATCTGTCTAGTCTAGACTCCCTCTCACACAGACATGCTGTGATGTCATAGACCAGAACATTCTATCTGTCTAGTCTAGACTCCCTCTCACACAGACATGCTGTGATGTCATAGACCAGAACATTCTATCTGTCTAGTCTAGACTCCCTCTCACACCAGAACATTCTATCTGTCTAGTCTAGACTCCCTCTCACACCAGAACATTCTATCTGTCTAGTCTAGACCCCCTCTCACACCAGAACATTCTATCTGTCTAGTCTAGACTCCCTCTCACACACAGAACATTCTATCTGTCTAGTCTAGACTCCCTCTCACACACAGAACATTCTATCTGTCTAGTCTAGACTCCCTCTCACACAGACATGCTGTGATGTCATAGACCAGAACATTCTATCTGTCTAGTCTAGACTCCCTCTCACACAGACATGCTGTGATGTCATAGAGCAGAACATTCTATCTGTCTAGTCTAGACTCCCTCTCACACAGACATGCTGAGATGTCATAGACCAGAACATTCTATCTGTCTAGTCTAGACTCCCTCTCACACCAGAACATTCTATCTGTCTAGTCTAGACTCCCTCTCACACCAGAACATTCTATCTGTCTAGTCTAGACTCCCTCTCACACACAGAACATTTTATCTGTCTAGTCTAGACTCCCTCTCACACACATAACATTCTATCTGTCTAGTCTAGACTCCCTCTCACACAGACATGCTGTGATGTCATAGACCAGAACATTCTATCTGTCTAGTCTAGACTCCCTCTCACACAGACATGCTGTGATGTCATAGACCAGAACATTCTATCTGTCTAGTCTAGACTCCCTCTCACACAGACATGCTGTGATGTCATAGACCAGAACATTCTATCTGTCTAGTCTAGACTCCCTCTCACACAGACATGCTGTGATGTCATAGACCAGAACATTCTATCTGTCTAGTCTAGACTCCCTCTCACACAGACATGCTGTGATGTCATAGACCAGAACATTCTATCTGTCTAGTCTAGACTCCCTCTCACACAGACATGCTGTGATGTCATAGACCAGAACATTCTATCTGTCTAGTCTAGACTCCCTCTCACACCAGAACATTCTATCTGTCTAGTCTAGACTCCCTCTCACACCAGAACATTCTATCTGTCTAGTCTAGACTCCCTCTCACACACAGAACATTCTATCTGTCTAGTCTAGACTCCCTCTCACACACAGAACATTCTATCTGTCTAGTCTAGACTCCCTCTCACACACAGAACATTCTATCTGTCTAGTCTAGACTCCCTCTCACACACAGAACATTCTATCTGTCTAGTCTAGACTCCCTCTCACACAGACATGCTGTGATGTCATAGACCAGAACATTCTATCTGTCTAGTCTAGACTCCCTCCCACACAGACATGCTGTGATGTCATAGACCAGAACATTCTATCTGTCTAGTCTAGACTCCCTCTCACACAGACATGCTGTGATGTCATAGACCAGAACATTCTATCTGTCTAGTCTAGACTCCCTCTCACACACAGAACATTCTATCTGTCTAGTCTAGACTCCCTCTCACACACAGAACATTCTATCTGTCTAGTCTAGACTCCCTCTCACACACAGAACATTCTATCTGTCTAGTCTAGACTCCCTCTCACACACAGAACATTCTATCTGTCTAGTCTAGACTCCCTCTCACACAGACATGCTGTGATGTCATAGACCAGAACATTCTATCTGTCTAGTCTAGACTCCCTCTCACACATACATGCTGTGATGTCATAGACCAGAACATTCTATCTGTCTAGTCTAGACTCCCTCTCACACATACATGCTGTGATGTCATAGACCAGAACATTCTATCTGTCTAGTCTAGACTCCCTCTCACACCAGAACATTCTATCTGTCTAGTCTAGACTCCCTCTCACACCAGAACATTCTATCTGTCTAGTCTAGACTCCCTCTCACACACAGAACATTCTATCTGTCTAGTCTAGACTCCCTCTCACACACAGAACATTCTATCTGTCTAGTCTAGACTCCCTCTCACACACAGAACATTCTATCTGTCTAGTCTAGACTCCCTCTCACACACAGAACATTCTATCTGTCTAGTCTAGACTCCCTCTCACACAGACATGCTGTGATGTCATAGACCAGAACATTCTATCTGTCTAGTCTAGACTCCCTCTCACACAGACATGCTGTGATGTCATAGACCAGAACATTCTATCTGTCTAGTCTAGACTCCCTCTCACACAGACATGCTGTGATGTCATAGACCAGATGTTGGGTTCTGGTTAGGGTTAAATGCTATATTCTGTTCAGCTTGGTTGTAAAGCAAGCCATGCTAACCCATCGCTTAGTTCAAACAGACCGTAGTAGACTTTAAACAACAAAGAGACACGGAATCAATCATGATTATTATTTACTTGCAAGGAGGACGAATATAAGGCCTCTCCTGAGAGAGAGACCCCATATTCATACTAATCTCTCCTCCTGTAAGCCAGTCTTTTATTCTCATACAGAATGGAAAGGAGGAGGCACTTTTCATGAGGAAGTGCAGCGTAAGCACGAACACTTTTCATGGGAAAGTCATCATAAGCAGTTTCTCTGCTGGGCGACTCAGGCAATACAATGCCAGGAACACACATGTTCAGGAGGAGGGGGTTTCCTGGACATTTACGACAGGGCCCCTCTGACAACACAATGACAGGGCCCCTCTGACAACACAATGTCAGGAAAGAGGAGGCATAGCTGGGACTAAAGATAAGGTTTTGTAGGATGATGAGCCTGCAAGTCTGTGCCCAAGAAGCACACAGTTGAACTCTCAGAACAGAAATGCATAGAGTTCATGCACTCCTCAAAATGTACTCTTCATTATGAAAACTTAATTCAACAACCATTAAACATTTATGAAAACATCATTCAGCCCTATCACCAGAACATTCTATCTGTCTAGTCTAGACTCCCTCTCACACAGACATGCTGTGATGTCATAGACCAGAACATTCTATCTGTCTAGTCTAGACTCCCTCTCACACAGACATGCTGTGATGTCATAGACCAGAACATTCTATCTGTCTAGTCTAGACTCCCTCTCACACAGACATGCTGTGATGTCATAGACCAGAACATTCTATCTGTCTAGTCTAGACTCCCTCTCACACAGACATGCTGTGATGTCATAGACCAGAACATTCTATCTGTCTAGTCTAGACTCCCTCTCACACAGACATGCTGTGATGTCATAGACCAGAACATTCTATCTGTCTAGTCTAGACTCCCTCTCACACCAGAACATTCTATCTGTCTAGTCTAGACTCCCTCTCACACGAGAACATTCTATCTGTCTAGTCTAGACTCCCTCTCACACACAGAACATTCTATCTGTCTAGTCTAGACTCCCTCTCACACACAGAACATTCTATCTGTCTAGTCTACACTCCCTCTCACACACAGAACATTCTATCTGTCTAGTCTAGACTCCCTCTCACACAGACATGCTGTGATGTCATAGACCAGAACATTCTATCTGTCTAGTCTAGACTCCCTCTCACACAGACATGCTGTGATGTCATAGACCAGAACATTCTATCTGTCTAGTCTAGACTCCCTCTCACACAGACATGCTGTGATGTCATAGACCAGAACATTCTATCTGTCTAGTCTAGACTCCCTCTCACACCAGAACATTCTATCTGTCTAGTCTAGACTCCCTCTCACACCAGAACATTCTATCTGTCTAGTCTAGACTCCCTCTCACACCAGAACATTCTATCTGTCTAGTCTAGACCCCCTCTCACACCAGAACATTCTATCTGTCTATTCTAGACTCCCTCTCACACACAGAACATTCTATCTGTCTAGTCTAGACTCCCTCTCACACACAGAACATTCTATCTGTCTAGTCTAGACTCCCTCTCACACAGACATGCTGTGATGTCATAGACCAGAACATTCTATCTGTCTAGTCTAGACTCCCTCTCACACAGACATGCTGTGATGTCATAGACCAGAACATTCTATCTGTCTAGTCTAGACTCCCTCTCACACAGACATGCTGTGATGTCATAGACCAGAACATTCTATCTGTCTAGTCTAGACTCCCTCTCACACAGACATGCTGTGATGTCATAGACCAGAACATTCTATCTGTCTAGTCTAGACACCCTCTCACACAGACATGCTGTGATGTCATAGACCAGAACATTCTATCTGTCTAGTCTAGACTCCCTCTCACACAGACATGCTGTGATGTCATAGACCAGAACATTCTATCTGTCTAGTCTAGACTCCCTCTCACACAGACATGCTGTGATGTCATAGACCAGAACATTCTATCTGTCTAGTCTAGACTCCCTCTCACACCAGAACATTCTATCTGTCTAGTCTAGACCCCCTCTCACACCAGAACATTCTATCTGTCTAGTCTAGACTCCCTCTCACACACAGAACATTCTATCTGTCTAGTCTAGACTCCCTCTCACACACAGAACATTCTATCTGTCTAGTCTAGACTCCCTCTCACACAGACATGCTGTGATGTCATAGACCAGAACATTCTATCTGTCTAGTCTAGACTCCCTCTCACACAGACATGCTGTGATGTCATAGACCAGAACATTCTATCTGTCTAGTCTAGACTCCCTCTCACACAGACATGCTGTGATGTCATAGACCAGAACATTATATCTGTCTAGTCTAGACTCCCTCTCACACAGACATGCTGTGAGGTCATAGACCAGAACATTCTATCTGTCTAGTCTAGACTCCCTCTCACACAGACATGATGTGATGTCATAGACCAGAACATTCTATCTGTCTAGTCTAGACTCCCTCTCACACAGACATGCTGTGATGTCATAGACCAGAACATTCTATCTGTCTAGTCTAGACTCCCTCTCACACAGACATGCTGTGATGTCATAGACCAGAACATTCTATCTGTCTAGTCTAGACTCCCTCTCACACCAGAACATTCTATCTGTCTAGTCTAGACTCCCTCTCACACCAGAACATTCTATCTGTCTAGTCTAGACTCCCTCTCACACCAGAACATTCTATCTGTCTAGTCTAGACTCCCTCTCACACACAGAACATTCTATCTGTCTAGTCTAGACTCCCTCTCACACACAGAACATTCTATCTGTCTAGTCTAGACCAGTGATGCCGGTAACGCGTTACTAAGTAACGCGTTACTTTAATCTGAATACTTTTTCCAGTAACGAGTATTCTAACGCGATACTATTTCCAAATCAGTAATCGGATTAAAGTTACTTATTCAAGTGGCTGTGCGTTACTATTGCGTTACTACCTCATAACTTAGGCTAAATGCAGTATTTCTTTGTAATGTTCGATAGTAAACAAACATTTCTCGCATCTTGGGGAGTGACGTCAGTGCTCACGTTTTGTGGAAGGCCATGCCCGCAAAAAACGGCTCTCGACTATCGCGAGATTGCAGCAGAATCGCTCACGTGTATCACCACGCTGATTGCACAGTGTAAACAGAAGCGTAGCCTACACAATGGAGCGAGAACAGAGATATGCGTTAAATAGCTGGAAATATAAGGATTATTTTGAGTTTGTGTCAGCAAAGGATGACAAGAACATAAATGTTGATCATTGATAAACTCAGACTCACCCAGTTTAGGATTAGGATTATATTAGGATCATATCTGAATGGTCAGGGTAGGTTTTAGGTTTTGTGAAACCACTCCTTGCTAGTTACTGTTAAATAAAGATTATATTTATTTTATTGTTTAAAAACAAGTATTTATGTTGGGTGAGGCAAAGAAAGACTCTTTATTTTGTTGTTTTAAATTATTGTTTAAAGTTTAATTATGTAATTTAAGTTACTGTTAAAATAAAGTGAGTTTTGGCAAAACCAGTTTTAATTTTTATGTTGCGGGGGGGGGGGGGGTCGGGTGCCTAGGCAGCTGCCAATAGTAACTAAAAAAGTAACTAGTAATCTAACTTAGTTACTTTTAAAATCAAGTAATCAGTAAAGTAACTAGATTACTTTTTAAAGGAGTAATCAGTCATCAGTAATCAGAATACTTTTTCAAAGTAACTGTGGCAACACTGGTCTAGACTCCCTCTCACACACAGAACATTCTATCTGTCTAGTCTAGACTCCCTCTCACACACAGAACATTCTATCTGTCTAGTCTAGACTCCCTCTCACACAGACATGCTGTGATGTCATAGACCAGAACATTCTATCTGTCTAGTCTAGACTCCCTCTCACACAGACATGCTGTGATGTCATAGACCAGAACATTCTATCTGTCTAGTCTAGACTTCCTCTCACACAGACATGCTGTGATGTCATAGACCAGAACATTCTATCTGTCTAGTCTAGACTCCCTCTCACACCAGAACATTCTATCTGTCTAGTCTAGACTCCCTTTCACACCAGAACATTCTATCTGTCTAGTCTAGACTCCCTCTCACACACAGAACATTCTATCTGTCTAGTCTAGACTCCCTCTCACACACAGAACATTCTATCTGTCTAGTCTAGACTCCCTCTCACACACAGAACATTCTATCTGTCTAGTCTAGACTCCCTCTCACACACAGAACATTATATCTGTCTAGTCTAGACTCCCTCTCACACAGACATGCTGTGATGTCATAGACCAGAACATTATATCTGTCTAGTCTAGACTCCCTCCCACACAGACATGCTGTGATGTCATAGACCAGAACATTCTATCTGTCTAGTCTAGACTCCCTCTCACACAGACATGCTGTGATGTCATAGACCAGAACATTCTATCTGTCTAGTCTAGACTCCCTCTCACACAGACATGCTGTGATGTCATAGACCAGAACATTATATCTGTCTAGTCTAGACTCCCTCTCACACAGACATGCTGTGATGTCATAGACCAGAACATTCTATCTGTCTAGTCTAGACTCCCTCTCACACAGACATCCTGTGATGTCATAGACCAGAACATTCTATCTGTCTAGTCTAGACTCCCTCTCACACCAGAACATTCTATCTGTCTAGTCTAGACTCCCTCTCACACACAGAACATTCTATCTGTCTAGTCTAGACTCCCTCTCACACACAGAACATTCTATCTGTCTAGTCTAGACTCCCTCTCACACACAGAACATTCTATCTGTCTAGTCTAGACTCCCTCTCACACACAGAACATTCTATCTGTCTAGTCTAGACTCCCTCTCACACACAGAACATTCTATCTGTCTAGTCTAGACTCCCTCTCACACACAGAACATTCTATCTGTCTAGTCTAGACTCCCTCTCACACACAGAACATTCTATCTGTCTAGTCTAGACTCCCTCTCACACAGACATGCTGTGATGTCATAGACCAGAACATTCTATCTGTCTAGTCTAGACTCCCTCCCACACAGACATGCTGTGATGTCATAGACCAGAACATTCTATCTGTCTAGTCTAGACTCCCTCTCACACAGACATGCTGTGATGTCATAGACCAGAACATTCTATCTGTCTAGTCTAGACTCCCTCTCACACAGACATGCTGTGATGTCATAGACCAGAACATTCTATCTGTCTTGTCTAGACTCCCTCTCACACAGACATGCTGTGATGTCATAGACCAGAACATTATATCTGTCTAGTCTAGACTCCCTCTCACACAGACATGCTGTGATGTCATAGACCAGAACATTCTATCTGTCTAGTCTAGACTCCCTCTCACACCAGAACATTCTATCTGTCTAGTCTAGACTCCCTCTCACACCAGAACATTCTATCTGTCTAGTCTAGACTCCCTCTCACACACAGAACATTCTATCTGTCTAGTCTAGACTCCCTCTCACACACAGAACATTCTATCTGTCTAGTCTAGACTCCCTCTCACACAGACATGCTGTGATGTCATAGACCAGAACATTCTATCTGTCTAGTCTAGACTCCCTCTCACACCAGAACATTCTATCTGTCTAGTCTAGACCCCCTCTCACACCAGAACATTCTATCTGTCTAGTCTAGACTCCCTCTCACACACAGAACATTCTATCTGTCTAGTCTAGACTCCCTCTCACACACAGAACATTCTATCTGTCTAGTCTAGACTCCCTCTCACACAGACATGCTGTGATGTCATAGACCAGAACATTCTATCTGTCTAGTCTAGACTCCCTCCCACACAGACATGCTGTGATGTCATAGACCAGAACATTCTATCTGTCTAGTCTAGACTCCCTCTCACACAGACATGCTGTGATGTCATAGACCAGAACATTCTATCTGTCTAGTCTAGACTCCCTCTCACACAGACATGCTGTGATGTCATAGACCAGAACATTCTATCTGTCTTGTCTAGACTCCCTCTCACACAGACATGCTGTGATGTCATAGACCAGAACATTATATCTGTCTAGTCTAGACTCCCTCTCACACAGACATGCTGTGATGTCATAGACCAGAACATTCTATCTGTCTAGTCTAGACTCCCTCTCACACCAGAACATTCTATCTGTCTAGTCTAGACTCCCTCTCACACCAGAACATTCTATCTGTCTAGTCTAGACTCCCTCTCACACACAGAACATTCTATCTGTCTAGTCTAGACTCCCTCTCACACACAGAACATTCTATCTGTCTAGTCTAGACTCCCTCTCACACAGACATGCTGTGATGTCATAGACCAGAACATTCTATCTGTCTAGTCTAGACTCCCTCTCACACCAGAACATTCTATCTGTATAGTCTAGACCCCCTCTCACACCAGAACATTCTATCTGTCTAGTCTAGACTCCCTCTCACACACAGAACATTATATCTTTCTATCTGTCTAGTCTAGACTCCCTCTCACACACAGAACATTCTATCTGTCTAGTCTAGACTCCCTCTCACACAGACATGCTGTGATGTCATAGACCAGAACATTCTATCTGTCTAGTCTAGACTCCCTCTCACACAGACATGCTGTGATGTCATAGACCAGAACATTCTATCTGTCTAGTCTAGACTCCCTCTCACACAGACATGCTGTGATGTCATATACCAGAACATTCTATCTGTCTAGTCTAGACTCCCTCTCACACAGACATGCTGTGATGTCATAGACCAGAACATTCTATCTGTCTAGTCTAGACTCCCTCTCACACAGACATGCTGTGATGTCATAGACCAGAACATTCTATCTGTCTAGTCTAGACTCCCTCTCACACAGACATGCTGTGATGTCATAGACCAGAACATTCTATCTGTCTAGTCTAGACTCCCTCTCACACAGACATGCTGTGATGTCATAGACCAGAACATTCTATCTGTCTAGTCTAGACTCCCTCTCACACCAGAACATTCTATCTGTCTAGTCTAGACTCCCTCTCACACCAGAACATTCTATCTGTCTAGTCTAGACTCCCTCTCACACCAGAACATTATATCTGTCTAGTCTAGACCCCCTCTCACACCAGAACATTCTATCTGTCTAGTCTAGACTCCCTCTCACACCAGAACATTCTATCTGTCTAGTCTAGACTCCCTCTCACACACAGAACATTCTATCTGTCTAGTCTAGACTCCCTCTCACACACAGAACATTCTATCTGTCTAGTCTAGACTCCCTCTCACACAGACATGCTGTGATGTCATAGACCAGAACATTCTATCTGTCTAGTCTAGACTCCCTCTCACACAGACATGCTGTGATGTCATAGACCAGAACATTCTATCTGTCTAGTCTAGACTCCCTCTCACACAGACATGCTGTGATGTCATAGACCAGAACATTCTATCTGTCTAGTCTAGACTCCCTCTCACACAGACATGCTGTGATGTCATAGACCAGAACATTCTATCTGTCTAGTCTAGACTCCCTCTCACACAGACATGCTGTGATTTCATAGACCAGAACATTCTATCTGTCTAGTCTAGACTCCCTCTCACACAGACATGCTGTGATGTCATAGACCAGAACATTCTATCTGTCTAGTCTAGACTCCCTCTCACACAGACATGCTGTGATGTCATAGACCAGAACATTCTATCTGTCTAGTCTAGACTCCCTCTCACACCAGAACATTCTATCTGTCTAGTCTAGACTCCCTCTCACACCAGAACATTCTATCTGTCTAGTCTAGACTCCCTCTCACACACAGAACATTCTATCTGTCTAGTCTAGACTCCCTCTCACACACAGAACATTCTATCTGTCTAGTCTAGACTCCCTCTCACACACAGAACATTCTATCTGTCTAGTCTAGACTCCCTCTCACACACAGAACATTCTATCTGTCTAGTCTAGACTCCCTCTCACACAGACATGCTGTGATGTCATAGACCAGAACATTCTATCTGTCTAGTCTAGACTCCCTCTCACACAGACATGCTGTGATGTCATAGACCAGAACATTCTATCTGTCTAGTCTAGACTCCCTCTCACACAGACATGCTGTGATGTCATAGACCAGAACATTCTATCTGTCTAGTCTAGACTCCCTCTCACACCAGAACATTATATCTGTCTAGTCTAGACTCCCTCTCACACCAGAACATTCTATCTGTCTAGTCTAGACTCCCTCTCACACACAGAACATTCTATCTGTCCAGTCTAGACTCCCTCTCACACACAGAACATTCTATCTGTCTAGTCTAGACTCCCTCTCACACACAGAACATTCTATCTGTCTAGTCTAGACTCCCTCTCACACACAGAACATTCTATCTGTCTAGTCTAGACTCCCTCTCACACAGACATGCTGTGATGTCATAGACCAGAACATTCTATCTGTCTAGTCTAGACTCCCTCTCACACAGACATGCTGTGATGTCATAGACCAGAACATTCTATCTGTCTAGTCTAGACTCCCTCTCACACAGACATGCTGTGATGTCATAGACCAGAACATTCTATCTGTCTAGTCTAGACTCCCTCTCAAACAGACATGCTGTGATGTCTTAGACCAGAACATTCTATCTGTCTAGTCTAGACTCCCTCTCACACAGACATGCTGTGATGTCATAGACCAGAACATTCTATCTGTCTAGTCTAGACTCCCTCTCACAAAGACATGCTGTGATGTCATAGACCAGAACATTCTATCTGTCTAGTCTAGACTCCCTCTCACACAGACATGCTGTGATGTCATAGACCAGAACATTCTATCTGTCTAGTCTAGACTCCCTCTCACACCAGAACATTCTATCTGTCTAGTCTAGACTCCCTTTCACACCAGAACATTCTATCTGTCTAGTCTAGACTCCCTCTCACACCAGAACATTCTATCTGTCTAGTCTAGACTCCCTCTCACACACAGAACATTCTATCTGTCTAGTCTAGACTCCCTCTCACACACAGAACATTCTATCTGTCTAGTCTAGACTCCCTCTCACACACAGAACATTCTATCTGTCTAGTCTAGACTCCCTCTCACACACAGAACATTCTATCTGTCTAGTCTAGACTCCCTCTCACACAGACATGCTGTGATGTCATAGACCAGAACATTCTATCTGTCTAGTCTAGACTCCCTCTCACACAGACATGCTGTGATGTCATAGACCAGAACATTCTATCTGTCTAGTCTAGACTCCCTCTCACACAGACATGCTGTGATGTCATAGACCAGAACATTCTATCTGTCTAGTCTAGACTCCCTCTCACACCAGAACATTATATCTGTCTAGTCTAGACTCCCTCTCACACCAGAACATTCTATCTGTCTAGTCTAGACTCCCTCTCACACACAGAACATTCTATCTGTCCAGTCTAGACTCCCTCTCACACACAGAACATTCTATCTGTCTAGTCTAGACTCCCTCTCACACACAGAACATTCTATCTGTCTAGTCTAGACTCCCTCTCACACACAGAACATTCTATCTGTCTAGTCTAGACTCCCTCTCACACAGACATGCTGTGATGTCATAGACCAGAACATTCTATCTGTCTAGTCTAGACTCCCTCTCACACAGACATGCTGTGATGTCATAGACCAGAACATTCTATCTGTCTAGTCTAGACTCCCTCTCACACAGACATGCTGTGATGTCATAGACCAGAACATTCTATCTGTCTAGTCTAGACTCCCTCTCACACAGACATGCTGTGATGTCATAGACCAGAACATTCAATCTGTCTAGTCTAGACTCCCTCTCACACAGACATGCTGTGATGTCATAGACCAGAACATTCTATCTGTCTAGTCTAGACTCCCTCTCACACACAGAACATTCTATCTGTCTAGTCTAGACTCCCTCTCACACACAGAACATTCTATCTGTCTAGTCTAGACTCCCTCTCACACACAGAACATTCTATCTGTCTAGTCTAGACTCCCTCTCACACACAGAACATTCTATCTGTCTAGTCTAGACTCCCTCTCACACAGACATGCTGTGATGTCATAGACCAGAACATTCTATCTGTCTAGTCTAGACTCCCTCTCACACAGACATGCTGTGATGTCATAGACCAGAACATTCTATCTGTCTAGTCTAGACTCCCTCTCACACAGACATGCTGTGATGTCATAGACCAGAACATTCTATCTGTCTAGTCTAGACTCCCTCTCACACAGACATGCTGTGATGTCATAGACCAGAACATTCTATCTGTCTAGTCTAGACTCCCTCTCACACAGACATGCTGTGATGTCATAGACCAGAACATTCTATCTGTCTAGTCTAGACTCCCTCTCACACAGACATGCTGTGATGTCTTAGACCAGAACATTCTATCTGTCTAGTCTAGACTCCCTCTCACACAGACATGCTGTGATGTCATAGACCAGAACATTCTATCTGTCTAGTCTAGACTCCCTCTCACAAAGACATGCTGTGATGTCATAGACCAGAACATTCTATCTGTCTAGTCTAGACTCCCTCTCACACACAGAACATTCTATCTGTCTAGTCTAGACTCCCTCTCACACACAGAACATTCTATCTGTCTAGTCTAGACTCCCTCTCACACACAGAACATTCTATCTGTCTAGTCTAGACTCCCTCTCACACACAGAACATTATATCTGTCTAGTCTAGACTCCCTCTCACACAGACATGCTGTGATGTCATAGACCAGAACATTATATCTGTCTAGTCTAGACTCCCTCCCACACAGACATGCTGTGATGTCATAGACCAGAACATTCTATCTGTCTAGTCTAGACTCCCTCTCACACAGACATGCTGTGATGTCATAGACCAGAACATTCTATCTGTCTAGTCTAGACTCCCTCTCACACAGACATGCTGTGATGTCATAGACCAGAACATTCTATCTGTCTAGTCTAGACTCCCTCTCACACAGACATGCTGTGATGTCATAGACCAGAACATTCTATCTGTCTAGTCTAGACTCCCTCTCACACAGACATGCTGTGATGTCATAGACCAGAACATTCTATCTGTCTAGTCTAGACTCCCTCTCACACCAGAACATTCTATCTGTCTAGTCTAGACTCCCTCTCACACCAGAACATTCTATCTGTCTAGTCTAGACTCCCTCTCACACCAGAACATTATATCTGTCTAGTCTAGACCCCCTCTCACACCAGAACATTCTATCTGTCTAGTCTAGACTCCCTCTCACACCAGAACATTCTATCTGTCTAGTCTAGACTCCCTCTCACACACAGAACATTCTATCTGTCTAGTCTAGACTCCCTCTCACACACAGAACATTCTATCTGTCTAGTCTAGACTCCCTCTCACACAGACATGCTGTGATGTCATAGACCAGAACATTCTATCTGTCTAGTCTAGACTCCCTCTCACACAGACATGCTGTGATGTCATAGACCAGAACATTCTATCTGTCTAGTCTAGACTCCCTCTCACACAGACATGCTGTGATGTCATAGACCAGAACATTCTATCTGTCTAGTCTAGACTCCCTCTCACACAGACATGCTGTGATGTCATAGACCAGAACATTCTATCTGTCTAGTCTAGACTCCCTCTCACACAGACATGCTGTGATGTCATAGACCAGAACATTCTATCTGTCTAGTCTAGACACCCTCTCACACAGACATGCTGTGATGTCATAGACCAGAACATTCTATCTGTCTAGTCTAGACTCCCTCTCACACAGACATGCTGTGATGTCATAGACCAGAACATTCTATCTGTCTAGTCTAGACTCCCTCTCACACAGACATGCTGTGATGTCATAGACCAGAACATTCTATCTGTCTAGTCTAGACTCCCTCTCACACCAGAACATTCTATCTGTCTAGTCTAGACCCCCTCTCACACCAGAACATTCTATCTGTCTAGTCTAGACTCCCTCTCACACACAGAACATTCTATCTGTCTAGTCTAGACTCCCTCTCACACACAGAACATTCTATCTGTCTAGTCTAGACTCCCTCTCACACAGACATGCTGTGATGTCATAGACCAGAACATTCTATCTGTCTAGTCTAGACTCCCTCTCACACAGACATGCTGTGATGTCATAGACCAGAACATTCTATCTGTCTAGTCTAGACTCCCTCTCACACAGACATGCTGTGATGTCATAGACCAGAACATTATATCTGTCTAGTCTAGACTCCCTCTCACACAGACATGCTGTGAGGTCATAGACCAGAACATTCTATCTGTCTAGTCTAGACTCCCTCTCACACAGACATGATGTGATGTCATAGACCAGAACATTCTATCTGTCTAGTCTAGACTCCCTCTCACACAGACATGCTGTGATGTCATAGACCAGAACATTCTATCTGTCTAGTCTAGACTCCCTCTCACACAGACATGCTGTGATGTCATAGACCAGAACATTCTATCTGTCTAGTCTAGACTCCCTCTCACACCAGAACATTCTATCTGTCTAGTCTAGACTCCCTCTCACACCAGAACATTCTATCTGTCTAGTCTAGACTCCCTCTCACACCAGAACATTCTATCTGTCTAGTCTAGACTCCCTCTCACACACAGAACATTCTATCTGTCTAGTCTAGACTCCCTCTCACACACAGAACATTCTATCTGTCTAGTCTAGACCAGTGATGCCGGTAACGCGTTACTAAGTAACGCGTTACTTTAATCTGAATACTTTTCCCAGTAACGAGTATTCTAACGCGATACTATTTCCAAATCAGTAATCGGATTAAAGTTACTTATTCAAGTGGCTGTGCGTTACTATTGCGTTACTACCTCATAACTTAGGCTAAATGCAGTATTTCTTTGTAATGTTCGATAGTAAACAAACATTTCTCGCGTCTTGGGGAGTGACGTCAGTGCTCACGTTTTGTGGAAGGCCATGCCCGCAAAAAACGGCTCTCGACTATCGCGAGATTGCAGCAGAATCGCTCACGTGTATCACCACGCTGATTGCACAGTGTAAACAGAAGCGTAGCCTACACAATGGAGCGAGAACAGAGATATGCGTTAAATAGCTGGAAATATAAGGATTATTTTGAGTTTGTGTCAGCAAAGGATGACAAGAACATAAATGTTGATCATTGATAAACTCAGACTCACCCAGTTTAGGATTAGGATTATATTAGGATCATATCTGAATGGTCAGGGTAGGTTTTAGGTTTTGTGAAACCACTCCTTGCTAGTTACTGTTAAATAAAGATTATATTTATTTTATTGTTTAAAAACAAGTATTTATGTTGGGTGAGGCAAAGAAAGACTCTTTATTTTGTTGTTTTAAATTATTGTTTAAAGTTTAATTATGTAATTTAAGTTACTGTTAAAATAAAGTGAGTTTTGGCAAAACCAGTTTTAATTTTTATGTTGCGGGGGGGGGGGGGGGGTCGGGTGCCTAGGCAGCTGCCAATAGTAACTAAAAAAGTAACTAGTAATCTAACTTAGTTACTTTTAAAATCAAGTAATCAGTAAAGTAACTAGATTACTTTTTAAAGGAGTAATCAGTCATCAGTAATCAGAATACTTTTTCAAAGTAACTGTGGCAACACTGGTCTAGACTCCCTCTCACACACAGAACATTCTATCTGTCTAGTCTAGACTCCCTCTCACACACAGAACATTCTATCTGTCTAGTCTAGACTCCCTCTCACACAGACATGCTGTGATGTCATAGACCAGAACATTCTATCTGTCTAGTCTAGACTCCCTCTCACACAGACATGCTGTGATGTCATAGACCAGAACATTCTATCTGTCTAGTCTAGACTTCCTCTCACACAGACATGCTGTGATGTCATAGACCAGAACATTCTATCTGTCTAGTCTAGACTCCCTCTCACACCAGAACATTCTATCTGTCTAGTCTAGACTCCCTTTCACACCAGAACATTCTATCTGTCTAGTCTAGACTCCCTCTCACACACAGAACATTCTATCTGTCTAGTCTAGACTCCCTCTCACACACAGAACATTCTATCTGTCTAGTCTAGACTCCCTCTCACACACAGAACATTCTATCTGTCTAGTCTAGACTCCCTCTCACACACAGAACATTATATCTGTCTAGTCTAGACTCCCTCTCACACAGACATGCTGTGATGTCATAGACCAGAACATTATATCTGTCTAGTCTAGACTCCCTCCCACACAGACATGCTGTGATGTCATAGACCAGAACATTCTATCTGTCTAGTCTAGACTCCCTCTCACACAGACATGCTGTGATGTCATAGACCAGAACATTCTATCTGTCTAGTCTAGACTCCCTCTCACACAGACATGCTGTGATGTCATAGACCAGAACATTATATCTGTCTAGTCTAGACTCCCTCTCACACAGACATGCTGTGATGTCATAGACCAGAACATTCTATCTGTCTAGTCTAGACTCCCTCTCACACAGACATCCTGTGATGTCATAGACCAGAACATTCTATCTGTCTAGTCTAGACTCCCTCTCACACCAGAACATTCTATCTGTCTAGTCTAGACTCCCTCTCACACACAGAACATTCTATCTGTCTAGTCTAGACTCCCTCTCACACACAGAACATTCTATCTGTCTAGTCTAGACTCCCTCTCACACACAGAACATTCTATCTGTCTAGTCTAGACTCCCTCTCACACACAGAACATTCTATCTGTCTAGTCTAGACTCCCTCTCACACACAGAACATTCTATCTGTCTAGTCTAGACTCCCTCTCACACACAGAACATTCTATCTGTCTAGTCTAGACTCCCTCTCACACACAGAACATTCTATCTGTCTAGTCTAGACTCCCTCTCACACAGACATGCTGTGATGTCATAGACCAGAACATTCTATCTGTCTAGTCTAGACTCCCTCCCACACAGACATGCTGTGATGTCATAGACCAGAACATTCTATCTGTCTAGTCTAGACTCCCTCTCACACAGACATGCTGTGATGTCATAGACCAGAACATTCTATCTGTCTAGTCTAGACTCCCTCTCACACAGACATGCTGTGATGTCATAGACCAGAACATTCTATCTGTCTTGTCTAGACTCCCTCTCACACAGACATGCTGTGATGTCATAGACCAGAACATTATATCTGTCTAGTCTAGACTCCCTCTCACACAGACATGCTGTGATGTCATAGACCAGAACATTCTATCTGTCTAGTCTAGACTCCCTCTCACACCAGAACATTCTATCTGTCTAGTCTAGACTCCCTCTCACACCAGAACATTCTATCTGTCTAGTCTAGACTCCCTCTCACACACAGAACATTCTATCTGTCTAGTCTAGACTCCCTCTCACACACAGAACATTCTATCTGTCTAGTCTAGACTCCCTCTCACACAGACATGCTGTGATGTCATAGACCAGAACATTCTATCTGTCTAGTCTAGACTCCCTCTCACACCAGAACATTCTATCTGTCTAGTCTAGACCCCCTCTCACACCAGAACATTCTATCTGTCTAGTCTAGACTCCCTCTCACACACAGAACATTCTATCTGTCTAGTCTAGACTCCCTCTCACACACAGAACATTCTATCTGTCTAGTCTAGACTCCCTCTCACACAGACATGCTGTGATGTCATAGACCAGAACATTCTATCTGTCTAGTCTAGACTCCCTCCCACACAGACATGCTGTGATGTCATAGACCAGAACATTCTATCTGTCTAGTCTAGACTCCCTCTCACACAGACATGCTGTGATGTCATAGACCAGAACATTCTATCTGTCTAGTCTAGACTCCCTCTCACACAGACATGCTGTGATGTCATAGACCAGAACATTCTATCTGTCTTGTCTAGACTCCCTCTCACACAGACATGCTGTGATGTCATAGACCAGAACATTATATCTGTCTAGTCTAGACTCCCTCTCACACAGACATGCTGTGATGTCATAGACCAGAACATTCTATCTGTCTAGTCTAGACTCCCTCTCACACCAGAACATTCTATCTGTCTAGTCTAGACTCCCTCTCACACCAGAACATTCTATCTGTCTAGTCTAGACTCCCTCTCACACACAGAACATTCTATCTGTCTAGTCTAGACTCCCTCTCACACACAGAACATTCTATCTGTCTAGTCTAGACTCCCTCTCACACAGACATGCTGTGATGTCATAGACCAGAACATTCTATCTGTCTAGTCTAGACTCCCTCTCACACCAGAACATTCTATCTGTATAGTCTAGACCCCCTCTCACACCAGAACATTCTATCTGTCTAGTCTAGACTCCCTCTCACACACAGAACATTATATCTTTCTATCTGTCTAGTCTAGACTCCCTCTCACACACAGAACATTCTATCTGTCTAGTCTAGACTCCCTCTCACACAGACATGCTGTGATGTCATAGACCAGAACATTCTATCTGTCTAGTCTAGACTCCCTCTCACACAGACATGCTGTGATGTCATAGACCAGAACATTCTATCTGTCTAGTCTAGACTCCCTCTCACACAGACATGCTGTGATGTCATATACCAGAACATTCTATCTGTCTAGTCTAGACTCCCTCTCACACAGACATGCTGTGATGTCATAGACCAGAACATTCTATCTGTCTAGTCTAGACTCCCTCTCACACAGACATGCTGTGATGTCATAGACCAGAACATTCTATCTGTCTAGTCTAGACTCCCTCTCACACAGACATGCTGTGATGTCATAGACCAGAACATTCTATCTGTCTAGTCTAGACTCCCTCTCACACAGACATGCTGTGATGTCATAGACCAGAACATTCTATCTGTCTAGTCTAGACTCCCTCTCACACCAGAACATTCTATCTGTCTAGTCTAGACTCCCTCTCACACCAGAACATTCTATCTGTCTAGTCTAGACTCCCTCTCACACCAGAACATTATATCTGTCTAGTCTAGACCCCCTCTCACACCAGAACATTCTATCTGTCTAGTCTAGACTCCCTCTCACACCAGAACATTCTATCTGTCTAGTCTAGACTCCCTCTCACACACAGAACATTCTATCTGTCTAGTCTAGACTCCCTCTCACACACAGAACATTCTATCTGTCTAGTCTAGACTCCCTCTCACACAGACATGCTGTGATGTCATAGACCAGAACATTCTATCTGTCTAGTCTAGACTCCCTCTCACACAGACATGCTGTGATGTCATAGACCAGAACATTCTATCTGTCTAGTCTAGACTCCCTCTCACACAGACATGCTGTGATGTCATAGACCAGAACATTCTATCTGTCTAGTCTAGACTCCCTCTCACACAGACATGCTGTGATGTCATAGACCAGAACATTCTATCTGTCTAGTCTAGACTCCCTCTCACACAGACATGCTGTGATTTCATAGACCAGAACATTCTATCTGTCTAGTCTAGACTCCCTCTCACACAGACATGCTGTGATGTCATAGACCAGAACATTCTATCTGTCTAGTCTAGACTCCCTCTCACACAGACATGCTGTGATGTCATAGACCAGAACATTCTATCTGTCTAGTCTAGACTCCCTCTCACACCAGAACATTCTATCTGTCTAGTCTAGACTCCCTCTCACACCAGAACATTCTATCTGTCTAGTCTAGACTCCCTCTCACACACAGAACATTCTATCTGTCTAGTCTAGACTCCCTCTCACACACAGAACATTCTATCTGTCTAGTCTAGACTCCCTCTCACACACAGAACATTCTATCTGTCTAGTCTAGACTCCCTCTCACACACAGAACATTCTATCTGTCTAGTCTAGACTCCCTCTCACACAGACATGCTGTGATGTCATAGACCAGAACATTCTATCTGTCTAGTCTAGACTCCCTCTCACACAGACATGCTGTGATGTCATAGACCAGAACATTCTATCTGTCTAGTCTAGACTCCCTCTCACACAGACATGCTGTGATGTCATAGACCAGAACATTCTATCTGTCTAGTCTAGACTCCCTCTCACACCAGAACATTATATCTGTCTAGTCTAGACTCCCTCTCACACCAGAACATTCTATCTGTCTAGTCTAGACTCCCTCTCACACACAGAACATTCTATCTGTCCAGTCTAGACTCCCTCTCACACACAGAACATTCTATCTGTCTAGTCTAGACTCCCTCTCACACACAGAACATTCTATCTGTCTAGTCTAGACTCCCTCTCACACACAGAACATTCTATCTGTCTAGTCTAGACTCCCTCTCACACAGACATGCTGTGATGTCATAGACCAGAACATTCTATCTGTCTAGTCTAGACTCCCTCTCACACAGACATGCTGTGATGTCATAGACCAGAACATTCTATCTGTCTAGTCTAGACTCCCTCTCACACAGACATGCTGTGATGTCATAGACCAGAACATTCTATCTGTCTAGTCTAGACTCCCTCTCAAACAGACATGCTGTGATGTCTTAGACCAGAACATTCTATCTGTCTAGTCTAGACTCCCTCTCACACAGACATGCTGTGATGTCATAGACCAGAACATTCTATCTGTCTAGTCTAGACTCCCTCTCACAAAGACATGCTGTGATGTCATAGACCAGAACATTCTATCTGTCTAGTCTAGACTCCCTCTCACACAGACATGCTGTGATGTCATAGACCAGAACATTCTATCTGTCTAGTCTAGACTCCCTCTCACACCAGAACATTCTATCTGTCTAGTCTAGACTCCCTTTCACACCAGAACATTCTATCTGTCTAGTCTAGACTCCCTCTCACACCAGAACATTCTATCTGTCTAGTCTAGACTCCCTCTCACACACAGAACATTCTATCTGTCTAGTCTAGACTCCCTCTCACACACAGAACATTCTATCTGTCTAGTCTAGACTCCCTCTCACACACAGAACATTCTATCTGTCTAGTCTAGACTCCCTCTCACACACAGAACATTCTATCTGTCTAGTCTAGACTCCCTCTCACACAGACATGCTGTGATGTCATAGACCAGAACATTCTATCTGTCTAGTCTAGACTCCCTCTCACACAGACATGCTGTGATGTCATAGACCAGAACATTCTATCTGTCTAGTCTAGACTCCCTCTCACACAGACATGCTGTGATGTCATAGACCAGAACATTCTATCTGTCTAGTCTAGACTCCCTCTCACACCAGAACATTATATCTGTCTAGTCTAGACTCCCTCTCACACCAGAACATTCTATCTGTCTAGTCTAGACTCCCTCTCACACACAGAACATTCTATCTGTCCAGTCTAGACTCCCTCTCACACACAGAACATTCTATCTGTCTAGTCTAGACTCCCTCTCACACACAGAACATTCTATCTGTCTAGTCTAGACTCCCTCTCACACACAGAACATTCTATCTGTCTAGTCTAGACTCCCTCTCACACAGACATGCTGTGATGTCATAGACCAGAACATTCTATCTGTCTAGTCTAGACTCCCTCTCACACAGACATGCTGTGATGTCATAGACCAGAACATTCTATCTGTCTAGTCTAGACTCCCTCTCACACAGACATGCTGTGATGTCATAGACCAGAACATTCTATCTGTCTAGTCTAGACTCCCTCTCACACAGACATGCTGTGATGTCATAGACCAGAACATTCAATCTGTCTAGTCTAGACTCCCTCTCACACAGACATGCTGTGATGTCATAGACCAGAACATTCTATCTGTCTAGTCTAGACTCCCTCTCACACACAGAACATTCTATCTGTCTAGTCTAGACTCCCTCTCACACACAGAACATTCTATCTGTCTAGTCTAGACTCCCTCTCACACACAGAACATTCTATCTGTCTAGTCTAGACTCCCTCTCACACACAGAACATTCTATCTGTCTAGTCTAGACTCCCTCTCACACAGACATGCTGTGATGTCATAGACCAGAACATTCTATCTGTCTAGTCTAGACTCCCTCTCACACAGACATGCTGTGATGTCATAGACCAGAACATTCTATCTGTCTAGTCTAGACTCCCTCTCACACAGACATGCTGTGATGTCATAGACCAGAACATTCTATCTGTCTAGTCTAGACTCCCTCTCACACAGACATGCTGTGATGTCATAGACCAGAACATTCTATCTGTCTAGTCTAGACTCCCTCTCACACAGACATGCTGTGATGTCATAGACCAGAACATTCTATCTGTCTAGTCTAGACTCCCTCTCACACAGACATGCTGTGATGTCTTAGACCAGAACATTCTATCTGTCTAGTCTAGACTCCCTCTCACACAGACATGCTGTGATGTCATAGACCAGAACATTCTATCTGTCTAGTCTAGACTCCCTCTCACAAAGACATGCTGTGATGTCATAGACCAGAACATTCTATCTGTCTAGTCTAGACTCCCTCTCACACACAGAACATTCTATCTGTCTAGTCTAGACTCCCTCTCACACACAGAACATTCTATCTGTCTAGTCTAGACTCCCTCTCACACACAGAACATTCTATCTGTCTAGTCTAGACTCCCTCTCACACACAGAACATTATATCTGTCTAGTCTAGACTCCCTCTCACACAGACATGCTGTGATGTCATAGACCAGAACATTATATCTGTCTAGTCTAGACTCCCTCCCACACAGACATGCTGTGATGTCATAGACCAGAACATTCTATCTGTCTAGTCTAGACTCCCTCTCACACAGACATGCTGTGATGTCATAGACCAGAACATTCTATCTGTCTAGTCTAGACTCCCTCTCACACAGACATGCTGTGATGTCATAGACCAGAACATTCTATCTGTCTAGTCTAGACTCCCTCTCACACAGACATGCTGTGATGTCATAGACCAGAACATTCTATCTGTCTAGTCTAGACTCCCTCTCACACAGACATGCTGTGATGTCATAGACCAGAACATTCTATCTGTCTAGTCTAGACTCCCTCTCACACCAGAACATTCTATCTGTCTAGTCTAGACTCCCTCTCACACCAGAACATTCTATCTGTCTAGTCTAGACTCCCTCTCACACCAGAACATTATATCTGTCTAGTCTAGACCCCCTCTCACACCAGAACATTCTATCTGTCTAGTCTAGACTCCCTCTCACACCAGAACATTCTATCTGTCTAGTCTAGACTCCCTCTCACACACAGAACATTCTATCTGTCTAGTCTAGACTCCCTCTCACACACAGAACATTCTATCTGTCTAGTCTAGACTCCCTCTCACACAGACATGCTGTGATGTCATAGACCAGAACATTCTATCTGTCTAGTCTAGACTCCCTCTCACACAGACATGCTGTGATGTCATAGACCAGAACATTCTATCTGTCTAGTCTAGACTCCCTCTCACACAGACATGCTGTGATGTCATAGACCAGAACATTCTATCTGTCTAGTCTAGACTCCCTCTCACACAGACATGCTGTGATGTCATAGACCAGAACATTCTATCTGTCTAGTCTAGACTCCCTCTCACACAGACATGCTGTGATTTCATAGACCAGAACATTCTATCTGTCTAGTCTAGACTCCCTCTCACACAGACATGCTGTGATGTCATAGACCAGAACATTCTATCTGTCTAGTCTAGACTCCCTCTCACACAGACATGCTGTGATGTCATAGACCAGAACATTCTATCTGTCTAGTCTAGACTCCCTCTCACACCAGAACATTCTATCTGTCTAGTCTAGACTCCCTCTCACACCAGAACATTCTATCTGTCTAGTCTAGACTCCCTCTCACACCAGAACATTCTATCTGTCTAGTCTAGACTCCCTCTCACACACAGAACATTCTATCTGTCTAGTCTAGACTCCCTCTCACACACAGAACATTCTATCTGTCTAGTCTAGACTCCCTCTCACACACAGAACATTCTATCTGTCTAGTCTAGACTCCCTCTCACACACAGAACATTCTATCTGTCTAGTCTAGACTCCCTCTCACACAGACATGCTGTGATGTCATAGACCAGAACATTCTATCTGTCTAGTCTAGACTCCCTCTCACACAGACATGCTGTGATGTCATAGACCAGAACATTCTATCTGTCTAGTCTAGACTCCCTCTCACACAGACATGCTGTGATGTCATAGACCAGAACATTCTATCTGTCTAGTCTAGACTCCCTCTCACACCAGAACATTATATCTGTCTAGTCTAGACTCCCTCTCACACCAGAACATTCTATCTGTCTAGTCTAGACTCCCTCTCACACACAGAACATTCTATCTGTCCAGTCTAGACTCCCTCTCACACACAGAACATTCTATCTGTCTAGTCTAGACTCCCTCTCACACACAGAACATTCTATCTGTCTAGTCTAGACTCCCTCTCACACACAGAACATTCTATCTGTCTAGTCTAGACTCCCTCTCACACAGACATGCTGTGATGTCATAGACCAGAACATTCTATCTGTCTAGTCTAGACTCCCTCTCACACAGACATGCTGTGATGTCATAGACCAGAACATTCTATCTGTCTAGTCTAGACTCCCTCTCACACAGACATGCTGTGATGTCATAGACCAGAACATTCTATCTGTCTAGTCTAGACTCCCTCTCAAACAGACATGCTGTGATGTCTTAGACCAGAACATTCTATCTGTCTAGTCTAGACTCCCTCTCACACAGACATGCTGTGATGTCATAGACCAGAACATTCTATCTGTCTAGTCTAGACTCCCTCTCACAAAGACATGCTGTGATGTCATAGACCAGAACATTCTATCTGTCTAGTCTAGACTCCCTCTCACACAGACATGCTGTGATGTCATAGACCAGAACATTCTATCTGTCTAGTCTAGACTCCCTCTCACACCAGAACATTCTATCTGTCTAGTCTAGACTCCCTTTCACACCAGAACATTCTATCTGTCTAGTCTAGACTCCCTCTCACACCAGAACATTCTATCTGTCTAGTCTAGACTCCCTCTCACACACAGAACATTCTATCTGTCTAGTCTAGACTCCCTCTCACACACAGAACATTCTATCTGTCTAGTCTAGACTCCCTCTCACACACAGAACATTCTATCTGTCTAGTCTAGACTCCCTCTCACACACAGAACATTCTATCTGTCTAGTCTAGACTCCCTCTCACACAGACATGCTGTGATGTCATAGACCAGAACATTCTATCTGTCTAGTCTAGACTCCCTCTCACACAGACATGCTGTGATGTCATAGACCAGAACATTCTATCTGTCTAGTCTAGACTCCCTCTCACACAGACATGCTGTGATGTCATAGACCAGAACATTCTATCTGTCTAGTCTAGACTCCCTCTCACACCAGAACATTATATCTGTCTAGTCTAGACTCCCTCTCACACCAGAACATTCTATCTGTCTAGTCTAGACTCCCTCTCACACACAGAACATTCTATCTGTCCAGTCTAGACTCCCTCTCACACACAGAACATTCTATCTGTCTAGTCTAGACTCCCTCTCACACACAGAACATTCTATCTGTCTAGTCTAGACTCCCTCTCACACACAGAACATTCTATCTGTCTAGTCTAGACTCCCTCTCACACAGACATGCTGTGATGTCATAGACCAGAACATTCTATCTGTCTAGTCTAGACTCCCTCTCACACAGACATGCTGTGATGTCATAGACCAGAACATTCTATCTGTCTAGTCTAGACTCCCTCTCACACAGACATGCTGTGATGTCATAGACCAGAACATTCTATCTGTCTAGTCTAGACTCCCTCTCACACAGACATGCTGTGATGTCATAGACCAGAACATTCAATCTGTCTAGTCTAGACTCCCTCTCACACAGACATGCTGTGATGTCATAGACCAGAACATTCTATCTGTCTAGTCTAGACTCCCTCTCACACACAGAACATTCTATCTGTCTAGTCTAGACTCCCTCTCACACACAGAACATTCTATCTGTCTAGTCTAGACTCCCTCTCACACACAGAACATTCTATCTGTCTAGTCTAGACTCCCTCTCACACACAGAACATTCTATCTGTCTAGTCTAGACTCCCTCTCACACAGACATGCTGTGATGTCATAGACCAGAACATTCTATCTGTCTAGTCTAGACTCCCTCTCACACAGACATGCTGTGATGTCATAGACCAGAACATTCTATCTGTCTAGTGTAGACTCCCTCTCACACAGACATGCTGTGATGTCATAGACCAGA
The DNA here is from genome assembly GCF_963989245.1 of Nansenia antarctica. Lineage (NCBI taxonomy): Eukaryota > Metazoa > Chordata > Actinopteri > Argentiniformes > Microstomatidae > Nansenia > Nansenia antarctica. The sequence continues at coordinate 37,036,328 of NC_137680.1, forward strand.
ACATTCTATCTGTCTAGTCTAGACTCCCTCTCACACAGACATGCTGTGATGTCATAGACCAGAACATTCTATCTGTCTAGTCTAGACTCCCTCTCACACAGACATGCTGTGATGTCATAGACCAGAACATTCTATCTGTCTAGTCTAGACTCCCTCTCACACAGACATGCTGTGATGTCTTAGACCAGAACATTCTATCTGTCTAGTCTAGACTCCCTCTCACACAGACATGCTGTGATGTCATAGACCAGAACATTCTATCTGTCTAGTCTAGACTCCCTCTCACAAAGACATGCTGTGATGTCATAGACCAGAACATTCTATCTGTCTAGTCTAGACTCCCTCTCACACAGACATGCTGTGATGTCTTAGACCAGAACATTATATCTGTCTAGACTAGACTCCCTCTCACACAGACATGCTGTGATGTCATAGACCAGAACATTCTATCTGTCTAGTCTAGACTCCCTCTCACAAAGACATGCTGTGATGTCATAGACCAGAACATTCTATCTGTCTAGTCTAGACTCCCTCTCACACAGACATGCTGTGATGTCATAGACCAGAACATTATATCTGTCTAGTCTAGACTCCCTCTCACACCAGAACATTCTATCTGTCTAGTCTAGACTCCCTCTCACACCAGAACATTCTATCTGTCTAGTCTAGACTCCCTCTCACACCAGAACATTCTATCTGTCTAGTCTAGACTCCCTCTCACACACAGAACATTCTATCTGTCTAGTCTAGACTCCCTCTCACACACAGAACATTCTATCTGTCTAGTCTAGACTCCCTCTCACACACAGAACATTCTATCTGTCTAGTCTAGACTCCCTCTCACACACAGAACATTCTATCTGTCTAGTCTAGAATCCCTCTCACACAGACATGCTGTGATGTCATAGACCAGAACATTCTATCTGTCTAGTCTAGACTCCCTCTCACACAGACATGCTGTGATGTCATAGACCAGAACATTCTATCTGTCTAGTCTAGACTCCCTCTCACACAGACATGCTGTGATGTCATAGACCAGAACATTCTATCTGTCTAGTCTAGACTCCCTCTCACACCAGAACATTATATCTGTCTAGTCTAGACTCCCTCTCACACCAGAACATTCTATCTGTCTAGTCTAGACTCCCTCTCACACACAGAACATTCTATCTGTCCAGTCTAGACTCCCTCTCACACACAGAACATTCTATCTGTCTAGTCTAGACTCCCTCTCACACACAGAACATTCTATCTGTCTAGTCTAGACTCCCTCTCACACACAGAACATTCTATCTGTCTAGTCTAGACTCCCTCTCACACAGACATGCTGTGATGTCATAGACCAGAACATTCTATCTGTCTAGTCTAGACTCCCTCTCACACCAGAACATTCTATCTGTCTAGTCTAGACTCCCTCTCACACCAGAACATTCTATCTGTCTAGTCTAGACTCCCTCTCACACCAGAACATTATATCTGTCTAGTCTAGACCCCCTCTCACACCAGAACATTCTATCTGTCTAGTCTAGACTCCCTCTCACACCAGAACATTCTATCTGTCTAGTCTAGACTCCCTCTCACACACAGAACATTCTATCTGTCTAGTCTAGACTCCCTCTCACACACAGAACATTCTATCTGTCTAGTCTAGACTCCCTCTCACACAGACATGCTGTGATGTCATAGACCAGAACATTCTATCTGTCTAGTCTAGACTCCCTCTCACACAGACATGCTGTGATGTCATAGACCAGAACATTCTATCTGTCTAGTCTAGACTCCCTCTCACACAGACATGCTGTGATGTCATAGACCAGAACATTCTATCTGTCTAGTCTAGACTCCCTCTCACACAGACATGCTGTGATGTCATAGACCAGAACATTCTATCTGTCTAGTCTAGACTCCCTCTCACACAGACATGCTGTGATTTCATAGACCAGAACATTCTATCTGTCTAGTCTAGACTCCCTCTCACACAGACATGCTGTGATGTCATAGACCAGAACATTCTATCTGTCTAGTCTAGACTCCCTCTCACACAGACATGCTGTGATGTCATAGACCAGAACATTCTATCTGTCTAGTCTAGACTCCCTCTCACACCAGAACATTCTATCTGTCTAGTCTAGACTCCCTCTCACACCAGAACATTCTATCTGTCTAGTCTAGACTCCCTCTCACACACAGAACATTCTATCTGTCTAGTCTAGACTCCCTCTCACACACAGAACATTCTATCTGTCTAGTCTAGACTCCCTCTCACACACAGAACATTCTATCTGTCTAGTCTAGACTCCCTCTCACACACAGAACATTCTATCTGTCTAGTCTAGACTCCCTCTCACACAGACATGCTGTGATGTCATAGACCAGAACATTCTATCTGTCTAGTCTAGACTCCCTCTCACACAGACATGCTGTGATGTCATAGACCAGAACATTCTATCTGTCTAGTCTAGACTCCCTCTCACACAGACATGCTGTGATGTCATAGACCAGAACATTCTATCTGTCTAGTCTAGACTCCCTCTCACACCAGAACATTATATCTGTCTAGTCTAGACTCCCTCTCACACCAGAACATTCTATCTGTCTAGTCTAGACTCCCTCTCACACACAGAACATTCTATCTGTCCAGTCTAGACTCCCTCTCACACACAGAACATTCTATCTGTCTAGTCTAGACTCCCTCTCACACACAGAACATTCTATCTGTCTAGTCTAGACTCCCTCTCACACACAGAACATTCTATCTGTCTAGTCTAGACTCCCTCTCACACAGACATGCTGTGATGTCATAGACCAGAACATTCTATCTGTCTAGTCTAGACTCCCTCTCACACAGACATGCTGTGATGTCATAGACCAGAACATTCTATCTGTCTAGTCTAGACTCCCTCTCACACAGACATGCTGTGATGTCATAGACCAGAACATTCTATCTGTCTAGTCTAGACTCCCTCTCAAACAGACATGCTGTGATGTCTTAGACCAGAACATTCTATCTGTCTAGTCTAGACTCCCTCTCACACAGACATGCTGTGATGTCATAGACCAGAACATTCTATCTGTCTAGTCTAGACTCCCTCTCACAAAGACATGCTGTGATGTCATAGACCAGAACATTCTATCTGTCTAGTCTAGACTCCCTCTCACACAGACATGCTGTGATGTCATAGACCAGAACATTCTATCTGTCTAGTCTAGACTCCCTCTCACACCAGAACATTCTATCTGTCTAGTCTAGACTCCCTTTCACACCAGAACATTCTATCTGTCTAGTCTAGACTCCCTCTCACACCAGAACATTCTATCTGTCTAGTCTAGACTCCCTCTCACACACAGAACATTCTATCTGTCTAGTCTAGACTCCCTCTCACACACAGAACATTCTATCTGTCTAGTCTAGACTCCCTCTCACACACAGAACATTCTATCTGTCTAGTCTAGACTCCCTCTCACACACAGAACATTCTATCTGTCTAGTCTAGACTCCCTCTCACACAGACATGCTGTGATGTCATAGACCAGAACATTCTATCTGTCTAGTCTAGACTCCCTCTCACACAGACATGCTGTGATGTCATAGACCAGAACATTCTATCTGTCTAGTCTAGACTCCCTCTCACACAGACATGCTGTGATGTCATAGACCAGAACATTCTATCTGTCTAGTCTAGACTCCCTCTCACACCAGAACATTATATCTGTCTAGTCTAGACTCCCTCTCACACCAGAACATTCTATCTGTCTAGTCTAGACTCCCTCTCACACACAGAACATTCTATCTGTCCAGTCTAGACTCCCTCTCACACACAGAACATTCTATCTGTCTAGTCTAGACTCCCTCTCACACACAGAACATTCTATCTGTCTAGTCTAGACTCCCTCTCACACACAGAACATTCTATCTGTCTAGTCTAGACTCCCTCTCACACAGACATGCTGTGATGTCATAGACCAGAACATTCTATCTGTCTAGTCTAGACTCCCTCTCACACAGACATGCTGTGATGTCATAGACCAGAACATTCTATCTGTCTAGTCTAGACTCCCTCTCACACAGACATGCTGTGATGTCATAGACCAGAACATTCTATCTGTCTAGTCTAGACTCCCTCTCACACAGACATGCTGTGATGTCATAGACCAGAACATTCAATCTGTCTAGTCTAGACTCCCTCTCACACAGACATGCTGTGATGTCATAGACCAGAACATTCTATCTGTCTAGTCTAGACTCCCTCTCACACACAGAACATTCTATCTGTCTAGTCTAGACTCCCTCTCACACACAGAACATTCTATCTGTCTAGTCTAGACTCCCTCTCACACACAGAACATTCTATCTGTCTAGTCTAGACTCCCTCTCACACACAGAACATTCTATCTGTCTAGTCTAGACTCCCTCTCACACAGACATGCTGTGATGTCATAGACCAGAACATTCTATCTGTCTAGTCTAGACTCCCTCTCACACAGACATGCTGTGATGTCATAGACCAGAACATTCTATCTGTCTAGTGTAGACTCCCTCTCACACAGACATGCTGTGATGTCATAGACCAGAACATTCTATCTGTCTAGTCTAGACTCCCTCTCACACAGACATGCTGTGATGTCATAGACCAGAACATTCTATCTGTCTAGTCTAGACTCCCTCTCACACAGACATGCTGTGATGTCATAGACCAGAACATTCTATCTGTCTAGTCTAGACTCCCTCTCACACAGACATGCTGTGATGTCTTAGACCAGAACATTCTATCTGTCTAGTCTAGACTCCCTCTCACACAGACATGCTGTGATGTCATAGACCAGAACATTCTATCTGTCTAGTCTAGACTCCCTCTCACAAAGACATGCTGTGATGTCATAGACCAGAACATTCTATCTGTCTAGTCTAGACTCCCTCTCACACAGACATGCTGTGATGTCATAGACCAGAACATTCTATCTGTCTAGTCTAGACTCCCTCTCACACAGACATGCTGTGATGTCATAGACCAGAACATTCTATCTGTCTAGTCTAGACTCCCTCTCACACAGACATGCTGTGATGTCATAGACCAGAACATTCTATCTGTCTAGTCTAGACTCCCTCTCACACAGACATGCTGTGATGTCATAGACCAGAACTTTCTATCTGTCTAGTCTAGACTCCCTCTCACACAGACATGCTGTGATGTCTTAGACCAGAACATTATATCTGTCTAGACTAGACTCCCTCTCACACAGACATGCTGTGATGTCATAGACCAGAACATTCTATCTGTCTAGTCTAGACTCCCTCTCACAAAGACATGCTGTGATGTCATAGACCAGAACATTCTATCTGTCTAGTCTAGACTCCCTCTCACACAGACATGCTGTGATGTCATAGACCAGAACATTATATCTGTCTAGTCTAGACTCCCTCTCACACCAGAACATTCTATCTGTCTAGTCTAGACTCCCTCTCACACCAGAACATTCTATCTGTCTAGTCTAGACTCCCTCTCACACCAGAACATTCTATCTGTCTAGTCTAGACTCCCTCTCACACACAGAACATTCTATCTGTCTAGTCTAGACTCCCTCTCACACACAGAACATTCTATCTGTCTAGTCTAGACTCCCTCTCACACACAGAACATTCTATCTGTCTAGTCTAGACTCCCTCTCACACACAGAACATTCTATCTGTCTAGTCTAGAATCCCTCTCACACAGACATGCTGTGATGTCATAGACCAGAACATTCTATCTGTCTAGTCTAGACTCCCTCTCACACAGACATGCTGTGATGTCATAGACCAGAACATTCTATCTGTCTAGTCTAGACTCCCTCTCACACAGACATGCTGTGATGTCATAGACCAGAACATTCTATCTGTCTAGTCTAGACTCCCTCTCACACCAGAACATTATATCTGTCTAGTCTAGACTCCCTCTCACACCAGAACATTCTATCTGTCTAGTCTAGACTCCCTCTCACACACAGAACATTCTATCTGTCCAGTCTAGACTCCCTCTCACACACAGAACATTCTATCTGTCTAGTCTAGACTCCCTCTCACACACAGAACATTCTATCTGTCTAGTCTAGACTCCCTCTCACACACAGAACATTCTATCTGTCTAGTCTAGACTCCCTCTCACACAGACATGCTGTGATGTCATAGACCAGAACATTCTATCTGTCTAGTCTAGACTCCCTCTCACACAGACATGCTGTGATGTCATAGACCAGAACATTCTATCTGTCTAGTCTAGACTCCCTCTCACACAGACATGCTGTGATGTCATAGACCAGAACATTCTATCTGTCTAGTCTAGACTCCCTCTCACACAGACATGCTGTGATGTCATAGACCAGAACATTCAATCTGTCTAGTCTAGACTCCCTCTCACACAGACATGCTGTGATGTCATAGACCAGAACATTCTATCTGTCTAGTCTAGACTCCCTCTCACACACAGAACATTCTATCTGTCTAGTCTAGACTCCCTCTCACACACAGAACATTCTATCTGTCTAGTCTAGACTCCCTCTCACACACAGAACATTCTATCTGTCTAGTCTAGACTCCCTCTCACACACAGAACATTCTATCTGTCTAGTCTAGACTCCCTCTCACACACAGAACATTCTAACTGTCTAGTCTAGACTCCCTCTCACACACAGAACATTCTATCTGTCTAGTCTAGACTCCCTCTCACACAGACATGCTGTGATGTCATAGACCAGAACATTCTATCTGTCTAGTCTAGACTCCCTCTCACACAGACATGCTGTGATGTCATAGACCAGAACATTCTATCTGTCTAGTCTAGACTCCCTCTCACACAGACATGCTGTGATGTCATAGACCAGAACATTCTATCTGTCTAGTCTAGACTCCCTCTCACACACAGAACATTCTATCTGTCTAGTCTAGACTCCCTCTCACACACAGAACATTCTATCTGTCTAGTCTAGACTCCCTCTCACACACAGAACATTCTATCTGTCTAGTCTAGACTCCCTCTCACACAGACATGCTGTGATGTCATAGACCAGAACATTCTATCTGTCTAGTCTAGACTCCCTCTCACACAGACATGCTGTGATGTCATAGACCAGAACATTCTATCTGTCTAGTCTAGACTCCCTCTCACACAGACTTGCTGTGATGTCATAGACCAGAACATTCTATCTGTCTAGTCTAGACTCCCTCTCACACAGACATGCTGTGATGTCATAGACCAGAACATTCAATCTGTCTAGTCTAGACTCCCTCTCACACAGACATGCTGTGATGTCATAGACCAGAACATTCTATCTGTCTAGTCTAGACTCCCTCTCACACACAGAACATTCTATCTGTCTAGTCTAGACTCCCTCTCACACACAGAACATTCTATCTGTCTAGTCTAGACTCCCTCTCACACACAGAACATTCTATCTGTCTAGTCTAGACTCCCTCTCACACACAGAACATTCTATCTGTCTAGTCTAGACTCCCTCTCACACAGACATGCTGTGATGTCATAGACCAGAACATTCTATCTGTCTAGTCTAGACTCCCTCTCACACAGACATGCTGTGATGTCATAGACCAGAACATTCTATCTGTCTAGTCTAGACTCCCTCTCACACAGACATGCTGTGATGTCATAGACCAGAACATTCTATCTGTCTAGTCTAGACTCCCTCTCACACAGACATGCTGTGATGTCATAGACCAGAACATTCTATCTGTCTAGTCTAGACTCCCTCTCACACAGACATGCTGTGATGTCATAGACCAGAACATTCTATCTGTCTAGTCTAGACTCCCTCTCACACAGACATGCTGTGATGTCTTAGACCAGAACATTCTATCTGTCTAGTCTAGACTCCCTCTCACACAGACATGCTGTGATGTCATAGACCAGAACATTCTATCTGTCTAGTCTAGACTCCCTCTCACAAAGACATGCTGTGATGTCATAGACCAGAACATTCTATCTGTCTAGTCTAGACTCCCTCTCACACAGACATGCTGTGATGTCATAGACCAGAACATTCTATCTGTCTAGTCTAGACTCCCTCTCACACAGACATGCTGTGATGTCATAGACCAGAACATTCTATCTGTCTAGTCTAGACTCCCTCTCACACAGACATGCTGTGATGTCATAGACCAGAACATTCTATCTGTCTAGTCTAGACTCCCTCTCACACAGACATGCTGTGATGTCATAGACCAGAACTTTCTATCTGTCTAGTCTAGACTCCCTCTCACACAGACATGCTGTGATGTCTTAGACCAGAACATTATATCTGTCTAGACTAGACTCCCTCTCACACAGACATGCTGTGATGTCATAGACCAGAACATTCTATCTGTCTAGTCTAGACTCCCTCTCACAAAGACATGCTGTGATGTCATAGACCAGAACATTCTATCTGTCTAGTCTAGACTCCCTCTCACACAGACATGCTGTGATGTCATAGACCAGAACATTATATCTGTCTAGTCTAGACTCCCTCTCACACCAGAACATTCTATCTGTCTAGTCTAGACTCCCTCTCACACCAGAACATTCTATCTGTCTAGTCTAGACTCCCTCTCACACCAGAACATTCTATCTGTCTAGTCTAGACTCCCTCTCACACACAGAACATTATATCTGTCTAGTCTAGACTCCCTCTCACACACAGAACATTCTATCTGTCTAGTCTAGACTCCCTCTCACACACAGAACATTCTATCTGTCTAGTCTAGACTCCCTCTCACACACAGAACATTCTATCTGTCTAGTCTAGAATCCCTCTCACACAGACATGCTGTGATGTCATAGACCAGAACATTCTATCTGTCTAGTCTAGACTCCCTCTCACACAGACATGCTGTGATGTCATAGACCAGAACATTCTATCTGTCTAGTCTAGACTCCCTCTCACACAGACATGCTGTGATGTCATAGACCAGAACATTCTATCTGTCTAGTCTAGACTCCCTCTCACACCAGAACATTATATCTGTCTAGTCTAGACTCCCTCTCACACCAGAACATTCTATCTGTCTAGTCTAGACTCCCTCTCACACACAGAACATTCTATCTGTCCAGTCTAGACTCCCTCTCACACACAGAACATTCTATCTGTCTAGTCTAGACTCCCTCTCACACACAGAACATTCTATCTGTCTAGTCTAGACTCCCTCTCACACACAGAACATTCTATCTGTCTAGTCTAGACTCCCTCTCACACAGACATGCTGTGATGTCATAGACCAGAACATTCTATCTGTCTAGTCTAGACTCCCTCTCACACAGACATGCTGTGATGTCATAGACCAGAACATTCTATCTGTCTAGTCTAGACTCCCTCTCACACAGACATGCTGTGATGTCATAGACCAGAACATTCTATCTGTCTAGTCTAGACTCCCTCTCACACAGACATGCTGTGATGTCATAGACCAGAACATTCAATCTGTCTAGTCTAGACTCCCTCTCACACAGACATGCTGTGATGTCATAGACCAGAACATTCTATCTGTCTAGTCTAGACTCCCTCTCACACACAGAACATTCTATCTGTCTAGTCTAGACTCCCTCTCACACACAGAACATTCTATCTGTCTAGTCTAGACTCCCTCTCACACACAGAACATTCTATCTGTCTAGTCTAGACTCCCTCTCACACACAGAACATTCTATCTGTCTAGTCTAGACTCCCTCTCACACAGACATGCTGTGATGTCATAGACCAGAACATTCTATCTGTCTAGTCTAGACTCCCTCTCACACAGACATGCTGTGATGTCATAGACCAGAACATTCTATCTGTCTAGTCTAGACTCCCTCTCACACAGACATGCTGTGATGTCATAGACCAGAACATTCTATCTGTCTAGTCTAGACTCCCTCTCACACAGACATGCTGTGATGTCATAGACCAGAACATTCTATCTGTCTAGTCTAGACTCCCTCTCACACAGACATGCTGTGATGTCATAGACCAGAACATTCTATCTGTCTAGTCTAGACTCCCTCTCACACAGACATGCTGTGATGTCTTAGACCAGAACATTCTATCTGTCTAGTCTAGACTCCCTCTCACACAGACATGCTGTGATGTCATAGACCAGAACATTCTATCTGTCTGGTCTAGACTCCCTCTCACAAAGACATGCTGTGATGTCATAGACCAGAACATTCTATCTGTCTAGTCTAGACTCCCTCTCACACAGACATGCTGTGATGTCATAGACCAGAACATTCTATCTGTCTAGTCTAGACTCCCTCTCACACAGACATGCTGTGATGTCATAGACCAGAACATTCTATCTGTCTAGTCTAGACTCCCTCTCACACAGACATAATGTGATGTCATAGACCAGAACATTCTATCTGTCTAGTCTAGACTCCCTCTCACACAGACATGCTGTGATGTCATAGACCAGAACATTCTATCTGTCTAGTCTAGACTCCCTCTCACACAGACATGCTGTGATGTCTTAGACCAGAACATTCTATCTGTCTAGTCTAGACTCCCTCTCACACAGACATGCTGTGATGTCATAGACCAGAACATTCTATCTGTCTAGTCTAGACTCCCTCTCACAAAGACATGCTGTGATGTCATAGACCAGAACATTCTATCTGTCTAGTCTAGACTCCCTCTCACACAGACATGCTGTGATGTCATAGACCAGAACATTCTATCTGTCTAGTCTAGACTCCCTCTCACACCAGAACATTCTATCTGTCTAGTCTAGACTCCCTCTCACACCAGAACATTCTATCTGTCTAGTCTAGACTCCCTCTCACACCAGAACATTCTATCTGTCTAGTCTAGACTCCCTCTCACACACAGAACATTCTATCTGTCTAGTCTAGACTCCCTCTCACACACAGAACATTCTATCTGTCTAGTCTAGACTCCCTCTCACACACAGAACATTCTATCTGTCTAGTCTAGACTCCCTCTCACACAGACATGCTGTGATGTCATAGACCAGAACATTCTATCTGTCTAGTCTAGACTCCCTCTCACACAGACATGCTGTGATGTCATAGACCAGAACATTCTATCTGTCTAGTCTAGACTCCCTCTCACACAGACATGCTGTGATGTCATAGACCAGAACATTCTATCTGTCTAGTCTAGACTCCCTCTCACACCAGAACATTATATCTGTCTAGTCTAGACTCCCTCTCACACCAGAACATTCTATCTGTCTAGTCTAGACTCCCTCTCACACACAGAACATTCTATCTGTCCAGTCTAGACTCCCTCTCACACACAGAACATTCTATCTGTCTAGTCTAGACTCCCTCTCACACACAGAACATTCTATCTGTCTAGTCTAGACTCCCTCTCACACAGACATGCTGTGATGTCATAGACCAGAACATTCTATCTGTCTAGTCTAGACTCCCTCTCACACACAGAACATTCTATCTGTCTAGTCTAGACTCCCTCTCACACACAGAACATTCTATCTGTCTAGTCTAGACTCCCTCTCACACACAGAACATTCTATCTGTCTAGTCTAGACTCCCTCTCACACAGACATGCTGTGATGTCATAGACCAGAACATTCTATCTGTCTAGTCTAGACTCCCTCTCACACAGACATGCTGTGATGTCATAGACCAGAACATTCTATCTGTCTAGTCTAGACTCCCTCTCACACAGACATGCTGTGATGTCATAGACCAGAACATTCTATCTGTCTAGTCTAGACTCCCTCTCACACAGACATGCTGTGATGTCATAGACCAGAACATTCTATCTGTCTAGTCTAGACTCCCTCTCACACAGACATGCTGTGATGTCATGGACCAGAACATTCTATCTGTCTAGTCTAGACTCCCTCTCACACAGACATGCTGTGATGTCTTAGACCAGAACATTCTATCTGTCTAGTCTAGACTCCCTCTCACACAGACATGCTGTGATGTCATAGACCAGAACATTCTATCTGTCTAGTCTAGACTCCCTCTCACAAATACATGCTGTGATGTCATAGACCAGAACATTCTATCTGTCTAGTCTAGACTCCCTCTCACACAGACATGCTGTGATGTCATAGACCAGAACATTCTATCTGTCTAGTCTAGACTCCCTCTCACACCAGAACATTCTATCTGTCTAGTCTAGACTCCCTCTCACACCAGAACATTCTATCTGTCTAGTCTAGACTCCCTCTCACACCAGAACATTCTATCTGTCTAGTCTAGACTCCCTCTCACACACAGAACATTCTATCTGTCTAGTCTAGACTCCCTCTCACACACAGAACATTCTATCTGTCTAGTCTAGACTCCCTCTCACACACAGAACATTCTATCTGTCTAGTCTAGACTCCCTCTCACACACAGAACATTCTATCTGTCTAGTCTAGACTCCTTCTCACACAGACATGCTGTGATGTCATAGACCAGAACATTCTATCTGTCTAGTCTAGACTCCCTCTCACACAGACATGCTGTGATGTCATAGACCAGAACATTCTATCTGTCTAGTCTAGACTCCCTCTCACACAGACATGCTGTGATGTCATAGACCAGAACATTCTATCTGTCTAGTCTAGACTCCCTCTCACACCAGAACATTATATCTGTCTAGTCTAGACTCCCTCTCACACCAGAACATTCTATCTGTCTAGTCTAGACTCCCTCTCACACACAGAACATTCTATCTGTCCAGTCTAGACTCCCTCTCACACACAGAACATTCTATCTGTCTAGTCTAGACTCCTGTTATGTTTCTCAATAGGTTCTGTTATGTTTCGCAATAGGTTCTGGGTGTACACAATAATGTCGGATCCAGGTGCGGTGTAAGTAAAGAATGAGACGGAGATGTAATAAAATAAAGATTCTCTTTACTGAGACGTATGATTCATAGGTACAAACATAAACTCTTAGCCGGACAACAAAAAGGGGAGCAGTAGGGCTCAGCACGTAGGTAATAATAACTCAGGCACTGCGGTCAATAATAAAGTGCACGAAAACTAAAGATTGAGCAAAGGGCTCCAAAGGCGGTACAAGGTTGCAAACCAGCAAACAAAGTCAAAGTTCAAATTACGTTCCGGGTAACGGATACGTGAAGTGGTAATACATACACAGGGTTCTGAAGCATTCCATACGGTGTAACACAAGTGATCGACTGACAAGGGAACGAGGAAATGGGACACACCTAAATACACTGACAAACACTCACAGGTGACAACAATCATTCGATAATTAGTCCAGGGCTGGAGCATTGTCGCTCTTCGACCAGTAGGGGCGATGGGGAGTCATCTTCGCTGACCCCCCTTGTAACAGTGCCCCCCCCTGACGAACGGCACCAGAAGTTCACCCGGGTGCCTCGGGATGGAGCCGGCGAAAGTCCGTGATGAGGCTCGGATCTAGAATATCCCGCCGAGGCACCCAGGTACGCTCCTCAGGCCCATAACCCTCCCAGTCCACCAGGAATTGGAGACCCCTCCCCACCTTCCGGCAGTCAATAATCCTGTTAACCGTGTAGGCAGGTTGTCCATCAATGAGACGGGGCAGGGGGGCGGGGCGGGGTGGAGGGGCCATGGGGGAGAAAACAACGGGTTTGAGGAGTGAAACATGGAAGGTGGGGTGAACTCGCATGGAGGGTGGGAGTAGCAGTCTGTAGGCCACGGCGTTGACCCGCCGCACCACCTTAAACGGCCCCACGAAGCGAGGAGCCAGCTTGCGTGACTCCACCCGGAGGGGGAGGTCCCGGGTAGACAGCCAGACCCTCTGACCAGGACGGAAGACCGGGGCCGGACGGCGCCTGCGGTTGGCCTGGCGTTGGGACCTGTCCGAAGCCCGCACAAGCGCCGCCCTTACCCGCCTCCAGGTACGGCGACAGCGGCTGACATGGGCTTGGACCGATGGTACAGCTGCCTCCTCCTCCTGCTCCGGGAAAAGGGGGGGCTGATACCCGTACTGGCATTGGAAAGGGGAGAGGCCAGTGGAGGAGCAGAGGAGGGTGTTGTGGGCGTATTCAGCCCACGCCAGCCGCCGGTTCCATGTCGCCGGATTGCTGGAGACGTAGCACCTCAAGACCCCCTCCAGGTCCTGGTTGACGCGCTCCGTCTGCCCATTGGATTGGGGGTGGAACCCGGAGGACAGGCTGACGGAGGCGCCAAGGCTGGTGGCGAATGCCTTCCAGAACCTGGAGGCGAATTGAGGACCCCGGTCGGATACCATGTCCAGGGGTAGTCCGTGCACCCGGAAAACGTGCTGGACCACTAGCTCCGCCGTCTCTTGGGCCGTGGGGAGTTTGGGGAGGGGGATGAAGTGCGCCGCCTTGGAGAACCGGTCTACCACCACTAGTATGGCGGTGAACCCATCAGATGGGGGTAGACCCGATATGAAATCGAGGGCTATGTGCGACCAGGGACGTTTGGGGATGGACAGGGGGTGTAGGAGTCCCGGCGGCCGTTGCCGGGAGGCTTTACTGCGCGCGCATAGGGCACAGGCTGCCACAAACGCGCGCGTGTCCCCCTCCGCTGTGGGCCACCAGAACCTCCTTCGTATGAAGTCCAATGTCCTGGTGGCCCCTGGGTGACTGGTGAGGGAGGAGGCGTGCGCCCACTGCAGCAGTCGTGCACGCGCAGTCTTCGGAACGTAGAGCCTGCGGACCCCCGCCCGGGTCAGGCTCCCGCCTCAGCGCTGTCCTCACTACCCTGTCGATTCCCCAGGACACGGGGGCGACGACCAGGCCAGTGGGGACGATCGAATCCGTACTCTCCACCAGGTCCACAGGATCGAACTGCCTCGACAGTGCATCGGGCTTGGTGTTTTTAGAGCCCGGTCGATAGGAGATCGTGAACTGGAACCTGGTGAAGAATAACGCCCACCTGGCCTGTCGGGAGTTGAGGCGTTTGGCCCCCTGGATATAGGCCAGGTTCTTGTGGTCCGTCCACACTATAAAAGGGTGCGCGGCCCCCTCCAACCAGTGCCTCCATTCCTCCAGCGCGAGTTTGATTGCAAGCAGCTCGCGGTTCCCCACGTCGTAGTTGCGCTCCGGCGCGGACAGCCTGCGCGAAAAAAAGGCACAGGGGTGAGTCTTATTGTCCTTGGCGCAGCGCTGTGACAAAACCGCCCCTACCGCAATGTCCGAGGCATCCACCTCCACAACAAAGGGTAGGGACGGGTTCGGGTGCACCAGGATGGGTGCTGAGGTGAAGCGCTGTTTTAATGCCGTGAACGCGGTGTCCGCCTCCGGGGACCAAGAAAAGGAGCGTAGGCTAGTCTGGGTGAGGGCTGTCAACGGGGCCGCTAAGGCGCTAAACCCGCGAATGAACCTCCTATAAAAGTTTGCGAAACCCAAAAAGCGTTGTAATTGTTTGAGAGAGGAGGGTCGGGGCCAGTCCAACACCGCACTGACCTTTCCGGGATCCATGAGTAGATTCCCCTTGTCCACCACGAAGCCCAGAAAGGAAACAGTGTCCACATGGAACTCGCACTTCTCCACTTTAACAAAAAGTTTGTGATGGAGAAGGCGTTCGAGCACCTGTCGCACATGGATTCGGTGTTGGGCTAGGTCCTTGGAGAAGATTAGAATGTCGTCGAGGTAGACGAAGACTGAGTGGTCGAGGAGGTCTCGTAGGACATCATTAACGAGCGCTTGAAATACCGCTGGCGCGTTGGCAAGGCCGAACGGCATTACTAAGTACTCGTAATGTCCTCTGGGGGTGTTAAAAGCTGTTTTCCACTCGTCCCCCTTCCGGATCCTCACTAAGTTGTACGCGTTTCGTAAGTCCAGCTTAGTGAAGACCCGGGCCCCCTGCAAGGACTCAAAGGCCGTCGTCATCAACGGAAGAGGGTATCTGTTTTTCACCGTGACGTTGTTCAACCCCCTATAGTCGATGCACGGCCGTTGCCCCCCGTCCTTCTTGGCCACAAAGAAAAACCCTGCACCCGCCGGGGAGGTGGAAGGGCGAATGTGGCCCGCGGCGAGTGCGTCGTCGATGTACTCCTTCATGGCCAGGGTCTCAGGACCGGAGAGGGAGAACAATCTCCCCCGAGGGGGCGTAGTGCCGGGCAGGAGGTCGATGGCACAGTCGTAAGTCCTGTGGGAGGGTAGTTCCCTAGCCCGCTGCTTGCTAAAAACCTCCCCCAGATCCCAATAGACCTGGGGAACGCCCACTACGGCCGGAGTCACTGGAATGTTTGTAGACCCCGCCGCTAGCGTGGAAAAGGGTCTAGGGGCTGTAGCTAGGGAGTGGGAAGGGACTGGGAATGGGGTTGGGGTTCTGGGAGGGTTAGTAATTCGCCCCGTGGACCAGTTAATGTTATGGTTGTGCACCGCCAGCCAGGGGTGCCCCAGGACCAGAGGACAGTCGGGAGACTCAATAATAAAAAACTGGATGAGCTCCCACTGTTCTTGCTCCACCTGGATGCGAATAGGTGGTGTGCACTGGGTCACGAAGCCGGTCCCCAGAGGCCGGCCGTCCAGGGCGCGGACCGGTAATGGAACGGGAAGGTCCTTTAGAGCTAGTCCCCACTCGTGGGCTAAGCCCGTGTGCATAAGGTTCCCCGCCGCCCCCGAGTCCACCAACGCCCACACCCGTCGTATGCGGCGTCCCCCCTCTATCGTTACCCCCAAAAAAGTCCGGTGATCGCCCATTGCGGAAGGTGACTCGTGGCTCACCAATGCCCCTCCCGACATTAGCGAGCCCTCCCGTTTCCCGGTTTCTCCGGGCACGTAGCGACTAGGTGTCCAGCCCGCCCGCAATACAGACAGCGCCCCTCTCTCTGACGCCGCTGTCGCTCGGTCTGAGACAGGCGTGCCGCTCCTAGCTGCATTGGCTCATCGTAGGTGGGTTCCTCCTCCATGAAGCCACTGGGTGGTCTCACACCCGGCGTTAGGTGGGAGGGCGCGCCCCTAGCCGAGCCTCTCTCGCGGTCCCGCTCCCGGCGTCTATTATCCACCCGCCGAGAGAGGTCGACTAAGTCGTCCAGCTGCTCAGGCAGCTCTCGGAAGGACAACTCGTCCTTCATGACCTCCGAGAGCCCCTGCGCATACAGGACGACCACAGCGCGCTCCTCCCACCCGGTCTCTCTGGCCAGGGTGCGGAACTCCACGGAATAGTCCGCCACCGTGCGATGACCCTGTCGACAGGCGGTGAGTCTCCTGCCTGCCTCGTAGGTAGAGAGTACCCGGGTGTGATCAAAGACTTTCCGCAGCTCTGCTATGAAGAGCTGGGAACTGGCACATATCGCTGTCCCCCTCTCCCACTCTGCCGTCGCCCAGGACAGGGCACGTCCCGTTAGCAGAGTGGTGATATAGGCCACCCGGGACTGCTCGGTGGGAAAGGAGGTCGGCTGTAGGTTGAAGACTAAGGTGCACTGTGTGGTGAACTCTCGGCAGCCCTCTGGACGTCCGTCGTACCTCTCTGGAGGTGGAAGGCGAGGCTCACGAGGTGTAGGCGGAGGTGTAGGGACCAGTAGTGGAGGTGGGACTGCTGCGGCGTTGGCTGCGGCGGCGACCCGTTCCGCGTTGTCCTGGCGGTCCACCAGGCTCGAGACGGTGAGGGACAGCTGGCTGAGATGTTCACCCATCTCCCGGAGGAGACGTTTATGCTGGGTCAGCATGGCACCTTGGGTGGCCAGTACGGTGCGAAGGTGTATTACATCCGCTGGATCCATAGTGGTCAGTCGATCTGTTATGTTTCTCAATAGGTTCTGTTATGTTTCGCAATAGGTTCTGGGTGTACACAATAATGTCGGATCCAGGTGCGGTGTAAGTAAAGAATGAGACGGAGATGTAATAAAATAAAGATTCTCTTTACTGAGACGTATGATTCATAGGTACAAACATAAACTCTTAGCCGGACAACAAAAAGGGGAGCAGTAGGGCTCAGCACGTAGGTAATAATAACTCAGGCACTGCGGTCAATAATAAAGTGCACGAAAACTAAAGATTGAGCAAAGGGCTCCAAAGGCGGTACAAGGTTGCAAACCAGCAAACAAAGTCAAAGTTCAAATTACGTTCCGGGTAACGGATACGTGAAGTGGTAATACATACACAGGGTTCTGAAGCATTCCATACGGTGTAACACAAGTGATCGACTGACAAGGGAACGAGGAAATGGGACACACCTAAATACACTGACAAACACTCACAGGTGACAACAATCATTCGATAATTAGTCCAGGGCTGGAGCATTGTCGCTCTTCGACCAGTAGGGGCGATGGGGAGTCATCTTCGCTGACCCCCCTTGTAACAGACTCCCTCTCACACACAGAACATTCTATCTGTCTAGTCTAGACTCCCTCTCACACACAGAACATTATATCTGTCTAGTCTAGACTCCCTCTCACACAGACATGCTGTGATGTCATAGACCAGAACATTCTATCTGTCTAGTCTAGACTCCCTCTCACACAGACATGCTGTGATGTCATAGACCAGAACATTCTATCTGTCTAGTCTAGACTCCCTCTCACACAGACATGCTGTGATGTCATAGACCAGAACATTCTATCTGTCTAGTCTAGACTCCCTCTCACACAGACATGCTGTGATGTCATAGACCAGAACATTCAATCTGTCTAGTCTAGACTCCCTCTCACACAGACATGCTGTGATGTCATAGACCAGAACATTCTATCTGTCTAGTCTAGACTCCCTCTCACACACAGAACATTCTATCTGTCTAGTCTAGACTCCCTCTCACACACAGAACATTCTATCTGTCTAGTCTAGACTCCCTCTCACACACAGAACATTCTATCTGTCTAGTCTAGACTCCCTCTCACACACAGAACATTCTATCTGTCTAGTCTAGACTCCCTCTCACACAGACATGCTGTGATGTCATAGACCAGAACATTCTATCTGTCTAGTCTAGACTCCCTCTCACACAGACATGCTGTGATGTCATAGACCAGAACATTCTATCTGTCTAGTCTAGACTCCCTCTCACACAGACATGCTGTGATGTCATAGACCAGAACATTCTATCTGTCTAGTCTAGACTCCCTCTCACACAGACATGCTGTGATGTCTTAGACCAGAACATTCTATCTGTCTAGTCTAGACTCCCTCTCACACAGACATGCTGTGATGTCATAGACCAGAACATTCTATCTGTCTAGTCTAGACTCCCTCCCACACAGACATGCTGTGATGTCATAGACCAGAACATTCTATCTGTCTAGTCTAGACTCCCTCTCACACAGACATGCTGTGATGTCATAGACCAGAACATTCTATCTGTCTAGTCTAGACTCCCTCTCACACAGACATGCTGTGATGTCATAGACCAGAACATTCTATCTGTCTTGTCTAGACTCCCTCTCACACAGACATGCTGTGATGTCATAGACCAGAACATTATATCTGTCTAGTCTAGACTCCCTCTCACACAGACATGCTGTGATGTCATAGACCAGAACATTCTATCTGTCTAGTCTAGACTCCCTCTCACACCAGAACATTCTATCTGTCTAGTCTAGACTCCCTCTCACACCAGAACATTCTATCTGTCTAGTCTAGACTCCCTCTCACACCAGAACATTCTATCTGTCTAGTCTAGACCCCCCCTCACACCAGAACATTCTATCTGTCTAGTCTAGACTCCCTCTCACACACAGAACATTCTATCTGTCTAGTCTAGACTCCCTCTCACACACAGAACATTCTATCTGTCTAGTCTAGACTCCCTCTCACACAGACATGCTGTGATGTCATAGACCAGAACATTCTATCTGTCTAGTCTAGACTCCCTCTCACACAGACATGCTGTGATGTCATAGACCAGAACATTCTATCTGTCTAGTCTAGACTCCCTCTCACACAGACATGCTGTGATGTCATAGACCAGAACATTCTATCTGTCTAGTCTAGACTCCCTCTCACACAGACATGCTGTGATGTCATAGACCAGAACATTCTATCTGTCTAGTCTAGACTCCCTCTCACACAGACATGCTGTGATGTCATAGACCAGAACATTCTATCTGTCTAGTCTAGACTCCCTCTCACACAGACATGCTGTGATGTCATAGACCAGAACATTCTATCTGTCTAGTCTAGACTCCCTCTCACACAGACATGCTGTGATGTCATAGACCAGAACATTCTATCTGTCTAGTCTAGACTCCCTCTCACACAGACATGCTGTGATGTCATAGACCAGAACATTCTATCTGTCTAGTCTAGACTCCCTCTCACACCAGAACATTCTATCTGTCTAGTCTAGACTCCCTCTCACACCAGAACATTCTATCTGTCTAGTCTAGACTCCCTCTCACACCAGAACATTCTATCTGTCTAGTCTAGACTCCCTCTCACACACAGAACATTCTATCTGTCTAGTCTAGACTCCCTCTCACACACAGAACATTCTATCTGTCTAGTCTAGACTCCCTCTCACACAGACATGCTGTGATGTCATAGACCAGAACATTCTATCTGTCTAGTCTAGACTCCCTCTCACACAGACATGCTGTGATGTCATAGACCAGAACATTCTATCTGTCTAGTCTAGACTCCCTCTCACACAGACATGCTGTGATGTCATAGACCAGAACATTCTATCTGTCTAGTCTAGACTCCCTCTCACACCAGAACATTCTATCTGTCTAGTCTAGACTCCCTCTCACACCAGAACATTCTATCTGTCTAGTCTAGACTCCCTCTCACACCAGAACATTCTATCTGTCTAGTCTAGACTCCCTCTCACACAGACATGCTGTGATGTCTTAGACCAGAACATTCTATCTGTCTAGTCTAGACTCCCTCTCACACAGACATGCTGTGATGTCATAGACCAGAACATTCTATCTGTCTAGTCTAGACTCCCTCTCACAAAGACATGCTGTGATGTCATAGACCAGAACATTCTATCTGTCTAGTCTAGACTCCCTCTCACACAGACATGCTGTGATGTCATAGACCAGAACATTCTATCTGTCTAGTCTAGACTCCCTCTCACACCAGAACATTCTATCTGTCTAGTCTAGACTCCCTCTCACACCAGAACATTCTATCTGTCTAGTCTAGACTCCCTCTCACACCAGAACATTCTATCTGTCTAGTCTAGACTCCCTCTCACACACAGAACATTCTATCTGTCTAGTCTAGACTCCCTCTCACACACAGAACATTCTATCTGTCTAGTCTAGACTCCCTCTCACACACAGAACATTCTATCTGTCTAGTCTAGACTCCCTCTCACACACAGAACATTCTATCTGTCTAGTCTAGACTCCCTCTCACACAGACATGCTGTGATGTCATAGACCAGAACATTCTATCTGTCTAGTCTAGACTCCCTCTCACACAGACATGCTGTGATGTCATAGACCAGAACATTCTATCTGTCTAGTCTAGACTCCCTCTCACACAGACATGCTGTGATGTCATAGACCAGAACATTCTATCTGTCTAGTCTAGACTCCCTCTCACACCAGAACATTATATCTGTCTAGTCTAGACTCCCTCTCACACCAGAACATTCTATCTGTCTAGTCTAGACTCCCTCTCACACACAGAACATTCTATCTGTCCAGTCTAGACTCCCTCTCACACACAGAACATTCTATCTGTCTAGTCTAGACTCCCTCTCACACACAGAACATTCTATATGTCTAGTCTAGACTCCCTCTCACACACAGAACATTCTATCTGTCTAGTCTAGAATCCCTCTCACACAGACATGCTGTGATGTCATAGACCAGAACATTCTATCTGTCTAGTCTAGACTCCCTCTCACACAGACATGCTGTGATGTCATAGACCAGAACATTCTATCTGTCTAGTCTAGACTCCCTCTCACACAGACATGCTGTGATGTCATAGACCAGAACATTCTATCTGTCTAGTCTAGACTCCCTCTCACACCAGAACATTATATCTGTCTAGTCTAGACTCCCTCTCACACCAGAACATTCTATCTGTCTAGTCTAGACTCCCTCTCACACACAGAACATTCTATCTGTCCAGTCTAGACTCCCTCTCACACACAGAACATTCTATCTGTCTAGTCTAGACTCCCTCTCACACACAGAACATTCTATCTGTCTAGTCTAGACTCCCTCTCACACACAGAACATTCTATCTGTCTAGTCTAGACTCCCTCTCACACAGACATGCTGTGATGTCATAGACCAGAACATTCTATCTGTCTAGTCTAGACTCCCTCTCACACAGACATGCTGTGATGTCATAGACCAGAACATTCTATCTGTCTAGTCTAGACTCCCTCTCACACAGACATGCTGTGATGTCATAGACCAGAACATTCTATCTGTCTAGTCTAGACTCCCTCTCACACAGACATGCTGTGATGTCATAGACCAGAACATTCAATCTGTCTAGTCTAGACTCCCTCTCACACAGACATGCTGTGATGTCATAGACCAGAACATTCTATCTGTCTAGTCTAGACTCCCTCTCACACACAGAACATTCTATCTGTCTAGTCTAGACTCCCTCTCACACACAGAACATTCTATCTGTCTAGTCTAGACTCCCTCTCACACACAGAACATTCTATCTGTCTAGTCTAGACTCCCTCTCACACACAGAACATTCTATCTGTCTAGTCTAGACTCCCTCTCACACAGACATGCTGTGATGTCATAGACCAGAACATTCTATCTGTCTAGTCTAGACTCCCTCTCACACAGACATGCTGTGATGTCATAGACCAGAACATTCTATCTGTCTAGTCTAGACTCCCTCTCACACAGACATGCTGTGATGTCATAGACCAGAACATTCTATCTGTCTAGTCTAGACTCCCTCTCACACAGACATGCTGTGATGTCATAGACCAGAACATTCTATCTGTCTAGTCTAGACTCCCTCTCACACAGACATGCTGTGATGTCATAGACCAGAACATTCTATCTGTCTAGTCTAGACTCCCTCTCACACAGACATGCTGTGATGTCTTAGACCAGAACATTCTATCTGTCTAGTCTAGACTCCCTCTCACACAGACATGCTGTGATGTCATAGACCAGAACATTCTATCTGTCTGGTCTAGACTCCCTCTCACAAAGACATGCTGTGATGTCATAGACCAGAACATTCTATCTGTCTAGTCTAGACTCCCTCTCACACAGACATGCTGTGATGTCATAGACCAGAACATTCTATCTGTCTAGTCTAGACTCCCTCTCACACAGACATGCTGTGATGTCATAGACCAGAACATTCTATCTGTCTAGTCTAGACTCCCTCTCACACAGACATAATGTGATGTCATAGACCAGAACATTCTATCTGTCTAGTCTAGACTCCCTCTCACACAGACATGCTGTGATGTCATAGACCAGAACATTCTATCTGTCTAGTCTAGACTCCCTCTCACACAGACATGCTGTGATGTCTTAGACCAGAACATTCTATCTGTCTAGTCTAGACTCCCTCTCACACAGACATGCTGTGATGTCATAGACCAGAACATTCTATCTGTCTAGTCTAGACTCCCTCTCACAAAGACATGCTGTGATGTCATAGACCAGAACATTCTATCTGTCTAGTCTAGACTCCCTCTCACACAGACATGCTGTGATGTCATAGACCAGAACATTCTATCTGTCTAGTCTAGACTCCCTCTCACACCAGAACATTCTATCTGTCTAGTCTAGACTCCCTCTCACACCAGAACATTCTATCTGTCTAGTCTAGACTCCCTCTCACACCAGAACATTCTATCTGTCTAGTCTAGACTCCCTCTCACACACAGAACATTCTATCTGTCTAGTCTAGACTCCCTCTCACACACAGAACATTCTATCTGTCTAGTCTAGACTCCCTCTCACACACAGAACATTCTATCTGTCTAGTCTAGACTCCCTCTCACACAGACATGCTGTGATGTCATAGACCAGAACATTCTATCTGTCTAGTCTAGACTCCCTCTCACACAGACATGCTGTGATGTCATAGACCAGAACATTCTATCTGTCTAGTCTAGACTCCCTCTCACACAGACATGCTGTGATGTCATAGACCAGAACATTCTATCTGTCTAGTCTAGACTCCCTCTCACACCAGAACATTATATCTGTCTAGTCTAGACTCCCTCTCACACCAGAACATTCTATCTGTCTAGTCTAGACTCCCTCTCACACACAGAACATTCTATCTGTCCAGTCTAGACTCCCTCTCACACACAGAACATTCTATCTGTCTAGTCTAGACTCCCTCTCACACACAGAACATTCTATCTGTCTAGTCTAGACTCCCTCTCACACAGACATGCTGTGATGTCATAGACCAGAACATTCTATCTGTCTAGTCTAGACTCCCTCTCACACACAGAACATTCTATCTGTCTAGTCTAGACTCCCTCTCACACACAGAACATTCTATCTGTCTAGTCTAGACTCCCTCTCACACACAGAACATTCTATCTGTCTAGTCTAGACTCCCTCTCACACAGACATGCTGTGATGTCATAGACCAGAACATTCTATCTGTCTAGTCTAGACTCCCTCTCACACAGACATGCTGTGATGTCATAGACCAGAACATTCTATCTGTCTAGTCTAGACTCCCTCTCACACAGACATGCTGTGATGTCATAGACCAGAACATTCTATCTGTCTAGTCTAGACTCCCTCTCACACAGACATGCTGTGATGTCATAGACCAGAACATTCTATCTGTCTAGTCTAGACTCCCTCTCACACAGACATGCTGTGATGTCATGGACCAGAACATTCTATCTGTCTAGTCTAGACTCCCTCTCACACAGACATGCTGTGATGTCATAGACCAGAACATTCTATCTGTCTAGTCTAGACTCCCTCTCACAAATACATGCTGTGATGTCATAGACCAGAACATTCTATCTGTCTAGTCTAGACTCCCTCTCACACAGACATGCTGTGATGTCATAGACCAGAACATTCTATCTGTCTAGTCTAGACTCCCTCTCACACCAGAACATTCTATCTGTCTAGTCTAGACTCCCTCTCACACCAGAACATTCTATCTGTCTAGTCTAGACTCCCTCTCACACCAGAACATTCTATCTGTCTAGTCTAGACTCCCTCTCACACACAGAACATTCTATCTGTCTAGTCTAGACTCCCTCTCACACACAGAACATTCTATCTGTCTAGTCTAGACTCCCTCTCACACACAGAACATTCTATCTGTCCAGTCTAGACTCCCTCTCACACACAGAACATTCTATCTGTCTAGTCTAGACTCCCTCTCACACACAGAACATTCTATCTGTCTAGTCTAGACTCCCTCTCACACACAGAACATTCTATCTGTCTAGTCTAGACTCCCTCTCACACAGACATGCTGTGATGTCATAGACCAGAACATTCTATCTGTCTAGTCTAGACTCCCTCTCACACAGACATGCTGTGATGTCATAGACCAGAACATTCTATCTGTCTAGTCTAGACTCCCTCTCACACAGACATGCTGTGATGTCATAGACCAGAACATTCTATCTGTCTAGTCTAGACTCCCTCTCACACAGACATGCTGTGATGTCATAGACCAGAACATTCAATCTGTCTAGTCTAGACTCCCTCTCACACAGACATGCTGTGATGTCATAGACCAGAACATTCTATCTGTCTAGTCTAGACTCCCTCTCACACACAGAACATTCTATCTGTCTAGTCTAGACTCCCTCTCACACACAGAACATTCTATCTGTCTAGTCTAGACTCCCTCTCACACACAGAACATTCTATCTGTCTAGTCTAGACTCCCTCTCACACACAGAACATTCTATCTGTCTAGTCTAGACTCCCTCTCACACAGACATGCTGTGATGTCATAGACCAGAACATTCTATCTGTCTAGTCTAGACTCCCTCTCACACAGACATGCTGTGATGTCATAGACCAGAACATTCTATCTGTCTAGTCTAGACTCCCTCTCACACAGACATGCTGTGATGTCATAGACCAGAACATTCTATCTGTCTAGTCTAGACTCCCTCTCACACAGACATGCTGTGATGTCATAGACCAGAACATTCTATCTGTCTAGTCTAGACTCCCTCTCACACAGACATGCTGTGATGTCATAGACCAGAACATTCTATCTGTCTAGTCTAGACTCCCTCTCACACAGACATGCTGTGATGTCTTAGACCAGAACATTCTATCTGTCTAGTCTAGACTCCCTCTCACACAGACATGCTGTGATGTCATAGACCAGAACATTCTATCTGTCTGGTCTAGACTCCCTCTCACAAAGACATGCTGTGATGTCATAGACCAGAACATTCTATCTGTCTAGTCTAGACTCCCTCTCACACAGACATGCTGTGATGTCATAGACCAGAACATTCTATCTGTCTAGTCTAGACTCCCTCTCACACAGACATGCTGTGATGTCATAGACCAGAACATTCTATCTGTCTAGTCTAGACTCCCTCTCACACAGACATAATGTGATGTCATAGACCAGAACATTCTATCTGTCTAGTCTAGACTCCCTCTCACACAGACATGCTGTGATGTCATAGACCAGAACATTCTATCTGTCTAGTCTAGACTCCCTCTCACACAGACATGCTGTGATGTCTTAGACCAGAACATTCTATCTGTCTAGTCTAGACTCCCTCTCACACAGACATGCTGTGATGTCATAGACCAGAACATTCTATCTGTCTAGTCTAGACTCCCTCTCACAAAGACATGCTGTGATGTCATAGACCAGAACATTCTATCTGTCTAGTCTAGACTCCCTCTCACACAGACATGCTGTGATGTCATAGACCAGAACATTCTATCTGTCTAGTCTAGACTCCCTCTCACACCAGAACATTCTATCTGTCTAGTCTAGACTCCCTCTCACACACAGAACATTCTATCTGTCTAGTCTAGACTCCCTCTCACACACAGAACATTCTATCTGTCTAGTCTAGACTCCCTCTCACACACAGAACATTCTATCTGTCTAGTCTAGACTCCCTCTCACACCAGAACATTCTATCTGTCTAGTCTAGACTCCCTCTCACACACAGAACATTCTATCTGTCTAGTCTAGACTCCCTCTCACACACAGAACATTCTATCTGTCTAGTCTAGACTCCCTCTCACACACAGAACATTCTATCTGTCTAGTCTAGACTCCCTCTCACACACAGAACATTCTATCTGTCTAGTCTAGACTCCCTCTCACACAGACATGCTGTGATGTCATAGACCAGAACATTCTATCTGTCTAGTCTAGACTCCCTCTCACACAGACATGCTGTGATGTCATAGACCAGAACATTCTATCTGTCTAGTCTAGACTCCCTCTCACACAGACATGCTGTGATGTCATAGACCAGAACATTCTATCTGTCTAGTCTAGACTCCCTCTCACACAGACATGCTGTGATGTCATAGACCAGAACATTCTATCTGTCTAGTCTAGACTCCCTCTCACACAGACATGCTGTGATGTCATAGACCAGAACATTCTATCTGTCTAGTCTAGACTCCCTCTCACACAGACATGCTGTGATGTCTTAGACCAGAACATTCTATCTGTCTAGTCTAGACTCCCTCTCACACAGACATGCTGTGATGTCATAGACCAGAACATTCTATCTGTCTGGTCTAGACTCCCTCTCACAAAGACATGCTGTGATGTCATAGACCAGAACATTCTATCTGTCTAGTCTAGACTCCCTCTCACACAGACATGCTGTGATGTCATAGACCAGAACATTCTATCTGTCTAGTCTAGACTCCCTCTCACACAGACATGCTGTGATGTCATAGACCAGAACATTCTATCTGTCTAGTCTAGACTCCCTCTCACACAGACATAATGTGATGTCATAGACCAGAACATTCTATCTGTCTAGTCTAGACTCCCTCTCACACAGACATGCTGTGATGTCATAGACCAGAACATTCTATCTGTCTAGTCTAGACTCCCTCTCACACAGACATGCTGTGATGTCTTAGACCAGAACATTCTATCTGTCTAGTCTAGACTCCCTCTCACACAGACATGCTGTGATGTCATAGACCAGAACATTCTATCTGTCTAGTCTAGACTCCCTCTCACAAAGACATGCTGTGATGTCATAGACCAGAACATTCTATCTGTCTAGTCTAGACTCCCTCTCACACAGACATGCTGTGATGTCATAGACCAGAACATTCTATCTGTCTAGTCTAGACTCCCTCTCACACCAGAACATTCTATCTGTCTAGTCTAGACTCCCTCTCACACCAGAACATTCTATCTGTCTAGTCTAGACTCCCTCTCACACCAGAACATTCTATCTGTCTAGTCTAGACTCCCTCTCACACACAGAACATTCTATCTGTCTAGTCTAGACTCCCTCTCACACACAGAACATTCTATCTGTCTAGTCTAGACTCCCTCTCACACACAGAACATTCTATCTGTCTAGTCTAGACTCCCTCTCACACAGACATGCTGTGATGTCATAGACCAGAACATTCTATCTGTCTAGTCTAGACTCCCTCTCACACAGACATGCTGTGATGTCATAGACCAGAACATTCTATCTGTCTAGTCTAGACTCCCTCTCACACAGACATGCTGTGATGTCATAGACCAGAACATTCTATCTGTCTAGTCTAGACTCCCTCTCACACCAGAACATTATATCTGTCTAGTCTAGACTCCCTCTCACACCAGAACATTCTATCTGTCTAGTCTAGACTCCCTCTCACACACAGAACATTCTATCTGTCCAGTCTAGACTCCCTCTCACACACAGAACATTCTATCTGTCTAGTCTAGACTCCCTCTCACACACAGAACATTCTATCTGTCTAGTCTAGACTCCCTCTCACACAGACATGCTGTGATGTCATAGACCAGAACATTCTATCTGTCTAGTCTAGACTCCCTCTCACACACAGAACATTCTATCTGTCTAGTCTAGACTCCCTCTCACACACAGAACATTCTATCTGTCTAGTCTAGACTCCCTCTCACACACAGAACATTCTATCTGTCTAGTCTAGACTCCCTCTCACACAGACATGCTGTGATGTCATAGACCAGAACATTCTATCTGTCTAGTCTAGACTCCCTCTCACACAGACATGCTGTGATGTCATAGACCAGAACATTCTATCTGTCTAGTCTAGACTCCCTCTCACACAGACATGCTGTGATGTCATAGACCAGAACATTCTATCTGTCTAGTCTAGACTCCCTCTCACACAGACATGCTGTGATGTCATAGACCAGAACATTCTATCTGTCTAGTCTAGACTCCCTCTCACACAGACATGCTGTGATGTCATGGACCAGAACATTCTATCTGTCTAGTCTAGACTCCCTCTCACACAGACATGCTGTGATGTCATAGACCAGAACATTCTATCTGTCTAGTCTAGACTCCCTCTCACAAATACATGCTGTGATGTCATAGACCAGAACATTCTATCTGTCTAGTCTAGACTCCCTCTCACACAGACATGCTGTGATGTCATAGACCAGAACATTCTATCTGTCTAGTCTAGACTCCCTCTCACACCAGAACATTCTATCTGTCTAGTCTAGACTCCCTCTCACACCAGAACATTCTATCTGTCTAGTCTAGACTCCCTCTCACACCAGAACATTCTATCTGTCTAGTCTAGACTCCCTCTCACACACAGAACATTCTATCTGTCTAGTCTAGACTCCCTCTCACACACAGAACATTCTATCTGTCTAGTCTAGACTCCCTCTCACACACAGAACATTCTATCTGTCTAGTCTAGACTCCCTCTCACACACAGAACATTCTATCTGTCTAGTCTAGACTCCTTCTCACACAGACATGCTGTGATGTCATAGACCAGAACATTCTATCTGTCTAGTCTAGACTCCCTCTCACACAGACATGCTGTGATGTCATAGACCAGAACATTCTATCTGTCTAGTCTAGACTCCCTCTCACACAGACATGCTGTGATGTCATAGACCAGAACATTCTATCTGTCTAGTCTAGACTCCCTCTCACACCAGAACATTATATCTGTCTAGTCTAGACTCCCTCTCACACCAGAACATTCTATCTGTCTAGTCTAGACTCCCTCTCACACACAGAACATTCTATCTGTCCAGTCTAGACTCCCTCTCACACACAGAACATTCTATCTGTCTAGTCTAGACTCCTGTTATGTTTCTCAATAGGTTCTGTTATGTTTCGCAATAGGTTCTGGGTGTACACAATAATGTCGGATCCAGGTGCGGTGTAAGTAAAGAATGAGACGGAGATGTAATAAAATAAAGATTCTCTTTACTGAGACGTATGATTCATAGGTACAAACATAAACTCTTAGCCGGACAACAAAAAGGGGAGCAGTAGGGCTCAGCACGTAGGTAATAATAACTCAGGCACTGCGGTCAATAATAAAGTGCACGAAAACTAAAGATTGAGCAAAGGGCTCCAAAGGCGGTACAAGGTTGCAAACCAGCAAACAAAGTCAAAATTCAAATTACGTTCCGGGTAACGGATACGTGAAGTGGTAATACATACACAGGGTTCTGAAGCATTCCATACGGTGTAACACAAGTGATCGACTGACAAGGGAACGAGGAAATGGGACACACCTAAATACACTGACAAACACTCACAGGTGACAACAATCATTCGATAATTAGTCCAGGGCTGGAGCATTGTCGCTCTTCGACCAGTAGGGGCGATGGGGAGTCATCTTCGCTGACCCCCCTTGTAACAGTGCCCCCCCCTGACGAACGGCACCAGAAGTTCACCCGGGTGCCTCGGGATGGAGCCGGCGAAAGTCCGTGATGAGGCTCGGATCTAGAATATCCCGCCGAGGCACCCAGGTACGCTCCTCAGGCCCATAACCCTCCCAGTCCACCAGGAATTGGAGACCCCTCCCCACCTTCCGGCAGTCAATAATCCTGTTAACCGTGTAGGCAGGTTGTCCATCAATGAGACGGGGCAGGGGGGCGGGGCGGGGTGGAGGGGCCATGGGGGAGAAAACAACGGGTTTGAGGAGTGAAACATGGAAGGTGGGGTGAACTCGCATGGAGGGTGGGAGTAGCAGTCTGTAGGCCACGGCGTTGACCCGCCGCACCACCTTAAACGGCCCCACGAAGCGAGGAGCCAGCTTGCGTGACTCCACCCCGAGGGGGAGGTCCCGGGTAGACAGCCAGACCCTCTGACCAGGACGGAAGACCGGGGCCGGACGGCGCCTGCGGTTGGCCTGGCGTTGGGACCTGTCCGAAGCCCGCACAAGCGCCGCCCTTACCCGCCTCCAGGTACGGCGACAGCGGCTGACATGGGCTTGGACCGATGGTACAGCTGCCTCCTCCTCCTGCTCCGGGAAAAGGGGGGGCTGATACCCGTACTGGCATTGGAAAGGGGAGAGGCCAGTGGAGGAGCAGAGGAGGGTGTTGTGGGCGTATTCAGCCCACGCCAGCCGCCGGTTCCATGTCGCCGGATTGCTGGAGACGTAGCACCTCAAGACCCCCTCCAGGTCCTGGTTGACGCGCTCCGTCTGCCCATTGGATTGGGGGTGGAACCCGGAGGACAGGCTGACGGAGGCGCCAAGGCTGGTGGCGAATGCCTTCCAGAACCTGGAGGCGAATTGAGGACCCCGGTCGGATACCATGTCCAGGGGTAGTCCGTGCACCCGGAAAACGTGCTGGACCACTAGCTCCGCCGTCTCTTGGGCCGTGGGGAGTTTGGGGAGGGGGATGAAGTGCGCCGCCTTGGAGAACCGGTCTACCACCACTAGTATGGCGGTGAACCCATCAGATGGGGGTAGACCCGATATGAAATCGAGGGCTATGTGCGACCAGGGACGTTTGGGGATGGACAGGGGGTGTAGGAGTCCCGGCGGCCGTTGCCGGGAGGCTTTACTGCGCGCGCATAGGGCACAGGCTGCCACAAACGCGCGCGTGTCCCCCTCCGCTGTGGGCCACCAGAACCTCCTTCGTATGAAGTCCAATGTCCTGGTGGCCCCTGGGTGACTGGTGAGGGAGGAGGCGTGCGCCCACTGCAGCAGTCGTGCACGCGCAGTCTTCGGAACGTAGAGCCTCCCCGGCGGACCCCCGCCCGGGTCAGGCTCCCGCCTCAGCGCTGTCCTCACTACCCTGTCGATTCCCCAGGACACGGGGGCGACGACCAGGCCAGTGGGGACGATCGAATCCGTACTCTCCACCAGGTCCACAGGATCGAACTGCCTCGACAGTGCATCGGGCTTGGTGTTTTTAGAGCCCGGTCGATAGGAGATCGTGAACTGGAACCTGGTGAAGAATAACGCCCACCTGGCCTGTCGGGAGTTGAGGCGTTTGGCCCCCTGGATATAGGCCAGGTTCTTGTGGTCCGTCCACACTATAAAAGGGTGCGCGGCCCCCTCCAACCAGTGCCTCCATTCCTCCAGCGCGAGTTTGATTGCAAGCAGCTCGCGGTTCCCCACGTCGTAGTTGCGCTCCGGCGCGGACAGCCTGCGCGAAAAAAAGGCACAGGGGTGAGTCTTATTGTCCTTGGCGCAGCGCTGTGACAAAACCGCCCCTACCGCAATGTCCGAGGCATCCACCTCCACAACAAAGGGTAGGGACGGGTTCGGGTGCACCAGGATGGGTGCTGAGGTGAAGCGCTGTTTTAATGCCGTGAACGCGGTGTCCGCCTCCGGGGACCAAGAAAAGGAGCGTAGGCTAGTCTGGGTGAGGGCTGTCAACGGGGCCGCTAAGGCGCTAAACCCGCGAATGAACCTCCTATAAAAGTTTGCGAAACCCAAAAAGCGTTGTAATTGTTTGAGAGAGGAGGGTCGGGGCCAGTCCAACACCGCACTGACCTTTCCGGGATCCATGAGTAGATTCCCCTTGTCCACCACGAAGCCCAGAAAGGAAACAGTGTCCACATGGAACTCGCACTTCTCCACTTTAACAAAAAGTTTGTGATGGAGAAGGCGTTCGAGCACCTGTCGCACATGGATTCGGTGTTGGGCTAGGTCCTTGGAGAAGATTAGAATGTCGTCGAGGTAGACGAAGACTGAGTGGTCGAGGAGGTCTCGTAGGACATCATTAACGAGCGCTTGAAATACCGCTGGCGCGTTGGCAAGGCCGAACGGCATTACTAAGTACTCGTAATGTCCTCTGGGGGTGTTAAAAGCTGTTTTCCACTCGTCCCCCTTCCGGATCCTCACTAAGTTGTACGCGTTTCGTAAGTCCAGCTTAGTGAAGACCCGGGCCCCCTGCAAGGACTCAAAGGCCGTCGTCATCAACGGAAGAGGGTATCTGTTTTTCACCGTGACGTTGTTCAACCCCCTATAGTCGATGCACGGCCGTTGCCCCCCGTCCTTCTTGGCCACAAAGAAAAACCCTGCACCCGCCGGGGAGGTGGAAGGGCGAATGTGGCCCGCGGCGAGTGCGTCGTCGATGTACTCCTTCATGGCCAGGGTCTCAGGACCGGAGAGGGAGAACAATCTCCCCCGAGGGGGCGTAGTGCCGGGCAGGAGGTCGATGGCAAAGTCGTAAGTCCTGTGGGAGGGTAGTTCCCTAGCCCGCTGCTTGCTAAAAACCTCCCCCAGATCCCAATAGACCTGGGGAACGCCCACTACGGCCGGAGTCACTGGAATGTTTGTAGACCCCGCCGCTAGCGTGGAAAAGGGTCTAGGGGCTGTAGCTAGGGAGTGGGAAGGGACTGGGAATGGGGTTGGGGTTCTGGGAGGGTTAGTAATTCGCCCCGTGGACCAGTTAATGTTATGGTTGTGCACCGCCAGCCAGGGGTGCCCCAGGACCAGAGGACAGTCGGGAGACTCAATAATAAAAAACTGGATGAGCTCCCACTGTTCTTGCTCCACCTGGATGCGAATAGGTGGTGTGCACTGGGTCACGAAGCCGGTCCCCAGAGGCCGGCCGTCCAGGGCGCGGACCGGTAATGGAACGGGAAGGTCCTTTAGAGCTAGTCCCCACTCGTGGGCTAAGCCCGTGTGCATAAGGTTCCCCGCCGCCCCCGAGTCCACCAACGCCCACACCCGTCGTATGCGGCGTCCCCCCTCTATCGTTACCCCCAAAAAAGTCCGGTGATCGCCCATTGCGGAAGGTGACTCGTGGCTCACCAATGCCCCTCCCGACATTAGCGAGCCCTCCCGTTTCCCGGTTTCTCCGGGCACGTAGCGACTAGGTGTCCAGCCCGCCCGCAATACAGACAGCGCCCCTCTCTCTGACGCCGCTGTCGCTCGGTCTGAGACAGGCGTGCCGCTCCTAGCTGCATTGGCTCATCGTAGGTGGGTTCCTCCTCCATGAAGCCACTGGGTGGTCTCACACCCGGCGTTAGGTGGGAGGGCGCGCCCCTAGCCGAGCCTCTCTCGCGGTCCCGCTCCCGGCGTCTATTATCCACCCGCCGAGAGAGGTCGACTAAGTCGTCCAGCTGCTCAGGCAGCTCTCGGAAGGACAACTCGTCCTTCATGACCTCCGAGAGCCCCTGCGCATACAGGACGACCACAGCGCGCTCCTCCCACCCGGTCTCTCTGGCCAGGGTGCGGAACTCCACGGAATAGTCCGCCACCGTGCGATGACCCTGTCGACAGGCGGTGAGTCTCCTGCCTGCCTCGTAGGTAGAGAGTACCCGGGTGTGATCAAAGACTTTCCGCAGCTCTGCTATGAAGAGCTGGGAACTGGCACATATCGCTGTCCCCCTCTCCCACTCTGCCGTCGCCCAGGACAGGGCACGTCCCGTTAGCAGAGTGGTGATATAGGCCACCCGGGACTGCTCGGTGGGAAAGGAGGTCGGCTGTAGGTTGAAGACTAAGGTGCACTGTGTGGTGAACTCTCGGCAGCCCTCTGGACGTCCGTCGTACCTCTCTGGAGGTGGAAGGCGAGGCTCACGAGGTGTAGGCGGAGGTGTAGGGACCAGTAGTGGAGGTGGGACTGCTGCGGCGTTGGCTGCGGCGGCGACCCGTTCCGCGTTGTCCTGGCGGTCCACCAGGCTCGAGACGGTGAGGGACAGCTGGCTGAGATGTTCACCCATCTCCCGGAGGAGACGTTTATGCTGGGTCAGCATGGCACCTTGGGTGGCCAGTACGGTGCGAAGGTGTATTACATCCGCTGGATCCATAGTGGTCAGTCGATCTGTTATGTTTCTCAATAGGTTCTGTTATGTTTCGCAATAGGTTCTGGGTGTACACAATAATGTCGGATCCAGGTGCGGTGTAAGTAAAGAATGAGACGGAGATGTAATAAAATAAAGATTCTCTTTACTGAGACGTATGATTCATAGGTACAAACATAAACTCTTAGCCGGACAACAAAAAGGGGAGCAGTAGGGCTCAGCACGTAGGTAATAATAACTCAGGCACTGCGGTCAATAATAAAGTGCACGAAAACTAAAGATTGAGCAAAGGGCTCCAAAGGCGGTACAAGGTTGCAAACCAGCAAACAAAGTCAAAGTTCAAATTACGTTCCGGGTAACGGATACGTGAAGTGGTAATACATACACAGGGTTCTGAAGCATTCCATACGGTGTAACACAAGTGATCGACTGACAAGGGAACGAGGAAATGGGACACACCTAAATACACTGACAAACACTCACAGGTGACAACAATCATTCGATAATTAGTCCAGGGCTGGAGCATTGTCGCTCTTCGACCAGTAGGGGCGATGGGGAGTCATCTTCGCTGACCCCCCTTGTAACAGACTCCCTCTCACACACAGAACATTCTATCTGTCTAGTCTAGACTCCCTCTCACACACAGAACATTCTATCTGTCTAGTCTAGACTCCCTCTCACACACAGAACATTCTATCTGTCTAGTCTAGACTCCCTCTCACACAGACATGCTGTGATGTCATAGACCAGAACATTCTATCTGTCTAGTCTAGACTCCCTCTCACACAGACATGCTGTGATGTCATAGACCAGAACATTCTATCTGTCTAGTCTAGACTCCCTCTCACACAGACATGCTGTGATGTCATAGACCAGAACATTCAATCTGTCTAGTCTAGACTCCCTCTCACACAGACATGCTGTGATGTCATAGACCAGAACATTCTATCTGTCTAGTCTAGACTCCCTCTCACACACAGAACATTCTATCTGTCTAGTCTAGACTCCCTCTCACACACAGAACATTCTATCTGTCTAGTCTAGACTCCCTCTCACACACAGAACATTCTATCTGTCTAGTCTAGACTCCCTCTCACACACAGAACATTCTATCTGTCTAGTCTAGACTCCCTCTCACACAGACATGCTGTGATGTCATAGACCAGAACATTCTATCTGTCTAGTCTAGACTCCCTCTCACACAGACATGCTGTGATGTCATAGACCAGAACATTCTATCTGTCTAGTCTAGACTCCCTCTCACACAGACATGCTGTGATGTCATAGACCAGAACATTCTATCTGTCTAGTCTAGACTCCCTCTCACACAGACATGCTGTGATGTCTTAGACCAGAACATTCTATCTGTCTAGTCTAGACTCCCTCTCACACAGACATGCTGTGATGTCATAGACCAGAACATTCTATCTGTCTAGTCTAGACTCCCTCCCACACAGACATGCTGTGATGTCATAGACCAGAACATTCTATCTGTCTAGTCTAGACTCCCTCTCACACAGACATGCTGTGATGTCATAGACCAGAACATGCTATCTGTCTAGTCTAGACTCCCTCTCACACAGACATGCTGTGATGTCATAGACCAGAACATTCTATCTGTCTTGTCTAGACTCCCTCTCACACAGACATGCTGTGATGTCATAGACCAGAACATTATATCTGTCTAGTCTAGACTCCCTCTCACACAGACATGCTGTGATGTCATAGACCAGAACATTCTATCTGTCTAGTCTAGACTCCCTCTCACACCAGAACATTCTATCTGTCTAGTCTAGACTCCCTCTCACACCAGAACATTCTATCTGTCTAGTCTAGACTCCCTCTCACACCAGAACATTCTATCTGTCTAGTCTAGACCCCCCCTCACACCAGAACATTCTATCTGTCTAGTCTAGACTCCCTCTCACACACAGAACATTCTATCTGTCTAGTCTAGACTCCCTCTCACACACAGAACATTCTATCTGTCTAGTCTAGACTCCCTCTCACACAGACATGCTGTGATGTCATAGACCAGAACATTCTATCTGTCTAGTCTAGACTCCCTCTCACACAGACATGCTGTGATGTCATAGACCAGAACATTCTATCTGTCTAGTCTAGACTCCCTCTCACACAGACATGCTGTGATGTCATAGACCAGAACATTCTATCTGTCTAGTCTAGACTCCCTCTCACACAGACATGCTGTGATGTCATAGACCAGAACATTCTATCTGTCTAGTCTAGACTCCCTCTCACACAGACATGCTGTGATGTCATAGACCAGAACATTCTATCTGTCTAGTCTAGACTCCCTCTCACACAGACATGCTGTGATGTCATAGACCAGAACATTCTATCTGTCTAGTCTAGACTCCCTCTCACACAGACATGCTGTGATGTCATAGACCAGAACATTCTATCTGTCTAGTCTAGACTCCCTCTCACACAGACATGCTGTGATGTCATAGACCAGAACATTCTATCTGTCTAGTCTAGACTCCCTCTCACACCAGAACATTCTATCTGTCTAGTCTAGACTCCCTCTCACACCAGAACATTCTATCTGTCTAGTCTAGACTCCCTCTCACACCAGAACATTCTATCTGTCTAGTCTAGACTCCCTCTCACACACAGAACATTCTATCTGTCTAGTCTAGACTCCCTCTCACACACAGAACATTCTATCTGTCTAGTCTAGACTCCCTCTCACACAGACATGCTGTGATGTCATAGACCAGAACATTCTATCTGTCTAGTCTAGACTCCCTCTCACACAGACATGCTGTGATGTCATAGACCATAACATTCTATCTGTCTAGTCTAGACTCCCTCTCACACAGACATGCTGTGATGTCATAGACCAGAACATTCTATCTGTCTAGTCTAGACTCCCTCTCACACCAGAACATTCTATCTGTCTAGTCTAGACTCCCTCTCACACCAGAACATTCTATCTGTCTAGTCTAGACTCCCTCTCACACCAGAACATTCTATCTGTCTAGTCTAGACTCCCTCTCACACAGACATGCTGTGATGTCTTAGACCAGAACATTCTATCTGTCTAGTCTAGACTCCCTCTCACACAGACATGCTGTGATGTCATAGACCAGAACATTCTATCTGTCTAGTCTAGACTCCCTCTCACACAGACATGCTGTGATGTCATAGACCAGAACATTCTATCTGTCTAGTCTAGACTCCCTCTCACACCAGAACATTCTATCTGTCTAGTCTAGACTCC
This sequence comes from Nansenia antarctica, assembly GCF_963989245.1. NCBI lineage: Eukaryota > Metazoa > Chordata > Actinopteri > Argentiniformes > Microstomatidae > Nansenia > Nansenia antarctica. The sequence continues at coordinate 37,074,559 of NC_137680.1, forward strand.
CTCTCACACCAGAACATTCTATCTGTCTAGTCTAGACTCCCTCTCACACCAGAACATTCTATCTGTCTAGTCTAGACTCCCTCTCACACACAGAACATTCTATCTGTCTAGTCTAGACTCCCTCTCACACACAGAACATTCTATCTGTCTAGTCTAGACTCCCTCTCACACACAGAACATTCTATCTGTCTAGTCTAGACTCCCTCTCACACACAGAACATTCTATCTGTCTAGTCTAGACTCCCTCTCACACAGACATGCTGTGATGTCATAGACCAGAACATTCTATCTGTCTAGTCTAGACTCCCTCTCACACAGACATGCTGTGATGTCATAGACCAGAACATTCTATCTGTCTAGTCTAGACTCCCTCTCACACAGACATGCTGTGATGTCATAGACCAGAACATTCTATCTGTCTAGTCTAGACTCCCTCTCACACAGACATGCTGTGATGTCATAGACCAGAACATTCTATCTGTCTAGTCTAGACTCCCTCTCACACAGACATGCTGTGATGTCATAGACCAGAACATTCTATCTGTCTAGTCTAGACTCCCTCTCACACAGACATGCTGTGATGTCTTAGACCAGAACATTCTATCTGTCTAGTCTAGACTCCCTCTCACACAGACATGCTGTGATGTCATAGACCAGAACATTCTATCTGTCTAGTCTAGACTCCCTCTCACAAAGACATGCTGTGATGTCATAGACCAGAACATTCTATCTGTCTAGTCTAGACTCCCTCTCACACAGACATGCTGTGATGTCATAGACCAGAACATTCTATCTGTCTAGTCTAGACTCCCTCTCACACCAGAACATTCTATCTGTCTAGTCTAGACTCCCTCTCACACCAGAACATTCTATCTGTCTAGTCTAGACTCCCTCTCACACCAGAACATTCTATCTGTCTAGTCTAGACTCCCTCTCACACACAGAACATTCTATCTGTCTAGTCTAGACTCCCTCTCACACACAGAACATTCTATCTGTCTAGTCTAGACTCCCTCTCACACACAGAACATTCTATCTGTCTAGTCTAGACTCCCTCTCACACACAGAACATTCTATCTGTCTAGTCTAGACTCCCTCTCACACAGACATGCTGTGATGTCATAGACCAGAACATTCTATCTGTCTAGTCTAGACTCCCTCTCACACAGACATGCTGTGATGTCATAGACCAGAACATTCTATCTGTCTAGTCTAGACTCCCTCTCACACAGACATGCTGTGATGTCATAGACCAGAACATTCTATCTGTCTAGTCTAGACTCCCTCTCACACCAGAACATTATATCTGTCTAGTCTAGACTCCCTCTCACACCAGAACATTCTATCTGTCTAGTCTAGACTCCCTCTCACACACAGAACATTCTATCTGTCCAGTCTAGACTCCCTCTCACACACAGAACATTCTATCTGTCTAGTCTAGACTCCCTCTCACACACAGAACATTCTATCTGTCTAGTCTAGACTCCCTCTCACACACAGAACATTCTATCTGTCTAATCTAGACTCCCTCTCACACAGACATGCTGTGATGTCATAGACCAGAACATTCTATCTGTCTAGTCTAGACTCCCTCTCACACAGACATGCTGTGATGTCATAGACCAGAACATTCTATCTGTCTAGTCTAGACTCCCTCTCACACAGACATGCTGTGATGTCATAGACCAGAACATTCTATCTGTCTAGTCTAGACTCCCTCTCACACAGACATGCTGTGATGTCATAGACCAGAACATTCAATCTGTCTAGTCTAGACTCCCTCTCACACAGACATGCTGTGATGTCATAGACCAGAACATTCTATCTGTCTAGTCTAGACTCCCTCTCACACACAGAACATTCTATCTGTCTAGTCTAGACTCCCTCTCACACACAGAACATTCTATCTGTCTAGTCTAGAATCCCTCTCACACACAGAACATTCTATCTGTCTAGTCTAGACTCCCTCTCACACACAGAACATTCTATCTGTCTAGTCTAGACTCCCTCTCACACAGACATGCTGTGATGTCATAGACCAGAACATTCTATCTGTCTAGTCTAGACTCCCTCTCACACAGACATGCTGTGATGTCATAGACCAGAACATTCTATCTGTCTAGTCTAGACTCCCTCTCACACAGACATGCTGTGATGTCATAGACCAGAACATTCTATCTGTCTAGTCTAGACTCCCTCTCACACCAGAACATTATATCTGTCTAGTCTAGACTCCCTCTCACACCAGAACATTCTATCTGTCTAGTCTAGACTCCCTCTCACACACAGAACATTCTATCTGTCCAGTCTAGACTCCCTCTCACACACAGAACATTCTATCTGTCTAGTCTAGACTCCCTCTCACACACAGAACATTCTATCTGTCTAGTCTAGACTCCCTCTCACACACAGAACATTCTATCTGTCTAGTCTAGACTCCCTCTCACACAGACATGCTGTGATGTCATAGACCAGAACATTCTATCTGTCTAGTCTAGACTCCCTCTCACACAGACATGCTGTGATGTCATAGACCAGAACATTCTATCTGTCTAGTCTAGACTCCCTCTCACACAGACATGCTGTGATGTCATAGACCAGAACATTCTATCTGTCTAGTCTAGACTCCCTCTCACACAGACATGCTGTGATGTCATAGACCAGAACATTCAATCTGTCTAGTCTAGACTCCCTCTCACACAGACATGCTGTGATGTCATAGACCAGAACATTCTATCTGTCTAGTCTAGACTCCCTCTCACACAGACATGCTGTGATGTCATAGACCAGAACATTCTATCTGTCTAGTCTAGACTCCCTCTCACACAGACATGCTGTGATGTCATAGACCAGAACATTCTATCTGTCTAGTCTAGACTCCCTCTCACACAGACATGCTGTGAGGTCATAGACCAGAACATTCTATCTGTCTAGTCTAGACTCCCTCTCACACAGACATGCTGTGATGTCATAGACCAGAACATTCTATCTGTCTAGTCTAGACTCCCTCTCACACAGACATGCTGTGATGTCATAGACCAGAACATTCTATCTGTCTAGTCTAGACTCCCTCTCACACAGACATGCTGTGATGTCATAGACCAGAACATTCTATCTGTCTAGTCTAGACTCCCTCTCACACACAGAACATTCTATCTGTCTAGTCTAGACTCCCTCTCACACACAGAACATTCTATCTGTCTAGTCTAGACTCCCTCTCACACAGACATGCTGTGATGTCATAGACCAGAACATTCTATCTGTCTAGTCTAGACTCCCTCTCACACAGACATGCTGTGATGTCATAGACCAGAACATTCTATCTGTCTAGTCTAGACTCCCTCTCACACAGACATGCTGTGATGTCATAGACCAGAACATTCTACCTGTCTAGTCTAGACTCCCTCTCACACAGACATGCTGTGATGTCATAGACCAGAACATTCTATCTGTCTAGTCTAGACTCCCTCTCACACAGACATGCTGTGATGTCATAGACCAGAACATTCTATCTGTCTAGTCTAGACTCCCTCTCACACAGACATGCTGTGATGTCATAGACCAGAACATTCTATCTGTCTAGTCTAGACTCCCTCTCACACAGACATGCTGTGATGTCATAGACCAGAACATTCTATCTGTCTAGTCTAGACTCCCTCTCACACCAGAACATTCTATCTGTCTAGTCTAGACTCCCTCTCACACCAGAACATTCTATCTGTCTAGTCTAGACTCCCTCTCACACCAGAACATTCTATCTGTCTAGTCTAGACTCCCTCTCACACACAGAACATTCTATCTGTCTAGTCTAGACTCCCTCTCACACACAGAACATTCTATCTGTCTAGTCTAGACTCCCTCTCACACAGACATGCTGTGATGTCATAGACCAGAACATTCTATCCGTCTAGTCTAGACTCCCTCTCACACAGACATGCTGTGATGTCATAGACCAGAACATTCTATCTGTCTAGTCTAGACTCCCTCTCACACAGACATGCTGTGATGTCATAGACCAGAACATTCTATCTGTCTAGTCTAGACTCCCTCTCACACAGACATGCTGTGATGTCATAGACCAGAACATTCTATCTGTCTAGTCTAGACTCCCTCTCACACAGACATGCTGTGATGTCTTAGACCAGAACATTCTATCTGTCTAGTCTAGACTCCCTCTCACACAGACATGCTGTGATGTCATAGACTAGAACATTCTATCTGTCTAGTCTAGACTCCCTCTCACAAAGACATGCTGTGATGTCATAGACCAGAACATTCTATCTGTCTAGTCTAGACTCCCTCTCACACAGACATGCTGTGATGTCATAGACCAGAACATTCTATCTGTCTAGTCTAGACTCCCTCTCACACCAGAACATTCTATCTGTCTAGTCTAGACTCCCTCTCACACCAGAACATTCTATCTGTCTAGTCTAGACTCCCTCTCACACCAGAACATTCTATCTGTCTAGTCTAGACTCCCTCTCACACACAGAACATTCTATCTGTCTAGTCTAGACTCCCTCTCACACACAGAACATTCTATCTGTCTAGTCTAGACTCCCTCTCACACAGACATGCTGTGATGTCATAGACCAGAACATTCTATCTGTCTAGTCTAGACTCCCTCTCACACAGACATGCTGTGATGTCATAGACCAGAACATTCTATCTGTCTAGTCTAGACTCCCTCTCACACAGACATGCTGTGATGTCATAGACCAGAACATTCTATCTGTCTAGTCTAGACTCCCTCTCACACAGACATGCTGTGATGTCATAGACCAGAACATTCAATCTGTCTAGTCTAGACTCCCTCTCACACAGACATGCTGTGATGTCATAGACCAGAACATTCTATCTGTCTAGTCTAGACTCCCTCTCACACACAGAACATTCTATCTGTCTAGTCTAGACTCCCTCTCACACACAGAACATTCTATCTGTCTAGTCTAGACTCCCTCTCACACACAGAACATTCTATCTGTCTAGTCTAGACTCCCTCTCACACACAGAACATTCTATCTGTCTAGTCTAGACTCCCTCTCACACAGACATGCTGTGATGTCATAGACCAGAACATTCTATCTGTCTAGTCTAGACTCCCTCTCACACAGACATGCTGTGATGTCATAGACCAGAACATTCTATCTGTCTAGTCTAGACTCCCTCTCACACAGACATGCTGTGATGTCATAGACCAGAACATTCTATCTGTCTAGTCTAGACTCCCTCTCACACAGACATGCTGTGATGTCATAGACCAGAACATTCTATCTGTCTAGTCTAGACTCCCTCTCACACAGACATGCTGTGATGTCATAGACCAGAACATTCTATCTGTCTAGTCTAGACTCCCTCTCACACAGACATGCTGTGATGTCTTAGACCAGAACATTCTATCTGTCTAGTCTAGACTCCCTCTCACACAGACATGCTGTGATGTCATAGACCAGAACATTCTATCTGTCTAGTCTAGACTCCCTCTCACAAAGACATGCTGTGATGTCATAGACCAGAACATTCTATCTGTCTAGTCTAGACTCCCTCTCACACAGACATGCTGTGATGTCATAGACCAGAACATTCTATCTGTCTAGTCTAGACTCCCTCTCACACCAGAACATTCTATCTGTCTAGTCTAGACTCCCTCTCACACCAGAACATTCTATCTGTCTAGTCTAGACTCCCTCTCACACCAGAACATTCTATCTGTCTAGTCTAGACTCCCTCTCACACACAGAACATTCTATCTGTCTAGTCTAGACTCCCTCTCACACACAGAACATTCTATCTGTCTAGTCTAGACTCCCTCTCACACACAGAACATTCTATCTGTCTAGTCTAGACTCCCTCTCACACACAGAACATTCTATCTGTCTAGTCTAGACTCCCTCTCACACAGACATGCTGTGATGTCATAGACCAGAACATTCTATCTGTCTAGTCTAGACTCCCTCTCACACAGACATGCTGTGATGTCATAGACCAGAACATTCTATCTGTCTAGTCTAGACTCCCTCTCACACAGACATGCTGTGATGTCATAGACCAGAACATTCTATCTGTCTAGTCTAGACTCCCTCTCACACCAGAACATTATATCTGTCTAGTCTAGACTCCCTCTCACACCAGAACATTCTATCTGTCTAGTCTAGACTCCCTCTCACACACAGAACATTCTATCTGTCCAGTCTAGACTCCCTCTCACACACAGAACATTCTATCTGTCTAGTCTAGACTCCCTCTCACACACAGAACATTCTATCTGTCTAGTCTAGACTCCCTCTCACACACAGAACATTCTATCTGTCTAATCTAGACTCCCTCTCACACAGACATGCTGTGATGTCATAGACCAGAACATTCTATCTGTCTAGTCTAGACTCCCTCTCACACAGACATGCTGTGATGTCATAGACCAGAACATTCTATCTGTCTAGTCTAGACTCCCTCTCACACAGACATGCTGTGATGTCATAGACCAGAACATTCTATCTGTCTAGTCTAGACTCCCTCTCACACAGACATGCTGTGATGTCATAGACCAGAACATTCAATCTGTCTAGTCTAGACTCCCTCTCACACAGACATGCTGTGATGTCATAGACCAGAACATTCTATCTGTCTAGTCTAGACTCCCTCTCACACACAGAACATTCTATCTGTCTAGTCTAGACTCCCTCTCACACACAGAACATTCTATCTGTCTAGTCTAGAATCCCTCTCACACACAGAACATTCTATCTGTCTAGTCTAGACTCCCTCTCACACACAGAACATTCTATCTGTCTAGTCTAGACTCCCTCTCACACAGACATGCTGTGATGTCATAGACCAGAACATTCTATCTGTCTAGTCTAGACTCCCTCTCACACAGACATGCTGTGATGTCATAGACCAGAACATTCTATCTGTCTAGTCTAGACTCCCTCTCACACAGACATGCTGTGATGTCATAGACCAGAACATTCTATCTGTCTAGTCTAGACTCCCTCTCACACCAGAACATTATATCTGTCTAGTCTAGACTCCCTCTCACACCAGAACATTCTATCTGTCTAGTCTAGACTCCCTCTCACACACAGAACATTCTATCTGTCCAGTCTAGACTCCCTCTCACACACAGAACATTCTATCTGTCTAGTCTAGACTCCCTCTCACACACAGAACATTCTATCTGTCTAGTCTAGACTCCCTCTCACACACAGAACATTCTATCTGTCTAGTCTAGACTCCCTCTCACACAGACATGCTGTGATGTCATAGACCAGAACATTCTATCTGTCTAGTCTAGACTCCCTCTCACACAGACATGCTGTGATGTCATAGACCAGAACATTCTATCTGTCTAGTCTAGACTCCCTCTCACACAGACATGCTGTGATGTCATAGACCAGAACATTCTATCTGTCTAGTCTAGACTCCCTCTCACACAGACATGCTGTGATGTCATAGACCAGAACATTCAATCTGTCTAGTCTAGACTCCCTCTCACACAGACATGCTGTGATGTCATAGACCAGAACATTCTATCTGTCTAGTCTAGACTCCCTCTCACACAGACATGCTGTGATGTCATAGACCAGAACATTCTATCTGTCTAGTCTAGACTCCCTCTCACACAGACATGCTGTGATGTCATAGACCAGAACATTCTATCTGTCTAGTCTAGACTCCCTCTCACACAGACATGCTGTGAGGTCATAGACCAGAACATTCTATCTGTCTAGTCTAGACTCCCTCTCACACAGACATGCTGTGATGTCATAGACCAGAACATTCTATCTGTCTAGTCTAGACTCCCTCTCACACAGACATGCTGTGATGTCATAGACCAGAACATTCTATCTGTCTAGTCTAGACTCCCTCTCACACAGACATGCTGTGATGTCATAGACCAGAACATTCTATCTGTCTAGTCTAGACTCCCTCTCACACACAGAACATTCTATCTGTCTAGTCTAGACTCCCTCTCACACACAGAACATTCTATCTGTCTAGTCTAGACTCCCTCTCACACAGACATGCTGTGATGTCATAGACCAGAACATTCTATCTGTCTAGTCTAGACTCCCTCTCACACAGACATGCTGTGATGTCATAGACCAGAACATTCTATCTGTCTAGTCTAGACTCCCTCTCACACAGACATGCTGTGATGTCATAGACCAGAACATTCTACCTGTCTAGTCTAGACTCCCTCTCACACAGACATGCTGTGATGTCATAGACCAGAACATTCTATCTGTCTAGTCTAGACTCCCTCTCACACAGACATGCTGTGATGTCATAGACCAGAACATTCTATCTGTCTAGTCTAGACTCCCTCTCACACAGACATGCTGTGATGTCATAGACCAGAACATTCTATCTGTCTAGTCTAGACTCCCTCTCACACAGACATGCTGTGATGTCATAGACCAGAACATTCTATCTGTCTAGTCTAGACTCCCTCTCACACCAGAACATTCTATCTGTCTAGTCTAGACTCCCTCTCACACCAGAACATTCTATCTGTCTAGTCTAGACTCCCTCTCACACCAGAACATTCTATCTGTCTAGTCTAGACTCCCTCTCACACACAGAACATTCTATCTGTCTAGTCTAGACTCCCTCTCACACACAGAACATTCTATCTGTCTAGTCTAGACTCCCTCTCACACAGACATGCTGTGATGTCATAGACCAGAACATTCTATCCGTCTAGTCTAGACTCCCTCTCACACAGACATGCTGTGATGTCATAGACCAGAACATTCTATCTGTCTAGTCTAGACTCCCTCTCACACAGACATGCTGTGATGTCATAGACCAGAACATTCTATCTGTCTAGTCTAGACTCCCTCTCACACAGACATGCTGTGATGTCATAGACCAGAACATTCTATCTGTCTAGTCTAGACTCCCTCTCACACAGACATGCTGTGATGTCTTAGACCAGAACATTCTATCTGTCTAGTCTAGACTCCCTCTCACACAGACATGCTGTGATGTCATAGACTAGAACATTCTATCTGTCTAGTCTAGACTCCCTCTCACAAAGACATGCTGTGATGTCATAGACCAGAACATTCTATCTGTCTAGTCTAGACTCCCTCTCACACAGACATGCTGTGATGTCATAGACCAGAACATTCTATCTGTCTAGTCTAGACTCCCTCTCACACCAGAACATTCTATCTGTCTAGTCTAGACTCCCTCTCACACCAGAACATTCTATCTGTCTAGTCTAGACTCCCTCTCACACCAGAACATTCTATCTGTCTAGTCTAGACTCCCTCTCACACACAGAACATTCTATCTGTCTAGTCTAGACTCCCTCTCACACACAGAACATTCTATCTGTCTAATCTAGACTCCCTCTCACACAGACATGCTGTGATGTCATAGACCAGAACATTCTATCTGTCTAGTCTAGACTCCCTCTCACACAGACATGCTGTGATGTCATAGACCAGAACATTCTATCTGTCTAGTCTAGACTCCCTCTCACACAGACATGCTGTGATGTCATAGACCAGAACATTCTATCTGTCTAGTCTAGACTCCCTCTCACACAGACATGCTGTGATGTCATAGACCAGAACATTCAATCTGTCTAGTCTAGACTCCCTCTCACACAGACATGCTGTGATGTCATAGACCAGAACATTCTATCTGTCTAGTCTAGACTCCCTCTCACACACAGAACATTCTATCTGTCTAGTCTAGACTCCCTCTCACACACAGAACATTCTATCTGTCTAGTCTAGAATCCCTCTCACACACAGAACATTCTATCTGTCTAGTCTAGACTCCCTCTCACACACAGAACATTCTATCTGTCTAGTCTAGACTCCCTCTCACACAGACATGCTGTGATGTCATAGACCAGAACATTCTATCTGTCTAGTCTAGACTCCCTCTCACACAGACATGCTGTGATGTCATAGACCAGAACATTCTATCTGTCTAGTCTAGACTCCCTCTCACACAGACATGCTGTGATGTCATAGACCAGAACATTCTATCTGTCTAGTCTAGACTCCCTCTCACACCAGAACATTATATCTGTCTAGTCTAGACTCCCTCTCACACCAGAACATTCTATCTGTCTAGTCTAGACTCCCTCTCACACACAGAACATTCTATCTGTCCAGTCTAGACTCCCTCTCACACACAGAACATTCTATCTGTCTAGTCTAGACTCCCTCTCACACACAGAACATTCTATCTGTCTAGTCTAGACTCCCTCTCACACACAGAACATTCTATCTGTCTAGTCTAGACTCCCTCTCACACAGACATGCTGTGATGTCATAGACCAGAACATTCTATCTGTCTAGTCTAGACTCCCTCTCACACAGACATGCTGTGATGTCATAGACCAGAACATTCTATCTGTCTAGTCTAGACTCCCTCTCACACAGACATGCTGTGATGTCATAGACCAGAACATTCTATCTGTCTAGTCTAGACTCCCTCTCACACAGACATGCTGTGATGTCATAGACCAGAACATTCAATCTGTCTAGTCTAGACTCCCTCTCACACAGACATGCTGTGATGTCATAGACCAGAACATTCTATCTGTCTAGTCTAGACTCCCTCTCACACAGACATGCTGTGATGTCATAGACCAGAACATTCTATCTGTCTAGTCTAGACTCCCTCTCACACAGACATGCTGTGATGTCATAGACCAGAACATTCAATCTGTCTAGTCTAGACTCCCTCTCACACAGACATGCTGTGAGGTCATAGACCAGAACATTCTATCTGTCTAGTCTAGACTCCCTCTCACACAGACATGCTGTGATGTCATAGACCAGAACATTCTATCTGTCTAGTCTAGACTCCCTCTCACACCAGAACATTCTATCTGTCTAGTCTAGACTCCCTCTCACACCAGAACATTCTATCTGTCTAGTCTAGACTCCCTCTCACACACAGAACATTCTATCTGTCTAGTCTAGACTCCCTCTCACACACAGAACATTCTATCTGTCTAGTCTAGACTTCCTCTCACACACAGAACATTCTATCTGTCTAGTCTAGACTCCCTCTCACACACAGAACATTCTATCTGTCTAGTCTAGACTCCCTCTCACACAGACATGCTGTGATGTCATAGACCAGAACATTCTATCTGTCTAGTCTAGACTCCCTCCCACACAGACATGCTGTGATGTCATAGACCAGAACATTCTATCTGTCTAGTCTAGACTCCCTCTCACACAGACATGCTGTGATGTCATAGACCAGAACATTCTATCTGTCTAGTCTAGACTCCCTCTCACACAGACATGCTGTGATGTCATAGACCAGAACATTCTATCTGTCTAGTCTAGACTCCCTCTCACACAGACATGTTGTGATGTCATAGACCAGAACATTCTATCTGTCTAGTCTAGACTCCCTCTCACACAGACATGCTGTGATGTCATAGACCAGAACATTCTATCTGTCTAGTCTAGACTCCCTCTCACACCAGAACATTCTATCTGTCTAGTCTAGACTCCCTCTCACACCAGAACATTCTATCTGTCTAGTCTAGACCCCCTCTCACACCAGAACATTCTATCTGTCTAGTCTAGACTCCCTCTCACACACAGAACATTCTATCTGTCTAGTCTAGACTCCCTCTCACACACAGAACATTCTATCTGTCTAGTCTAGACTCCCTCTCACACAGACATGCTGTGATGTCATAGACCAGAACATTCTATCTGTCTAGTCTAGACTCCCTCTCACACAGACATGCTGTGATGTCATAGACCAGAACATTCTATCTGTCTAGTCTAGACTCCCTCTCACACAGACATGCTGTGATGTCATAGACCAGAACATTCTATCTGTCTAGTCTAGACTCCCTCTCACACAGACATGCTGTGATGTCATAGACCAGAACATTCTATCTGTCTAGTCTAGACTCCCTCTCACACAGACATGCTGTGATGTCATAGACCAGAAAGTTTTATCTGTCTAGTCTAGACTCCCTCTCACACAGACATGCTGTGATGTCATAGACCAGACCATTCTATCTGTCTAGTCTAGACTCCCTCTCACACAGACATGCTGTGATGTCATAGACCAGAACATTCTATCTGTCTAGTCTAGACTCCCTCTCACACAGACATGCTGTGATGTCATAGACCAGAACATTCTATCTGTCTAGTCTAGACTCCCTCTCACACCAGAACATTCTATCTGTCTAGTCTAGACTCCCTCTCACACCAGAACATTCTATCTGTCTAGTCTAGACCCCCTCTCACACCAGAACATTCTATCTGTCTAGTCTAGACTCCCTCTTACACACAGAACATTATATCTGTCTAGTCTAGACTCCCTCTCACACACAGAACATTCTATCTGTCTAGTCTAGACTCCCTCTCACACAGACATGCTGTGATGTCATAGACCAGAACATTCTATCTGTCTAGTCTAGACTCCCTCTCACATAGACATGCTGTGATGTCATAGACCAGAACATTCTATCTGTCTAGTCTAGACTCCCTCTCACACCAGAACATTATATCTGTCTAGTCTAGACTCCCTCTCACACCAGAACAATCTATCTGTCTAGTCTAGACTCCCTCTCACTCCAGAACATTCTATCTGTCTAGTCTAGACTCCCTCTCACACACAGAACATTCTATCTGTCTAGTCTAGACTCCCTCTCACACACACAGAACATTCTATCTGTCTAGTCTAGACTCCCTCTCACACAGACATAATGTGATGTCATAGACCAGAACATTCTATCTGTCTAGTCTAGACTCCCTCTCACACAGACATGCTGTGATGTCATAGACCAGAACATTCTATCTGTCTAGTCTAGACTCCCTCTCACACAGACATGCTGTGATGTCATAGACCAGAACATTCTATCTGTCTAGTCTAGACTCCCTCTCACACCAGAACATTATATCTGTCTAGTCTAGACTCCCTCTCACACCAGAACAATCTATCTGTCTAGTCTAGACTCCCTCTCACTCCAGAACATTCTATCTGTCTAGTCTAGACTCCCTCTCACACACAGAACATTCTATCTGTCTAGTCTAGACTCCCTCTCACACACACAGAACATTCTATCTGTCTAGTCTAGACTCCCTCTCACACAGACATAATGTGATGTCATAGACCAGAACATTCTATCTGTCTAGTCTAGACTCCCTCTCACACAGACATGCTGTGATGTCATAGACCAGAACATTCTATCTGTCTAGTCTAGACTCCCTCTCACCCCAGAACATTCTATCTGTCTAGTCTAGACTCCCTCTCACACCAGAACATTCTATCTGTCTAGTCTAGACTCCCTCTCACACCAGAACATTCTATCTGTCTAGTCTAGACTCCCTCTCACACACAGAACATTCTATCTGTCTAGTCTAGACTCCCTCTCACACACAGAACATTCTATCTGTCTAGTCTAGACTCCCTCTCACAGAGACATAATGTGATGTCATAGACCAGAACATTCTATCTATCTGTCTAGTCTAGACTCCCTCTCACACAGACATGCTGTGATGTCATAGACCAGAACATTCTATCTGTCTAGTCTAGACTCCCTCTCACCCCAGAACATTCTATCTGTCTAGTCTAGACTCCCTCTCACACCAGAACATTCTATCTGTCTAGTCTAGACTCCCTCTCACACCAGAACATTCTATCTGTCTAGTCTAGACTCCCTCTCACACACAGAACATTCTATCTGTCTAGTCTAGACTCCCTCTCACACACAGAACATTCTATCCGTCTAGTCTAGACTCCCTCTCACACACAGAACATTCTATCTGTCTAGTCTAGACTCCCTCTCACACAGACGTGCTGTGATGTCATAGACCAGAACATTCTATCTGTCTAGTCTAGACTCCCTCTCACACAGACATGCTGTGATGTCATAGACCAGAACATTATATATGTCTAGTCTAGACTCCCTCTCACACAGACATGCTGTGTTGTCATAGACCAGAACATTCTATCTGTCTAGTCTAGACTCCCTCTCACACATACATGCTGTGATGTCATAGACCAGAACATTATATCTGTCTAGTCTAGACTCACTCTCACACAGACATGCTGTGATGTCATAGACCAGAACATTCTATCTGTCTAGTCTAGACTCCCTCTCACCCCAGAACATTCTATCTGTCTAGTCTAGACTCCCTCTCACACCAGAACATTCTATCTGTCTAGTCTAGACTCCCTCTCACACAAGAACATTCTATCTGTCTAGTCTAGACTCCCTCTCACACCAGAACATTCTATCTGTCTAGTCTAGACTCCCTCTTACACACAGAACATTCTATCTGTCTAGTCTAGACTCCCTCTCACACACAGAACATTCTATCTGTCTAGTCTAGACTCCCTCTCACACAGACATGCTGTGATGTCATAGACCAGAACATTCTATTTGTCTAGTCTAGACTCCCTCTCACACAGACATGCTGTGATGTCATAGACCAGAACATTCTATCTATCTAGTCTAGACTCCCTCTCACACAGACATGCTGTGATGTCATAGACCAGAACATTCTATCTGTCTAGTCTAGACTCCCTCTCACACCAGAACATTATATCTGTCTAGTCTAGACTCCCTCTCACACCAGAACAATCTATCTGTCTAGTCTAGACTCCCTCTCACTCCAGAACATTCTATCTGTCTAGTCTAGACTCCCTCTCACACACAGAACATTCTATCTGTCTAGTCTAGACTCCCTCTCACACACACAGAACATTCTATCTGTCTAGTCTAGACTCCCTCTCACACAGACATAATGTGATGTCATAGACCAGAACATTCTATCTGTCTAGTCTAGACTCCCTCTCACACAGACATGCTGTGATGTCATAGACCAGAACATTCTATATGTCTAGTCTAGACTCCCTCTCACACAGACATGCTGTGATGTCATAGACCAGAACATTCTATCTGTCTAGTCTAGACTCCCTCTCACACATACATGCTGTGATGTCATAGACCAGAACATTATATCTGTCTAGTCTAGACTCACTCTCACACAGACATGCTGTGATGTCATAGACCAGAACATTCTATCTGTCTAGTCTAGACTCCCTCTCACACCAGAACATTCTATCTGTCTAGTCTAGACTCCCTCTCACACCAGAACATTCTATCTGTCTAGTCTAGACTCCCTCTCACACACAGAACATTCTATCTGTCTAGTCTAGACTCCCTCTCACACACAGAACATTCTATCTGTCTAGTCTAGACTCCCTCTCACACACAGAACATTCTATCTGTCTAGTCTAGACTCCCTCTCACACACATAACATTATATCTGTCTAGTCTAGACTCCCTCTCACACAGACATGCTGTGATGTCATAGACCAGAACATTCTATCTGTCTAGTCTAGACTCCCTCTCACACAGACATGCTGTGATGTCATAGACCAGAACATTCTATCTGTCTAGTCTAGACTCCCTCTCACACAGACATGCTGTGATGTCATAGACCAGAACATTCTATCTGTCTAGTCTAGACTCCCTCTCACACAGACATGCTGTGATGTCATAGACCAGAACATTCTATCTGTCTAGTCTAGACTCCCTCTCACACAGACATGCTGTGATGTCATAGACCAGAACATTCTATCTGTCTAGTCTAGACTTCCTCTCACACAGACATGCTGTGATGTCATAGACCAGAACATTCTATCTGTCTAGTCTAGACTCCCTCTCACACCAGAACATTCTATCTGTCTAGTCTAGACTCCCTTTCACACCAGAACATTCTATCTGTCTAGTCTAGACTCCCTCTCACACACAGAACATTCTATCTGTCTAGTCTAGACTCCCTCTCACACACAGAACATTCTATCTGTCTAGTCTTGACTCCCTCTCACACACAGAACATTCTATCTGTCTAGTCTAGACTCCCTCTCACACACAGAACATTATATCTGTCTAGTCTAGACTCCCTCTCACACAGACATGCTGTGATGTCATAGACCAGAACATTCTATCTGTCTAGTCTAGACTCCCTCTCACACCAGAACATTCTATCTGTCTAGTCTAGACTCCCTTTCACACCAGAACATTCTATCTGTCTAGTCTAGACTCCCTCTCACACACAGAACATTCTATCTGTCTAGTCTAGACTCCCTCTCACACACAGAACATTCTATCTGTCTAGTCTAGACTCCCTCTCACACACAGAACATTATATCTGTCTAGTCTAGACTCCCTCTCACACCAGAACAATCTATCTGTCTAGTCTAGACTCCCTCTCACACACAGAACATTCTATCTGTCTAGTCTAGACTCCCTCTCACACACAGAACATTCTATCTGTCTAGTCTAGACTCCCTCTCACACACACAGAACATTCTATCTGTCTAGTCTAGACTCCCTCTCACACAGACATAATGTGATGTCATAGACCAGAACATTCTATCTGTCTAGTCTAGACTCCCTCTCACACAGACATGCTGTGATGTCATAGACCAGAACATTCTATCTGTCTAGTCTAGACTCCCTCTCACCCCAGAACATTCTATCTGTCTAGTCTAGACTCCCTCTCACACCAGAACATTCTATCTGTCTAGTCTAGACTCCCTCTCTCACCAGAACATTCTATCTGTCTAGTCTAGACTCCCTCTCACACACAGAACATTCTATCTGTCTAGTCTAGACTCCCTCTCACACACAGAACATTCTATCTGTCTAGTCTAGACTCCCTCTCACAGAGACATAATGTGATGTCATAGACCAGAACATTCTATCTATCTGTCTAGTCTAGACTCCCTCTCACACAGACATGCTGTGATGTCATAGACCAGAACATTCTATCTGTCTAGTCTAGACTCCCTCTCACCCCAGAACATTCTATCTGTCTAGTCTAGACTCCCTCTCACACCAGAACATTCTATCTGTCTAGTCTAGACTCCCTCTCACACCAGAACATTCTATCTGTCTAGTCTAGACTCCCTCTCACACACAGAACATTCTATCTGTCTAGTCTAGACTCCCTCTCACACACAGAACATTCTATCCGTCTAGTCTAGACTCCCTCTCACACACAGAACATTCTATCTGTCTAGTCTAGACTCCCTCTCACACAGACGTGCTGTGATGTCATAGACCAGAACATTCTATCTGTCTAGTCTAGACTCCCTCTCACACAGACATGCTGTGATGTCATAGACCAGAACATTATATATGTCTAGTCTAGACTCCCTCTCACACAGACATGCTGTGTTGTCATAGACCAGAACATTCTATCTGTCTAGTCTAGACTCCCTCTCACACATACATGCTGTGATGTCATACACCAGAACATTATATCTGTCTAGTCTAGACTCACTCTCACACAGACATGCTGTGATGTCATAGACCAGAACATTCTATCTGTCTAGTCTAGACTCCCTCTCACCCCAGAACATTCTATCTGTCTAGTCTAGACTCCCTCTCACACCAGAACATTCTATCTGTCTAGTCTAGACTCCCTCTCACACAAGAACATTCTATCTGTCTAGTCTAGACTCCCTCTCACACCAGAACATTCTATCTGTCTAGTCTAGACTCCCTCTTACACACAGAACATTCTATCTGTCTAGTCTAGACTCCCTCTCACACACAGAACATTCTATCTGTCTAGTCTAGACTCCCTCTCACACAGACATGCTGTGATGTCATAGACCAGAACATTCTATTTGTCTAGTCTAGACTCCCTCTCACACAGACATGCTGTGATGTCATAGACCAGAACATTCTATCTATCTAGTCTAGACTCCCTCTCACACAGACATGCTGTGATGTCATAGACCAGAACATTCTATCTGTCTAGTCTAGACTCCCTCTCACACCAGAACATTATATCTGTCTAGTCTAGACTCCCTCTCACACCAGAACAATCTATCTGTCTAGTCTAGACTCCCTCTCACTCCAGAACATTCTATCTGTCTAGTCTAGACTCCCTCTCACACACAGAACATTCTATCTGTCTAGTCTAGACTCCCTCTCACACACACAGAACATTCTATCTGTCTAGTCTAGACTCCCTCTCACACAGACATAATGTGATGTCATAGACCAGAACATTCTATCTGTCTAGTCTAGACTCCCTCTCACACAGACATGCTGTGATGTCATAGACCAGAACATTCTATCTGTCTAGTCTAGACTCCCTCTCACCCCAGAACATTCTATCTGTCTAGTCTAGACTCCCTCTCACACCAGAACATTCTATCTGTCTAGTCTAGACTCCCTCTCACACCAGAACATTATATCTGTCTAGTCTAGACTCCCTCTCACACACAGAACATTCTATCTGTCTAGTCTAGACTCCCTCTCACACACAGAACATTCTATCTGTCTAGTCTAGACTCCCTCTCACAGAGACATAATGTGATGTCATAGACCAGAACATTCTATCTATCTGTCTAGTCTAGACTCCCTCTCACACAGACATGCTGTGATGTCATAGACCAGAACATTCTATCTGTCTAGTCTAGACTCCCTCTCACCCCAGAACATTCTATCTGTCTAGTCTAGACTCCCTCTCACACAGACATGCTGTGATGTCATAGACCAGAACATTCTATATGTCTAGTCTAGACTCCCTCTCACACAGACATGCTGTGATGTCATAGACCAGAACATTCTATCTGTCTAGTCTAGACTCCCTCTCACACATACATGCTGTGATGTCATAGACCAGAACATTATATCTGTCTAGTCTAGACTCACTCTCACACAGACATGCTGTGATGTCATAGACCAGAACATTCTATCTGTCTAGTCTAGACTCCCTCTCACACCAGAACATTCTATCTGTCTAGTCTAGACTCCCTCTCACACCAGAACATTCTATCTGTCTAGTCTAGACTCCCTCTCACACACAGAACATTCTATCTGTCTAGTCTAGACTCCCTCTCACACACAGAACATTATATCTGTCTAGTCTAGACTCCCTCTCACACACAGAACATTCTATCTGTCTAGTCTAGACTCCCTCTCACACACATAACATTATATCTGTCTAGTCTAGACTCCCTCTCACACAGACATGCTGTGATGTCATAGACCAGAACATTCTATCTGTCTAGTCTAGACTCCCTCTCACACAGACATGCTGTGATGTCATAGACCAGAACATTCTATCTGTCTAGTCTAGACTCCCTCTCACACAGACATGCTGTGATGTCATAGACCAGAACATTCTATCTGTCTAGTCTAGACTCCCTCTCACACAGACATGCTGTGATGTCATAGACCAGAACATTCTATCTGTCTAGTCTAGACTCCCTCTCACACAGACATGCTGTGATGTCATAGACCAGAACATTCTATCTGTCTAGTCTAGACTCCCTCTCACACAGACATGCTGTGATGTCATAGACCAGAACATTCTATCTGTCTAGTCTAGACTTCCTCTCACACAGACATGCTGTGATGTCATAGACCAGAACATTCTATCTGTCTAGTCTAGACTCCCTCTCACACCAGAACATTCTATCTGTCTAGTCTAGACTCCCTTTCACACCAGAACATTCTATCTGTCTAGTCTAGACTCCCTCTCACACACAGAACATTCTATCTGTCTAGTCTAGACTCCCTCTCACACACAGAACATTCTATCTGTCTAGTCTAGACTCCCTCTCACACACAGAACATTCTATCTGTCTAGTCTAGACTCCCTCTCACACACAGAACATTATATCTGTCTAGTCTAGACTCCCTCTCACACAGACATGCTGTGATGTCATAGACCAGAACATTATATCTGTCTAGTCTAGACTCCCTCCCACACAGACATGCTGTGATGTCATAGACCAGAACATTCTATCTGTCTAGTCTAGACTCCCTCTCACACAGACATGCTGTGATGTCATAGACCAGAACATTCTATCTGTCTAGTCTAGACTCCCTCTCACACAGACATGCTGTGATGTCATAGACCACAACATTATATCTGTCTAGTCTAGACTCCCTCTCACACAGACATGCTGTGATGTCATAGACCAGAACATTCTATCTGTCTAGTCTAGACTCCCTCTCACACAGACATCCTGTGATGTCATAGACCAGAACATTCTATCTGTCTAGTCTAGACTCCCTCTCACACCAGAACATTCTATCTGTCTAGTCTAGACTCCCTCTCACACACAGAACATTCTATCTGTCTAGTCTAGACTCCCTCTCACACACAGAACATTCTATCTGTCTAGTCTAGACTCCCTCTCACACACAGAACATTCTATCTGTCTAGTCTAGACTCCCTCTCACACACAGAACATTCTATCTGTCTAGTCTAGACTCCCTCTCACACACAGAACATTCTATCTGTCTAGTCTAGACTCCCTCTCACACACAGAACATTCTATCTGTCTAGTCTAGACTCCCTCTCACACACAGAACATTCTATCTGTCTAGTCTAGACTCCCTCTCACACAGACATGCTGTGATGTCATAGACCAGAACATTCTATCTGTCTAGTCTAGACTCCCTCCCACACAGACATGCTGTGATGTCATAGACCAGAACATTCTATCTGTCTAGTCTAGACTCCCTCTCACACAGACATGCTGTGATGTCATAGACCAGAACATTCTATCTGTCTTGTCTAGACTCCCTCTCACACAGACATGCTGTGATGTCATAGACCAGAACATTATATCTGTCTAGTCTAGACTCCCTCTCACACAGACATGCTGTGATGTCATAGACCAGAACATTCTATCTGTCTAGTCTAGACTCCCTCTCACACCAGAACATTCTATCTGTCTAGTCTAGACTCCCTCTCACACCAGAACATTCTATCTGTCTAGTCTAGACTCCCTCTCACACACAGAACATTCTATCTGTCTAGTCTAGACTCCCTCTCACACATAGAACATTCTATCTGTCTAGTCTAGACTCCCTCTCACACAGACATGCTGTGATGTCATAGACCAGAACATTCTATCTGTCTAGTCTAGACTCCCTCTCACACCAGAACATTCTATCTGTCTAGTCTAGACCCCCTCTCACACCAGAACATTCTATCTGTCTAGTCTAGACTCCCTCTCACACACAGAACATTCTATCTGTCTAGTCTAGACTCCCTCTCACACACAGAACATTCTATCTGTCTAGTCTAGACTCCCTCTCACACAGACATGCTGTGATGTCATAGACCAGAACATTCTATCTGTCTAGTCTAGACTCCCTCTCACACAGACATGCTGTGATGTCATAGACCAGAACATTCTATCTGTCTAGTCTAGACTCCCTCTCACACAGACATGCTGTGATGTCATATACCAGAACATTCTATCTGTCTAGTCTAGACTCCCTCTCACACAGACATGCTGTGATGTCATAGACCAGAACATTCTATCTGTCTAGTCTAGACTCCCTCTCACACAGACATGCTGTGATGTCATAGACCAGAACATTCTATCTGTCTAGTCTAGACTCCCTCTCACACAGACATGCTGTGATGTCATAGACCAGAACATTCTATCTGTCTAGTCTAGACTCCCTCTCACACAGACATGCTGTGATGTCATAGACCAGAACATTCTATCTGTCTAGTCTAGACTCCCTCTCACACCAGAACATTCTATCTGTCTAGTCTAGACTCCCTCTCACACCAGAACATTCTATCTGTCTAGTCTAGACCCCCTCTCACACCAGAACATTCTATCTGTCTAGTCTAGACTCCCTCTCACACCAGAACATTCTATCTGTCTAGTCTAGACTCCCTCTCACACACAGAACATTCTATCTGTCTAGTCTAGACTCCCTCTCACACACAGAACATTCTATCTGTCTAGTCTAGACTCCCTCTCACACAGACATGCTGTGATGTCATAGACCAGAACATTCTATCTGTCTAGTCTAGACTCCCTCTCACACAGACATGCTGTGATGTCATAGACCAGAACATTCTATCTGTCTAGTCTAGACTCCCTCTCACACAGACATGCTGTGATGTCATAGACCAGAACATTCTATCTGTCTAGTCTAGACTCCCTCTCACACAGACATGCTGTGATGTCATAGACCAGAACATTCTATCTGTCTAGTCTAGACTCCCTCTCACACAGACATAATGTGATGTCATAGACCAGAACATTCTATCTGTCTAGTCTAGACTCCCTCTCACACAGACATGCTGTGATGTCATAGACCAGAACATTCTATCTGTCTAGTCTAGACTCCCTCTCACACAGACATGCTGTGAAGTCTTAGACCAGAACATTCTATCTGTCTAGTCTAGACTCCCTCTCACACAGACATGCTGTGATGTCATAGACCAGAACATTCTATCTGTCTAGTCTAGACTCCCTCTCACAAAGACATGCTGTGATGTCATAGACCAGAACATTCTATCTGTCTAGTCTAGACTCCCTCTCACACAGACATGCTGTGATGTCATAGACCAGAACATTCTATCTGTCTAGTCTAGACTCCCTCTCACACCAGAACATTCTATCTGTCTAGTCTAGACTCCCTCTCACACCAGAACAATCTATCTGTCTAGTCTAGACTCCCTCTCACTCCAGAACATTCTATCTGTCTAGTCTAGACTCCCTCTCACACCAGAACATTATATCTGTCTAGTCTAGACTCCCTCTCACACACAGAACATTCTATCTGTCTAGTCTAGACTCCCTCTCACACACAGAACATTCTATCTGTCTAGTCTAGACTCCCTCTCACAGAGACATAATGTGATGTCATAGACCAGAACATTCTATCTATCTGTCTAGTCTAGACTCCCTCTCACACAGACATGCTGTGATGTCATAGACCAGAACATTCTATCTGTCTAGTCTAGACTCCCTCTCACACCAGAACATTATATCTGTCTAGTCTAGACTCCCTCTCACACCAGAACAATCTATCTGTCTAGTCTAGACTCCCTCTCACTCCAGAACATTCTATCTGTCTAGTCTAGACTCCCTCTCACACACAGAACATTCTATCTGTCTAGTCTAGACTCCCTCTCACACACACAGAACATTCTATCTGTCTAGTCTAGACTCCCTCTCACACAGACATAATGTGATGTCATAGACCAGAACATTCTATCTGTCTAGTCTAGACTCCCTCTCACACAGACATGCTGTGATGTCATAGACCAGAACATTCTATATGTCTAGTCTAGACTCCCTCTCACACAGACATGCTGTGATGTCATAGACCAGAACATTCTATCTGTCTAGTCTAGACTCCCTCTCACACATACATGCTGTGATGTCATAGACCAGAACATTATATCTGTCTAGTCTAGACTCACTCTCACACAGACATGCTGTGATGTCATAGACCAGAACATTCTATCTGTCTAGTCTAGACTCCCTCTCACACCAGAACATTCTATCTGTCTAGTCTAGACTCCCTCTCACACCAGAACATTCTATCTGTCTAGTCTAGACTCCCTCTCACACACAGAACATTCTATCTGTCTAGTCTAGACTCCCTCTCACACACAGAACATTCTATCTGTCTAGTCTAGACTCCCTCTCACACACAGAACATTCTATCTGTCTAGTCTAGACTCCCTCTCACACACATAACATTATATCTGTCTAGTCTAGACTCCCTCTCACACAGACATGCTGTGATGTCATAGACCAGAACATTCTATCTGTCTAGTCTAGACTCCCTCTCACACAGACATGCTGTGATGTCATAGACCAGAACATTCTATCTGTCTAGTCTAGACTCCCTCTCACACAGACATGCTGTGATGTCATAGACCAGAACATTCTATCTGTCTAGTCTAGACTCCCTCTCACACAGACATGCTGTGATGTCATAGACCAGAACATTCTATCTGTCTAGTCTAGACTCCCTCTCACACAGACATGCTGTGATGTCATAGACCAGAACATTCTATCTGTCTAGTCTAGACTTCCTCTCACACAGACATGCTGTGATGTCATAGACCAGAACATTCTATCTGTCTAGTCTAGACTCCCTCTCACACCAGAACATTCTATCTGTCTAGTCTAGACTCCCTTTCACACCAGAACATTCTATCTGTCTAGTCTAGACTCCCTCTCACACACAGAACATTCTATCTGTCTAGTCTAGACTCCCTCTCACACACAGAACATTCTATCTGTCTAGTCTTGACTCCCTCTCACACACAGAACATTCTATCTGTCTAGTCTAGACTCCCTCTCACACACAGAACATTATATCTGTCTAGTCTAGACTCCCTCTCACACAGACATGCTGTGATGTCATAGACCAGAACATTCTATCTGTCTAGTCTAGACTCCCTCTCACACCAGAACATTCTATCTGTCTAGTCTAGACTCCCTTTCACACCAGAACATTCTATCTGTCTAGTCTAGACTCCCTCTCACACACAGAACATTCTATCTGTCTAGTCTAGACTCCCTCTCACACACAGAACATTCTATCTGTCTAGTCTAGACTCCCTCTCACACACAGAACATTATATCTGTCTAGTCTAGACTCCCTCTCACACCAGAACAATCTATCTGTCTAGTCTAGACTCCCTCTCACACACAGAACATTCTATCTGTCTAGTCTAGACTCCCTCTCACACACAGAACATTCTATCTGTCTAGTCTAGACTCCCTCTCACACACACAGAACATTCTATCTGTCTAGTCTAGACTCCCTCTCACACAGACATAATGTGATGTCATAGACCAGAACATTCTATCTGTCTAGTCTAGACTCCCTCTCACACAGACATGCTGTGATGTCATAGACCAGAACATTCTATCTGTCTAGTCTAGACTCCCTCTCACCCCAGAACATTCTATCTGTCTAGTCTAGACTCCCTCTCACACCAGAACATTCTATCTGTCTAGTCTAGACTCCCTCTCTCACCAGAACATTCTATCTGTCTAGTCTAGACTCCCTCTCACACACAGAACATTCTATCTGTCTAGTCTAGACTCCCTCTCACACACAGAACATTCTATCTGTCTAGTCTAGACTCCCTCTCACAGAGACATAATGTGATGTCATAGACCAGAACATTCTATCTATCTGTCTAGTCTAGACTCCCTCTCACACAGACATGCTGTGATGTCATAGACCAGAACATTCTATCTGTCTAGTCTAGACTCCCTCTCACCCCAGAACATTCTATCTGTCTAGTCTAGACTCCCTCTCACACCAGAACATTCTATCTGTCTAGTCTAGACTCCCTCTCACACCAGAACATTCTATCTGTCTAGTCTAGACTCCCTCTCACACACAGAACATTCTATCTGTCTAGTCTAGACTCCCTCTCACACACAGAACATTCTATCCGTCTAGTCTAGACTCCCTCTCACACACAGAACATTCTATCTGTCTAGTCTAGACTCCCTCTCACACAGACGTGCTGTGATGTCATAGACCAGAACATTCTATCTGTCTAGTCTAGACTCCCTCTCACACAGACATGCTGTGATGTCATAGACCAGAACATTATATATGTCTAGTCTAGACTCCCTCTCACACAGACATGCTGTGTTGTCATAGACCAGAACATTCTATCTGTCTAGTCTAGACTCCCTCTCACACATACATGCTGTGATGTCATACACCAGAACATTATATCTGTCTAGTCTAGACTCACTCTCACACAGACATGCTGTGATGTCATAGACCAGAACATTCTATCTGTCTAGTCTAGACTCCCTCTCACCCCAGAACATTCTATCTGTCTAGTCTAGACTCCCTCTCACACCAGAACATTCTATCTGTCTAGTCTAGACTCCCTCTCACACAAGAACATTCTATCTGTCTAGTCTAGACTCCCTCTCACACCAGAACATTCTATCTGTCTAGTCTAGACTCCCTCTTACACACAGAACATTCTATCTGTCTAGTCTAGACTCCCTCTCACACACAGAACATTCTATCTGTCTAGTCTAGACTCCCTCTCACACAGACATGCTGTGATGTCATAGACCAGAACATTCTATTTGTCTAGTCTAGACTCCCTCTCACACAGACATGCTGTGATGTCATAGACCAGAACATTCTATCTATCTAGTCTAGACTCCCTCTCACACAGACATGCTGTGATGTCATAGACCAGAACATTCTATCTGTCTAGTCTAGACTCCCTCTCACACCAGAACATTATATCTGTCTAGTCTAGACTCCCTCTCACACCAGAACAATCTATCTGTCTAGTCTAGACTCCCTCTCACTCCAGAACATTCTATCTGTCTAGTCTAGACTCCCTCTCACACACAGAACATTCTATCTGTCTAGTCTAGACTCCCTCTCACACACACAGAACATTCTATCTGTCTAGTCTAGACTCCCTCTCACACAGACATAATGTGATGTCATAGACCAGAACATTCTATCTGTCTAGTCTAGACTCCCTCTCACACAGACATGCTGTGATGTCATAGACCAGAACATTCTATCTGTCTAGTCTAGACTCCCTCTCACCCCAGAACATTCTATCTGTCTAGTCTAGACTCCCTCTCACACCAGAACATTCTATCTGTCTAGTCTAGACTCCCTCTCACACCAGAACATTATATCTGTCTAGTCTAGACTCCCTCTCACACACAGAACATTCTATCTGTCTAGTCTAGACTCCCTCTCACACACAGAACATTCTATCTGTCTAGTCTAGACTCCCTCTCACAGAGACATAATGTGATGTCATAGACCAGAACATTCTATCTATCTGTCTAGTCTAGACTCCCTCTCACACAGACATGCTGTGATGTCATAGACCAGAACATTCTATCTGTCTAGTCTAGACTCCCTCTCACCCCAGAACATTCTATCTGTCTAGTCTAGACTCCCTCTCACACAGACATGCTGTGATGTCATAGACCAGAACATTCTATATGTCTAGTCTAGACTCCCTCTCACACAGACATGCTGTGATGTCATAGACCAGAACATTCTATCTGTCTAGTCTAGACTCCCTCTCACACATACATGCTGTGATGTCATAGACCAGAACATTATATCTGTCTAGTCTAGACTCACTCTCACACAGACATGCTGTGATGTCATAGACCAGAACATTCTATCTGTCTAGTCTAGACTCCCTCTCACACCAGAACATTCTATCTGTCTAGTCTAGACTCCCTCTCACACCAGAACATTCTATCTGTCTAGTCTAGACTCCCTCTCACACACAGAACATTCTATCTGTCTAGTCTAGACTCCCTCTCACACACAGAACATTATATCTGTCTAGTCTAGACTCCCTCTCACACACAGAACATTCTATCTGTCTAGTCTAGACTCCCTCTCACACACATAACATTATATCTGTCTAGTCTAGACTCCCTCTCACACAGACATGCTGTGATGTCATAGACCAGAACATTCTATCTGTCTAGTCTAGACTCCCTCTCACACAGACATGCTGTGATGTCATAGACCAGAACATTCTATCTGTCTAGTCTAGACTCCCTCTCACACAGACATGCTGTGATGTCATAGACCAGAACATTCTATCTGTCTAGTCTAGACTCCCTCTCACACAGACATGCTGTGATGTCATAGACCAGAACATTCTATCTGTCTAGTCTAGACTCCCTCTCACACAGACATGCTGTGATGTCATAGACCAGAACATTCTATCTGTCTAGTCTAGACTCCCTCTCACACAGACATGCTGTGATGTCATAGACCAGAACATTCTATCTGTCTAGTCTAGACTTCCTCTCACACAGACATGCTGTGATGTCATAGACCAGAACATTCTATCTGTCTAGTCTAGACTCCCTCTCACACCAGAACATTCTATCTGTCTAGTCTAGACTCCCTTTCACACCAGAACATTCTATCTGTCTAGTCTAGACTCCCTCTCACACACAGAACATTCTATCTGTCTAGTCTAGACTCCCTCTCACACACAGAACATTCTATCTGTCTAGTCTAGACTCCCTCTCACACACAGAACATTCTATCTGTCTAGTCTAGACTCCCTCTCACACACAGAACATTATATCTGTCTAGTCTAGACTCCCTCTCACACAGACATGCTGTGATGTCATAGACCAGAACATTATATCTGTCTAGTCTAGACTCCCTCCCACACAGACATGCTGTGATGTCATAGACCAGAACATTCTATCTGTCTAGTCTAGACTCCCTCTCACACAGACATGCTGTGATGTCATAGACCAGAACATTCTATCTGTCTAGTCTAGACTCCCTCTCACACAGACATGCTGTGATGTCATAGACCACAACATTATATCTGTCTAGTCTAGACTCCCTCTCACACAGACATGCTGTGATGTCATAGACCAGAACATTCTATCTGTCTAGTCTAGACTCCCTCTCACACAGACATCCTGTGATGTCATAGACCAGAACATTCTATCTGTCTAGTCTAGACTCCCTCTCACACCAGAACATTCTATCTGTCTAGTCTAGACTCCCTCTCACACACAGAACATTCTATCTGTCTAGTCTAGACTCCCTCTCACACACAGAACATTCTATCTGTCTAGTCTAGACTCCCTCTCACACACAGAACATTCTATCTGTCTAGTCTAGACTCCCTCTCACACACAGAACATTCTATCTGTCTAGTCTAGACTCCCTCTCACACACAGAACATTCTATCTGTCTAGTCTAGACTCCCTCTCACACACAGAACATTCTATCTGTCTAGTCTAGACTCCCTCTCACACACAGAACATTCTATCTGTCTAGTCTAGACTCCCTCTCACACAGACATGCTGTGATGTCATAGACCAGAACATTCTATCTGTCTAGTCTAGACTCCCTCCCACACAGACATGCTGTGATGTCATAGACCAGAACATTCTATCTGTCTAGTCTAGACTCCCTCTCACACAGACATGCTGTGATGTCATAGACCAGAACATTCTATCTGTCTTGTCTAGACTCCCTCTCACACAGACATGCTGTGATGTCATAGACCAGAACATTATATCTGTCTAGTCTAGACTCCCTCTCACACAGACATGCTGTGATGTCATAGACCAGAACATTCTATCTGTCTAGTCTAGACTCCCTCTCACACCAGAACATTCTATCTGTCTAGTCTAGACTCCCTCTCACACCAGAACATTCTATCTGTCTAGTCTAGACTCCCTCTCACACACAGAACATTCTATCTGTCTAGTCTAGACTCCCTCTCACACATAGAACATTCTATCTGTCTAGTCTAGACTCCCTCTCACACAGACATGCTGTGATGTCATAGACCAGAACATTCTATCTGTCTAGTCTAGACTCCCTCTCACACCAGAACATTCTATCTGTCTAGTCTAGACCCCCTCTCACACCAGAACATTCTATCTGTCTAGTCTAGACTCCCTCTCACACACAGAACATTCTATCTGTCTAGTCTAGACTCCCTCTCACACACAGAACATTCTATCTGTCTAGTCTAGACTCCCTCTCACACAGACATGCTGTGATGTCATAGACCAGAACATTCTATCTGTCTAGTCTAGACTCCCTCTCACACAGACATGCTGTGATGTCATAGACCAGAACATTCTATCTGTCTAGTCTAGACTCCCTCTCACACAGACATGCTGTGATGTCATATACCAGAACATTCTATCTGTCTAGTCTAGACTCCCTCTCACACAGACATGCTGTGATGTCATAGACCAGAACATTCTATCTGTCTAGTCTAGACTCCCTCTCACACAGACATGCTGTGATGTCATAGACCAGAACATTCTATCTGTCTAGTCTAGACTCCCTCTCACACAGACATGCTGTGATGTCATAGACCAGAACATTCTATCTGTCTAGTCTAGACTCCCTCTCACACAGACATGCTGTGATGTCATAGACCAGAACATTCTATCTGTCTAGTCTAGACTCCCTCTCACACCAGAACATTCTATCTGTCTAGTCTAGACTCCCTCTCACACCAGAACATTCTATCTGTCTAGTCTAGACTCCCTCTCACACCAGAACATTATATCTGTCTAGTCTAGACCCCCTCTCACACCAGAACATTCTATCTGTCTAGTCTAGACTCCCTCTCACACCAGAACATTCTATCTGTCTAGTCTAGACTCCCTCTCACACACAGAACATTCTATCTGTCTAGTCTAGACTCCCTCTCACACACAGAACATTCTATCTGTCTAGTCTAGACTCCCTCTCACACAGACATGCTGTGATGTCATAGACCAGAACATTCTATCTGTCTAGTCTAGACTCCCTCTCACACAGACATGCTGTGATGTCATAGACCAGAACATTCTATCTGTCTAGTCTAGACTCCCTCTCACACAGACATGCTGTGATGTCATAGACCAGAACATTCTATCTGTCTAGTCTAGACTCCCTCTCACACAGACATGCTGTGATGTCATAGACCAGAACATTCTATCTGTCTAGTCTAGACTCCCTCTCACACAGACATAATGTGATGTCATAGACCAGAACATTCTATCTGTCTAGTCTAGACTCCCTCTCACACAGACATGCTGTGATGTCATAGACCAGAACATTCTATCTGTCTAGTCTAGACTCCCTCTCACACAGACATGCTGTGAAGTCTTAGACCAGAACATTCTATCTGTCTAGTCTAGACTCCCTCTCACACAGACATGCTGTGATGTCATAGACCAGAACATTCTATCTGTCTAGTCTAGACTCCCTCTCACAAAGACATGCTGTGATGTCATAGACCAGAACATTCTATCTGTCTAGTCTAGACTCCCTCTCACACAGACATGCTGTGATGTCATAGACCAGAACATTCTATCTGTCTAGTCTAGACTCCCTCTCACACCAGAACATTCTATCTGTCTAGTCTAGACTCCCTCTCACACCAGAACATTCTATCTGTCTAGTCTAGACTCCCTCTCACACCAGAACATTCTATCTGTCTAGTCTAGACTCCCTCTCACACACAGAACATTCTATCTGTCTAGTCTAGACTCCCTCTCACACACAGAACATTCTATCTGTCTAGTCTAGACTCCCTCTCACACACAGAACATTCTATCTGTCTAGTCTAGACTCCCTCTCACACACAGAACATTCTATCTGTCTAGTCTAGAATCCCTCTCACACAGACATGCTGTGATGTCATAGACCAGAACATTCTTTCTGTCTAGTCTAGACTCCCTCTCACACAGACATGCTGTGATGTCATAGACCAGAACATTCTATCTGTCTAGTCTAGACTCCCTCTCACACAGACATGCTGTGATGTCATAGACCAGAACATTCTATCTGTCTAGTCTAGACTCCCTCTCACACCAGAACATTATATCTGTCTAGTCTAGACTCCCTCTCACACCAGAACATTCTATCTGTCTAGTCTAGACTCCCTCTCACACACAGAACATTCTATCTGTCCAGTCTAGACTCCCTCTCACACACAGAACATTCTATCTGTCTAGTCTAGACTCCCTCTCACACACAGAACATTCTATCTGTCTAGTCTAGACTCCCTCTCACACACAGAACATTCTATCTGTCTAGTCTAGACTCCCTCTCACACAGACATGCTGTGATGTCATAGACCAGAACATTCTATCTGTCTAGTCTAGACTCCCTCTCACACAGACATGCTGTGATGTCATAGACCAGAACATTCTATCTGTCTAGTCTAGACTCCCTCTCACACAGACATGCTGTGATGTCATAGACCAGAACATTCTATCTGTCTAGTCTAGACTCCCTCTCACACAGACATGCTGTGATGTCATAGACCAGAACATTCAATCTGTCTAGTCTAGACTCCCTCTCACACAGACATGCTGTGATGTCATAGACCAGAACATTCTATCTGTCTAGTCTAGACTCCCTCTCACACACAGAACATTCTATCTGTCTAGTCTAGACTCCCTCTCACACACAGAACATTCTATCTGTCTAGTCTAGACTCCCTCTCACACACAGAACATTCTATCTGTCTAGTCTAGACTCCCTCTCACACACAGAACATTCTATCTGTCTAGTCTAGACTCCCTCTCACACAGACATGCTGTGATGTCATAGACCAGAACATTCTATCTGTCTAGTCTAGACTCCCTCTCACACAGACATGCTGTGATGTCATAGACCAGAACATTCTATCTGTCTAGTCTAGACTCCCTCTCACACAGACATGCTGTGATGTCATAGACCAGAACATTCTATCTGTCTAGTCTAGACTCCCTCTCACACAGACATGCTGTGATGTCATAGACCAGAACATTCTATCTGTCTAGTCTAGACTCCCTCTCACACAGACATGCTGTGATGTCATAGACCAGAACATTCTATCTGTCTAGTCTAGACTCCCTCTCACACAGACATGCTGTGATGTCTTAGACCAGAACATTCTATCTGTCTAGTCTAGACTCCCTCTCACACAGACATGCTGTGATGTCATAGACCAGAACATTCTATCTGTCTGGTCTAGACTCCCTCTCACAAAGACATGCTGTGATGTCATAGACCAGAACATTCTATCTGTCTAGTCTAGACTCCCTCTCACACAGACATGCTGTGATGTCATAGACCAGAACATTCTATCTGTCTAGTCTAGACTCCCTCTCACACAGACATGCTGTGATGTCATAGACCAGAACATTCTATCTGTCTAGTCTAGACTCCCTCTCACACAGACATAATGTGATGTCATAGACCAGAACATTCTATCTGTCTAGTCTAGACTCCCTCTCACACAGACATGCTGTGATGTCATAGACCAGAACATTCTATCTGTCTAGTCTAGACTCCCTCTCACACAGACATGCTGTGATGTCTTAGACCAGAACATTCTATCTGTCTAGTCTAGACTCCCTCTCACACAGACATGCTGTGATGTCATAGACCAGAACATTCTATCTGTCTAGTCTAGACTCCCTCTCACAAAGACATGCTGTGATGTCATAGACCAGAACATTCTATCTGTCTAGTCTAGACTCCCTCTCACACAGACATGCTGTGATGTCATAGACCAGAACATTCTATCTGTCTAGTCTAGACTCCCTCTCACACCAGAACATTCTATCTGTCTAGTCTAGACTCCCTCTCACACCAGAACATTCTATCTGTCTAGTCTAGACTCCCTCTCACACCAGAACATTCTATCTGTCTAGTCTAGACTCCCTCTCACACACAGAACATTCTATCTGTCTAGTCTAGACTCCCTCTCACACACAGAACATTCTATCTGTCTAGTCTAGACTCCCTCTCACACACAGAACATTCTATCTGTCTAGTCTAGACTCCCTCTCACACAGACATGCTGTGATGTCATAGACCAGAACATTCTATCTGTCTAGTCTAGACTCCCTCTCACACAGACATGCTGTGATGTCATAGACCAGAACATTCTATCTGTCTAGTCTAGACTCCCTCTCACACAGACATGCTGTGATGTCATAGACCAGAACATTCTATCTGTCTAGTCTAGACTCCCTCTCACACCAGAACATTATATCTGTCTAGTCTAGACTCCCTCTCACACCAGAACATTCTATCTGTCTAGTCTAGACTCCCTCTCACACACAGAACATTCTATCTGTCCAGTCTAGACTCCCTCTCACACACAGAACATTCTATCTGTCTAGTCTAGACTCCCTCTCACACACAGAACATTCTATCTGTCTAGTCTAGACTCCCTCTCACACACAGAACATTCTATCTGTCTAGTCTAGACTCCCTCTCACACAGACATGCTGTGATGTCATAGACCAGAACATTCTATCTGTCTAGTCTAGACTCCCTCTCACACAGACATGCTGTGATGTCATAGACCAGAACATTCTATCTGTCTAGTCTAGACTCCCTCTCACACACAGAACATTCTATCTGTCTAGTCTAGACTCCCTCTCACACACAGAACATTCTATCTGTCTAGTCTAGACTCCCTCTCACACACAGAACATTCTATCTGTCTAGTCTAGACTCCCTCTCACACAGACATGCTGTGATGTCATAGACCAGAACATTCTATCTGTCTAGTCTAGACTCCCTCTCACACAGACATGCTGTGATGTCATAGACCAGAACATTCTATCTGTCTAGTCTAGACTCCCTCTCACACAGACATGCTGTGATGTCATAGACCAGAACATTCTATCTGTCTAGTCTAGACTCCCTCTCACACAGACATGCTGTGATGTCATAGACCAGAACATTCTATCTGTCTAGTCTAGACTCCCTCTCACACAGACATGCTGTGATGTCATGGACCAGAACATTCTATCTGTCTAGTCTAGACTCCCTCTCACACAGACATGCTGTGATGTCTTAGACCAGAACATTCTATCTGTCTAGTCTAGACTCCCTCTCACACAGACATGCTGTGATGTCATAGACCAGAACATTCTATCTGTCTAGTCTAGACTCCCTCTCACAAATACATGCTGTAATGTCATAGACCAGAACATTCTATCTGTCTAGTCTAGACTCCCTCTCACACAGACATGCTGTGATGTCATAGACCAGAACATTCTATCTGTCTAGTCTAGACTCCCTCTCACACCAGAACATTCTATCTGTCTAGTCTAGACTCCCTCTCACACCAGAACATTCTATCTGTCTAGTCTAGACTCCCTCTCACACCAGAACATTCTATCTGTCTAGTCTAGACTCCCTCTCACACACAGAACATTCTATCTGTCTAGTCTAGACTCCCTCTCACACACAGAACATTCTATCTGTCTAGTCTAGACTCCCTCTCACACACAGAACATTCTATCTGTCTAGTCTAGACTCCCTCTCACACACAGAACATTCTATCTGTCTAGTCTAGACTCCTTCTCACACAGACATGCTGTGATGTCATAGACCAGAACATTCTATCTGTCTAGTCTAGACTCCCTCTCACACAGACATGCTGTGATGTCATAGACCAGAACATTCTATCTGTCTAGTCTAGACTCCCTCTCACACAGACATGCTGTGATGTCATAGACCAGAACATTCTATCTGTCTAGTCTAGACTCCCTCTCACACCAGAACATTATATCTGTCTAGTCTAGACTCCCTCTCACACCAGAACATTCTATCTGTCTAGTCTAGACTCCCTCTCACACACAGAACATTCTATCTGTCCAGTCTAGACTCCCTCTCACACACAGAACATTCTATCTGTCTAGTCTAGACTCCTGTTATGTTTCTCAATAGGTTCTGTTATGTTTCGCAATAGGTTCTGGGTGTACACAATAATGTCGGATCCAGGTGCGGTGTAAGTAAAGAATGAGACGGAGATGTAATAAAATAAAGATTCTCTTTACTGAGACGTATGATTCATAGGTACAAACATAAACTCTTAGCCGGACAACAAAAAGGGGAGCAGTAGGGCTCAGCACGTAGGTAATAATAACTCAGGCACTGCGGTCAATAATAAAGTGCACGAAAACTAAAGATTGAGCAAAGGGCTCCAAAGGCGGTACAAGGTTGCAAACCAGCAAACAAAGTCAAAGTTCAAATTACGTTCCGGGTAACGGATACGTGAAGTGGTAATACATACACAGGGTTCTGAAGCATTCCATACGGTGTAACACAAGTGATCGACTGACAAGGGAACGAGGAAATGGGACACACCTAAATACACTGACAAACACTCACAGGTGACAACAATCATTCGATAATTAGTCCAGGGCTGGAGCATTGTCGCTCTTCGACCAGTAGGGGCGATGGGGAGTCATCTTCGCTGACCCCCCTTGTAACAGTGCCCCCCCCTGACGAACGGCACCAGAAGTTCACCCGGGTGCCTCGGGATGGAGCCGGCGAAAGTCCGTGATGAGGCTCGGATCTAGAATATCCCGCCGAGGCACCCAGGTACGCTCCTCAGGCCCATAACCCTCCCAGTCCACCAGGAATTGGAGACCCCTCCCCACCTTCCGGCAGTCAATAATCCTGTTAACCGTGTAGGCAGGTTGTCCATCAATGAGACGGGGCAGGGGGGCGGGGCGGGGTGGAGGGGCCATGGGGGAGAAAACAACGGGTTTGAGGAGTGAAACATGGAAGGTGGGGTGAACTCGCATGGAGGGTGGGAGTAGCAGTCTGTAGGCCACGGCGTTGACCCGCCGCACCACCTTAAACGGCCCCACGAAGCGAGGAGCCAGCTTGCGTGACTCCACCCGGAGGGGGAGGTCCCGGGTAGACAGCCAGACCCTCTGACCAGGACGGAAGACCGGGGCCGGACGGCGCCTGCGGTTGGCCTGGCGTTGGGACCTGTCCGAAGCCCGCACAAGCGCCGCCCTTACCCGCCTCCAGGTACGGCGACAGCGGCTGACATGGGCTTGGACCGATGGTACAGCTGCCTCCTCCTCCTGCTCCGGGAAAAGGGGGGGCTGATACCCGTACTGGCATTGGAAAGGGGAGAGGCCAGTGGAGGAGCAGAGGAGGGTGTTGTGGGCGTATTCAGCCCACGCCAGCCGCCGGTTCCATGTCGCCGGATTGCTGGAGACGTAGCACCTCAAGACCCCCTCCAGGTCCTGGTTGACGCGCTCCGTCTGCCCATTGGATTGGGGGTGGAACCCGGAGGACAGGCTGACGGAGGCGCCAAGGCTGGTGGCGAATGCCTTCCAGAACCTGGAGGCGAATTGAGGACCCCGGTCGGATACCATGTCCAGGGGTAGTCCGTGCACCCGGAAAACGTGCTGGACCACTAGCTCCGCCGTCTCTTGGGCCGTGGGGAGTTTGGGGAGGGGGATGAAGTGCGCCGCCTTGGAGAACCGGTCTACCACCACTAGTATGGCGGTGAACCCATCAGATGGGGGTAGACCCGATATGAAATCGAGGGCTATGTGCGACCAGGGACGTTTGGGGATGGACAGGGGGTGTAGGAGTCCCGGCGGCCGTTGCCGGGAGGCTTTACTGCGCGCGCATAGGGCACAGGCTGCCACAAACGCGCGCGTGTCCCCCTCCGCTGTGGGCCACCAGAACCTCCTTCGTATGAAGTCCAATGTCCTGGTGGCCCCTGGGTGACTGGTGAGGGAGGAGGCGTGCGCCCACTGCAGCAGTCGTGCACGCGCAGTCTTCGGAACGTAGAGCCTCCCCGGCGGACCCCCGCCCGGGTCAGGCTCCCGCCTCAGCGCTGTCCTCACTACCCTGTCGATTCCCCAGGACACGGGGGCGACGACCAGGCCAGTGGGGACGATCGAATCCGTACTCTCCACCAGGTCCACAGGATCGAACTGCCTCGACAGTGCATCGGGCTTGGTGTTTTTAGAGCCCGGTCGATAGGAGATCGTGAACTGGAACCTGGTGAAGAATAACGCCCACCTGGCCTGTCGGGAGTTGAGGCGTTTGGCCCCCTGGATATAGGCCAGGTTCTTGTGGTCCGTCCACACTATAAAAGGGTGCGCGGCCCCCTCCAACCAGTGCCTCCATTCCTCCAGCGCGAGTTTGATTGCAAGCAGCTCGCGGTTCCCCACGTCGTAGTTGCGCTCCGGCGCGGACAGCCTGCGCGAAAAAAAGGCACAGGGGTGAGTCTTATTGTCCTTGGCGCAGCGCTGTGACAAAACCGCCCCTACCGCAATGTCCGAGGCATCCACCTCCACAACAAAGGGTAGGGACGGGTTCGGGTGCACCAGGATGGGTGCTGAGGTGAAGCGCTGTTTTAATGCCGTGAACGCGGTGTCCGCCTCCGGGGACCAAGAAAAGGAGCGTAGGCTAGTCTGGGTGAGGGCTGTCAACGGGGCCGCTAAGGCGCTAAACCCGCGAATGAACCTCCTATAAAAGTTTGCGAAACCCAAAAAGCGTTGTAATTGTTTGAGAGAGGAGGGTCGGGGCCAGTCCAACACCGCACTGACCTTTCCGGGATCCATGAGTAGATTCCCCTTGTCCACCACGAAGCCCAGAAAGGAAACAGTGTCCACATGGAACTCGCACTTCTCCACTTTAACAAAAAGTTTGTGATGGAGAAGGCGTTCGAGCACCTGTCGCACATGGATTCGGTGTTGGGCTAGGTCCTTGGAGAAGATTAGAATGTCGTCGAGGTAGACGAAGACTGAGTGGTCGAGGAGGTCTCGTAGGACATCATTAACGAGCGCTTGAAATACCGCTGGCGCGTTGGCAAGGCCGAACGGCATTACTAAGTACTCGTAATGTCCTCTGGGGGTGTTAAAAGCTGTTTTCCACTCGTCCCCCTTCCGGATCCTCACTAAGTTGTACGCGTTTCGTAAGTCCAGCTTAGTGAAGACCCGGGCCCCCTGCAAGGACTCAAAGGCCGTCGTCATCAACGGAAGAGGGTATCTGTTTTTCACCGTGACGTTGTTCAACCCCCTATAGTCGATGCACGGCCGTTGCCCCCCGTCCTTCTTGGCCACAAAGAAAAACCCTGCACCCGCCGGGGAGGTGGAAGGGCGAATGTGGCCCGCGGCGAGTGCGTCGTCGATGTACTCCTTCATGGCCAGGGTCTCAGGACCGGAGAGGGAGAACAATCTCCCCCGAGGGGGCGTAGTGCCGGGCAGGAGGTCGATGGCACAGTCGTAAGTCCTGTGGGAGGGTAGTTCCCTAGCCCGCTGCTTGCTAAAAACCTCCCCCAGATCCCAATAGACCTGGGGAACGCCCACTACGGCCGGAGTCACTGGAATGTTTGTAGACCCCGCCGCTAGCGTGGAAAAGGGTCTAGGGGCTGTAGCTAGGGAGTGGGAAGGGACTGGGAATGGGGTTGGGGTTCTGGGAGGGTTAGTAATTCGCCCCGTGGACCAGTTAATGTTATGGTTGTGCACCGCCAGCCAGGGGTGCCCCAGGACCAGAGGACAGTCGGGAGACTCAATAATAAAAAACTGGATGAGCTCCCACTGTTCTTGCTCCACCTGGATGCGAATAGGTGGTGTGCACTGGGTCACGAAGCCGGTCCCCAGAGGCCGGCCGTCCAGGGCGCGGACCGGTAATGGAACGGGAAGGTCCTTTAGAGCTAGTCCCCACTCGTGGGCTAAGCCCGTGTGCATAAGGTTCCCCGCCGCCCCCGAGTCCACCAACGCCCACACCCGTCGTATGCGGCGTCCCCCCTCTATCGTTACCCCCAAAAAAGTCCGGTGATCGCCCATTGCGGAAGGTGACTCGTGGCTCACCAATGCCCCTCCCGACATTAGCGAGCCCTCCCGTTTCCCGGTTTCTCCGGGCACGTAGCGACTAGGTGTCCAGCCCGCCCGCAATACAGACAGCGCCCCTCTCTCTGACGCCGCTGTCGCTCGGTCTGAGACAGGCGTGCCGCTCCTAGCTGCATTGGCTCATCGTAGGTGGGTTCCTCCTCCATGAAGCCACTGGGTGGTCTCACACCCGGCGTTAGGTGGGAGGGCGCGCCCCTAGCCGAGCCTCTCTCGCGGTCCCGCTCCCGGCGTCTATTATCCACCCGCCGAGAGAGGTCGACTAAGTCGTCCAGCTGCTCAGGCAGCTCTCGGAAGGACAACTCGTCCTTCATGACCTCCGAGAGCCCCTGCGCATACAGGACGACCACAGCGCGCTCCTCCCACCCGGTCTCTCTGGCCAGGGTGCGGAACTCCACGGAATAGTCCGCCACCGTGCGATGACCCTGTCGACAGGCGGTGAGTCTCCTGCCTGCCTCGTAGGTAGAGAGTACCCGGGTGTGATCAAAGACTTTCCGCAGCTCTGCTATGAAGAGCTGGGAACTGGCACATATCGCTGTCCCCCTCTCCCACTCTGCCGTCGCCCAGGACAGGGCACGTCCCGTTAGCAGAGTGGTGATATAGGCCACCCGGGACTGCTCGGTGGGAAAGGAGGTCGGCTGTAGGTTGAAGACTAAGGTGCACTGTGTGGTGAACTCTCGGCAGCCCTCTGGACGTCCGTCGTACCTCTCTGGAGGTGGAAGGCGAGGCTCACGAGGTGTAGGCGGAGGTGTAGGGACCAGTAGTGGAGGTGGGACTGCTGCGGCGTTGGCTGCGGCGGCGACCCGTTCCGCGTTGTCCTGGCGGTCCACCAGGCTCGAGACGGTGAGGGACAGCTGGCTGAGATGTTCACCCATCTCCCGGAGGAGACGTTTATGCTGGGTCAGCATGGCACCTTGGGTGGCCAGTACGGTGCGAAGGTGTATTACATCCGCTGGATCCATAGTGGTCAGTCGATCTG
Source organism: Nansenia antarctica (assembly GCF_963989245.1). NCBI lineage: Eukaryota > Metazoa > Chordata > Actinopteri > Argentiniformes > Microstomatidae > Nansenia > Nansenia antarctica. Next base: position 37,114,511 of record NC_137680.1, read on the forward strand.
TTATGTTTCTCAATAGGTTCTGTTATGTTTCGCAATAGGTTCTGGGTGTACACAATAATGTCGGATCCAGGTGCGGTGTAAGTAAAGAATGAGACGGAGATGTAATAAAATAAAGATTCTCTTTACTGAGACGTATGATTCATAGGTACAAACATAAACTCTTAGCCGGACAACAAAAAGGGGAGCAGTAGGGCTCAGCACGTAGGTAATAATAACTCAGGCACTGCGGTCAATAATAAAGTGCACAAAAACTAAAGATTGAGCAAAGGGCTCCAAAGGCGGTACAAGGTTGCAAACCAGCAAACAAAGTCAAAGTTCAAATTACGTTCCGGGTAACGGATACGTGAAGTGGTAATACATACACAGGGTTCTGAAGCATTCCATACGGTGTAACACAAGTGATCGACTGACAAGGGAACGAGGAAATGGGACACACCTAAATACACTGACAAACACTCACAGGTGACAACAATCATTCGATAATTAGTCCAGGGCTGGAGCATTGTCGCTCTTCGACCAGTAGGGGCGATGGGGAGTCATCTTCGCTGACCCCCCTTGTAACAGACTCCCTCTCACACACAGAACATTCTATCTGTCTAGTCTAGACTCCCTCTCACACACAGAACATTCTATCTGTCTAGTCTAGACTCCCTCTCACACAGACATGCTGTGATGTCATAGACCAGAACATTCTATCTGTCTAGTCTAGACTCCCTCTCACACAGACATGCTGTGATGTCATAGACCAGAACATTCTATCTGTCTAGTCTAGACTCCCTCTCACACAGACATGCTGTGATGTCATAGACCAGAACATTCTATCTGTCTAGTCTAGACTCCCTCTCACACAGACATGCTGTGATGTCATAGACCAGAACATTCTATCTGTCTAGTCTAGACTCCCTCTCACACACAGAACATTCTATCTGTCTAGTCTAGACTCCCTCTCACACACAGAACATTCTATCTGTCTAGTCTAGACTCCCTCTCACACACAGAACATTCTATCTGTCTAGTCTAGACTCCCTCTCACACACAGAACATTCTATCTGTCTAGTCTAGACTCCCTCTCACACAGACATGCTGTGATGTCATAGACCAGAACATTCTATCTGTCTAGTCTAGACTCCCTCTCACACAGACATGCTGTGATGTCATAGACCAGAACATTCTATCTGTCTAGTCTAGACTCCCTCTCACACAGACATGCTGTGATGTCATAGACCAGAACATTCTATCTGTCTAGTCTAGACTCCCTCTCACACAGACATGCTGTGATGTCTTAGACCAGAACATTCTATCTGTCTAGTCTAGACTCCCTCTCACACAGACATGCTGTGATGTCATAGACCAGAACATTCTATCTGTCTAGTCTAGACTCCCTCCCACACAGACATGCTGTGATGTCATAGACCAGAACATTCTATCTGTCTAGTCTAGACTCCCTCTCACACAGACATGCTGTGATGTCATAGACCAGAACATTCTATCTGTCTAGTCTAGACTCCCTCTCACACAGACATGCTGTGATGTCATAGACCAGAACATTCTATCTGTCTTGTCTAGACTCCCTCTCACACAGACATGCTGTGATGTCATAGACCAGAACATTATATCTGTCTAGTCTAGACTCCCTCTCACACAGACATGCTGTGATGTCATAGACCAGAACATTCTATCTGTCTAGTCTAGACTCCCTCTCACACCAGAACATTCTATCTGTCTAGTCTAGACTCCCTCTCACACCAGAACATTCTATCTGTCTAGTCTAGACTCCCTCTCACACCAGAACATTCTATCTGTCTAGTCTAGATCCCCCCTCACACCAGAACATTCTATCTGTCTAGTCTAGACTCCCTCTCACACACAGAACATTCTATCTGTCTAGTCTAGACTCCCTCTCACACACAGAACATTCTATCTGTCTAGTCTAGACTCCCTCTCACACAGACATGCTGTGATGTCATAGACCAGAACATTCTATCTGTCTAGTCTAGACTCCCTCTCACACAGACATGCTGTGATGTCATAGACCAGAACATTCTATCTGTCTAGTCTAGACTCCCTCTCACACAGACATGCTGTGATGTCATAGACCAGAACATTCTATCTGTCTAGTCTAGACTCCCTCTCACACAGACATGCTGTGATGTCATAGACCAGAACATTCTATCTGTCTAGTCTAGACTCCCTCTCACACAGACATGCTGTGATGTCATAGACCAGAACATTCTATCTGTCTAGTCTAGACTCCCTCTCACACAGACATGCTGTGATGTCATAGACCAGAACATTCTATCTGTCTAGTCTAGACTCCCTCTCACACAGACATGCTGTGATGTCATAGACCAGAACATTCTATCTGTCTAGTCTAGACTCCCTCTCACACAGACATGCTGTGATGTCATAGACCAGAACATTCTATCTGTCTAGTCTAGACTCCCTCTCACACCAGAACATTCTATCTGTCTAGTCTAGACTCCCTCTCACACCAGAACATTCTATCTGTCTAGTCTAGACTCCCTCTCACACCAGAACATTCTATCTGTCTAGTCTAGACTCCCTCTCACACACAGAACATTCTATCTGTCTAGTCTAGACTCCCTCTCACACACAGAACATTCTATCTGTCTAGTCTAGACTCCCTCTCACACACAGAACATTCTATCTGTCTAGTCTAGACTCCCTCTCACACACAGAACATTCTATCTGTCTAGTCTAGACTCCCTCTCACACACAGAACATTCTATCTGTCTAGTCTAGACTCCCTCTCACAGAGACATAATGTGATGTCATAGACCAGAACATTCTATCTATCTGTCTAGTCTAGACTCCCTCTCACACAGACATGCTGTGATGTCATAGACCAGAACATTCTATCTGTCTAGTCTAGACTCCCTCTCACCCCAGAACATTCTATCTGTCTAGTCTAGACTCCCTCTCACACAGACATGCTGTGATGTCATAGACCAGAACATTCTATATGTCTAGTCTAGACTCCCTCTCACACAGACATGCTGTGATGTCATAGACCAGAACATTCTATCTGTCTAGTCTAGACTCCCTCTCACACATACATGCTGTGATGTCATAGACCAGAACATTATATCTGTCTAGTCTAGACTCACTCTCACACAGACATGCTGTGATGTCATAGACCAGAACATTCTATCTGTCTAGTCTAGACTCCCTCTCACACCAGAACATTCTATCTGTCTAGTCTAGACTCCCTCTCACACCAGAACATTCTATCTGTCTAGTCTAGACTCCCTCTCACACACAGAACATTCTATCTGTCTAGTCTAGACTCCCTCTCACACACAGAACATTCTATCTGTCTAGTCTAGACTCCCTCTCACACACAGAACATTCTATCTGTCTAGTCTAGACTCCCTCTCACACACATAACATTATATCTGTCTAGTCTAGACTCCCTCTCACACAGACATGCTGTGATGTCATAGACCAGAACATTCTATCTGTCTAGTCTAGACTCCCTCTCACACAGACATGCTGTGATGTCATAGACCAGAACATTCTATCTGTCTAGTCTAGACTCCCTCTCACACAGACATGCTGTGATGTCATAGACCAGAACATTCTATCTGTCTAGTCTAGACTCCCTCTCACACAGACATGCTGTGATGTCATAGACCAGAACATTCTATCTGTCTAGTCTAGACTCCCTCTCACACAGACATGCTGTGATGTCATAGACCAGAACATTCTATCTGTCTAGTCTAGACTCCCTCTCACACAGACATGCTGTGATGTCATAGACCAGAACATTCTATCTGTCTAGTCTAGACTTCCTCTCACACAGACATGCTGTGATGTCATAGACCAGAACATTCTATCTGTCTAGTCTAGACTCCCTCTCACACCAGAACATTCTATCTGTCTAGTCTAGACTCCCTTTCACACCAGAACATTCTATCTGTCTAGTCTAGACTCCCTCTCACACACAGAACATTCTATCTGTCTAGTCTAGACTCCCTCTCACACACAGAACATTCTATCTGTCTAGTCTAGACTCCCTCTCACAAACAGAACATTCTATCTGTCTAGTCTAGACTCCCTCTCACACACAGAACATTATATCTGTCTAGTCTAGACTCCCTCTCACACAGACATGCTGTGATGTCATAGACCAGAACATTATATCTGTCTAGTCTAGACTCCCTCCCACACAGACATGCTGTGATGTCATAGACCAGAACATTCTATCTGTCTAGTCTAGACTCCCTCTCACACAGACATGCTGTGATGTCATAGACCAGAACATTCTATCTGTCTAGTCTAGACTCCCTCTCACACAGACATGCTGTGATGTCATAGACCACAACATTATATCTGTCTAGTCTAGACTCCCTCTCACACAGACATGCTGTGATGTCATAGACCAGAACATTCTATCTGTCTAGTCTAGACTCCCTCTCACACAGACATCCTGTGATGTCATAGACCAGAACATTCTATCTGTCTAGTCTAGACTCCCTCTCACACCAGAACATTCTATCTGTCTAGTCTAGACTCCCTCTCACACACAGAACATTCTATCTGTCTAGTCTAGACTCCCTCTCACACACAGAACATTCTATCTGTCTAGTCTAGACTCCCTCTCACACACAGAACATTCTATCTGTCTAGTCTAGACTCCCTCTCACACACAGAACATTCTATCTGTCTAGTCTAGACTCCCTCTCACACACAGAACATTCTATCTGTCTAGTCTAGACTCCCTCTCACACACAGAACATTCTATCTGTCTAGTCTAGACTCCCTCTCACACACAGAACATTCTATCTGTCTAGTCTAGACTCCCTCTCACACAGACATGCTGTGATGTCATAGACCAGAACATTCTATCTGTCTAGTCTAGACTCCCTCCCACACAGACATGCTGTGATGTCATAGACCAGAACATTCTATCTGTCTAGTCTAGACTCCCTCTCACACAGACATGCTGTGATGTCATAGACCAGAACATTCTATCTGTCTTGTCTAGACTCCCTCTCACACAGACATGCTGTGATGTCATAGACCAGAACATTATATCTGTCTAGTCTAGACTCCCTCTCACACAGACATGCTGTGATGTCATAGACCAGAACATTCTATCTGTCTAGTCTAGACTCCCTCTCACACCAGAACATTCTATCTGTCTAGTCTAGACTCCCTCTCACACCAGAACATTCTATCTGTCTAGTCTAGACTCCCTCTCACACACAGAACATTCTATCTGTCTAGTCTAGACTCCCTCTCACACACAGAACATTCTATCTGTCTAGTCTAGACTCCCTCTCACACAGACATGCTGTGATGTCATAGACCAGAACATTCTATCTGTCTAGTCTAGACTCCCTCTCACACCAGAACATTCTATCTGTCTAGTCTAGACCCCCTCTCACACCAGAACATTCTATCTGTCTAGTCTAGACTCCCTCTCACACACAGAACATTCTATCTGTCTAGTCTAGACTCCCTCTCACACACAGAACATTCTATCTGTCTAGTCTAGACTCCCTCTCACACAGACATGCTGTGATGTCATAGACCAGAACATTCTATCTGTCTAGTCTAGACTCCCTCTCACACAGACATGCTGTGATGTCATAGACCAGAACATTCTATCTGTCTAGTCTAGACTCCCTCTCACACAGACATGCTGTGATGTCATATACCAGAACATTCTATCTGTCTAGTCTAGACTCCCTCTCACACAGACATGCTGTGATGTCATAGACCAGAACATTCTATCTGTCTAGTCTAGACTCCCTCTCACACAGACATGCTGTGATGTCATAGACCAGAACATTCTATCTGTCTAGTCTAGACTCCCTCTCACACAGACATGCTGTGATGTCATAGACCAGAACATTCTATCTGTCTAGTCTAGACTCCCTCTCACACAGACATGCTGTGATGTCATAGACCAGAACATTCTATCTGTCTAGTCTAGACTCCCTCTCACACCAGAACATTCTATCTGTCTAGTCTAGACTCCCTCTCACACCAGAACATTCTATCTGTCTAGTCTAGACTCCCTCTCACACCAGAACATTATATCTGTCTAGTCTAGACCCCCTCTCACACCAGAACATTCTATCTGTCTAGTCTAGACTCCCTCTCACACCAGAACATTCTATCTGTCTAGTCTAGACTCCCTCTCACACACAGAACATTCTATCTGTCTAGTCTAGACTCCCTCTCACACACAGAACATTCTATCTGTCTAGTCTAGACTCCCTCTCACACAGACATGCTGTGATGTCATAGACCAGAACATTCTATCTGTCTAGTCTAGACTCCCTCTCACACAGACATGCTGTGATGTCATAGACCAGAACATTCTATCTGTCTAGTCTAGACTCCCTCTCACACAGACATGCTGTGATGTCATAGACCAGAACATTCTATCTGTCTAGTCTAGACTCCCTCTCACACAGACATGCTGTGATGTCATAGACCAGAACATTCTATCTGTCTAGTCTAGACTCCCTCTCACACAGACATAATGTGATGTCATAGACCAGAACATTCTATCTGTCTAGTCTAGACTCCCTCTCACACAGACATGCTGTGATGTCATAGACCAGAACATTCTATCTGTCTAGTCTAGACTCCCTCTCACACAGACATGCTGTGATGTCTTAGACCAGAACATTCTATCTGTCTAGTCTAGACTCCCTCTCACACAGACATGCTGTGATGTCATAGACCAGAACATTCTATCTGTCTAGTCTAGACTCCCTCTCACAAAGACATGCTGTGATGTCATAGACCAGAACATTCTATCTGTCTAGTCTAGACTCCCTCTCACACAGACATGCTGTGATGTCATAGACCAGAACATTCTATCTGTCTAGTCTAGACTCCCTCTCACACCAGAACATTCTATCTGTCTAGTCTAGACTCCCTCTCACACAGACATGCTGTGATGTCATAGACCAGAACATTCTATCTGTCTAGTCTAGACTCCCTCTCACACAGACATGCTGTGATGTCATAGACCAGAACATTCTATCTGTCTAGTCTAGACTCCCTCTCACACAGACATGCTGTGATGTCATAGACCAGAACATTCTATCTGTCTAGTCTAGACTCCCTCTCACACAGACATAATGTGATGTCATAGACCAGAACATTCTATCTGTCTAGTCTAGACTCCCTCTCACACAGACATGCTGTGATGTCATAGACCAGAACATTCTATCTGTCTAGTCTAGACTCCCTCTCACACAGACATGCTGTGATGTCTTAGACCAGAACATTCTATCTGTCTAGTCTAGACTCCCTCTCACACAGACATGCTGTGATGTCATAGACCAGAACATTCTATCTGTCTAGTCTAGACTCCCTCTCACAAAGACATGCTGTGATGTCATAGACCAGAACATTCTATCTGTCTAGTCTAGACTCCCTCTCACACAGACATGCTGTGATGTCATAGACCAGAACATTCTATCTGTCTAGTCTAGACTCCCTCTCACACCAGAACATTCTATCTGTCTAGTCTAGACTCCCTCTCACACCAGAACATTCTATCTGTCTAGTCTAGACTCCCTCTCACACCAGAACATTCTATCTGTCTAGTCTAGACTCCCTCTCACACACAGAACATTCTATCTGTCTAGTCTAGACTCCCTCTCACACACAGAACATTCTATCTGTCTAGTCTAGACTCCCTCTCACACACAGAACATTCTATCTGTCTAGTCTAGACTCCCTCTCACACAGACATGCTGTGATGTCATAGACCAGAACATTCTATCTGTCTAGTCTAGACTCCCTCTCACACAGACATGCTGTGATGTCATAGACCAGAACATTCTATCTGTCTAGTCTAGACTCCCTCTCACACAGACATGCTGTGATGTCATAGACCAGAACATTCTATCTGTCTAGTCTAGACTCCCTCTCACACCAGAACATTATATCTGTCTAGTCTAGACTCCCTCTCACACCAGAACATTCTATCTGTCTAGTCTAGACTCCCTCTCACACACAGAACATTCTATCTGTCCAGTCTAGACTCCCTCTCACACACAGAACATTCTATCTGTCTAGTCTAGACTCCCTCTCACACACAGAACATTCTATCTGTCTAGTCTAGACTCCCTCTCACACACAGAACATTCTATCTGTCTAGTCTAGACTCCCTCTCACACAGACATGCTGTGATGTCATAGACCAGAACATTCTATCTGTCTAGTCTAGACTCCCTCTCACACAGACATGCTGTGATGTCATAGACCAGAACATTCTATCTGTCTAGTCTAGACTCCCTCTCACACACAGAACATTCTATCTGTCTAGTCTAGACTCCCTCTCACACACAGAACATTCTATCTGTCTAGTCTAGACTCCCTCTCACACACAGAACATTCTATCTGTCTAGTCTAGACTCCCTCTCACACAGACATGCTGTGATGTCATAGACCAGAACATTCTATCTGTCTAGTCTAGACTCCCTCTCACACAGACATGCTGTGATGTCATAGACCAGAACATTCTATCTGTCTAGTCTAGACTCCCTCTCACACAGACATGCTGTGATGTCATAGACCAGAACATTCTATCTGTCTAGTCTAGACTCCCTCTCACACAGACATGCTGTGATGTCATAGACCAGAACATTCTATCTGTCTAGTCTAGACTCCCTCTCACACAGACATGCTGTGATGTCATGGACCAGAACATTCTATCTGTCTAGTCTAGACTCCCTCTCACACAGACATGCTGTGATGTCTTAGACCAGAACATTCTATCTGTCTAGTCTAGACTCCCTCTCACACAGACATGCTGTGATGTCATAGACCAGAACATTCTATCTGTCTAGTCTAGACTCCCTCTCACAAATACATGCTGTAATGTCATAGACCAGAACATTCTATCTGTCTAGTCTAGACTCCCTCTCACACAGACATGCTGTGATGTCATAGACCAGAACATTCTATCTGTCTAGTCTAGACTCCCTCTCACACCAGAACATTCTATCTGTCTAGTCTAGACTCCCTCTCACACCAGAACATTCTATCTGTCTAGTCTAGACTCCCTCTCACACCAGAACATTCTATCTGTCTAGTCTAGACTCCCTCTCACACACAGAACATTCTATCTGTCTAGTCTAGACTCCCTCTCACACACAGAACATTCTATCTGTCTAGTCTAGACTCCCTCTCACACACAGAACATTCTATCTGTCTAGTCTAGACTCCCTCTCACACACAGAACATTCTATCTGTCTAGTCTAGACTCCTTCTCACACAGACATGCTGTGATGTCATAGACCAGAACATTCTATCTGTCTAGTCTAGACTCCCTCTCACACAGACATGCTGTGATGTCATAGACCAGAACATTCTATCTGTCTAGTCTAGACTCCCTCTCACACAGACATGCTGTGATGTCATAGACCAGAACATTCTATCTGTCTAGTCTAGACTCCCTCTCACACCAGAACATTATATCTGTCTAGTCTAGACTCCCTCTCACACCAGAACATTCTATCTGTCTAGTCTAGACTCCCTCTCACACACAGAACATTCTATCTGTCCAGTCTAGACTCCCTCTCACACACAGAACATTCTATCTGTCTAGTCTAGACTCCTGTTATGTTTCTCAATAGGTTCTGTTATGTTTCGCAATAGGTTCTGGGTGTACACAATAATGTCGGATCCAGGTGCGGTGTAAGTAAAGAATGAGACGGAGATGTAATAAAATAAAGATTCTCTTTACTGAGACGTATGATTCATAGGTACAAACATAAACTCTTAGCCGGACAACAAAAAGGGGAGCAGTAGGGCTCAGCACGTAGGTAATAATAACTCAGGCACTGCGGTCAATAATAAAGTGCACGAAAACTAAAGATTGAGCAAAGGGCTCCAAAGGCGGTACAAGGTTGCAAACCAGCAAACAAAGTCAAAGTTCAAATTACGTTCCGGGTAACGGATACGTGAAGTGGTAATACATACACAGGGTTCTGAAGCATTCCATACGGTGTAACACAAGTGATCGACTGACAAGGGAACGAGGAAATGGGACACACCTAAATACACTGACAAACACTCACAGGTGACAACAATCATTCGATAATTAGTCCAGGGCTGGAGCATTGTCGCTCTTCGACCAGTAGGGGCGATGGGGAGTCATCTTCGCTGACCCCCCTTGTAACAGTGCCCCCCCCTGACGAACGGCACCAGAAGTTCACCCGGGTGCCTCGGGATGGAGCCGGCGAAAGTCCGTGATGAGGCTCGGATCTAGAATATCCCGCCGAGGCACCCAGGTACGCTCCTCAGGCCCATAACCCTCCCAGTCCACCAGGAATTGGAGACCCCTCCCCACCTTCCGGCAGTCAATAATCCTGTTAACCGTGTAGGCAGGTTGTCCATCAATGAGACGGGGCAGGGGGGCGGGGCGGGGTGGAGGGGCCATGGGGGAGAAAACAACGGGTTTGAGGAGTGAAACATGGAAGGTGGGGTGAACTCGCATGGAGGGTGGGAGTAGCAGTCTGTAGGCCACGGCGTTGACCCGCCGCACCACCTTAAACGGCCCCACGAAGCGAGGAGCCAGCTTGCGTGACTCCACCCGGAGGGGGAGGTCCCGGGTAGACAGCCAGACCCTCTGACCAGGACGGAAGACCGGGGCCGGACGGCGCCTGCGGTTGGCCTGGCGTTGGGACCTGTCCGAAGCCCGCACAAGCGCCGCCCTTACCCGCCTCCAGGTACGGCGACAGCGGCTGACATGGGCTTGGACCGATGGTACAGCTGCCTCCTCCTCCTGCTCCGGGAAAAGGGGGGGCTGATACCCGTACTGGCATTGGAAAGGGGAGAGGCCAGTGGAGGAGCAGAGGAGGGTGTTGTGGGCGTATTCAGCCCACGCCAGCCGCCGGTTCCATGTCGCCGGATTGCTGGAGACGTAGCACCTCAAGACCCCCTCCAGGTCCTGGTTGACGCGCTCCGTCTGCCCATTGGATTGGGGGTGGAACCCGGAGGACAGGCTGACGGAGGCGCCAAGGCTGGTGGCGAATGCCTTCCAGAACCTGGAGGCGAATTGAGGACCCCGGTCGGATACCATGTCCAGGGGTAGTCCGTGCACCCGGAAAACGTGCTGGACCACTAGCTCCGCCGTCTCTTGGGCCGTGGGGAGTTTGGGGAGGGGGATGAAGTGCGCCGCCTTGGAGAACCGGTCTACCACCACTAGTATGGCGGTGAACCCATCAGATGGGGGTAGACCCGATATGAAATCGAGGGCTATGTGCGACCAGGGACGTTTGGGGATGGACAGGGGGTGTAGGAGTCCCGGCGGCCGTTGCCGGGAGGCTTTACTGCGCGCGCATAGGGCACAGGCTGCCACAAACGCGCGCGTGTCCCCCTCCGCTGTGGGCCACCAGAACCTCCTTCGTATGAAGTCCAATGTCCTGGTGGCCCCTGGGTGACTGGTGAGGGAGGAGGCGTGCGCCCACTGCAGCAGTCGTGCACGCGCAGTCTTCGGAACGTAGAGCCTCCCCGGCGGACCCCCGCCCGGGTCAGGCTCCCGCCTCAGCGCTGTCCTCACTACCCTGTCGATTCCCCAGGACACGGGGGCGACGACCAGGCCAGTGGGGACGATCGAATCCGTACTCTCCACCAGGTCCACAGGATCGAACTGCCTCGACAGTGCATCGGGCTTGGTGTTTTTAGAGCCCGGTCGATAGGAGATCGTGAACTGGAACCTGGTGAAGAATAACGCCCACCTGGCCTGTCGGGAGTTGAGGCGTTTGGCCCCCTGGATATAGGCCAGGTTCTTGTGGTCCGTCCACACTATAAAAGGGTGCGCGGCCCCCTCCAACCAGTGCCTCCATTCCTCCAGCGCGAGTTTGATTGCAAGCAGCTCGCGGTTCCCCACGTCGTAGTTGCGCTCCGGCGCGGACAGCCTGCGCGAAAAAAAGGCACAGGGGTGAGTCTTATTGTCCTTGGCGCAGCGCTGTGACAAAACCGCCCCTACCGCAATGTCCGAGGCATCCACCTCCACAACAAAGGGTAGGGACGGGTTCGGGTGCACCAGGATGGGTGCTGAGGTGAAGCGCTGTTTTAATGCCGTGAACGCGGTGTCCGCCTCCGGGGACCAAGAAAAGGAGCGTAGGCTAGTCTGGGTGAGGGCTGTCAACGGGGCCGCTAAGGCGCTAAACCCGCGAATGAACCTCCTATAAAAGTTTGCGAAACCCAAAAAGCGTTGTAATTGTTTGAGAGAGGAGGGTCGGGGCCAGTCCAACACCGCACTGACCTTTCCGGGATCCATGAGTAGATTCCCCTTGTCCACCACGAAGCCCAGAAAGGAAACAGTGTCCACATGGAACTCGCACTTCTCCACTTTAACAAAAAGTTTGTGATGGAGAAGGCGTTCGAGCACCTGTCGCACATGGATTCGGTGTTGGGCTAGGTCCTTGGAGAAGATTAGAATGTCGTCGAGGTAGACGAAGACTGAGTGGTCGAGGAGGTCTCGTAGGACATCATTAACGAGCGCTTGAAATACCGCTGGCGCGTTGGCAAGGCCGAACGGCATTACTAAGTACTCGTAATGTCCTCTGGGGGTGTTAAAAGCTGTTTTCCACTCGTCCCCCTTCCGGATCCTCACTAAGTTGTACGCGTTTCGTAAGTCCAGCTTAGTGAAGACCCGGGCCCCCTGCAAGGACTCAAAGGCCGTCGTCATCAACGGAAGAGGGTATCTGTTTTTCACCGTGACGTTGTTCAACCCCCTATAGTCGATGCACGGCCGTTGCCCCCCGTCCTTCTTGGCCACAAAGAAAAACCCTGCACCCGCCGGGGAGGTGGAAGGGCGAATGTGGCCCGCGGCGAGTGCGTCGTCGATGTACTCCTTCATGGCCAGGGTCTCAGGACCGGAGAGGGAGAACAATCTCCCCCGAGGGGGCGTAGTGCCGGGCAGGAGGTCGATGGCACAGTCGTAAGTCCTGTGGGAGGGTAGTTCCCTAGCCCGCTGCTTGCTAAAAACCTCCCCCAGATCCCAATAGACCTGGGGAACGCCCACTACGGCCGGAGTCACTGGAATGTTTGTAGACCCCGCCGCTAGCGTGGAAAAGGGTCTAGGGGCTGTAGCTAGGGAGTGGGAAGGGACTGGGAATGGGGTTGGGGTTCTGGGAGGGTTAGTAATTCGCCCCGTGGACCAGTTAATGTTATGGTTGTGCACCGCCAGCCAGGGGTGCCCCAGGACCAGAGGACAGTCGGGAGACTCAATAATAAAAAACTGGATGAGCTCCCACTGTTCTTGCTCCACCTGGATGCGAATAGGTGGTGTGCACTGGGTCACGAAGCCGGTCCCCAGAGGCCGGCCGTCCAGGGCGCGGACCGGTAATGGAACGGGAAGGTCCTTTAGAGCTAGTCCCCACTCGTGGGCTAAGCCCGTGTGCATAAGGTTCCCCGCCGCCCCCGAGTCCACCAACGCCCACACCCGTCGTATGCGGCGTCCCCCCTCTATCGTTACCCCCAAAAAAGTCCGGTGATCGCCCATTGCGGAAGGTGACTCGTGGCTCACCAATGCCCCTCCCGACATTAGCGAGCCCTCCCGTTTCCCGGTTTCTCCGGGCACGTAGCGACTAGGTGTCCAGCCCGCCCGCAATACAGACAGCGCCCCTCTCTCTGACGCCGCTGTCGCTCGGTCTGAGACAGGCGTGCCGCTCCTAGCTGCATTGGCTCATCGTAGGTGGGTTCCTCCTCCATGAAGCCACTGGGTGGTCTCACACCCGGCGTTAGGTGGGAGGGCGCGCCCCTAGCCGAGCCTCTCTCGCGGTCCCGCTCCCGGCGTCTATTATCCACCCGCCGAGAGAGGTCGACTAAGTCGTCCAGCTGCTCAGGCAGCTCTCGGAAGGACAACTCGTCCTTCATGACCTCCGAGAGCCCCTGCGCATACAGGACGACCACAGCGCGCTCCTCCCACCCGGTCTCTCTGGCCAGGGTGCGGAACTCCACGGAATAGTCCGCCACCGTGCGATGACCCTGTCGACAGGCGGTGAGTCTCCTGCCTGCCTCGTAGGTAGAGAGTACCCGGGTGTGATCAAAGACTTTCCGCAGCTCTGCTATGAAGAGCTGGGAACTGGCACATATCGCTGTCCCCCTCTCCCACTCTGCCGTCGCCCAGGACAGGGCACGTCCCGTTAGCAGAGTGGTGATATAGGCCACCCGGGACTGCTCGGTGGGAAAGGAGGTCGGCTGTAGGTTGAAGACTAAGGTGCACTGTGTGGTGAACTCTCGGCAGCCCTCTGGACGTCCGTCGTACCTCTCTGGAGGTGGAAGGCGAAGCTCACGAGGTGTAGGCGGAGGTGTAGGGACCAGTAGTGGAGGTGGGACTGCTGCGGCGTTGGCTGCGGCGGCGACCCGTTCCGCGTTGTCCTGGCGGTCCACCAGGCTCGAGACGGTGAGGGACAGCTGGCTGAGATGTTCACCCATCTCCCGGAGGAGACGTTTATGCTGGGTCAGCATGGCACCTTGGGTGGCCAGTACGGTGCGAAGGTGTATTACATCCGCTGGATCCATAGTGGTCAGTCGATCTGTTATGTTTCTCAATAGGTTCTGTTATGTTTCGCAATAGGTTCTGGGTGTACACAATAATGTCGGATCCAGGTGCGGTGTAAGTAAAGAATGAGACGGAGATGTAATAAAATAAAGATTCTCTTTACTGAGACGTATGATTCATAGGTACAAACATAAACTCTTAGCCGGACAACAAAAAGGGGAGCAGTAGGGCTCAGCACGTAGGTAATAATAACTCAGGCACTGCGGTCAATAATAAAGTGCACAAAAACTAAAGATTGAGCAAAGGGCTCCAAAGGCGGTACAAGGTTGCAAACCAGCAAACAAAGTCAAAGTTCAAATTACGTTCCGGGTAACGGATACGTGAAGTGGTAATACATACACAGGGTTCTGAAGCATTCCATACGGTGTAACACAAGTGATCGACTGACAAGGGAACGAGGAAATGGGACACACCTAAATACACTGACAAACACTCACAGGTGACAACAATCATTCGATAATTAGTCCAGGGCTGGAGCATTGTCGCTCTTCGACCAGTAGGGGCAATGGGGAGTCATCTTCGCTGACCCCCCTTGTAACAGACTCCCTCTCACACACAGAACATTCTATCTGTCTAGTCTAGACTCCCTCTCACACACAGAACATTCTATCTGTCTAGTCTAGACTCCCTCTCACACAGACATGCTGTGATGTCATAGACCAGAACATTCTATCTGTCTAGTCTAGACTCCCTCTCACACAGACATGCTGTGATGTCATAGACCAGAACATTCTATCTGTCTAGTCTAGACTCCCTCTCACACAGACATGCTGTGATGTCATAGACCAGAACATTCTATCTGTCTAGTCTAGACTCCCTCTCACACAGACATGCTGTGATGTCATAGACCAGAACATTCAATCTGTCTAGTCTAGACTCCCTCTCACACAGACATGCTGTGATGTCATAGACCAGAACATTCTATCTGTCTAGTCTAGACTCCCTCTCACACACAGAACATTCTATCTGTCTAGTCTAGACTCCCTCTCACACACAGAACATTCTATCTGTCTAGTCTAGACTCCCTCTCACACACAGAACATTCTATCTGTCTAGTCTAGACTCCCTCTCACACACAGAACATTCTATCTGTCTAGTCTAGACTCCCTCTCACACAGACATGCTGTGATGTCATAGACCAGAACATTCTATCTGTCTAGTCTAGACTCCCTCTCACACAGACATGCTGTGATGTCATAGACCAGAACATTCTATCTGTCTAGTCTAGACTCCCTCTCACACAGACATGCTGTGATGTCATAGACCAGAACATTCTATCTGTCTAGTCTAGACTCCCTCTCACACAGACATGCTGTGATGTCTTAGACCAGAACATTCTATCTGTCTAGTCTAGACTCCCTCTCACACAGACATGCTGTGATGTCATAGACCAGAACATTCTATCTGTCTAGTCTAGACTCCCTCCCACACAGACATGCTGTGATGTCATAGACCAGAACATTCTATCTGTCTAGTCTAGACTCCCTCTCACACAGACATGCTGTGATGTCATAGACCAGAACATTCTATCTGTCTAGTCTAGACTCCCTCTCACACAGACATGCTGTGATGTCATAGACCAGAACATTCTATCTGTCTTGTCTAGACTCCCTCTCACACAGACATGCTGTGATGTCATAGACCAGAACATTATATCTGTCTAGTCTAGACTCCCTCTCACACAGACATGCTGTGATGTCATAGACCAGAACATTCTATCTGTCTAGTCTAGACTCCCTCTCACACCAGAACATTCTATCTGTCTAGTCTAGACTCCCTCTCACACCAGAACATTCTATCTGTCTAGTCTAGACTCCCTCTCACACCAGAACATTCTATCTGTCTAGTCTAGACCCCCCCTCACACCAGAACATTCTATCTGTCTAGTCTAGACTCCCTCTCACACACAGAACATTCTATCTGTCTAGTCTAGACTCCCTCTCACACACAGAACATTCTATCTGTCTAGTCTAGACTCCCTCTCACACAGACATGCTGTGATGTCATAGACCAGAACATTCTATCTGTCTAGTCTAGACTCCCTCTCACACAGACATGCTGTGATGTCATAGACCAGAACATTCTATCTGTCTAGTCTAGACTCCCTCTCACACAGACATGCTGTGATGTCATAGACCAGAACATTCTATCTGTCTAGTCTAGACTCCCTCTCACACAGACATGCTGTGATGTCATAGACCAGAACATTCTATCTGTCTAGTCTAGACTCCCTCTCACACAGACATGCTGTGATGTCATAGACCAGAACATTCTATCTGTCTAGTCTAGACTCCCTCTCACACAGACATGCTGTGATGTCATAGACCAGAACATTCTATCTGTCTAGTCTAGACTCCCTCTCACACAGACATGCTGTGATGTCATAGACCAGAACATTCTATCTGTCTAGTCTAGACTCCCTCTCACACAGACATGCTGTGATGTCATAGACCAGAACATTCTATCTGTCTAGTCTAGACTCCCTCTCACACCAGAACATTCTATCTGTCTAGTCTAGACTCCCTCTCACACCAGAACATTCTATCTGTCTAGTCTAGACTCCCTCTCACACCAGAACATTCTATCTGTCTAGTCTAGACTCCCTCTCACACACAGAACATTCTATCTGTCTAGTCTAGACTCCCTCTCACACACAGAACATTCTATCTGTCTAGTCTAGACTCCCTCTCACACAGACATGCTGTGATGTCATAGACCAGAACATTCTATCTGTCTAGTCTAGACTCCCTCTCACACAGACATGCTGTGATGTCATAGACCAGAACATTCTATCTGTCTAGTCTAGACTCCCTCTCACACAGACATGCTGTGATGACCAGAACATTCTATCTGTCTAGTCTAGACTCCCTCTCACACAGACATGCTGTGATGTCTTAGACCAGAACATTCTATCTGTCTAGTCTAGACTCCCTCTCACACAGACATGCTGTGATGTCATAGACCAGAACATTCTATCTGTCTAGTCTAGACTCCCTCTCACAAAGACATGCTGTGATGTCATAGACCAGAACATTCTATCTGTCTAGTCTAGACTCCCTCTCACACAGACATGCTGTGATGTCATAGACCAGAACATTCTATCTGTCTAGTCTAGACTCCCTCTCACACCAGAACATTCTATCTGTCTAGTCTAGACTCCCTCTCACACCAGAACATTCTATCTGTCTAGTCTAGACTCCCTCTCACACCAGAACATTCTATCTGTCTAGTCTAGACTCCCTCTCACACACAGAACATTCTATCTGTCTAGTCTAGACTCCCTCTCACACACAGAACATTCTATCTGTCTAGTCTAGACTCCCTCTCACACACAGAACATTCTATCTGTCTAGTCTAGACTCCCTCTCACAGAGACATAATGTGATGTCATAGACCAGAACATTCTATCTATCTGTCTAGTCTAGACTCCCTCTCACACAGACATGCTGTGATGTCATAGACCAGAACATTCTATCTGTCTAGTCTAGACTCCCTCTCACCCCAGAACATTCTATCTGTCTAGTCTAGACTCCCTCTCACACAGACATGCTGTGATGTCATAGACCAGAACATTCTATATGTCTAGTCTAGACTCCCTCTCACACAGACATGCTGTGATGTCATAGACCAGAACATTCTATCTGTCTAGTCTAGACTCCCTCTCACACATACATGCTGTGATGTCATAGACCAGAACATTATATCTGTCTAGTCTAGACTCACTCTCACACAGACATGCTGTGATGTCATAGACCAGAACATTCTATCTGTCTAGTCTAGACTCCCTCTCACAGCAGAACATTCTATCTGTCTAGTCTAGACTCCCTCTCACACCAGAACATTCTATCTGTCTAGTCTAGACTCCCTCTCACACACAGAACATTCTATCTGTCTAGTCTAGACTCCCTCTCACACACAGAACATTCTATCTGTCTAGTCTAGACTCCCTCTCACACACAGAACATTCTATCTGTCTAGTCTAGACTCCCTCTCACACACATAACATTATATCTGTCTAGTCTAGACTCCCTCTCACACAGACATGCTGTGATGTCATAGACCAGAACATTCTATCTGTCTAGTCTAGACTCCCTCTCACACAGACATGCTGTGATGTCATAGACCAGAACATTCTATCTGTCTAGTCTAGACTCCCTCTCACACAGACATGCTGTGATGTCATAGACCAGAACATTCTATCTGTCTAGTCTAGACTCCCTCTCACACAGACATGCTGTGATGTCATAGACCAGAACATTCTATCTGTCTAGTCTAGACTCCCTCTCACACAGACATGCTGTGATGTCATAGACCAGAACATTCTATCTGTCTAGTCTAGACTCCCTCTCACACAGACATGCTGTGATGTCATAGACCAGAACATTCTATCTGTCTAGTCTAGACTTCCTCTCACACAGACATGCTGTGATGTCATAGACCAGAACATTCTATCTGTCTAGTCTAGACTCCCTCTCACACCAGAACATTCTATCTGTCTAGTCTAGACTCCCTTTCACACCAGAACATTCTATCTGTCTAGTCTAGACTCCCTCTCACACACAGAACATTCTATCTGTCTAGTCTAGACTCCCTCTCACACACAGAACATTCTATCTGTCTAGTCTAGACTCCCTCTCACACACAGAACATTCTATCTGTCTAGTCTAGACTCCCTCTCACACACAGAACATTATATCTGTCTAGTCTAGACTCCCTCTCACACAGACATGCTGTGATGTCATAGACCAGAACATTATATCTGTCTAGTCTAGACTCCCTCCCACACAGACATGCTGTGATGTCATAGACCAGAACATTCTATCTGTCTAGTCTAGACTCCCTCTCACACAGACATGCTGTGATGTCATAGACCAGAACATTCTATCTGTCTAGTCTAGACTCCCTCTCACACAGACATGCTGTGATGTCATAGACCACAACATTATATCTGTCTAGTCTAGACTCCCTCTCACACAGACATGCTGTGATGTCATAGACCAGAACATTCTATCTGTCTAGTCTAGACTCCCTCTCACACAGACATCCTGTGATGTCATAGACCAGAACATTATATCTGTCTAGTCTAGACTCCCTCTCACACCAGAACATTCTATCTGTCTAGTCTAGACTCCCTCTCACACACAGAACATTCTATCTGTCTAGTCTAGACTCCCTCTCACACACAGAACATTCTATCTGTCTAGTCTAGACTCCCTCTCACACACAGAACATTCTATCTGTCTAGTCTAGACTCCCTCTCACACACAGAACATTCTATCTGTCTAGTCTAGACTCCCTCTCACACACAGAACATTCTATCTGTCTAGTCTAGACTCCCTCTCACACACAGAACATTCTATCTGTCTAGTCTAGACTCCCTCTCACACACAGAACATTCTATCTGTCTAGTCTAGACTCCCTCTCACACAGACATGCTGTGATGTCATAGACCAGAACATTCTATCTGTCTAGTCTAGACTCCCTCCCACACAGACATGCTGTGATGTCATAGACCAGAACATTCTATCTGTCTAGTCTAGACTCCCTCTCACACAGACATGCTGTGATGTCATAGACCAGAACATTCTATCTGTCTTGTCTAGACTCCCTCTCACACAGACATGCTGTGATGTCATAGACCAGAACATTATATCTGTCTAGTCTAGACTCCCTCTCACACAGACATGCTGTGATGTCATAGACCAGAACATTCTATCTGTCTAGTCTAGACTCCCTCTCACACCAGAACATTCTATCTGTCTAGTCTAGACTCCCTCTCACACCAGAACATTCTATCTGTCTAGTCTAGACTCCCTCTCACACACAGAACATTCTATCTGTCTAGTCTAGACTCCCTCTCACACACAGAACATTCTATCTGTCTAGTCTAGACTCCCTCTCACACAGACATGCTGTGATGTCATAGACCAGAACATTCTATCTGTCTAGTCTAGACTCCCTCTCACACCAGAACATTCTATCTGTCTAGTCTAGACCCCCTCTCACACCAGAACATTCTATCTGTCTAGTCTAGACTCCCTCTCACACACAGAACATTCTATCTGTCTAGTCTAGACTCCCTCTCACACACAGAACATTCTATCTGTCTAGTCTAGACTCCCTCTCACACAGACATGCTGTGATGTCATAGACCAGAACATTCTATCTGTCTAGTCTAGACTCCCTCTCACACAGACATGCTGTGATGTCATAGACCAGAACATTCTATCTGTCTAGTCTAGACTCCCTCTCACACAGACATGCTGTGATGTCATATACCAGAACATTCTATCTGTCTAGTCTAGACTCCCTCTCACACAGACATGCTGTGATGTCATAGACCAGAACATTCTATCTGTCTAGTCTAGACTCCCTCTCACACAGACATGCTGTGATGTCATAGACCAGAACATTCTATCTGTCTAGTCTAGACTCCCTCTCACACAGACATGCTGTGATGTCATAGACCAGAACATTCTATCTGTCTAGTCTAGACTCCCTCTCACACAGACATGCTGTGATGTCATAGACCAGAACATTCTATCTGTCTAGTCTAGACTCCCTCTCACACCAGAACATTCTATCTGTCTAGTCTAGACTCCCTCTCACACCAGAACATTCTATCTGTCTAGTCTAGACTCCCTCTCACACCAGAACATTATATCTGTCTAGTCTAGACCCCCTCTCACACCAGAACATTCTATCTGTCTAGTCTAGACTCCCTCTCACACCAGAACATTCTATCTGTCTAGTCTAGACTCCCTCTCACACACAGAACATTCTATCTGTCTAGTCTAGACTCCCTCTCACACAGACATGCTGTGATGTCATAGACCAGAACATTCTATCTGTCTAGTCTAGACTCCCTCTCACACAGACATGCTGTGATGTCATAGACCAGAACATTCTATCTGTCTAGTCTAGACTCCCTCTCACACAGACATGCTGTGATGTCATAGACCAGAACATTCTATCTGTCTAGTCTAGACTCCCTCTCACACAGACATGCTGTGATGTCATAGACCAGAACATTCTATCTGTCTAGTCTAGACTCCCTCTCACACAGACATGCTGTGATGTCATAGACCAGAACATTCTATCTGTCTAGTCTAGACTCCCTCTCACACAGACATGCTGTGATGTCATAGACCAGAACATTCTATCTGTCTAGTCTAGACTCCCTCTCACACAGACATGCTGTGATGTCATAGACCAGAACATTCTATCTGTCTAGTCTAGACTCCCTCTCACACAGACATGCTGTGATGTCATAGACCAGAACATTCTATCTGTCTAGTCTAGACTCCCTCTCACACAGACATGCTGTGATGTCTTAGACCAGAACATTCTATCTGTCTAGTCTAGACTCCCTCTCACACAGACATGCTGTGATGTCATAGACCAGAACATTCTATCTGTCTGGTCTAGACTCCCTCTCACAAAGACATGCTGTGATGTCATAGACCAGAACATTCTATCTGTCTAGTCTAGACTCCCTCTCACACAGACATGCTGTGATGTCATAGACCAGAACATTCTATCTGTCTAGTCTAGACTCCCTCTCACACAGACATGCTGTGATGTCATAGACCAGAACATTCTATCTGTCTAGTCTAGACTCCCTCTCACACAGACATAATGTGATGTCATAGACCAGAACATTCTATCTGTCTAGTCTAGACTCCCTCTCACACAGACATGCTGTGATGTCATAGACCAGAACATTCTATCTGTCTAGTCTAGACTCCCTCTCACACAGACATGCTGTGATGTCTTAGACCAGAACATTCTATCTGTCTAGTCTAGACTCCCTCTCACACAGACATGCTGTGATGTCATAGACCAGAACATTCTATCTGTCTAGTCTAGACTCCCTCTCACAAAGACATGCTGTGATGTCATAGACCAGAACATTCTATCTGTCTAGTCTAGACTCCCTCTCACACAGACATGCTGTGATGTCATAGACCAGAACATTCTATCTGTCTAGTCTAGACTCCCTCTCACACCAGAACATTCTATCTGTCTAGTCTAGACTCCCTCTCACACCAGAACATTCTATCTGTCTAGTCTAGACTCCCTCTCACACCAGAACATTCTATCTGTCTAGTCTAGACTCCCTCTCACACACAGAACATTCTATCTGTCTAGTCTAGACTCCCTCTCACACACAGAACATTCTATCTGTCTAGTCTAGACTCCCTCTCACACACAGAACATTCTATCTGTCTAGTCTAGACTCCCTCTCACACAGACATGCTGTGATGTCATAGACCAGAACATTCTATCTGTCTAGTCTAGACTCCCTCTCACACAGACATGCTGTGATGTCATAGACCAGAACATTCTATCTGTCTAGTCTAGACTCCCTCTCACACAGACATGCTGTGATGTCATAGACCAGAACATTCTATCTGTCTAGTCTAGACTCCCTCTCACACCAGAACATTATATCTGTCTAGTCTAGACTCCCTCTCACACCAGAACATTCTATCTGTCTAGTCTAGACTCCCTCTCACACACAGAACATTCTATCTGTCCAGTCTAGACTCCCTCTCACACACAGAACATTCTATCTGTCTAGTCTAGACTCCCTCTCACACACAGAACATTCTATCTGTCTAGTCTAGACTCCCTCTCACACACAGAACATTCTATCTGTCTAGTCTAGACTCCCTCTCACACAGACATGCTGTGATGTCATAGACCAGAACATTCTATCTGTCTAGTCTAGACTCCCTCTCACACAGACATGCTGTGATGTCATAGACCAGAACATTCTATCTGTCTAGTCTAGACTCCCTCTCACACACAGAACATTCTATCTGTCTAGTCTAGACTCCCTCTCACACACAGAACATTCTATCTGTCTAGTCTAGACTCCCTCTCACACACAGAACATTCTATCTGTCTAGTCTAGACTCCCTCTCACACAGACATGCTGTGATGTCATAGACCAGAACATTCTATCTGTCTAGTCTAGACTCCCTCTCACACAGACATGCTGTGATGTCATAGACCAGAACATTCTATCTGTCTAGTCTAGACTCCCTCTCACACAGACATGCTGTGATGTCATAGACCAGAACATTCTATCTGTCTAGTCTAGACTCCCTCTCACACAGACATGCTGTGATGTCATAGACCAGAACATTCTATCTGTCTAGTCTAGACTCCCTCTCACACAGACATGCTGTGATGTCATAGACCAGAACATTCTATCTGTCTAGTCTAGACTCCCTCTCACAAATACATGCTGTAATGTCATAGACCAGAACATTCTATCTGTCTAGTCTAGACTCCCTCTCACACAGACATGCTGTGATGTCATAGACCAGAACATTCTATCTGTCTAGTCTAGACTCCCTCTCACACCAGAACATTCTATCTGTCTAGTCTAGACTCCCTCTCACACCAGAACATTCTATCTGTCTAGTCTAGACTCCCTCTCACACCAGAACATTCTATCTGTCTAGTCTAGACTCCCTCTCACACACAGAACATTCTATCTGTCTAGTCTAGACTCCCTCTCACACACAGAACATTCTATCTGTCTAGTCTAGACTCCCTCTCACACACAGAACATTCTATCTGTCTAGTCTAGACTCCCTCTCACACACAGAACATTCTATCTGTCTAGTCTAGACTCCTTCTCACACAGACATGCTGTGATGTCATAGACCAGAACATTCTATCTGTCTAGTCTAGACTCCCTCTCACACAGACATGCTGTGATGTCATAGACCAGAACATTCTATCTGTCTAGTCTAGACTCCCTCTCACACAGACATGCTGTGATGTCATAGACCAGAACATTCTATCTGTCTAGTCTAGACTCCCTCTCACACCAGAACATTATATCTGTCTAGTCTAGACTCCCTCTCACACCAGAACATTCTATCTGTCTAGTCTAGACTCCCTCTCACACACAGAACATTCTATCTGTCCAGTCTAGACTCCCTCTCACACACAGAACATTCTATCTGTCTAGTCTAGACTCCTGTTATGTTTCTCAATAGGTTCTGTTATGTTTCGCAATAGGTTCTGGGTGTACACAATAATGTCGGATCCAGGTGCGGTGTAAGTAAAGAATGAGACGGAGATGTAATAAAATAAAGATTCTCTTTACTGAGACGTATGATTCATAGGTACAAACATAAACTCTTAGCCGGACAACAAAAAGGGGAGCAGTAGGGCTCAGCACGTAGGTAATAATAACTCAGGCACTGCGGTCAATAATAAAGTGCACGAAAACTAAAGATTGAGCAAAGGGCTCCAAAGGCGGTACAAGGTTGCAAACCAGCAAACAAAGTCAAAGTTCAAATTACGTTCCGGGTAACGGATACGTGAAGTGGTAATACATACACAGGGTTCTGAAGCATTCCATACGGTGTAACACAAGTGATCGACTGACAAGGGAACGAGGAAATGGGACACACCTAAATACACTGACAAACACTCACAGGTGACAACAATCATTCGATAATTAGTCCAGGGCTGGAGCATTGTCGCTCTTCGACCAGTAGGGGCGATGGGGAGTCATCTTCGCTGACCCCCCTTGTAACAGTGCCCCCCCCTGACGAACGGCACCAGAAGTTCACCCGGGTGCCTCGGGATGGAGCCGGCGAAAGTCCGTGATGAGGCTCGGATCTAGAATATCCCGCCGAGGCACCCAGGTACGCTCCTCAGGCCCATAACCCTCCCAGTCCACCAGGAATTGGAGACCCCTCCCCACCTTCCGGCAGTCAATAATCCTGTTAACCGTGTAGGCAGGTTGTCCATCAATGAGACGGGGCAGGGGGGCGGGGCGGGGTGGAGGGGCCATGGGGGAGAAAACAACGGGTTTGAGGAGTGAAACATGGAAGGTGGGGTGAACTCGCATGGAGGGTGGGAGTAGCAGTCTGTAGGCCACGGCGTTGACCCGCCGCACCACCTTAAACGGCCCCACGAAGCGAGGAGCCAGCTTGCGTGACTCCACCCGGAGGGGGAGGTCCCGGGTAGACAGCCAGACCCTCTGACCAGGACGGAAGACCGGGGCCGGACGGCGCCTGCGGTTGGCCTGGCGTTGGGACCTGTCCGAAGCCCGCACAAGCGCCGCCCTTACCCGCCTCCAGGTACGGCGACAGCGGCTGACATGGGCTTGGACCGATGGTACAGCTGCCTCCTCCTCCTGCTCCGGGAAAAGGGGGGGCTGATACCCGTACTGGCATTGGAAAGGGGAGAGGCCAGTGGAGGAGCAGAGGAGGGTGTTGTGGGCGTATTCAGCCCACGCCAGCCGCCGGTTCCATGTCGCCGGATTGCTGGAGACGTAGCACCTCAAGACCCCCTCCAGGTCCTGGTTGACGCGCTCCGTCTGCCCATTGGATTGGGGGTGGAACCCGGAGGACAGGCTGACGGAGGCGCCAAGGCTGGTGGCGAATGCCTTCCAGAACCTGGAGGCGAATTGAGGACCCCGGTCGGATACCATGTCCAGGGGTAGTCCGTGCACCCGGAAAACGTGCTGGACCACTAGCTCCGCCGTCTCTTGGGCCGTGGGGAGTTTGGGGAGGGGGATGAAGTGCGCCGCCTTGGAGAACCGGTCTACCACCACTAGTATGGCGGTGAACCCATCAGATGGGGGTAGACCCGATATGAAATCGAGGGCTATGTGCGACCAGGGACGTTTGGGGATGGACAGGGGGTGTAGGAGTCCCGGCGGCCGTTGCCGGGAGGCTTTACTGCGCGCGCATAGGGCACAGGCTGCCACAAACGCGCGCGTGTCCCCCTCCGCTGTGGGCCACCAGAACCTCCTTCGTATGAAGTCCAATGTCCTGGTGGCCCCTGGGTGACTGGTGAGGGAGGAGGCGTGCGCCCACTGCAGCAGTCGTGCACGCGCAGTCTTCGGAACGTAGAGCCTCCCCGGCGGACCCCCGCCCGGGTCAGGCTCCCGCCTCAGCGCTGTCCTCACTACCCTGTCGATTCCCCAGGACACGGGGGCGACGACCAGGCCAGTGGGGACGATCGAATCCGTACTCTCCACCAGGTCCACAGGATCGAACTGCCTCGACAGTGCATCGGGCTTGGTGTTTTTAGAGCCCGGTCGATAGGAGATCGTGAACTGGAACCTGGTGAAGAATAACGCCCACCTGGCCTGTCGGGAGTTGAGGCGTTTGGCCCCCTGGATATAGGCCAGGTTCTTGTGGTCCGTCCACACTATAAAAGGGTGCGCGGCCCCCTCCAACCAGTGCCTCCATTCCTCCAGCGCGAGTTTGATTGCAAGCAGCTCGCGGTTCCCCACGTCGTAGTTGCGCTCCGGCGCGGACAGCCTGCGCGAAAAAAAGGCACAGGGGTGAGTCTTATTGTCCTTGGCGCAGCGCTGTGACAAAACCGCCCCTACCGCAATGTCCGAGGCATCCACCTCCACAACAAAGGGTAGGGACGGGTTCGGGTGCACCAGGATGGGTGCTGAGGTGAAGCGCTGTTTTAATGCCGTGAACGCGGTGTCCGCCTCCGGGGACCAAGAAAAGGAGCGTAGGCTAGTCTGGGTGAGGGCTGTCAACGGGGCCGCTAAGGCGCTAAACCCGCGAATGAACCTCCTATAAAAGTTTGCGAAACCCAAAAAGCGTTGTAATTGTTTGAGAGAGGAGGGTCGGGGCCAGTCCAACACCGCACTGACCTTTCCGGGATCCATGAGTAGATTCCCCTTGTCCACCACGAAGCCCAGAAAGGAAACAGTGTCCACATGGAACTCGCACTTCTCCACTTTAACAAAAAGTTTGTGATGGAGAAGGCGTTCGAGCACCTGTCGCACATGGATTCGGTGTTGGGCTAGGTCCTTGGAGAAGATTAGAATGTCGTCGAGGTAGACGAAGACTGAGTGGTCGAGGAGGTCTCGTAGGACATCATTAACGAGCGCTTGAAATACCGCTGGCGCGTTGGCAAGGCCGAACGGCATTACTAAGTACTCGTAATGTCCTCTGGGGGTGTTAAAAGCTGTTTTCCACTCGTCCCCCTTCCGGATCCTCACTAAGTTGTACGCGTTTCGTAAGTCCAGCTTAGTGAAGACCCGGGCCCCCTGCAAGGACTCAAAGGCCGTCGTCATCAACGGAAGAGGGTATCTGTTTTTCACCGTGACGTTGTTCAACCCCCTATAGTCGATGCACGGCCGTTGCCCCCCGTCCTTCTTGGCCACAAAGAAAAACCCTGCACCCGCCGGGGAGGTGGAAGGGCGAATGTGGCCCGCGGCGAGTGCGTCGTCGATGTACTCCTTCATGGCCAGGGTCTCAGGACCGGAGAGGGAGAACAATCTCCCCCGAGGGGGCGTAGTGCCGGGCAGGAGGTCGATGGCACAGTCGTAAGTCCTGTGGGAGGGTAGTTCCCTAGCCCGCTGCTTGCTAAAAACCTCCCCCAGATCCCAATAGACCTGGGGAACGCCCACTACGGCCGGAGTCACTGGAATGTTTGTAGACCCCGCCGCTAGCGTGGAAAAGGGTCTAGGGGCTGTAGCTAGGGAGTGGGAAGGGACTGGGAATGGGGTTGGGGTTCTGGGAGGGTTAGTAATTCGCCCCGTGGACCAGTTAATGTTATGGTTGTGCACCGCCAGCCAGGGGTGCCCCAGGACCAGAGGACAGTCGGGAGACTCAATAATAAAAAACTGGATGAGCTCCCACTGTTCTTGCTCCACCTGGATGCGAATAGGTGGTGTGCACTGGGTCACGAAGCCGGTCCCCAGAGGCCGGCCGTCCAGGGCGCGGACCGGTAATGGAACGGGAAGGTCCTTTAGAGCTAGTCCCCACTCGTGGGCTAAGCCCGTGTGCATAAGGTTCCCCGCCGCCCCCGAGTCCACCAACGCCCACACCCGTCGTATGCGGCGTCCCCCCTCTATCGTTACCCCCAAAAAAGTCCGGTGATCGCCCATTGCGGAAGGTGACTCGTGGCTCACCAATGCCCCTCCCGACATTAGCGAGCCCTCCCGTTTCCCGGTTTCTCCGGGCACGTAGCGACTAGGTGTCCAGCCCGCCCGCAATACAGACAGCGCCCCTCTCTCTGACGCCGCTGTCGCTCGGTCTGAGACAGGCGTGCCGCTCCTAGCTGCATTGGCTCATCGTAGGTGGGTTCCTCCTCCATGAAGCCACTGGGTGGTCTCACACCCGGCGTTAGGTGGGAGGGCGCGCCCCTAGCCGAGCCTCTCTCGCGGTCCCGCTCCCGGCGTCTATTATCCACCCGCCGAGAGAGGTCGACTAAGTCGTCCAGCTGCTCAGGCAGCTCTCGGAAGGACAACTCGTCCTTCATGACCTCCGAGAGCCCCTGCGCATACAGGACGACCACAGCGCGCTCCTCCCACCCGGTCTCTCTGGCCAGGGTGCGGAACTCCACGGAATAGTCCGCCACCGTGCGATGACCCTGTCGACAGGCGGTGAGTCTCCTGCCTGCCTCGTAGGTAGAGAGTACCCGGGTGTGATCAAAGACTTTCCGCAGCTCTGCTATGAAGAGCTGGGAACTGGCACATATCGCTGTCCCCCTCTCCCACTCTGCCGTCGCCCAGGACAGGGCACGTCCCGTTAGCAGAGTGGTGATATAGGCCACCCGGGACTGCTCGGTGGGAAAGGAGGTCGGCTGTAGGTTGAAGACTAAGGTGCACTGTGTGGTGAACTCTCGGCAGCCCTCTGGACGTCCGTCGTACCTCTCTGGAGGTGGAAGGCGAGGCTCACGAGGTGTAGGCGGAGGTGTAGGGACCAGTAGTGGAGGTGGGACTGCTGCGGCGTTGGCTGCGGCGGCGACCCGTTCCGCGTTGTCCTGGCGGTCCACCAGGCTCGAGACGGTGAGGGACAGCTGGCTGAGATGTTCACCCATCTCCCGGAGGAGACGTTTATGCTGGGTCAGCATGGCACCTTGGGTGGCCAGTACGGTGCGAAGGTGTATTACATCCGCTGGATCCATAGTGGTCAGTCGATCTGTTATGTTTCTCAATAGGTTCTGTTATGTTTCGCAATAGGTTCTGGGTGTACACAATAATGTCGGATCCAGGTGCGGTGTAAGTAAAGAATGAGACGGAGATGTAATAAAATAAAGATTCTCTTTACTGAGACGTATGATTCATAGGTACAAACATAAACTCTTAGCCGGACAACAAAAAGGGGAGCAGTAGGGCTCAGCACGTAGGTAATAATAACTCAGGCACTGCGGTCAATAATAAAGTGCACAAAAACTAAAGATTGAGCAAAGGGCTCCAAAGGCGGTACAAGGTTGCAAACCAGCAAACAAAGTCAAAGTTCAAATTACGTTCCGGGTAACGGATACGTGAAGTGGTAATACATACACAGGGTTCTGAAGCATTCCATACGGTGTAACACAAGTGATCGACTGACAAGGGAACGAGGAAATGGGACACACCTAAATACACTGACAAACACTCACAGGTGACAACAATCATTCGATAATTAGTCCAGGGCTGGAGCATTGTCGCTCTTCGACCAGTAGGGGCGATGGGGAGTCATCTTCGCTGACCCCCCTTGTAACAGACTCCCTCTCACACACAGAACATTCTATCTTCTTCTTCTTCGGCGTATGGGTAGTTGTTTTTCCTCTCCACTCCACCAGGCTCGGGGCCGAGGGGCTACCCTTTTACCACCCCGAGACCTGGTTGAGGGGCTCACCCGGGCTATATTTCTGGACACCCCTCCAGAAGCCACGTCATCGTCTCGTCATCTAATACCGACAGACCATGCATCCCGTTGGGTGGGTGGTACACCGGGCAATCCAGGATAATATGGTCTGCGGTTTGGTCCTCTGCGCCACACTCGCACGACGCATTTGGGGCCAAGCCCCATCTGTGCATTGATGAGCGGAAACGCCCGACGCCGGTCCGGAGACGATTGAGCCTCACCCAGGATAGCCTTGGCAAGTCCATCCCGAGGGGCTCAGCGCCGGCGACTGGGATGTGGTCGCGGAGTTTGGAGGTGTTAGCCTCCCACTCCGCGCGCCACATATAATCCGCCCATCCTGCCGCACTGATGTTGAGATCTCTGCATTGCTGCCTGAGATCCTGTGCGGCAGGCACAAATGGGTGTCTCGACTTGAGACGCCGGGAGGGCTCCGCTGTTATAGTGAGCCTATCATGGAGCAGATGGTTATTAAGCTCCGCGGCCCGGCAGGCGAGACGTGCTGTGGCTCCCATGCGGCGGAGGCCTGCGGGCTGGATGCCTGCTAGGATGGGAAGGTTGTCCACGGGGGTAGGACGCAGGCATCCTGTCACAATGCGCAAGGCTTCGTTTATAGGCGAGTCGATGAGGCGGGTGTGGGCACTGCGACACCATACTGGGGCGCAGTATTCACTAGTTGAACATTCTATCTGTCTAGTCTAGACTCCCTCTCACACACAGAACATTCTATCTGTCTAGTCTAGACTCCCTCTCACACAGACATGCTGTGATGTCATAGACCAGAACATTCTATCTGTCTAGTCTAGACTCCCTCTCACACAGACATGCTGTGATGTCATAGACCAGAACATTCTATCTGTCTAGTCTAGACTCCCTCTCACACAGACATGCTGTGATGTCATAGACCAGAACATTCTATCTGTCTAGTCTAGACTCCCTCTCACACAGACATGCTGTGATGTCATAGACCAGAACATTCAATCTGTCTAGTCTAGACTCCCTCTCACACAGACATGCTGTGATGTCATAGACCAGAACATTCTATCTGTCTAGTCTAGACTCCCTCTCACACACAGAACATTCTATCTGTCTAGTCTAGACTCCCTCTCACACACAGAACATTCTATCTGTCTAGTCTAGACTCCCTCTCACACACAGAACATTCTATCTGTCTAGTCTAGACTCCCTCTCACACACAGAACATTCTATCTGTCTAGTCTAGACTCCCTCTCACACAGACATGCTGTGATGTCATAGACCAGAACATTCTATCTGTCTAGTCTAGACTCCCTCTCACACAGACATGCTGTGATGTCATAGACCAGAACATTCTATCTGTCTAGTCTAGACTCCCTCTCACACAGACATGCTGTGATGTCATAGACCAGAACATTCTATCTGTCTAGTCTAGACTCCCTCTCACACAGACATGCTGTGATGTCTTAGACCAGAACATTCTATCTGTCTAGTCTAGACTCCCTCTCACACAGACATGCTGTGATGTCATAGACCAGAACATTCTATCTGTCTAGTCTAGACTCCCTCCCACACAGACATGCTGTGATGTCATAGACCAGAACATTCTATCTGTCTAGTCTAGACTCCCTCTCACACAGACATGCTGTGATGTCATAGACCAGAACATTCTATCTGTCTAGTCTAGACTCCCTCTCACACAGACATGCTGTGATGTCATAGACCAGAACATTCTATCTGTCTTGTCTAGACTCCCTCTCACACAGACATGCTGTGATGTCATAGACCAGAACATTATATCTGTCTAGTCTAGACTCCCTCTCACACAGACATGCTGTGATGTCATAGACCAGAACATTCTATCTGTCTAGTCTAGACTCCCTCTCACACCAGAACATTCTATCTGTCTAGTCTAGACTCCCTCTCACACCAGAACATTCTATCTGTCTAGTCTAGACTCCCTCTCACACCAGAACATTCTATCTGTCTAGTCTAGACCCCCCCTCACACCAGAACATTCTATCTGTCTAGTCTAGACTCCCTCTCACACACAGAACATTCTATCTGTCTAGTCTAGACTCCCTCTCACACACAGAACATTCTATCTGTCTAGTCTAGACTCCCTCTCACACAGACATGCTGTGATGTCATAGACCAGAACATTCTATCTGTCTAGTCTAGACTCCCTCTCACACAGACATGCTGTGATGTCATAGACCAGAACATTCTATCTGTCTAGTCTAGACTCCCTCTCACACAGACATGCTGTGATGTCATAGACCAGAACATTCTATCTGTCTAGTCTAGACTCCCTCTCACACAGACATGCTGTGATGTCATAGACCAGAACATTCTATCTGTCTAGTCTAGACTCCCTCTCACACAGACATGCTGTGATGTCATAGACCAGAACATTCTATCTGTCTAGTCTAGACTCCCTCTCACACAGACATGCTGTGATGTCATAGACCAGAACATTCTATCTGTCTAGTCTAGACTCCCTCTCACACAGACATGCTGTGATGTCATAGACCAGAACATTCTATCTGTCTAGTCTAGACTCCCTCTCACACAGACATGCTGTGATGTCATAGACCAGAACATTCTATCTGTCTAGTCTAGACTCCCTCTCACACCAGAACATTCTATCTGTCTAGTCTAGACTCCCTCTCACACCAGAACATTCTATCTGTCTAGTCTAGACTCCCTCTCACACCAGAACATTCTATCTGTCTAGTCTAGACTCCCTCTCACACACAGAACATTCTATCTGTCTAGTCTAGACTCCCTCTCACACACAGAACATTCTATCTGTCTAGTCTAGACTCCCTCTCACACAGACATGCTGTGATGTCATAGACCAGAACATTCTATCTGTCTAGTCTAGACTCCCTCTCACACAGACATGCTGTGATGTCATAGACCAGAACATTCTATCTGTCTAGTCTAGACTCCCTCTCACACAGACATGCTGTGATGTCATAGACCAGAACATTCTATCTGTCTAGTCTAGACTCCCTCTCACACCAGAACATTCTATCTGTCTAGTCTAGACTCCCTCTCACACCAGAACATTCTATCTGTCTAGTCTAGACTCCCTCTCACACCAGAACATTCTATCTGTCTAGTCTAGACTCCCTCTCACACAGACATGCTGTGATGTCTTAGACCAGAACATTCTATCTGTCTAGTCTAGACTCCCTCTCACACAGACATGCTGTGATGTCATAGACCAGAACATTCTATCTGTCTAGTCTAGACTCCCTCTCACAAAGACATGCTGTGATGTCATAGACCAGAACATTCTATCTGTCTAGTCTAGACTCCCTCTCACACAGACATGCTGTGATGTCATAGACCAGAACATTCTATCTGTCTAGTCTAGACTCCCTCTCACACCAGAACATTCTATCTGTCTAGTCTAGACTCCCTCTCACACCAGAACATTCTATCTGTCTAGTCTAGACTCCCTCTCACACCAGAACATTCTATCTGTCTAGTCTAGACTCCCTCTCACACACAGAACATTCTATCTGTCTAGTCTAGACTCCCTCTCACACACAGAACATTCTATCTGTCTAGTCTAGACTCCCTCTCACACACAGAAGATTCTATCTGTCTAGTCTAGACTCCCTCTCACACACAGAACATTCTATCTGTCTAGTCTAGACTCCCTCTCACACAGACATGCTGTGATGTCATAGACCAGAACATTCTATCTGTCTAGTCTAGACTCCCTCTCACACAGACATGCTGTGATGTCATAGACCAGAACATTCTATCTGTCTAGTCTAGACTCCCTCTCACACAGACATGCTGTGATGTCATAGACCAGAACATTCTATCTGTCTAGTCTAGACTCCCTCTCACACCAGAACATTATATCTGTCTAGTCTAGACTCCCTCTCACACCAGAACATTCTATCTGTCTAGTCTAGACTCCCTCTCACACACAGAACATTCTATCTGTCCAGTCTAGACTCCCTCTCACACACAGAACATTCTATCTGTCTAGTCTAGACTCCCTCTCACACACAGAACATTCTATCTGTCTAGTCTAGACTCCCTCTCACACACAGAACATTCTATCTGTCTAGTCTAGACTCCCTCTCACACAGACATGCTGTGATGTCATAGACCAGAACATTCTATCTGTCTAGTCTAGACTCCCTCTCACACAGACATGCTGTGATGTCATAGACCAGAACATTCTATCTGTCTAGTTTAGACTCCCTCTCACACAGACATGCTGTGATGTCATAGACCAGAACATTCTATCTGTCTAGTCTAGACTCCCTCTCACACAGACATGCTGTGATGTCATAGACCAGAACATTCAATCTGTCTAGTCTAGACTCCCTCTCACACAGACATGCTGTGATGTCATAGACCAGAACATTCTATCTGTCTAGTCTAGACTCCCTCTCACACACAGAACATTCTATCTGTCTAGTCTAGACTCCCTCTCACACACAGAACATTCTATCTGTCTAGTCTAGACTCCCTCTCACACACAGAACATTCTATCTGTCTAGTCTAGACTCCCTCTCACACACAGAACATTCTATCTGTCTAGTCTAGACTCCCTCTCACACAGACATGCTGTGATGTCATAGACCAGAACATTCTATCTGTCTAGTCTAGACTCCCTCTCACACAGACATGCTGTGATGTCATAGACCAGAACATTCTATCTGTCTAGTCTAGACTCCCTCTCACACAGACATGCTGTGATGTCATAGACCAGAACATTCTATCTGTCTAGTCTAGACTCCCTCTCACACAGACATGCTGTGA
Source organism: Nansenia antarctica (assembly GCF_963989245.1). Classification (NCBI taxonomy): domain Eukaryota; kingdom Metazoa; phylum Chordata; class Actinopteri; order Argentiniformes; family Microstomatidae; genus Nansenia; species Nansenia antarctica. The sequence goes on from NC_137680.1 coordinate 37,149,496, forward strand.
TGTCATAGACCAGAACATTCTATCTGTCTAGTCTAGACTCCCTCTCACACAGACATGCTGTGATGTCATAGACCAGAACATTCTATCTGTCTAGTCTAGACTCCCTCTCACACAGACATGCTGTGATGTCTTAGACCAGAACATTCTATCTGTCTAGTCTAGACTCCCTCTCACACAGACATGCTGTGATGTCATAGACCAGAACATTCTATCTGTCTAGTCTAGACTCCCTCTCACAAAGACATGCTGTGATGTCATAGACCAGAACATTCTATCTGTCTAGTCTAGACTCCCTCTCACACAGACATGCTGTGATGTCATAGACCAGAACATTCTATCTGTCTAGTCTAGACTCCCTCTCACACCAGAACATTCTATCTGTCTAGTCTAGACTCCCTCTCACACCAGAACATTCTATCTGTCTAGTCTAGACTCCCTCTCACACCAGAACATTCTATCTGTCTAGTCTAGACTCCCTCTCACACACAGAACATTCTATCTGTCTAGTCTAGACTCCCTCTCACACATAGAACATTCTATCTGTCTAGTCTAGACTCCCTCTCACACACAGAACATTCTATCTGTCTAGTCTAGACTCCCTCTCACACACAGAACATTCTATCTGTCTAGTCTAGACTCCCTCTCACACAGACATGCTGTGATGTCATAGACCAGAACATTCTATCTGTCTAGTCTAGACTCCCTCTCACACAGACATGCTGTGATGTCATAGACCAGAACATTCTATCTGTCTAGTCTAGACTCCCTCTCACACAGACATGCTGTGATGTCATAGACCAGAACATTCTATCTGTCTAGTCTAGACTCCCTCTCACACCAGAACATTATATCTGTCTAGTCTAGACTCCCTCTCACACCAGAACATTCTATCTGTCTAGTCTAGACTCCCTCTCACACACAGAACATTCTATCTGTCTAATCTAGACTCCCTCTCACACAGACATGCTGTGATGTCATAGACCAGAACATTCTATCTGTCTAGTCTAGACTCCCTCTCACACAGACATGCTGTGATGTCATAGACCAGAACATTCTATCTGTCTAGTCTAGACTCCCTCTCACACAGACATGCTGTGATGTCATAGACCAGAACATTCTATCTGTCTAGTCTAGACTCCCTCTCACACAGACATGCTGTGATGTCATAGACCAGAACATTCAATCTGTCTAGTCTAGACTCCCTCTCACACAGACATGCTGTGATGTCATAGACCAGAACATTCTATCTGTCTAGTCTAGACTCCCTCTCACACACAGAACATTCTATCTGTCTAGTCTAGACTCCCTCTCACACACAGAACATTCTATCTGTCTAGTCTAGAATCCCTCTCACACACAGAACATTCTATCTGTCTAGTCTAGACTCCCTCTCACACACAGAACATTCTATCTGTCTAGTCTAGACTCCCTCTCACACAGACATGCTGTGATGTCATAGACCAGAACATTATATCTGTCTAGTCTAGACTCCCTCTCACACAGACATGCTGTGATGTCATAGACCAGAACATTCTATCTGTCTAGTCTAGACTCCCTCTCACACAGACATGCTGTGATGTCATAGACCAGAACATTCTATCTGTCTAGTCTAGACTCCCTCTCACACCAGAACATTATATCTGTCTAGTCTAGACTCCCTCTCACACCAGAACATTCTATCTGTCTAGTCTAGACTCCCTCTCACACACAGAACATTCTATCTGTCCAGTCTAGACTCCCTCTCACACACAGAACATTCTATCTGTCTAGTCTAGACTCCCTCTCACACACAGAACATTCTATCTGTCTAGTCTAGACTCCCTCTCACACACAGAACATTCTATCTGTCTAGTCTAGACTCCCTCTCACACAGACATGCTGTGATGTCATAGACCAGAACATTATATCTGTCTAGTCTAGACTCCCTCTCACACAGACATGCTGTGATGTCATAGACCAGAACATTCTATCTGTCTAGTCTAGACTCCCTCTCACACAGACATGCTGTGATGTCATAGACCAGAACATTCTATCTGTCTAGTCTAGACTCCCTCTCACACCAGAACATTATATCTGTCTAGTCTAGACTCCCTCTCACACCAGAACATTCTATCTGTCTAGTCTAGACTCCCTCTCACACACAGAACATTCTATCTGTCCAGTCTAGACTCCCTCTCACACACAGAACATTCTATCTGTCTAGTCTAGACTCCCTCTCACACACAGAACATTCTATCTGTCTAGTCTAGACTCCCTCTCACACACAGAACATTCTATCTGTCTAGTCTAGACTCCCTCTCACACAGACATGCTGTGATGTCATAGACCAGAACATTCTATCTGTCTAGTCTAGACTCCCTCTCACACAGACATGCTGTGATGTCATAGACCAGAACATTCTATCTGTCTAGTCTAGACTCCCTCTCACACAGACATGCTGTGATGTCATAGACCAGAACATTCTATCTGTCTAGTCTAGACTCCCTCTCACACAGACATGCTGTGATGTCATAGACCAGAACATTCAATCTGTCTAGTCTAGACTCCCTCTCACACAGACATGCTGTGATGTCATAGACCAGAACATTCTATCTGTCTAGTCTAGACTCCCTCTCACACACAGAACATTCTATCTGTCTAGTCTAGACTCCCTCTCACACACAGAACATTCTATCTGTCTAGTCTAGACTCCCTCTCACACCAGAACATTATATCTGTCTAGTCTAGACTCCCTCTCACACCAGAACATTCTATCTGTCTAGTCTAGACTCCCTCTCACACACAGAACATTCTATCTGTCTAATCTAGACTCCCTCTCACACAGACATGCTGTGATGTCATAGACCAGAACATTCTATCTGTCTAGTCTAGACTCCCTCTCACACAGACATGCTGTGATGTCATAGACCAGAACATTCTATCTGTCTAGTCTAGACTCCCTCTCACACAGACATGCTGTGATGTCATAGACCAGAACATTCTATCTGTCTAGTCTAGACTCCCTCTCACACAGACATGCTGTGATGTCATAGACCAGAACATTCAATCTGTCTAGTCTAGACTCCCTCTCACACAGACATGCTGTGATGTCATAGACCAGAACATTCTATCTGTCTAGTCTAGACTCCCTCTCACACACAGAACATTCTATCTGTCTAGTCTAGACTCCCTCTCACACACAGAACATTCTATCTGTCTAGTCTAGAATCCCTCTCACACACAGAACATTCTATCTGTCTAGTCTAGACTCCCTCTCACACACAGAACATTCTATCTGTCTAGTCTAGACTCCCTCTCACACAGACATGCTGTGATGTCATAGACCAGAACATTATATCTGTCTAGTCTAGACTCCCTCTCACACAGACATGCTGTGATGTCATAGACCAGAACATTCTATCTGTCTAGTCTAGACTCCCTCTCACACAGACATGCTGTGATGTCATAGACCAGAACATTCTATCTGTCTAGTCTAGACTCCCTCTCACACCAGAACATTATATCTGTCTAGTCTAGACTCCCTCTCACACCAGAACATTCTATCTGTCTAGTCTAGACTCCCTCTCACACACAGAACATTCTATCTGTCCAGTCTAGACTCCCTCTCACACACAGAACATTCTATCTGTCTAGTCTAGACTCCCTCTCACACACAGAACATTCTATCTGTCTAGTCTAGACTCCCTCTCACACACAGAACATTCTATCTGTCTAGTCTAGACTCCCTCTCACACAGACATGCTGTGATGTCATAGACCAGAACATTATATCTGTCTAGTCTAGACTCCCTCTCACACAGACATGCTGTGATGTCATAGACCAGAACATTCTATCTGTCTAGTCTAGACTCCCTCTCACACAGACATGCTGTGATGTCATAGACCAGAACATTCTATCTGTCTAGTCTAGACTCCCTCTCACACCAGAACATTATATCTGTCTAGTCTAGACTCCCTCTCACACCAGAACATTCTATCTGTCTAGTCTAGACTCCCTCTCACACACAGAACATTCTATCTGTCCAGTCTAGACTCCCTCTCACACACAGAACATTCTATCTGTCTAGTCTAGACTCCCTCTCACACACAGAACATTCTATCTGTCTAGTCTAGACTCCCTCTCACACACAGAACATTCTATCTGTCTAGTCTAGACTCCCTCTCACACAGACATGCTGTGATGTCATAGACCAGAACATTCTATCTGTCTAGTCTAGACTCCCTCTCACACAGACATGCTGTGATGTCATAGACCAGAACATTCTATCTGTCTAGTCTAGACTCCCTCTCACACAGACATGCTGTGATGTCATAGACCAGAACATTCTATCTGTCTAGTCTAGACTCCCTCTCACACAGACATGCTGTGATGTCATAGACCAGAACATTCAATCTGTCTAGTCTAGACTCCCTCTCACACAGACATGCTGTGATGTCATAGACCAGAACATTCTATCTGTCTAGTCTAGACTCCCTCTCACACACAGAACATTCTATCTGTCTAGTCTAGACTCCCTCTCACACACAGAACATTCTATCTGTCTAGTCTAGACTCCCTCTCACACACAGAACATTCTATCTGTCTAGTCTAGACTCCCTCTCACACACAGAACATTCTATCTGTCTAGTTTAGACTCCCTCTCACACAGACATGCTGTGATGTCATAGACCAGAACATTCTATCTGTCTAGTCTAGACTCCCTCTCACACAGACATGCTGTGATGTCATAGACCAGAACATTCTATCTGTCTAGTCTAGACTCCCTCTCACACAGACATGCTGTGATGTCATAGACCAGAACATTCTATCTGTCTAGTCTAGACTCCCTCTCACACAGACATGCTGTGATGTCATAGACCAGAACATTCTATCTGTCTAGTCTAGACTCCCTCTCACACAGACATGCTGTGATGTCATAGACCAGAACATTCTATCTGTCTAGTCTAGACTCCCTCTCACACAGACATGCTGTGATGTCTTAGACCAGAACATTCTATCTGTCTAGTCTAGACTCCCTCTCACACAGACATGCTGTGATGTCATAGACCAGAACATTCTATCTGTCTAGTCTAGACTCCCTCTCACAAAGACATGCTGTGATGTCATAGACCAGAACATTCTATCTGTCTAGTCTAGACTCCCTCTCACACAGACATGCTGTGATGTCATAGACCAGAACATTCTATCTGTCTAGTCTAGACTCCCTCTCACACCAGAACATTCTATCTGTCTAGTCTAGACTCCCTCTCACACCAGAACATTCTATCTGTCTAGTCTAGACTCCCTCTCACACCAGAACATTCTATCTGTCTAGTCTAGACTCCCTCTCACACACAGAACATTCTATCTGTCTAGTCTAGACTCCCTCTCACACATAGAACATTCTATCTGTCTAGTCTAGACTCCCTCTCACACACAGAACATTCTATCTGTCTAGTCTAGACTCCCTCTCACACACAGAACATTCTATCTGTCTAGTCTAGACTCCCTCTCACACAGACATGCTGTGATGTCATAGACCAGAACATTCTATCTGTCTAGTCTAGACTCCCTCTCACACAGACATGCTGTGATGTCATAGACCAGAACATTCTATCTGTCTAGTCTAGACTCCCTCTCACACAGACATGCTGTGATGTCATAGACCAGAACATTCTATCTGTCTAGTCTAGACTCCCTCTCACACCAGAACATTATATCTGTCTAGTCTAGACTCCCTCTCACACCAGAACATTCTATCTGTCTAGTCTAGACTCCCTCTCACACACAGAACATTCTATCTGTCTAATCTAGACTCCCTCTCACACAGACATGCTGTGATGTCATAGACCAGAACATTCTATCTGTCTAGTCTAGACTCCCTCTCACACAGACATGCTGTGATGTCATAGACCAGAACATTCTATCTGTCTAGTCTAGACTCCCTCTCACACAGACATGCTGTGATGTCATAGACCAGAACATTCTATCTGTCTAGTCTAGACTCCCTCTCACACAGACATGCTGTGATGTCATAGACCAGAACATTCAATCTGTCTAGTCTAGACTCCCTCTCACACAGACATGCTGTGATGTCATAGACCAGAACATTCTATCTGTCTAGTCTAGACTCCCTCTCACACACAGAACATTCTATCTGTCTAGTCTAGACTCCCTCTCACACACAGAACATTCTATCTGTCTAGTCTAGAATCCCTCTCACACACAGAACATTCTATCTGTCTAGTCTAGACTCCCTCTCACACACAGAACATTCTATCTGTCTAGTCTAGACTCCCTCTCACACAGACATGCTGTGATGTCATAGACCAGAACATTATATCTGTCTAGTCTAGACTCCCTCTCACACAGACATGCTGTGATGTCATAGACCAGAACATTCTATCTGTCTAGTCTAGACTCCCTCTCACACAGACATGCTGTGATGTCATAGACCAGAACATTCTATCTGTCTAGTCTAGACTCCCTCTCACACCAGAACATTATATCTGTCTAGTCTAGACTCCCTCTCACACCAGAACATTCTATCTGTCTAGTCTAGACTCCCTCTCACACACAGAACATTCTATCTGTCCAGTCTAGACTCCCTCTCACACACAGAACATTCTATCTGTCTAGTCTAGACTCCCTCTCACACACAGAACATTCTATCTGTCTAGTCTAGACTCCCTCTCACACACAGAACATTCTATCTGTCTAGTCTAGACTCCCTCTCACACAGACATGCTGTGATGTCATAGACCAGAACATTCTATCTGTCTAGTCTAGACTCCCTCTCACACAGACATGCTGTGATGTCATAGACCAGAACATTCTATCTGTCTAGTCTAGACTCCCTCTCACACAGACATGCTGTGATGTCATAGACCAGAACATTCTATCTGTCTAGTCTAGACTCCCTCTCACACAGACATGCTGTGATGTCATAGACCAGAACATTCAATCTGTCTAGTCTAGACTCCCTCTCACACAGACATGCTGTGATGTCATAGACCAGAACATTCTATCTGTCTAGTCTAGACTCCCTCTCACACACAGAACATTCTATCTGTCTAGTCTAGACTCCCTCTCACACACAGAACATTCTATCTGTCTAGTCTAGACTCCCTCTCACACACAGAACATTCTATCTGTCTAGTCTAGACTCCCTCTCACACACAGAACATTCTATCTGTCTAGTCTAGACTCCCTCTCACACAGACATGCTGTGATGTCGTAGACCAGAACATTCTATCTGTCTAGTCTAGACTCCCTCTCACACAGACATGCTGTGATGTCATAGACCAGAACATTCTATCTGTCTAGTCTAGACTCCCTCTCACACAGACATGCTGTGATGTCATAGACCAGAACATTCTATCTGTCTAGTCTAGACTCCCTCTCACACAGACATGCTGTGATGTCATAGATCAGAACATACTATCTGTCTAGTCTAGACTCCCTCTCACACAGACATGCTGTGATGTCATAGACCAGAACATTCTATCTGTCTAGTCTAGACTCCCTCTCACACAGACATGCTGTGATGTCTTAGACCAGAACATTCTATCTGTCTAGTCTAGACTCCCTCTCACACAGACATGCTGTGATGTCATAGACCAGAACATTCTATCTGTCTAGTCTAGACTCCCTCTCACAAAGACATGCTGTGATGTCATAGACCAGAACATTCTATCTGTCTAGTCTAGACTCCCTCTCACACAGACATGCTGTGATGTCATAGACCAGAACATTCTATCTGTCTAGTCTAGACTCCCTCTCACACCAGAACATTCTATCTGTCTAGTCTAGACTCCCTCTCACACCAGAACATTCTATCTGTCTAGTCTAGACTCCCTCTCACACCAGAACATTCTATCTGTCTAGTCTAGACTCCCTCTCACACACAGAACATTCTATCTGTCTAGTCTAGACTCCCTCTCACACACAGAACATTCTATCTGTCTAGTCTAGACTCCCTCTCACACACAGAACATTCTATCTGTCTAGTCTAGACTCCCTCTCACACACAGAACATTCTATCTGTCTAGTCTAGACTCCCTCTCACACAGACATGCTGTGATGTCATAGACCAGAACATTCTATCTGTCTAGTCTAGATTCCCTCTCACACAGACATGCTGTGATGTCATAGACCAGAACATTCTATCTGTCTAGTCTAGACTCCCTCTCACACAGACATGCTGTGATGTCATAGACCAGAACATTCTATCTGTCTAGTCTAGACTCCCTCTCACACAGACATGCTGTGATGTCATAGACCAGAACATTCAATCTGTCTAGTCTAGACTCCCTCTCACACAGACATGCTGTGATGTCATAGACCAGAACATTCTATCTGTCTAGTCTAGACTCCCTCTCACACACAGAACATTCTATCTGTCTAGTCTAGACTCCCTCTCACACAGACATGCTGTGATGTCGTAGACCAGAACATTCTATCTGTCTAGTCTAGACTCCCTCTCACACAGACATGCTGTGATGTCATAGACCAGAACATTCTATCTGTCTAGTCTAGACTCCCTCTCACACAGACATGCTGTGATGTCATAGACCAGAACATTCTATCTGTCTAGTCTAGACTCCCTCTCACACAGACATGCTGTGATGTCATAGATCAGAACATTCTATCTGTCTAGTCTAGACTCCCTCTCACACAGACATGCTGTGATGTCATAGACCAGAACATTCTATCTGTCTAGTCTAGACTCCCTCTCACACAGACATGCTGTGATGTCTTAGACCAGAACATTCTATCTGTCTAGTCTAGACTCCCTCTCACACAGACATGCTGTGATGTCATAGACCAGAACATTCTATCTGTCTAGTCTAGACTCCCTCTCACAAAGACATGCTGTGATGTCATAGACCAGAACATTCTATCTGTCTAGTCTAGACTCCCTCTCACACCAGAACATTCTATCTGTCTAGTCTAGACTCCCTCTCACACCAGAACATTCTATCTGTCTAGTCTAGACTCCCTCTCACACCAGAACATTCTATCTGTCTAGTCTAGACTCCCTCTCACACACAGAACATTCTATCTGTCTAGTCTAGACTCCCTCTCACACACAGAACATTCTATCTGTCTAGTCTAGACTCCCTCTCACACACAGAACATTCTATCTGTCTAGTCTAGACTCCCTCTCACACACAGAACATTCTATCTGTCTAGTCTAGACTCCCTCTCACACAGACATGCTGTGATGTCATAGACCAGAACATTCTATCTGTCTAGTCTAGACTCCCTCTCACACAGACATGCTGTGATGTCATAGACCAGAACATTCTATCTGTCTAGTCTAGACTCCCTCTCACACAGACATGCTGTGATGTCATAGACCAGAACATTCTATCTGTCTAGTCTAGACTCCCTCTCACACCAGAACATTATATCTGTCTAGTCTAGACTCCCTCTCACACCAGAACATTCTATCTGTCTAGTCTAGACTCCCTCTCACACACAGAACATTCTATCTGTCCAGTCTAGACTCCCTCTCACACACAGAACATTCTATCTGTCTAGTCTAGACTCCCTCTCACACACAGAACATTCTATCTGTCTAGTCTAGACTCCCTCTCACACACAGAACATTCTATCTGTCTAATCTAGACTCCCTCTCACACAGACATGCTGTGATGTCATAGACCAGAACATTCTATCTGTCTAGTCTAGACTCCCTCTCACACAGACATGCTGTGATGTCATAGACCAGAACATTCTATCTGTCTAGTCTAGACTCCCTCTCACACAGACATGCTGTGATGTCATAGACCAGAACATTCTATCTGTCTAGTCTAGACTCCCTCTCACACAGACATGCTGTGATGTCATAGACCAGAACATTCTATCTGTCTAGTCTAGACTCCCTCTCACACAGACATGCTGTGATGTCATAGACCAGAACATTCTATCTGTCTAGTCTAGACTCCCTCTCACACAGACATGCTGTGATGTCATAGACCAGAACATTCTATCTGTCTAGTCTAGACTCCCTCTCACACAGACATGCTGTGATGTCATAGACCAGAACATTCTATCTGTCTAGTCTAGACTCCCTCTCACACAGACATGCTGTGATGTCATAGACCAGAACATTCTATCTGTCTAGTCTAGACTCCCTCTCACACAGACATGATGTGATGTCATAGACCAGAACATTCTATCTGTCTAGTCTAGACTCCCTCTCACACCAGAACATTCTATCTGTCTAGTCTAGACTCCCTCTCACACCAGAACATTCTATCTGTCTAGTCTAGACTCCCTCTCACACACAGAACATTCTATCTGTCTAGTCTAGACTCCCTCTCACACACAGAACATTCTATCTGTCTAGTCTAGACTCCCTCTCACACACAGAACATTCTATCTGTCTAGTCTAGACTCCCTCTCACACACAGAACATTCTATCTGTCTAGTCTAGACTCCCTCTCACACAGACATGCTGTGATGTCATAGACCAGAACATTATATCTGTCTAGTCTAGACTCCCTCCCACACAGACATGCTGTGATGTCATAGACCAGAACATTCTATCTGTCTAGTCTAGACTCCCTCTCACACAGACATGTTGTGATGTCATAGACCAGAACATTCTATCTGTCTAGTCTAGACTCCCTCTCACACAGACATGCTGTGATGTCATAGACCAGAACATTCTATCTGTCTAGTCTAGACTCCCTCTCACACAGACATGCTGTGATGTCATAGACCAGAACATTCTATCTGTCTAGTCTAGACTCCCTCTCACACAGACATGCTGTGATGTCATAGACCAGAACATTCTATCTGTCTAGTCTAGACTCCCTCTCACACCAGAACATTATATCTGTCTAGTCTAGACTCCCTCTCACACCAGAACATTCTATCTGTCTAGTCTAGACTCCCTCTCACACCAGAACATTCTATCTGTCTAGTCTAGACCCCCTCTCACACCAGAACATTCTATCTGTCTAGTCTAGACTCCCTCTCACACACAGAACATTCTATCTGTCTAGTCTAGACTCCCTCTCACACACAGAACATTCTATCTGTCTAGTCTAGACTCCCTCTCACACAGACATGCTGTGATGTCATAGACCAGAACATTCTATCTGTCTAGTCTAGACTCCCTCTCACACAGACATGCTGTGATGTCATAGACCAGAACATTCTATCTGTCTAGTCTAGACTCCCTCTCACACAGACATGCTGTGATGTCATAGACCAGAACATTCTATCTGTCTAGTCTAGACTCCCTCTCACACAGACATGCTGTGATGTCATAGACCAGAACATTCTATCTGTCTAGTCTAGACTCCCTCTCACACAGACATGCTGTGATGTCATAGACCAGAACATTCTATCTGTCTAGTCTAGACTCCCTCTCACACAGACATGCTGTGATGTCATAGACCAGAACATTCTATCTGTCTAGTCTAGACTCCCTCTCACACAGACATGCTGTGATGTCATAGACCAGAACATTCTATCTGTCTAGTCTAGACTCCCTCTCACACAGACATGCTGTGATGTCATAGACCAGAACATTCTATCTGTCTAGTCTAGACTCCCTCTCACACAGACATGCTGTGATGTCATAGACCAGAACATTATATCTGTCTAGTCTAGACTCCCTCTCACACAGACATGCTGTGATGTCATAGACCAGAACATTCTATCTGTCTAGTCTAGACTCCCTCTCACAAAGACATGCTGTGATGTCATAGACCAGAACATTCTATCTGTCTAGTCTAGACTCCCTCTCACACAGACATGCTGTGATGTCATAGACCAGAACATTCTATCTGTCTAGTCTAGACTCCCTCTCACACCAGAACATTCTATCTGTCTAGTCTAGACTCCCTCTCACACCAGAACATTCTATCTGTCTAGTCTAGACTCCCTCTCACACCAGAACATTCTATCTGTCTAGTCTAGACTCCCTCTCACACACAGAACATTCTATCTGTCTAGTCTAGACTCCCTCTCACACACAGAACATTCTATCTGTCTAGTCTAGACTCCCTCTCACACACAGAACATTCTATCTGTCTAGTCTAGACTCCCTCTCACACACAGAACATTCTATCTGTCTAGTCTAGACTCCCTCTCACACACAGAACATTCTATCTGTCTAGTCTAGACTCCCTCTCACACAGACATGCTGTGATGTCATAGACCAGAACATTCTATCTGTCTAGTCTAGACTCCCTCTCACACCAGAACATTATATCTGTCTAGTCTAGACTCCCTCTCACACCAGAACATTCTATCTGTCTAGTCTAGACTCCCTCTCACACACAGAACATTCTATCTGTCCAGTCTAGACTCCCTCTCACACACAGAACATTCTATCTGTCTAGTCTAGACTCCCTCTCACACACAGAACATTCTATCTGTCTAGTCTAGACTCCCTCTCACACACAGAACATTCTATCTGTCTAGTCTAGACTCCCTCTCACACAGACATGCTGTGATGTCATAGACCAGAACATTCTATCTGTCTAGTCTAGACTCCCTCTCACACAGACATGCTGTGATGTCATAGACCAGAACATTCTATCTGTCTAGTCTAGACTCCCTCTCACACAGACATGCTGTGATGTCATAGACCAGAACATTCTATCTGTCTAGTCTAGACTCCCTCTCACACCAGAACATTCTATCTGTCTAGTCTAGACTCCCTCTCACACCAGAACATTCTATCTGTCTAGTCTAGACTCCCTCTCACACACAGAACATTATATCTGTCTAGTCTAGACTCCCTCTCACACACAGAACATTCTATCTGTCTAGTCTAGACTCCCTCTCACACACAGAACATTCTATCTGTCTAGTCTAGACTCCCTCTCACACACAGAACATTCTATCTGTCTAGTCTAGACTCCCTCTCACACAGACATGCTGTGATGTCATAGACCAGAACATTCTATCTGTCTAGTCTAGACTCCCTCCCACACAGACATGCTGTGATGTCATAGACCAGAACATTCTATCTGTCTAGTCTAGACTCCCTCTCACACAGACATGCTGTGATGTCATAGACCAGAACATTCTATCTGTCTAGTCTAGACTCCCTCTCACACAGACATGCTGTGATGTCATAGACCAGAACATTCTATCTGTCTAGTCTAGACTCCCTCTCACACAGACATGTTGTGATGTCATAGACCAGAACATTCTATCTGTCTAGTCTAGACTCCCTGTCACACAGACATGCTGTGATGTCATAGACCAGAACATTCTATCTGTCTAGTCTAGACTCCCTCTCACACCAGAACATTCTATCTGTCTAGTCTAGACTCCCTCTCACACCAGAACATTCTATCTGTCTAGTCTACACTCCCTCTTACACCAGAACATTCTATCTGTCTAGTCTAGACCCCCTCTCACACGAGAACATTCTATCTGTCTAGTCTAGACTCCCTCTCACACACAGAACATTCTATCTGTCTAGTCTAGACTCCCTCTCACACAGACATGCTGTGATGTCATAGACCAGAACATTCTATCTGTCTAGTCTAGACTCCCTCTCACACAGACATGCTGTGATGTCATAGACCAGAACATTCTATCTGTCTAGTCTAGACTCCCTCTCACACAGACATGCTGTGATGTCATAGACCAGAACATTCTATCTGTCTAGTCTAGACTCCCTCTCACACCAGAACATTATATCTGTCTAGTCTAGACTCCCTCTCACACCAGAACATTCTATCTGTCTAGTCTAGACTCCCTCTCACACACAGAACATTCTATCTGTCCAGTCTAGACTCCTTCTCACACACAGAACATTCTATCTGTCTAGTCTAGACTCCCTCTCACACACAGAACATTCTATCTGTCTAGTCTAGACTCCCTCTCACACACAGAACATTCTATCTGTCTAGTCTAGACTCCCTCTCACACAGACATGCTGTGATGTCATAGACCAGAACATTCTATCTGTCTAGTCTAGACTCCCTCTCACACAGACATGCTGTGATGTCATAGACCAGAACATTCTATCTGTCTAGTCTAGACTCCCTCTCACACAGACATGCTGTGATGTCATAGACCAGAACATTCTATCTGTCTAGTCTAGACTCCCTCTCACACAGACATGCTGTGATGTCATAGACCAGAACATTCTATCTGTCTAGTCTAGACTCCCTCTCACACAGACATGCTGTGATGTCATAGACCAGAACATTCTATCTGTCTAGTCTAGACTCCCTCTCACACAGACATGCTGTGATGTCATAGACCAGAACATTCTATCTGTCTAGTCTAGACTCCCTCTCACACCAGAACATTCTATCTGTCTAGTCTAGACTCCCTCTCACACCAGAACATTCTATCTGTCTAGTCTAGACTCCCTCTCACACACAGAACATTATATCTGTCTAGTCTAGACTCCCTCTCACACACAGAACATTCTATCTGTCTAGTCTAGACTCCCTCTCACACACAGAACATTCTATCTGTCTAGTCTAGACTCCCTCTCACACACAGAACATTCTATCTGTCTAGTCTAGACTCCCTCTCACACAGACATGCTGTGATGTCATAGACCAGAACATTCTATCTGTCTAGTCTAGACTCCCTCCCACACAGACATGCTGTGATGTCATAGACCAGAACATTCTATCTGTCTAGTCTAGACTCCCTCTCACACAGACATGCTGTGATGTCATAGACCAGAACATTCTATCTGTCTAGTCTAGACTCCCTCTCACACACAGAACATTCTATCTGTCTAGTCTAGACTCCCTCTCACACACAGAACATTCTATCTGTCTAGTCTAGACTCCCTCTCACACAGACATGCTGTGATGTCATAGACCAGAACATTCTATTTGTCTAGTCTAGACTCCCTCTCACACAGACATGCTGTGATGTCATAGACCAGAACATTCTATCTGTCTAGTCTAGACTCCCTCTCACACAGACATGCTGTGATGTCATAGACCAGAACATTCTATCTGTCTAGTCTAGACTCCCTCTCACACCAGAACATTATATCTGTCTAGTCTAGACTCCCTCTCACACCAGAACATTCTATCTGTCTAGTCTAGACTCCCTCTCACTCGAGAACATTCTATCTGTCTAGTCTAGACTCCCTCTCACACACAGAACATTCTATCTGTCTAGTCTAGACTCCCTCTCACACACAGAACATTCTATCTGTCTAGTCTAGACTCCCTCTCACACAGACATGCTGTGATGTCATAGACCAGAACATTCTATCTGTCTAGTCTAGACTCCCTCTCACACAGACATGCTGTGATGTCATAGACCAGAACATTCTATCTGTCTAGTCTAGACTCCCTCTCACCCCAGAACATTCTATCTGTCTAGTCTAGACTCCCTCTCACACCAGAACATTCTATCTGTCTAGTCTAGACTCCCTCTCACACCAGAACATTCTATCTGTCTAGTCTAGACTCCCTCTCACACACAGAACATTCTATCTGTCTAGTCTAGACTCCCTCTCACACACAGAACATTCTATCTGTCTAGTCTAGACTCCCTCTCACACAGACATAATGTGATGTCATAGACCAGAACATTCTATCTGTCTAGTCTAGACTCCCTCTCACACAGACATGATGTGATGTCATAGACCAGAACATTCTATCTGTCTAGTCTAGACTCCCTCTCACCCCAGAACATTCTATCTGTCTAGTCTAGACTCCCTCTCACACCAGAACATTCTATCTGTCTAGTCTAGACTCCCTCTCACACCAGAACATTCTATCTGTCTAGTCTAGACTCCCTCTCACACACAGAACATTCTATCTGTCTAGTCTAGACTCCCTCTCACACACAGAACATTCTATCTGTCTAGTCTAGACTCCCTCTCACACACAGAATATTCTATCTGTCTAGTCTAGACTCCCTCTCACACAGACATGCTGTGATGTCATAGACCAGAACATTCTATCTGTCTAGTCTAGACTCCCTCCCACACAGACATGCTGTGATGTCATAGACCAGAACATTCTATCTGTCTAGTCTAGACTCCCTCTCACACAGACATGCTGTGATGTCATAGACCAGAACATTCTATCTGTCTAGTCTAGACTCCCTCTCACACAGACATGCTGTGATGTCATAGACCAGAACATTCTATCTGTCTAGTCTAGACTCCCTCTCACACCAGAACATTCTATCTGTCTAGTCTAGACTCCCTCTCACACCAGAACATTCTATCTGTCTAGTCTAGACTCCCTCTCACACCAGAACATTCTATCTGTCTAGTCTAGACTCCCTCTCACACCAGAACATTCTATCTGTCTAGTCTAGACTCCCTCTCACACACAGAACATTATATCTGTCTAGTCTAGACTCCCTCTCACACACAGAACATTCTATCTGTCTAGTCTAGACTCCCTCTCACACACAGAACATTCTATCTGTCTAGTCTAGACTCCCTCTCACACACAGAACATTCTATCTGTCTAGTCTAGACTCCCTCTCACACAGACATGCTGTGATGTCATAGACCAGAACATTCTATCTGTCTAGTCTAGACTCCCTCCCACACAGACATGCTGTGATGTCATAGACCAGAACATTCTATCTGTCTAGTCTAGACTCCCTCTCACACAGACATGCTGTGATGTCATAGACCAGAACATTCTATCTGTCTAGTCTAGACTCCCTCTCACACAGACATGCTGTGATGTCATAGACCAGAACATTCTATCTGTCTAGTCTAGACTCCCTCTCACACCAGAACATTCTATCTGTCTAGTCTAGACTCCCTCTCACACCAGAACATTCTATCTGTCTAGTCTAGACTCCCTCTCACACACAGAACATTCTATCTGTCTAGTCTAGACTCCCTCTCACACACAGAACATTCTATCTGTCTAGTCTAGACTCCCTCTCACACACAGAACATTCTATCTGTCTAGTCTAGACTCCCTCTCACACACAGAACATTCTATCTGTCTAGTCTAGACTCCCTCTCACACAGACATGCTGTGATGTCATAGACCAGAACATTCTATCTGTCTAGTCTAGACTCCCTCTCACACAGACATGCTGTGATGTCATAGACCAGAACATTCTATCTGTCTAGTCTAGACTCCCTCTCACACAGACATGCTGTGATGTCATAGACCAGAACATTCTATCTGTCTAGTCTAGACTCCCTCTCACACAGACATGCTGTGATGTCATAGACCAGAACATTCTATCTGTCTAGTCTAGACTCCCTCTCACACAGACATGCTGTGATGTCATAGACCAGAACATTCTATCTGTCTAGTCTAGACTCCCTCTCACACAGACATGCTGTGATGTCATAGACCAGAACATTCTATCTGTCTAGTCTAGACTCCCTCTCACACAGACATGATGTGATGTCATAGACCAGAACATTCTATCTGTCTAGTCTAGACTCCCTCTCACACCAGAACATTCTATCTGTCTAGTCTAGACTCCCTCTCACACCAGAACATTCTATCTGTCTAGTCTAGACTCCCTCTCACACACAGAACATTCTATCTGTCTAGTCTAGACTCCCTCTCACACACAGAACATTCTATCTGTCTAGTCTAGACTCCCTCTCACACACAGAACATTCTATCTGTCTAGTCTAGACTCCCTCTCACACACAGAACATTCTATCTGTCTAGTCTAGACTCCCTCTCACACAGACATGCTGTGATGTCATAGACCAGAACATTATATCTGTCTAGTCTAGACTCCCTCCCACACAGACATGCTGTGATGTCATAGACCAGAACATTCTATCTGTCTAGTCTAGACTCCCTCTCACACAGACATGTTGTGATGTCATAGACCAGAACATTCTATCTGTCTAGTCTAGACTCCCTCTCACACAGACATGCTGTGATGTCATAGACCAGAACATTCTATCTGTCTAGTCTAGACTCCCTCTCACACAGACATGCTGTGATGTCATAGACCAGAACATTCTATCTGTCTAGTCTAGACTCCCTCTCACACAGACATGCTGTGATGTCATAGACCAGAACATTCTATCTGTCTAGTCTAGACTCCCTCTCACACCAGAACATTATATCTGTCTAGTCTAGACTCCCTCTCACACCAGAACATTCTATCTGTCTAGTCTAGACTCCCTCTCACACCAGAACATTCTATCTGTCTAGTCTAGACCCCCTCTCACACCAGAACATTCTATCTGTCTAGTCTAGACTCCCTCTCACACACAGAACATTCTATCTGTCTAGTCTAGACTCCCTCTCACACACAGAACATTCTATCTGTCTAGTCTAGACTCCCTCTCACACAGACATGCTGTGATGTCATAGACCAGAACATTCTATCTGTCTAGTCTAGACTCCCTCTCACACAGACATGCTGTGATGTCATAGACCAGAACATTCTATCTGTCTAGTCTAGACTCCCTCTCACACAGACATGCTGTGATGTCATAGACCAGAACATTCTATCTGTCTAGTCTAGACTCCCTCTCACACAGACATGCTGTGATGTCATAGACCAGAACATTCTATCTGTCTAGTCTAGACTCCCTCTCACACAGACATGCTGTGATGTCATAGACCAGAACATTCTATCTGTCTAGTCTAGACTCCCTCTCACACAGACATGCTGTGATGTCATAGACCAGAACATTCTATCTGTCTAGTCTAGACTCCCTCTCACACAGACATGCTGTGATGTCATAGACCAGAACATTCTATCTGTCTAGTCTAGACTCCCTCTCACAAAGACATGCTGTGATGTCATAGACCAGAACATTCTATCTGTCTAGTCTAGACTCCCTCTCACACAGACATGCTGTGATGTCATAGACCAGAACATTCTATCTGTCTAGTCTAGACTCCCTCTCACACCAGAACATTCTATCTGTCTAGTCTAGACTCCCTCTCACACCAGAACATTCTATCTGTCTAGTCTAGACTCCCTCTCACACCAGAACATTCTATCTGTCTAGTCTAGACTCCCTCTCACACACAGAACATTCTATCTGTCTAGTCTAGACTCCCTCTCACACACAGAACATTCTATCTGTCTAGTCTAGACTCCCTCTCACACACAGAACATTCTATCTGTCTAGTCTAGACTCCCTCTCACACACAGAACATTCTATCTGTCTAGTCTAGACTCCCTCTCACACACAGAACATTCTATCTGTCTAGTCTAGACTCCCTCTCACACAGACATGCTGTGATGTCATAGACCAGAACATTCTATCTGTCTAGTCTAGACTCCCTCTCACACCAGAACATTATATCTGTCTAGTCTAGACTCCCTCTCACACCAGAACATTCTATCTGTCTAGTCTAGACTCCCTCTCACACACAGAACATTCTATCTGTCCAGTCTAGACTCCCTCTCACACACAGAACATTCTATCTGTCTAGTCTAGACTCCCTCTCACACACAGAACATTCTATCTGTCTAGTCTAGACTCCCTCTCACACACAGAACATTCTATCTGTCTAGTCTAGACTCCCTCTCACACAGACATGCTGTGATGTCATAGACCAGAACATTCTATCTGTCTAGTCTAGACTCCCTCTCACACAGACATGCTGTGATGTCATAGACCAGAACATTCTATCTGTCTAGTCTAGACTCCCTCTCACACAGACATGCTGTGATGTCATAGACCAGAACATTCTATCTGTCTAGTCTAGACTCCCTCTCACACAGACATGCTGTGATGTCATAGACCAGAACATTCTATCTGTCTAGTCTAGACTCCCTCTCACACAGACATGTTGTGATGTCATAGACCAGAACATTCTATCTGTCTAGTCTAGACTCCCTGTCACACAGACATGCTGTGATGTCATAGACCAGAACATTCTATCTGTCTAGTCTAGACTCCCTCTCACACCAGAACATTCTATCTGTCTAGTCTAGACTCCCTCTCACACCAGAACATTCTATCTGTCTAGTCTACACTCCCTCTTACACCAGAACATTCTATCTGTCTAGTCTAGACCCCCTCTCACACGAGAACATTCTATCTGTCTAGTCTAGACTCCCTCTCACACACAGAACATTCTATCTGTCTAGTCTAGACTCCCTCTCACACAGACATGCTGTGATGTCATAGACCAGAACATTCTATCTGTCTAGTCTAGACTCCCTCTCACACAGACATGCTGTGATGTCATAGACCAGAACATTCTATCTGTCTAGTCTAGACTCCCTCTCACACAGACATGCTGTGATGTCATAGACCAGAACATTCTATCTGTCTAGTCTAGACTCCCTCTCACACCAGAACATTATATCTGTCTAGTCTAGACTCCCTCTCACACCAGAACATTCTATCTGTCTAGTCTAGACTCCCTCTCACACACAGAACATTCTATCTGTCCAGTCTAGACTCCTTCTCACACACAGAACATTCTATCTGTCTAGTCTAGACTCCCTCTCACACACAGAACATTCTATCTGTCTAGTCTAGACTCCCTCTCACACACAGAACATTCTATCTGTCTAGTCTAGACTCCTTCTCACACAGACATGCTGTGATGTCATAGACCAGAACATTCTATCTGTCTAGTCTAGACTCCCTCTCACACAGACATGCTGTGATGTCATAGACCAGAACATTCTATCTGTCTAGTCTAGACTCCCTCTCACACAGACATGCTGTGATGTCATAGACCAGAACATTCTATCTGTCTAGTCTAGACTCCCTCTCACACAGACATGCTGTGATGTCATAGACCAGAACATTCTATCTGTCTAGTCTAGACTCCCTCTCACACAGACATGCTGTGATGTCATAGACCAGAACATTCTATCTGTCTAGTCTAGACTCCCTCTCACACAGACATGCTGTGATGTCATAGACCAGAACATTCTATCTGTCTAGTCTAGACTCCCTCTCACACCAGAACATTCTATCTGTCTAGTCTAGACTCCCTCTCACACCAGAACATTCTATCTGTCTAGTCTAGACTCCCTCTCACACACAGAACATTATATCTGTCTAGTCTAGACTCCCTCTCACACACAGAACATTCTATCTGTCTAGTCTAGACTCCCTCTCACACACAGAACATTCTATCTGTCTAGTCTAGACTCCCTCTCACACACAGAACATTCTATCTGTCTAGTCTAGACTCCCTCTCACACAGACATGCTGTGATGTCATAGACCAGAACATTCTATCTGTCTAGTCTAGACTCCCTCCCACACAGACATGCTGTGATGTCATAGACCAGAACATTCTATCTGTCTAGTCTAGACTCCCTCTCACACAGACATGCTGTGATGTCATAGACCAGAACATTCTATCTGTCTAGTCTAGACTCCCTCTCACACACAGAACATTCTATCTGTCTAGTCTAGACTCCCTCTCACACACAGAACATTCTATCTGTCTAGTCTAGACTCCCTCTCACACAGACATGCTGTGATGTCATAGACCAGAACATTCTATTTGTCTAGTCTAGACTCCCTCTCACACAGACATGCTGTGATGTCATAGACCAGAACATTCTATCTGTCTAGTCTAGACTCCCTCTCACACAGACATGCTGTGATGTCATAGACCAGAACATTCTATCTGTCTAGTCTAGACTCCCTCTCACACCAGAACATTATATCTGTCTAGTCTAGACTCCCTCTCACACCAGAACATTCTATCTGTCTAGTCTAGACTCCCTCTCACTCGAGAACATTCTATCTGTCTAGTCTAGACTCCCTCTCACACACAGAACATTCTATCTGTCTAGTCTAGACTCCCTCTCACACACAGAACATTCTATCTGTCTAGTCTAGACTCCCTCTCACACAGACATGCTGTGATGTCATAGACCAGAACATTCTATCTGTCTAGTCTAGACTCCCTCTCACACAGACATGCTGTGATGTCATAGACCAGAACATTCTATCTGTCTAGTCTAGACTCCCTCTCACCCCAGAACATTCTATCTGTCTAGTCTAGACTCCCTCTCACACCAGAACATTCTATCTGTCTAGTCTAGACTCCCTCTCACACCAGAACATTCTATCTGTCTAGTCTAGACTCCCTCTCACACACAGAACATTCTATCTGTCTAGTCTAGACTCCCTCTCACACACAGAACATTCTATCTGTCTAGTCTAGACTCCCTCTCACACAGACATAATGTGATGTCATAGACCAGAACATTCTATCTGTCTAGTCTAGACTCCCTCTCACACAGACATGATGTGATGTCATAGACCAGAACATTCTATCTGTCTAGTCTAGACTCCCTC
Organism: Nansenia antarctica; assembly: GCF_963989245.1. NCBI lineage: Eukaryota > Metazoa > Chordata > Actinopteri > Argentiniformes > Microstomatidae > Nansenia > Nansenia antarctica. The sequence goes on from NC_137680.1 coordinate 37,171,687, forward strand.
TCACCCCAGAACATTCTATCTGTCTAGTCTAGACTCCCTCTCACACCAGAACATTCTATCTGTCTAGTCTAGACTCCCTCTCACACCAGAACATTCTATCTGTCTAGTCTAGACTCCCTCTCACACACAGAACATTCTATCTGTCTAGTCTAGACTCCCTCTCACACACAGAACATTCTATCTGTCTAGTCTAGACTCCCTCTCACACACAGAATATTCTATCTGTCTAGTCTAGACTCCCTCTCACACAGACATGCTGTGATGTCATAGACCAGAACATTCTATCTGTCTAGTCTAGACTCCCTCTCACACAGACATGCTGTGATGTCATAGACCAGAACATTCTATCTGTCTAGTCTAGACTCCCTCTCACACAGACATGCTGTGATGTCATAGACCAGAACATTCTATCTGTCTAGTCTAGACTCCCTCTCACACACAGAACATTCTATCTGTCTAGTCTAGACTCCTTCTCACACAGACATGCTGTGATGTCATAGACCAGAACATTCTATCTGTCTAGTCTAGACTCCCTCTCACACAGACATGCTGTGATGTCATAGACCAGAACATTCTATCTGTCTAGTCTAGACTCCCTCTCACACAGACATGCTGTGATGTCATAGACCAGAACATTCTATCTGTCTAGTCTAGACTCCCTCTCACACAGACATGCTGTGATGTCATAGACCAGAACATTCTATCTGTCTAGTCTAGACTCCCTCTCACACAGACATGCTGTGATGTCATAGACCAGAACATTCTATCTGTCTAGTCTAGACTCCCTCTCACACAGACATGCTGTGATGTCATAGACCAGAACATTCTATCTGTCTAGTCTAGACTCCCTCTCACACCAGAACATTCTATCTGTCTAGTCTAGACTCCCTCTCACACCAGAACATTCTATCTGTCTAGTCTAGACTCCCTCTCACACACAGAACATTATATCTGTCTAGTCTAGACTCCCTCTCACACACAGAACATTCTATCTGTCTAGTCTAGACTCCCTCTCACACACAGAACATTCTATCTGTCTAGTCTAGACTCCCTCTCACACACAGAACATTCTATCTGTCTAGTCTAGACTCCCTCTCACACAGACATGCTGTGATGTCATAGACCAGAACATTCTATCTGTCTAGTCTAGACTCCCTCCCACACAGACATGCTGTGATGTCATAGACCAGAACATTCTATCTGTCTAGTCTAGACTCCCTCTCACACAGACATGCTGTGATGTCATAGACCAGAACATTCTATCTGTCTAGTCTAGACTCCCTCTCACACACAGAACATTCTATCTGTCTAGTCTAGACTCCCTCTCACACACAGAACATTCTATCTGTCTAGTCTAGACTCCCTCTCACACAGACATGCTGTGATGTCATAGACCAGAACATTCTATTTGTCTAGTCTAGACTCCCTCTCACACAGACATGCTGTGATGTCATAGACCAGAACATTCTATCTGTCTAGTCTAGACTCCCTCTCACACAGACATGCTGTGATGTCATAGACCAGAACATTCTATCTGTCTAGTCTAGACTCCCTCTCACACCAGAACATTATATCTGTCTAGTCTAGACTCCCTCTCACACCAGAACATTCTATCTGTCTAGTCTAGACTCCCTCTCACTCGAGAACATTCTATCTGTCTAGTCTAGACTCCCTCTCACACACAGAACATTCTATCTGTCTAGTCTAGACTCCCTCTCACACACAGAACATTCTATCTGTCTAGTCTAGACTCCCTCTCACACAGACATGCTGTGATGTCATAGACCAGAACATTCTATCTGTCTAGTCTAGACTCCCTCTCACACAGACATGCTGTGATGTCATAGACCAGAACATTCTATCTGTCTAGTCTAGACTCCCTCTCACCCCAGAACATTCTATCTGTCTAGTCTAGACTCCCTCTCACACCAGAACATTCTATCTGTCTAGTCTAGACTCCCTCTCACACCAGAACATTCTATCTGTCTAGTCTAGACTCCCTCTCACACACAGAACATTCTATCTGTCTAGTCTAGACTCCCTCTCACACACAGAACATTCTATCTGTCTAGTCTAGACTCCCTCTCACACAGACATAATGTGATGTCATAGACCAGAACATTCTATCTGTCTAGTCTAGACTCCCTCTCACACAGACATGATGTGATGTCATAGACCAGAACATTCTATCTGTCTAGTCTAGACTCCCTCTCACCCCAGAACATTCTATCTGTCTAGTCTAGACTCCCTCTCACACCAGAACATTCTATCTGTCTAGTCTAGACTCCCTCTCACACCAGAACATTCTATCTGTCTAGTCTAGACTCCCTCTCACACACAGAACATTCTATCTGTCTAGTCTAGACTCCCTCTCACACACAGAACATTCTATCTGTCTAGTCTAGACTCCCTCTCACACACAGAATATTCTATCTGTCTAGTCTAGACTCCCTCTCACACAGACATGCTGTGATGTCATAGACCAGAACATTCTATCTGTCTAGTCTAGACTCCCTCTCACACAGACATGCTGTGATGTCATAGACCAGAACATTCTATCTGTCTAGTCTAGACTCCCTCTCACAAAGACATGCTGTGATGTCATAGACCAGAACATTCTATCTGTCTAGTCTAGACTCCCTCTCACACAGACATGCTGTGATGTCATAGACCAGAACATTCTATCTGTCTAGTCTAGACTCCCTCTCACACCAGAACATTCTATCTGTCTAGTCTAGACTCCCTCTCACACCAGAACATTCTATCTGTCTAGTCTAGACTCCCTCTCACACCAGAACATTCTATCTGTCTAGTCTAGACTCCCTCTCACACACAGAACATTCTATCTGTCTAGTCTAGACTCCCTCTCACACACAGAACATTCTATCTGTCTAGTCTAGACTCCCTCTCACACACAGAACATTCTATCTGTCTAGTCTAGACTCCCTCTCACACACAGAACATTCTATCTGTCTAGTCTAGACTCCCTCTCACACACAGAACATTCTATCTGTCTAGTCTAGACTCCCTCTCACACAGACATGCTGTGATGTCATAGACCAGAACATTCTATCTGTCTAGTCTAGACTCCCTCTCACACAGACATGCTGTGATGTCATAGACCAGAACATTCTATCTGTCTAGTCTAGACTCCCTCTCACACAGACATGCTGTGATGTCATAGACCAGAACATTCTATCTGTCTAGTCTAGACTCCCTCTCACACAGACATGCTGTGATGTCATAGACCAGAACATTCAATCTGTCTAGTCTAGACTCCCTCTCACACAGACATGCTGTGATGTCATAGACCAGAACATTCTATCTGTCTAGTCTAGACTCCCTCTCACACAGACATGCTGTGATGTCATAGACCAGAACATTCTATCTGTCTAGTCTAGACTCCCTCTCACACCAGAACATTATATCTGTCTAGTCTAGACTCCCTCTCACACCAGAACATTCTATCTGTCTAGTCTAGACTCCCTCTCACACACAGAACATTATATCTGTCTAGTCTAGACTCCCTCTCACACACAGAACATTCTATCTGTCTAGTCTAGACTCCCTCTCACACACAGAACATTCTATCTGTCTAGTCTAGACTCCCTCTCACACACAGAACATTCTATCTGTCTAGTCTAGACTCCCTCTCACACAGACATGCTGTGATGTCATAGACCAGAACATTCTATCTGTCTAGTCTAGACTCCCTCCCACACAGACATGCTGTGATGTCATAGACCAGAACATTCTATCTGTCTAGTCTAGACTCCCTCTCACACAGACATGCTGTGATGTCATAGACCAGAACATTCTATCTGTCTAGTCTAGACTCCCTCTCACACAGACATGCTGTGATGTCATAGACCAGAACATTCTATCTGTCTAGTCTAGACTCCCTCTCACACAGACATGTTGTGATGTCATAGACCAGAACATTCTATCTGTCTAGTCTAGACTCCCTCTCACACAGACATGCTGTGATGTCATAGACCAGAACATTCTATCTGTCTAGTCTAGACTCCCTCTCACACCAGAACATTCTATCTGTCTAGTCTAGACTCCCTCTCACACACAGAACATTCTATCTGTCTAGTCTAGACTCCCTCTCACACAGACATGCTGTGATGTCATAGACCAGAACATTCTATCTGTCTAGTCTAGACTCCCTCTCACACAGACATGCTGTGATGTCATAGACCAGAACATTCTATCTGTCTAGTCTAGACTCCCTCTCACACAGACATGCTGTGATGTCATAGACCAGAACATTCTATCTGTCTAGTCTAGACTCCCTCTCACACAGACATGCTGTGATGTCATAGACCAGAACATTCTATCTGTCTAGTCTAGACTCCCTCTCACACAGACATGCTGTGATGTCATAGACCAGAACATTCTATCTGTCTAGTCTAGACTCCCTCTCACACAGACATGCTGTGATGTCATAGACCAGAACATTCTATCTGTCTAGTCTAGACTCCCTCTCACAAAGACATGCTGTGATGTCATAGACCAGAACATTCTATCTGTCTAGTCTAGACTCCCTCTCACACAGACATGCTGTGATGTCATAGACCAGAACATTCTATCTGTCTAGTCTAGACTCCCTCTCACACCAGAACATTCTATCTGTCTAGTCTAGACTCCCTCTCACACCAGAACATTCTATCTGTCTAGTCTAGACTCCCTCTCACACCAGAACATTCTATCTGTCTAGTCTAGACTCCCTCTCACACACAGAACATTCTATCTGTCTAGTCTAGACTCCCTCTCACACACAGAACATTCTATCTGTCTAGTCTAGACTCCCTCTCACACACAGAACATTCTATCTGTCTAGTCTAGACTCCCTCTCACACACAGAACATTCTATCTGTCTAGTCTAGACTCCCTCTCACACAGACATGCTGTGATGTCATAGACCAGAACATTCTATCTGTCTAGTCTAGACTCCCTCTCACACAGACATGCTGTGATGTCATAGACCAGAACATTCTATCTGTCTAGTCTAGACTCCCTCTCACACAGACATGCTGTGATGTCATAGACCAGAACATTCTATCTGTCTAGTCTAGACTCCCTCTCACACCAGAACATTATATCTGTCTAGTCTAGACTCCCTCTCACACCAGAACATTCTATCTGTCTAGTCTAGACTCCCTCTCACACACAGAACATTCTATCTGTCCAGTCTAGACTCCCTCTCACACACAGAACATTCTATCTGTCTAGTCTAGACTCCCTCTCACACACAGAACATTCTATCTGTCTAGTCTAGACTCCCTCTCACACACAGAACATTCTATCTGTCTAGTCTAGACTCCCTCTCACACAGACATGCTGTGATGTCATAGACCAGAACATTCTATCTGTCTAGTCTAGACTCCCTCTCACACAGACATGCTGTGATGTCATAGACCAGAACATTCTATCTGTCTAGTCTAGACTCCCTCTCACACAGACATGCTGTGATGTCATAGACCAGAACATTCTATCTGTCTAGTCTAGACTCCCTCTCACACCAGAACATTCTATCTGTCTAGTCTAGACTCCCTCTCACACCAGAACATTCTATCTGTCTAGTCTAGACTCCCTCTCACACACAGAACATTATATCTGTCTAGTCTAGACTCCCTCTCACACACAGAACATTCTATCTGTCTAGTCTAGACTCCCTCTCACACACAGAACATTCTATCTGTCTAGTCTAGACTCCCTCTCACACACAGAACATTCTATCTGTCTAGTCTAGACTCCCTCTCACACAGACATGCTGTGATGTCATAGACCAGAACATTCTATCTGTCTAGTCTAGACTCCCTCCCACACAGACATGCTGTGATGTCATAGACCAGAACATTCTATCTGTCTAGTCTAGACTCCCTCTCACACAGACATGCTGTGATGTCATAGACCAGAACATTCTATCTGTCTAGTCTAGACTCCCTCTCACACAGACATGCTGTGATGTCATAGACCAGAACATTCTATCTGTCTAGTCTAGACTCCCTCTCACACAGACATGCTGTGATGTCATAGACCAGAACATTCTATCTGTCTAGTCTAGACTCCCTCTCACACAGACATGCTGTGATGTCATAGACCAGAACATTCTATCTGTCTAGTCTAGACTCCCTCTCACACCAGAACATTATATCTGTCTAGTCTAGACTCCCTCTCACACCAGAACATTCTATCTGTCTAGTCTAGACTCCCTCTCACACACAGAACATTCTATCTGTCCAGTCTAGACTCCCTCTCACACACAGAACATTCTATCTGTCTAGTCTAGACTCCCTCTCACACACAGAACATTCTATCTGTCTAGTCTAGACTCCCTCTCACACACAGAACATTCTATCTGTCTAGTCTAGACTCCCTCTCACACAGACATGCTGTGATGTCATAGACCAGAACATTCTATCTGTCTAGTCTAGACTCCCTCTCACACAGACATGCTGTGATGTCATAGACCAGAACATTCTATCTGTCTAGTCTAGACTCCCTCTCACACAGACATGCTGTGATGTCATAGACCAGAACATTCTATCTGTCTAGTCTAGACTCCCTCTCACACCAGAACATTATATCTGTCTAGTCTAGACTCCCTCTCACACCAGAACATTCTATCTGTCTAGTCTAGACTCCCTCTCACTCCAGAACATTCTATCTGTCTAGTCTAGACTCCCTCTCACACACAGAACATTCTATCTGTCTAGTCTAGACTCCCTCTCACACACAGAACATTCTATATGTCTAGTCTAGACTCCCTCTCACACAGACATAATGTGATGTCATAGACCAGAACATTCTATCTGTCTAGTCTAGACTCCCTCTCACACAGACATGCTGTGATGTCATAGACCAGAACATTCTATCTGTCTAGTCTAGACTCCCTCTCACCCCAGAACATTCTATCTGTCTAGTCTAGACTCCCTCTCACACCAGAACATTCTATCTGTCTAGTCTAGACTCCCTCTCACACCAGAACATTCTATCTGTCTAGTCTAGACTCCCTCTCACACACAGAACATTCTATCTGTCTAGTCTAGACTCCCTCTCACACACAGAACATTCTATCTGTCTAGTCTAGACTCCCTCTCACACAGACATAATGTGATGTCATAGACCAGAACATTCTATCTGTCTAGTCTAGACTCCCTCTCACACAGACATGATGTGATGTCATAGACCAGAACATTCTATCTGTCTAGTCTAGACTCCCTCTCACCCCAGAACATTCTATCTGTCTAGTCTAGACTCCCTCTCACACCAGAACATTCTATCTGTCTAGTCTAGACTCCCTCTCACACCAGAACATTCTATCTGTCTAGTCTAGACTCCCTCTCACACACAGAACATTCTATCTGTCTAGTCTAGACTCCCTCTCACACACAGAACATTCTATCTGTCTAGTCTAGACTCCCTCTCACACACAGAATATTCTATCTGTCTAGTCTAGACTCCCTCTCACACAGACATGCTGTGATGTCATAGACCAGAACATTCTATCTGTCTAGTCTAGACTCCCTCTCACACAGACATGCTGTGATGTCATAGACCAGAACATTCTATCTGTCTAGTCTAGACTCCCTCTCACCCCAGAACATTCTATCTGTCTAGTCTAGACTCCCTCTCACACCAGAACATTCTATCTGTCTAGTCTAGACTCCCTCTCACACACAGAACATTCTATCTGTCTAGTCTAGACTCCCTCTCACTCCAGAACATTCTATCTGTCTAGTCTAGACTCCCTCTCACACACAGAACATTCTATCTGTCTAGTCTAGACTCCCTCTCACACACAGAACATTCTATCTGTCTAGTCTAGACTCCCTCTCACACAGACATAATGTGATGTCATAGACCAGAACATTCTATCTGTCTAGTCTAGACTCCCTCTCACACAGACATGCTGTGATGTCATAGACCAGAACATTCTATCTGTCTAGTCTAGACTCCCTCTCACCCCAGAACATTCTATCTGTCTAGTCTAGACTCCCTCTCACACCAGAACATTCTATCTGTCTAGTCTAGACTCCCTCTCACACCAGAACATTCTATCTGTCTAGTCTAGACTCCCTCTCACACACAGAACATTCTATCTGTCTAGTCTAGACTCCCTCTCACACACAGAACATTCTATCTGTCTAGTCTAGACTCCCTCTCACACAGACATAATGTGATGTCATAGACCAGAACATTCTATCTGTCTAGTCTAGACTCCCTCTCACACAGACATGATGTGATGTCATAGACCAGAACATTCTATCTGTCTAGTCTAGACTCCCTCTCACCCCAGAACATTCTATCTGTCTAGTCTAGACTCCCTCTCACACCAGAACATTCTATCTGTCTAGTCTAGACTCCCTCTCACACCAGAACATTCTATCTGTCTAGTCTAGACTCCCTCTCACACACAGAACATTCTATCTGTCTAGTTTAGACTCCCTCTCACACACAGAACATTCTATCTGTCTAGTCTAGACTCCCTCTCACACACAGAATATTCTATCTGTCTAGTCTAGACTCCCTCTCACACAGACATGCTGTGATGTCATAGACCAGAACATTCTATCTGTCTAGTCTAGACTCCCTCTCACACAGACATGCTGTGATGTCATAGACCAGAACATTCTATCTGTCTAGTCTAGACTCCCTCTCACCCCAGAACATTCTATCTGTCTAGTCTAGACTCCCTCTCACACCAGAACATTCTATCTGTCTAGTCTAGACTCCCTCTCACACCAGAACATTCTATCTGTCTAGTCTAGACTCCCTCTCACACACAGAACATTCTATCTGTCTAGTCTAGACTCCCTCTCACACACAGAACATTCTATCTGTCTAGTCTAGACTCCCTCTCACACAGACATAATGTGATGTCATAGACCAGAACATTCTATCTGTCTAGTCTAGACTCCCTCTCACACAGACATGATGTGATGTCATAGACCAGAACATTCTATCTGTCTAGTCTAGACTCCCTCTCACCCCAGAACATTCTATCTGTCTAGTCTAGACTCCCTCTCACACACAGAACATTCTATCTGTCTAGTCTAGACTCCCTCTCACACCAGAACATTCTATCTGTCTAGTCTAGACTCCCTCTCACACACAGAACATTCTATCTGTCTAGTCTAGACTCCCTCTCACACACAGAACATTCTATCTGTCTAGTCTAGACTCCCTCTCACACACAGAACATTCTATCTGTCTAGTCTAGACTCCCTCTCACACAGACATGCTGTGATGTCATAGACCAGAACATTCTATCTGTCTAGTCTAGACTCCCTCTCACACAGACATGCTGTGATGTCATAGACCAGAACATTCTATCTGTCTAGTCTAGACTCCCTCTCACACAGACATGCTGTGATGTCATAGACCAGAACATTCTATCTGTCTAGTCTAGACTCCCTCTCACACAGACATGCTGTGATGTCATAGACCAGAACATTCTATCTGTCTAGTCTAGACTCCCTCTCACACAGACATGCTGTGATGTCATAGACCAGAACATTCTATCTGTCTAGTCTAGACTCCCTCTCACACAGTCATGCTGTGATGTCATAGACCAGAACATTCAATCTGTCTAGTCTAGACTCCCTCTCACACAGACATGCTGTGATGTCATAGACCAGAACATTATATCTGTCTAGTCTAGACTCCCTCTCACACAGACATGCTGTGATGTCATAGACCAGAACATTCTATCTGTCTAGTCTAGACTCCCTCTCACACCAGAACATTCTATCTGTCTAGTCTAGACTCCCTCTCACACCAGAACATTCTATCTGTCTAGTCTAGACTCCCTCTCACACAGACATGCTGTGATGTCATAGACCAGAACATTCTATCTGTCTAGTCTAGACTCCCTCTCACACAGTCATGCTGTGATGTCATAGACCAGAACATTCAATCTGTCTAGTCTAGACTCCCTCTCACACAGACATGCTGTGATGTCATAGACCAGAACATTCTATCTGTCTAGTCTAGACTCCCTCCCACACAGACATGCTGTGATGTCATAGACCAGAACATTCTATCTGTCTAGTCTAGACTCCCTCTCACACAGACATGCTGTGATGTCATAGACCAGAACATTCTATCTGTCTAGTCTAGACTCCCTCTCACACACAGAACATTCTATCTGTCTAGTCTAGACTCCCTCTCACACAGACATGCTGTGATGTCATAGACCAGAACATTCTATTTGTCTAGTCTAGACTCCCTCTCACACAGACATGCTGTGATGTCATAGACCAGAACATTCTATCTGTCTAGTCTAGACTCCCTCTCACACCAGAACATTCTATCTGTCTAGTCTAGACTCCCTCTCACACACAGAACATTCTATCTGTCTAGTCTAGACTCCCTCTCACACACAGAACATTCTATCTGTCTAGTCTAGACTCCCTCTCACACACAGAACATTCTATCTGTCTAGTCTAGACTCCCTCTCACACACAGAACATTCTATCTGTCTAGTCTAGACTCCCTCTCACACAGACATGCTGTGATGTCATAGACCAGAACATTCTATCTGTCTAGTCTAGACTCCCTCTCACATATACATGCTGTGATGTCATAGACCAGAACATTCTATCTGTCTAGTCTAGACTCCCTCTCACACAGACATGCTGTGATGTCATAGACCAGAACATTCTATCTGTCTAGTCTAGACTCCCTCTCACACCAGAACATTCTATCTGTCTAGTCTAGACTCCCTCTCACACCAGAACATTCTATCTGTCTAGTCTAGACTCCCTCTCACACACAGAACATTCTATCTGTCTAGTCTAGACACCCTCTCACACACAGAACATTCTATCTGTCTAGTCTAGACTCCCTCTCACACACAAAACATTCTATCTGTCTAGTCTAGACTCCCTCTCACACACAGAACATTCTATCTGTCTAGTCTAGACTCCCTCTCACACAGACATGCTGTGATGTCATAGACCAGAACATTCTATCTGTCTAGTCTAGACTCCCTCTCACACAGACATGCTGTGATGTCATAGACCAGAACATTCTATCTGTCTAGTCTAGACTCCCTCTCACACCAGAACATTCTATCTGTCTAGTCTAGACTCCCTCTCACACACAGAACATTCTATCTGTCTAGTCTAGACTCCCTCTCACACCAGAACATTCTATCTGTCTAGTCTAGACTCCCTCTCACACCAGAACATTCTATCTGTCTAGTCTAGACTCCCTCTCACACCAGAACATTCTATCTGTCTAGTCTAGACCCCCTCTCACACCAGAACATTCTATCTGTCTAGTCTAGACTCCCTCTCACACACAGAACATTCTATCTGTCTAGTCTAGACTCCCTCTCACACAGACATGCTGTGATGTCATAGACCAGAACATTCTATCTGTCTAGTCTAGACTCCCTCTCACACAGACATGCTGTGATGTCATAGACCAGAACATTCTATCTGTCTAGTCTAGACTCCCTCTCACACAGACATGCTGTGATGTCATAGACCAGAACATTCTATCTGTCTAGTCTAGACTCCCTCTCACACCAGAACATTATATCTGTCTAGTCTAGACTCCCTCTCACACCAGAACATTCTATCTGTCTAGTCTAGACTCCCTCTCACACACAGAACATTCTATCTGTCCAGTCTAGACTCCCTCTCACACACAGAACATTCTATCTGTCTAGTCTAGACTCCCTCTCACACACAGAACATTCTATCTGTCTAGTCTAGACTCCCTCTCACACACAGAACATTCTATCTGTCTAGTCTAGACTCCCTCTCACACAGACATGCTGTGATGTCATAGACCAGAACATTCTATCTGTCTAGTCTAGACTCCCTCTCACACAGACATGCTGTGATGTCATAGACCAGAACATTCTATCTGTCTAGTCTAGACTCCCTCTCACACCAGAACATTATATCTGTCTAGTCTAGACTCCCTCTCACACCAGAACATTCTATCTGTCTAGTCTAGACTCCCTCTCACACAGACATGCTGTGATGTCATAGACCAGAACATTCTATCTGTCTAGTCTAGACTCCCTCTCACACAGACATGCTGTGATGTCATAGACCAGAACATTCTATCTGTCTAGTCTAGACTCCCTCTCACACAGACATGCTGTGATGTCATAGACCAGAACATTCTATCTGTCTAGTCTAGACTCCCTCTCACACAGTCATGCTGTGATGTCATAGACCAGAACATTCAATCTGTCTAGTCTAGACTCCCTCTCACACAGACATGCTGTGATGTCATAGACCAGAACATTATATCTGTCTAGTCTAGACTCCCTCTCACACAGACATGCTGTGATGTCATAGACCAGAACATTCTATCTGTCTAGTCTAGACTCCCTCTCACACCAGAACATTCTATCTGTCTAGTCTAGACTCCCTCTCACACCAGAACATTCTATCTGTCTAGTCTAGACTCCCTCCCACACACAGAACATTATATCTGTCTAGTCTAGACTCCCTCTCACACACAGAACATTCTATCTGTCTAGTCTAGACTCCCTCTCACACACAGAACATTCTATCTGTCTAGTCTAGACTCCCTCTCACACAGACATGCTGTGATGTCATAGACCAGAACATTCTATCTGTCTAGTCTAGACTCCCTCCCACACAGACATGATGTGATGTCATAGACCAGAACATTCTATCTGTCTAGTCTAGACTCCCTCTCACACAGACATGCTGTGATGTCATAGACCAGAACATTCTATCTGTCTAGTCTAGACTCCCTCTCACACACAGAACATTCTATCTGTCTAGTCTAGACTCCCTCTCACACAGACATGCTGTGATGTCATAGACCAGAACATTCTATTTGTCTAGTCTAGACTCCCTCTCACACAGACATGCTGTGATGTCATAGACCAGAACATTCTATCTGTCTAGTCTAGACTCCCTCTCACACAGACATGCTGTGATGTCATAGACCAGAACATTCTATCTGTCTAGTCTAGACTCCCTCTCACACCAGAACATTATATCTGTCTAGTCTAGACTCCCTCTCACACCAGAACATTCTATCTGTCTAGTCTAGACTCCCTCTCACTCCAGAACATTCTATCTGTCTAGTCTAGACTCCCTCTCACACACAGAACATTCTATCTGTCTAGTCTAGACTCCCTCTCACACACAGAACATTCTATCTGTCTAGTCTAGACTCCCTCTCACACAGACATAATGTGATGTCATAGACCAGAACATTCTATCTGTCTAGTCTAGACTCCCTCTCACACAGACATGCTGTGATGTCATAGACCAGAACATTCTATCTGTCTAGTCTAGACTCCCTCTCACCCCAGAACATTCTATCTGTCTAGTCTAGACTCCCTCTCACACCAGAACATTCTATCTGTCTAGTCTAGACTCCCTCTCACACCAGAACATTCTATCTGTCTAGTCTAGACTCCCTCTCACACACAGAACATTCTATCTGTCTAGTCTAGACTCCCTTTCACACACAGAACATTCTATCTGTCTAGTCTAGACTCCCTCTCACACAGACATAATGTGATGTCATAGACCAGAACATTCTATCTGTCTAGTCTAGACTCCCTCTCACACAGACATGATGTGATGTCATAGACCAGAACATTCTATCTGTCTAGTCTAGACTCCCTCTCACCCCAGAACATTCTATCTGTCTAGTCTAGACTCCCTCTCACACCAGAACATTCTATCTGTCTAGTCTAGACTCCCTCTCACACCAGAACATTCTATCTGTCTAGTCTAGACTCCCTCTCACACACAGAACATTCTATCTGTCTAGTCTAGACTCCCTCTCACACACAGAACATTCTATCTGTCTAGTCTAGACTCCCTCTCACACACAGAATATTCTATCTGTCTAGTCTAGACTCCCTCTCACACAGACATGCTGTGATGTCATAGACCAGAACATTCTATCTGTCTAGTCTAGACTCCCTCTCACACAGACATGCTGTGATGTCATAGACCAGAACATTCTATCTGTCTAGTCTAGACTCCCTCTCACCCCAGAACATTCTATCTGTCTAGTCTAGACTCCCTCTCACACCAGAACATTCTATCTGTCTAGTCTAGACTCCCTCTCACTCCAGAACATTCTATCTGTCTAGTCTAGACTCCCTCTCACACACAGAACATTCTATCTGTCTAGTCTAGACTCCCTCTCACACACAGAACATTCTATCTGTCTAGTCTAGACTCCCTCTCACACAGACATAATGTGATGTCATAGACCAGAACATTCTATCTGTCTAGTCTAGACTCCCTCTCACACAGACATGCTGTGATGTCATAGACCAGAACATTCTATCTGTCTAGTCTAGACTCCCTCTCACCCCAGAACATTCTATCTGTCTAGTCTAGACTCCCTCTCACACCAGAACATTCTATCTGTCTAGTCTAGACTCCCTCTCACACCAGAACATTCTATCTGTCTAGTCTAGACTCCCTCTCACACACAGAACATTCTATCTGTCTAGTCTAGACTCCCTCTCACACACAGAACATTCTATCTGTCTAGTCTAGACTCCCTCTCACACAGACATAATGTGATGTCATAGACCAGAACATTCTATCTGTCTAGTCTAGACTCCCTCTCACACAGACATGATGTGATGTCATAGACCAGAACATTCTATCTGTCTAGTCTAGACTCCCTCTCACCCCAGAACATTCTATCTGTCTAGTCTAGACTCCCTCTCACACCAGAACATTCTATCTGTCTAGTCTAGACTCCCTCTCACACCAGAACATTCTATCTGTCTAGTCTAGACTCCCTCTCACACACAGAACATTCTATCTGTCTAGTTTAGACTCCCTCTCACACACAGAACATTCTATCTGTCTAGTCTAGACTCCCTCTCACACACAGAATATTCTATCTGTCTAGTCTAGACTCCCTCTCACACAGACATGCTGTGATGTCATAGACCAGAACATTCTATCTGTCTAGTCTAGACTCCCTCTCACACAGACATGCTGTGATGTCATAGACCAGAACATTCTATCTGTCTAGTCTAGACTCCCTCTCACCCCAGAACATTCTATCTGTCTAGTCTAGACTCCCTCTCACACCAGAACATTCTATCTGTCTAGTCTAGACTCCCTCTCACACCAGAACATTCTATCTGTCTAGTCTAGACTCCCTCTCACACACAGAACATTCTATCTGTCTAGTCTAGACTCCCTCTCACACACAGAACATTCTATCTGTCTAGTCTAGACTCCCTCTCACACAGACATGCTGTGATGTCATAGACCAGAACATTCTATCTGTCTAGTCTAGACTCCCTCTCACACCAGAACATTCTATCTGTCTAGTCTAGACTCCCTCTCACACAGAGAACATTCTATCTGTCTAGTCTAGACTCCCTCTCACACCAGAACATTCTATCTGTCTAGTCTAGACTCCCTCTCACACCAGAACATTCTATCTGTCTAGTCTAGACTCCCTCTCACACCAGAACATTCTATCTGTCTAGTCTAGACCCCCTCTCACACCAGAACATTCTATCTGTCTAGTCTAGACTCCCTCTCACACACAGAACATTCTATCTGTCTAGTCTAGACTCCCTCTCACACAGACATGCTGTGATGTCATAGACCAGAACATTCTATCTGTCTAGTCTAGACTCCCTCTCACACAGACATGCTGTGATGTCATAGACCAGAACATTCTATCTGTCTAGTCTAGACTCCCTCTCACACAGACATGCTGTGATGTCATAGACCAGAACATTCTATCTGTCTAGTCTAGACTCCCTCTCACACCAGAACATTATATCTGTCTAGTCTAGACTCCCTCTCACACCAGAACATTCTATCTGTCTAGTCTAGACTCCCTCTCACACACAGAACATTCTATCTGTCCAGTCTAGACTCCCTCTCACACACAGAACATTCTATCTGTCTAGTCTAGACTCCCTCTCACACACAGAACATTCTATCTGTCTAGTCTAGACTCCCTCTCACACACAGAACATTCTATCTGTCTAGTCTAGACTCCCTCTCACACAGACATGCTGTGATGTCATAGACCAGAACATTCTATCTGTCTAGTCTAGACTCCCTCTCACACAGACATGCTGTGATGTCATAGACCAGAACATTCTATCTGTCTAGTCTAGACTCCCTCTCACACCAGAACATTATATCTGTCTAGTCTAGACTCCCTCTCACACCAGAACATTCTATCTGTCTAGTCTAGACTCCCTCTCACACAGACATGCTGTGATGTCATAGACCAGAACATTCTATCTGTCTAGTCTAGACTCCCTCTCACACAGACATGCTGTGATGTCATAGACCAGAACATTCTATCTGTCTAGTCTAGACTCCCTCTCACACAGACATGCTGTGATGTCATAGACCAGAACATTCTATCTGTCTAGTCTAGACTCCCTCTCACACAGTCATGCTGTGATGTCATAGACCAGAACATTCAATCTGTCTAGTCTAGACTCCCTCTCACACAGACATGCTGTGATGTCATAGACCAGAACATTATATCTGTCTAGTCTAGACTCCCTCTCACACAGACATGCTGTGATGTCATAGACCAGAACATTCTATCTGTCTAGTCTAGACTCCCTCTCACACCAGAACATTATATCTGTCTAGTCTAGACTCCCTCTCACACCAGAACATTCTATCTGTCTAGTCTAGACTCCCTCTCACACACAGAACATTCTATCTGTCCAGTCTAGACTCCCTCTCACACACAGAACATTCTATCTGTCTAGTCTAGACTCCCTCTCACACACAGAACATTCTATCTGTCTAGTCTAGACTCCCTCTCACACACAGAACATTCTATCTGTCTAGTCTAGACTCCCTCTCACACAGACATGCTGTGATGTCATAGACCAGAACATTCTATCTGTCTAGTCTAGACTCCCTCTCACACAGACATGCTGTGATGTCATAGACCAGAACATTCTATCTGTCTAGTCTAGACTCCCTCTCACACCAGAACATTATATCTGTCTAGTCTAGACTCCCTCTCACACCAGAACATTCTATCTGTCTAGTCTAGACTCCCTCTCACACAGACATGCTGTGATGTCATAGACCAGAACATTCTATCTGTCTAGTCTAGACTCCCTCTCACCCCAGAACATTCTATCTGTCTAGTCTAGACTCCCTCTCACACCAGAACATTCTATCTGTCTAGTCTAGACTCCCTCTCACACCAGAACATTCTATCTGTCTAGTCTAGACTCCCTCTCACACACAGAACATTCTATCTGTCTAGTCTAGACTCCCTCTCACACACAGAACATTCTATCTGTCTAGTCTAGACTCCCTCTCACACAGACATAATGTGATGTCATAGACCAGAACATTCTATCTGACTAGTCTAGACTCCCTCTCACACAGACATGATGTGATGTCATAGACCAGAACATTCTATCTGTCTAGTCTAGACTCCCTCTCACCCCAGAACATTCTATCTGTCTAGTCTAGACTCCCTCTCACACCAGAACATTCTATCTGTCTAGTCTAGACTCCCTCTCACACCAGAACATTCTATCTGTCTAGTCTAGACTCCCTCTCACACACAGAACATTCTATCTGTCTAGTCTAGACTCCCTCTCACACACAGAACATTCTATCTGTCTAGTCTAGACTCCCTCTCACACACAGAATATTCTATCTGTCTAGTCTAGACTCCCTCTCACACAGACATGCTGTGATGTCATAGACCAGAACATTCTATCTGTCTAGTCTAGACTCCCTCTCACACAGACATGCTGTGATGTCATAGACCAGAACATTCTATCTGTCTAGTCTAGACTCCCTCTCACCCCAGAACATTCTATCTGTCTAGTCTAGACTCCCTCTCACACCAGAACATTCTATCTGTCTAGTCTAGACTCCCTCTCACTCCAGAACATTCTATCTGTCTAGTCTAGACTCCCTCTCACACACAGAACATTCTATCTGTCTAGTCTAGACTCCCTCTCACACACAGAACATTCTATCTGTCTAGTCTAGACTCCCTCTCACACAGACATAATGTGATGTCATAGACCAGAACATTCTATCTGTCTAGTCTAGACTCCCTCTCACACAGACATGCTGTGATGTCATAGACCAGAACATTCTATCTGTCTAGTCTAGACTCCCTCTCACCCCAGAACATTCTATCTGTCTAGTCTAGACTCCCTCTCACACCAGAACATTCTATCTGTCTAGTCTAGACTCCCTCTCACACCAGAACATTCTATCTGTCTAGTCTAGACTCCCTCTCACACACAGAACATTCTATCTGTCTAGTCTAGACTCCCTCTCACACACAGAACATTCTATCTGTCTAGTCTAGACTCCCTCTCACACAGACATAATGTGATGTCATAGACCAGAACATTCTATCTGTCTAGTCTAGACTCCCTCTCACACAGACATGATGTGATGTCATAGACCAGAACATTCTATCTGTCTAGTCTAGACTCCCTCTCACCCCAGAACATTCTATCTGTCTAGTCTAGACTCCCTCTCACACCAGAACATTCTATCTGTCTAGTCTAGACTCCCTCTCACACCAGAACATTCTATCTGTCTAGTCTAGACTCCCTCTCACACACAGAACATTCTATCTGTCTAGTTTAGACTCCCTCTCACACACAGAACATTCTATCTGTCTAGTCTAGACTCCCTCTCACACACAGAATATTCTATCTGTCTAGTCTAGACTCCCTCTCACACAGACATGCTGTGATGTCATAGACCAGAACATTCTATCTGTCTAGTCTAGACTCCCTCTCACACAGACATGCTGTGATGTCATAGACCAGAACATTCTATCTGTCTAGTCTAGACTCCCTCTCACCCCAGAACATTCTATCTGTCTAGTCTAGACTCCCTCTCACACCAGAACATTCTATCTGTCTAGTCTAGACTCCCTCTCACACCAGAACATTCTATCTGTCTAGTCTAGACTCCCTCTCACACACAGAACATTCTATCTGTCTAGTCTAGACTCCCTCTCACACAAAGAACATTCTATCTGTCTAGTCTAGACTCCCTCTCACACAGACATGCTGTGATGTCATAGACCAGAACATTCTATCTGTCTAGTCTAGACTCCCTCTCACACCAGAACATTCTATCTGTCTAGTCTAGACTCCCTCTCACACAGAGAACATTCTATCTGTCTAGTCTAGACTCCCTCTCACACCAGAACATTCTATCTGTCTAGTCTAGACTCCCTCTCACACCAGAACATTCTATCTGTCTAGTCTAGACTCCCTCTCACACCAGAACATTCTATCTGTCTAGTCTAGACCCCCTCTCACACCAGAACATTCTATCTGTCTAGTCTAGACTCCCTCTCACACACAGAACATTCTATCTGTCTAGTCTAGACTCCCTCTCACACAGACATGCTGTGATGTCATAGACCAGAACATTCTATCTGTCTAGTCTAGACTCCCTCTCACACAGACATGCTGTGATGTCATAGACCAGAACATTCTATCTGTCTAGTCTAGACTCCCTCTCACACAGACATGCTGTGATGTCATAGACCAGAACATTCTATCTGTCTAGTCTAGACTCCCTCTCACACCAGAACATTATATCTGTCTAGTCTAGACTCCCTCTCACACCAGAACATTCTATCTGTCTAGTCTAGACTCCCTCTCACACACAGAACATTCTATCTGTCCAGTCTAGACTCCCTCTCACACACAGAACATTCTATCTGTCTAGTCTAGACTCCCTCTCACACACAGAACATTCTATCTGTCTAGTCTAGACTCCCTCTCACACACAGAACATTCTATCTGTCTAGTCTAGACTCCCTCTCACACAGACATGCTGTGATGTCATAGACCAGAACATTCTATCTGTCTAGTCTAGACTCCCTCTCACACAGACATGCTGTGATGTCATAGACCAGAACATTCTATCTGTCTAGTCTAGACTCCCTCTCACACCAGAACATTATATCTGTCTAGTCTAGACTCCCTCTCACACCAGAACATTCTATCTGTCTAGTCTAGACTCCCTCTCACACAGACATGCTGTGATGTCATAGACCAGAACATTCTATCTGTCTAGTCTAGACTCCCTCTCACACAGACATGCTGTGATGTCATAGACCAGAACATTCTATCTGTCTAGTCTAGACTCCCTCTCACACAGACATGCTGTGATGTCATAGACCAGAACATTCTATCTGTCTAGTCTAGACTCCCTCTCACACAGTCATGCTGTGATGTCATAGACCAGAACATTCAATCTGTCTAGTCTAGACTCCCTCTCACACAGACATGCTGTGATGTCATAGACCAGAACATTATATCTGTCTAGTCTAGACTCCCTCTCACACAGACATGCTGTGATGTCATAGACCAGAACATTCTATCTGTCTAGTCTAGACTCCCTCTCACACCAGAACATTATATCTGTCTAGTCTAGACTCCCTCTCACACCAGAACATTCTATCTGTCTAGTCTAGACTCCCTCTCACACACAGAACATTCTATCTGTCCAGTCTAGACTCCCTCTCACACACAGAACATTCTATCTGTCTAGTCTAGACTCCCTCTCACACACAGAACATTCTATCTGTCTAGTCTAGACTCCCTCTCACACACAGAACATTCTATCTGTCTAGTCTAGACTCCCTCTCACACAGACATGCTGTGATGTCATAGACCAGAACATTCTATCTGTCTAGTCTAGACTCCCTCTCACACAGACATGCTGTGATGTCATAGACCAGAACATTCTATCTGTCTAGTCTAGACTCCCTCTCACACCAGAACATTATATCTGTCTAGTCTAGACTCCCTCTCACACCAGAACATTCTATCTGTCTAGTCTAGACTCCCTCTCACACAGACATGCTGTGATGTCATAGACCAGAACATTCTATCTGTCTAGTCTAGACTCCCTCTCACACAGACATGCTGTGATGTCATAGACCAGAACATTCTATCTGTCTAGTCTAGACTCCCTCTCACACAGACATGCTGTGATGTCATAGACCAGAACATTCTATCTGTCTAGTCTAGACTCCCTCTCACACAGTCATGCTGTGATGTCATAGACCAGAACATTCAATCTGTCTAGTCTAGACTCCCTCTCACACAGACATGCTGTGATGTCATAGACCAGAACATTATATCTGTCTAGTCTAGACTCCCTCTCACACAGACATGCTGTGATGTCATAGACCAGAACATTCTATCTGTCTAGTCTAGACTCCCTCTCACACCAGAACATTCTATCTGTCTAGTCTAGACTCCCTCTCACACCAGAACATTCTATCTGTCTAGTCTAGACTCCCTCCCACACACAGAACATTATATCTGTCTAGTCTAGACTCCCTCTCACACACAGAACATTCTATCTGTCTAGTCTAGACTCCCTCTCACACACAGAACATTCTATCTGTCTAGTCTAGACTCCCTCTCACACAGACATGCTGTGATGTCATAGACCAGAACATTCTATCTGTCTAGTCTAGACTCCCTCCCACACAGACATGCTGTGATGTCATAGACCAGAACATTCTATCTGTCTAGTCTAGACTCCCTCTCACACAGACATGCTGTGATGTCATAGACCAGAACATTCTATCTGTCTAGTCTAGACTCCCTCTCACACACAGAACATTCTATCTGTCTAGTCTAGACTCCCTCTCACACAGACATGCTGTGATGTCATAGACCAGAACATTCTATTTGTCTAGTCTAGACTCCCTCTCACACAGACATGCTGTGATGTCATAGACCAGAACATTCTATCTGTCTAGTCTAGACTCCCTCTCACACATACATGCTGTGATGTCATAGACCAGAACATTCTATCTGTCTAGTCTAGACTCCCTCTCACACCAGAACATTGTATCTGTCTAGTCTAGACTCCCTCTCACACCAGAACATTCTATCTGTCTAGTCTAGACTCCCTCTCACTCCAGAACATTCTATCTGTCTAGTCTAGACTCCCTCTCACACACAGAACATTCTATCTGTCTAGTCTAGACTCCCTCTCACACACAGAACATTCTATCTGTCTAGTCTAGACTCCCTCTCACACAGACATAATGTGATGTCATAGACCAGAACATTCTATCTGTCTAGTCTAGACTCCCTCTCACACAGACATGCTGTGATGTCATAGACCAGAACATTCTATCTGTCTAGTCTAGACTCCCTCTCACCCCAGAACATTCTATCTGTCTAGTCTAGACTCCCTCTCACACCAGAACATTCTATCTGTCTAGTCTAGACTCCCTCTCACACCAGAACATTCTATCTGTCTAGTCTAGACTCCCTCTCACACACAGAACATTCTATCTGTCTAGTCTAGACTCCCTCTCACACACAGAACATTCTATCTGTCTAGTCTAGACTCCCTCTCACACAGACATGCTGTGATGTCATAGACCAGAACATTCAATCTGTCTAGTCTAGACTCCCTCTCACACAGACATGCTGTGATGTCATAGACCAGAACATTATATCTGTCTAGTCTAGACTCCCTCTCACACAGACATGCTGTGATGTCATAGACCAGAACATTATATCTGTCTAGTCTAGACTCCCTCTCACACCAGAACATTATATCTGTCTAGTCTAGACTCCCTCTCACACCAGAACATTCTATCTGTCTAGTCTAGACTCCCTCTCACACACAGAACATTCTATCTGTCCAGTCTAGACTCCCTCTCACACACAGAACATTCTATCTGTCTAGTCTAGACTCCCTCTCACACACAGAACATTCTATCTGTCTAGTCTAGACTCCCTCTCACACACAGAACATTCTATCTGTCTAGTCTAGACTCCCTCTCACACAGACATGCTGTGATGTCATAGACCAGAACATTCTATCTGTCTAGTCTAGACTCCCTCTCACACAGACATGCTGTGATGTCATAGACCAGAACATTCTATCTGTCTAGTCTAGACTCCCTCTCACACCAGAACATTATATCTGTCTAGTCTAGACTCCCTCTCACACCAGAACATTCTATCTGTCTAGTCTAGACTCCCTCTCACACAGACATGCTGTGATGTCATAGACCAGAACATTCTATCTGTCTAGTCTAGACTCCCTCTCACACAGACATGCTGTGATGTCATAGACCAGAACATTCTATCTGTCTAGTCTAGACTCCCTCTCACACAGACATGCTGTGATGTCATAGACCAGAACATTCTATCTGTCTAGTCTAGACTCCCTCTCACACAGTCATGCTGTGATGTCATAGACCAGAACATTCAATCTGTCTAGTCTAGACTCCCTCTCACACAGACATGCTGTGATGTCATAGACCAGAACATTATATCTGTCTAGTCTAGACTCCCTCTCACACAGACATGCTGTGATGTCATAGACCAGAACATTCTATCTGTCTAGTCTAGACTCCCTCTCACACCAGAACATTCTATCTGTCTAGTCTAGACTCCCTCTCACACCAGAACATTCTATCTGTCTAGTCTAGACTCCCTCCCACACACAGAACATTATATCTGTCTAGTCTAGACTCCCTCTCACACACAGAACATTCTATCTGTCTAGTCTAGACTCCCTCTCACACACAGAACATTCTATCTGTCTAGTCTAGACTCCCTCTCACACAGACATGCTGTGATGTCATAGACCAGAACATTCTATCTGTCTAGTCTAGACTCCCTCCCACACAGACATGCTGTGATGTCATAGACCAGAACATTCTATCTGTCTAGTCTAGACTCCCTCTCACACAGACATGCTGTGATGTCATAGACCAGAACATTCTATCTGTCTAGTCTAGACTCCCTCTCACACACAGAACATTCTATCTGTCTAGTCTAGACTCCCTCTCACACAGACATGCTGTGATGTCATAGACCAGAACATTCTATTTGTCTAGTCTAGACTCCCTCTCACACAGACATGCTGTGATGTCATAGACCAGAACATTCTATCTGTCTAGTCTAGACTCCCTCTCACACATACATGCTGTGATGTCATAGACCAGAACATTCTATCTGTCTAGTCTAGACTCCCTCTCACACCAGAACATTGTATCTGTCTAGTCTAGACTCCCTCTCACACCAGAACATTCTATCTGTCTAGTCTAGACTCCCTCTCACTCCAGAACATTCTATCTGTCTAGTCTAGACTCCCTCTCACACACAGAACATTCTATCTGTCTAGTCTAGACTCCCTCTCACACACAGAACATTCTATCTGTCTAGTCTAGACTCCCTCTCACACAGACATAATGTGATGTCATAGACCAGAACATTCTATCTGTCTAGTCTAGACTCCCTCTCACACAGACATGCTGTGATGTCATAGACCAGAACATTCTATCTGTCTAGTCTAGACTCCCTCTCACACCAGAACATTATATCTGTCTAGTCTAGACTCCCTCTCACACCAGAACATTCTATCTGTCTAGTCTAGACTCCCTCTCACACCAGAACATTCTATCTGTCTAGTCTAGACTCCCTCTCACACACAGAACATTCTATCTGTCTAGTCTAGACTCCCTCTCACACACAGAACATTCTATCTGTCTAGTCTAGACTCCCTCTCACACAGACATAATGTGATGTCATAGACCAGAACATTCTATCTGTCTAGTCTAGACTCCCTCTCACACAGACATGATGTGATGTCATAGACCAGAACATTCTATCTGTCTAGTCTAGACTCCCTCTCACCCCAGAACATTCTATCTGTCTAGTCTAGACTCCCTCTCACACCAGAACATTCTATCTGTCTAGTCTAGACTCCCTCTCACACCAGAACATTCTATCTGTCTAGTCTAGACTCCCTCTCACACACAGAACATTCTATCTGTCTAGTCTAGACTCCCTCTCACACACAGAACATTCTATCTGTCTAGTCTAGACTCCCTCTCACACACAGAATATTCTATCTGTCTAGTCTAGACTCCCTCTCACACAGACATGCTGTGATGTCATAGACCAGAACATTCTATCTGTCTAGTCTAGACTCCCTCTCACACAGACATGCTGTGATGTCATAGACCAGAACATTCTATCTGTCTAGTCTAGACTCCCTCTCACACACAGAACATTCTATCTGTCTAGTCTAGACTCCCTCTCACACAGACATAATGTGATGTCATAGACCAGAACATTCTATCTGTCTAGTCTAGACTCCCTCTCACACAGACATGCTGTGATGTCATAGACCAGAACATTCTATCTGTCTAGTCTAGACTCCCTCTCACCCCAGAACATTCTATCTGTCTAGTCTAGACTCCCTCTCACACCAGAACATTCTATCTGTCTAGTCTAGACTCCCTCTCACACCAGAACATTCTATCTGTCTAGTCTAGACTCCCTCTCACACACAGAACATTCTATCTGTCTAGTCTAGACTCCCTCTCACACACAGAACATTCTATCTGTCTAGTCTAGACTCCCTCTCACACAGACATAATGTGATGTCATAGACCAGAACATTCTATCTGTCTAGTCTAGACTCCCTCTCACACAGACATGATGTGATGTCATAGACCAGAACATTCTATCTGTCTAGTCTAGACTCCCTCTCACCCCAGAACATTCTATCTGTCTAGTCTAGACTCCCTCTCACACCAGAACATTCTATCTGTCTAGTCTAGACTCCCTCTCACACCAGAACATTCTATCTGTCTAGTCTAGACTCCCTCTCACACACAGAACATTCTATCTGTCTAGTCTAGACTCCCTCTCACACACAGAACATTCTATCTGTCTAGTCTAGACTCCCTCTCACACACAGAATATTCTATCTGTCTAGTCTAGACTCCCTCTCACACAGACATGCTGTGATGTCATAGACCAGAACATTCTATCTGTCTAGTCTAGACTCCCTCTCACACAGACATGCTGTGATGTCATAGACCAGAACATTCTATCTGTCTAGTCTAGACTCCCTCTCACCCCAGAACATTCTATCTGTCTAGTCTAGACTCCCTCTCACACCAGAACATTCTATCTGTCTAGTCTAGACTCCCTCTCACTCCAGAACATTCTATCTGTCTAGTCTAGACTCCCTCTCACACACAGAACATTCTATCTGTCTAGTCTAGACTCCCTCTCACACACAGAACATTCTATCTGTCTAGTCTAGACTCCCTCTCACACAGACATGCTGTGATGTCATAGACCAGAACATTCTATCTGTCTAGTCTAGACTCTCTCTCACCCCAGAACATTCTATCTGTCTAGTCTAGACTCCCTCTCACACCAGAACATTCTATCTGTCTAGTCTAGACTCCCTCTCACACCAGAACATTCTATCTGTCTAGTCTAGACTCCCTCTCACACACAGAACATTCTATCTGTCTAGTCTAGACTCCCTCTCACACACAGAACATTCTATCTGTCTAGTCTAGACTCCCTCTCACACAGACATAATGTGATGTCATAGACCAGAACATTCTATCTGTCTAGTCTAGACTCCCTCTCACACAGACATGATGTGATGTCATAGACCAGAACATTCTATCTGTCTAGTCTAGACTCCCTCTCACCCCAGAACATTCTATCTGTCTAGTCTAGACTCCCTCTCACACCAGAACATTCTATCTGTCTAGTCTAGACTCCCTCTCACACCAGAACATTCTATCTGTCTAGTCTAGACTCCCTCTCACACACAGAACATTCTATCTGTCTAGTCTAGACTCCCTCTCACACACAGAACATTCTATCTGTCTAGTCTAGACTCCCTCTCACACACAGAATATTCTATCTGTCTAGTCTAGACTCCCTCTCACACAGACATGCTGTGATGTCATAGACCAGAACATTCTATCTGTCTAGTCTAGACTCCCTCTCACACAGACATGCTGTGATGTCATAGACCAGAACATTCTATCTGTCTAGTCTAGACTCCCTCTCACACACAGAACATTCTATCTGTCTAGTCTAGACTCCCTCTCACACAGACATAATGTGATGTCATAGACCAGAACATTCTATCTGTCTAGTCTAGACTCCCTCTCACACAGACATGCTGTGATGTCATAGACCAGAACATTCTATCTGTCTAGTCTAGACTCCCTCTCACCCCAGAACATTCTATCTGTCTAGTCTAGACTCCCTCTCACACCAGAACATTCTATCTGTCTAGTCTAGACTCCCTCTCACACCAGAACATTCTATCTGTCTAGTCTAGACTCCCTCTCACACACAGAACATTCTATCTGTCTAGTCTAGACTCCCTCTCACACACAGAACATTCTATCTGTCTAGTCTAGACTCCCTCTCACACAGACATAATGTGATGTCATAGACCAGAACATTCTATCTGTCTAGTCTAGACTCCCTCTCACACAGACATGATGTGATGTCATAGACCAGAACATTCTATCTGTCTAGTCTAGACTCCCTCTCACCCCAGAACATTCTATCTGTCTAGTCTAGACTCCCTCTCACACCAGAACATTCTATCTGTCTAGTCTAGACTCCCTCTCACACCAGAACATTCTATCTGTCTAGTCTAGACTCCCTCTCACACACAGAACATTCTATCTGTCTAGTCTAGACTCCCTCTCACACACAGAACATTCTATCTGTCTAGTCTAGACTCCCTCTCACACACAGAATATTCTATCTGTCTAGTCTAGACTCCCTCTCACACAGACATGCTGTGATGTCATAGACCAGAACATTCTATCTGTCTAGTCTAGACTCCCTCTCACACAGACATGCTGTGATGTCATAGACCAGAACATTCTATCTGTCTAGTCTAGACTCCCTCTCACCCCAGAACATTCTATCTGTCTAGTCTAGACTCCCTCTCACACCAGAACATTCTATCTGTCTAGTCTAGACTCCCTCTCACTCCAGAACATTCTATCTGTCTAGTCTAGACTCCCTCTCACACACAGAACATTCTATCTGTCTAGTCTAGACTCCCTCTCACACACAGAACATTCTATCTGTCTAGTCTAGACTCCCTCTCACACAGACATAATGTGATGTCATAGACCAGAACATTCTATCTGTCTAGTCTAGACTCCCTCTCACACAGACATGCTGTGATGTCATAGACCAGAACATTCTATCTGTCTAGTCTAGACTCCCTCTCACCCCAGAACATTCTATCTGTCTAGTCTAGACTCCCTCTCACACCAGAACATTCTATCTGTCTAGTCTAGACTCCCTCTCACACCAGAACATTCTATCTGTCTAGTCTAGACTCCCTCTCACACACAGAACATTCTATCTGTCTAGTCTAGACTCCCTCTCACACAGACATGCTGTGATGTCATAGACCAGAACATTCTATCTGTCTAGTCTAGACTCCCTCTCACCCCAGAACATTCTATCTGTCTAGTCTAGACTCCCTCTCACACCAGAACATTCTATCTGTCTAGTCTAGACCCCCTCTCACACCAGAACATTCTATCTGTCTAGTCTAGACTCCCTCTCACACACAGAACATTCTATCTGTCTAGTCTAGACTCCCTCTCACACAGACATGCTGTGATGTCATAGACCAGAACATTCTATCTGTCTAGTCTAGACTCCCTCTCACACAGACATGCTGTGATGTCATAGACCAGAACATTCTATCTGTCTAGTCTAGACTCCCTCTCACACAGACATGCTGTGATGTCATAGACCAGAACATTCTATCTGTCTAGTCTAGACTCCCTCTCACACCAGAACATTATATCTGTCTAGTCTAGACTCCCTCTCACACCAGAACATTCTATCTGTCTAGTCTAGACTCCCTCTCACACACAGAACATTCTATCTGTCCAGTCTAGACTCCCTCTCACACACAGAACATTCTATCTGTCTAGTCTAGACTCCCTCTCACACACAGAACATTCTATCTGTCTAGTCTAGACTCCCTCTCACACACAGAACATTCTATCTGTCTAGTCTAGACTCCCTCTCACACAGACATGCTGTGATGTCATAGACCAGAACATTCTATCTGTCTAGTCTAGACTCCCTCTCACACAGACATGCTGTGATGTCATAGACCAGAACATTCTATCTGTCTAGTCTAGACTCCCTCTCACACCAGAACATTATATCTGTCTAGTCTAGACTCCCTCTCACACCAGAACATTCTATCTGTCTAGTCTAGACTCCCTCTCACACAGACATGCTGTGATGTCATAGACCAGAACATTCTATCTGTCTAGTCTAGACTCCCTCTCACACAGACATGCTGTGATGTCATAGACCAGAACATTCTATCTGTCTAGTCTAGACTCCCTCTCACACAGACATGCTGTGATGTCATAGACCAGAACATTCTATCTGTCTAGTCTAGACTCCCTCTCACACAGTCATGCTGTGATGTCATAGACCAGAACATTCAATCTGTCTAGTCTAGACTCCCTCTCACACAGACATGCTGTGATGTCATAGACCAGAACATTATATCTGTCTAGTCTAGACTCCCTCTCACACAGACATGCTGTGATGTCATAGACCAGAACATTCTATCTGTCTAGTCTAGACTCCCTCTCACACCAGAACATTCTATCTGTCTAGTCTAGACTGCCTCTCACACCAGAACATTCTATCTGTCTAGTCTAGACTCCCTCCCACACACAGAACATTATATCTGTCTAGTCTAGACTCCCTCTCACACACAGAACATTCTATCTGTCTAGTCTAGACTCCCTCTCACACACAGAACATTCTATCTGTCTAGTCTAGACTCCCTCTCACACAGACATGCTGTGATGTCATAGACCAGAACATTCTATCTGTCTAGTCTAGACTCCCTCCCACACAGACATGCTGTGATGTCATAGACCAGAACATTCTATCTGTCTAGTCTAGACTCCCTCTCACACAGACATGCTGTGATGTCATAGACCAGAACATTCTATCTGTCTAGTCTAGACTCCCTCTCACACACAGAACATTCTATCTGTCTAGTCTAGACTCCCTCTCACACAGACATGCTGTGATGTCATAGACCAGAACATTCTATTTGTCTAGTCTAGACTCCCTCTCACACAGACATGCTGTGATGTCATAGACCAGAACATTCTATCTGTCTAGTCTAGACTCCCTCTCACACAGACATGCTGTGATGTCATAGACCAGAACATTCTATCTGTCTAGTCTAGACTCCCTCTCACACCAGAACATTATATCTGTCTAGTCTAGACTCCCTCTCACACCAGAACATTCTATCTGTCTAGTCTAGACTCCCTCTCACTCCAGAACATTCTATCTGTCTAGTCTAGACTCCCTCTCACACACAGAACATTCTATCTGTCTAGTCTAGACTCCCTCTCACACACAGAACATTCTATCTGTCTAGTCTAGACTCCCTCTCACACAGACATAATGTGATGTCATAGACCAGAACATTCTATCTGTCTAGTCTAGACTCCCTCTCACACAGACATGCTGTGATGTCATAGACCAGAACATTCTATCTGTCTAGTCTAGACTCCCTCTCACCCCAGAACATTCTATCTGTCTAGTCTAGACTCCCTCTCACACCAGAACATTCTATCTGTCTAGTCTAGACTCCCTCTCACACCAGAACATTCTATCTGTCTAGTCTAGACTCCCTCTCACACACAGAACATTCTATCTGTCTAGTCTAGACTCCCTCTCACACACAGAACATTCTATCTGTCTAGTCTAGACTCCCTCTCACACAGACATAATGTGATGTCATAGACCAGAACATTCTATCTGTCTAGTCTAGACTCCCTCTCACACAGACATGATGTGATGTCATAGACCAGAACATTCTATCTGTCTAGTCTAGACTCCCTCTCACCCCAGAACATTCTATCTGTCTAGTCTAGACTCCCTCTCACACCAGAACATTCTATCTGTCTAGTCTAGACTCCCTCTCACACCAGAACATTCTATCTGTCTAGTCTAGACTCCCTCTCACACACAGAACATTCTATCTGTCTAGTCTAGACTCCCTCTCACACACAGAACATTCTATCTGTCTAGTCTAGACTCCCTCTCACACACAGAATATTCTATCTGTCTAGTCTAGACTCCCTCTCACACAGACATGCTGTGATGTCATAGACCAGAACATTCTATCTGTCTAGTCTAGACTCCCTCTCACACAGACATGCTGTGATGTCATAGACCAGAACATTCTATCTGTCTAGTCTAGACTCCCTCTCACACACAGAACATTCTATCTGTCTAGTCTAGACTCCCTCTCACACAGACATAATGTGATGTCATAGACCAGAACATTCTATCTGTCTAGTCTAGACTCCCTCTCACACAGACATGCTGTGATGTCATAGACCAGAACATTCTATCTGTCTAGTCTAGACTCCCTCTCACCCCAGAACATTCTATCTGTCTAGTCTAGACTCCCTCTCACACCAGAACATTCTATCTGTCTAGTCTAGACTCCCTCTCACACCAGAACATTCTATCTGTCTAGTCTAGACTCCCTCTCACACACAGAACATTCTATCTGTCTAGTCTAGACTCCCTCTCACACACAGAACATTCTATCTGTCTAGTCTAGACTCCCTCTCACACAGACATAATGTGATGTCATAGACCAGAACATTCTATCTGTCTAGTCTAGACTCCCTCTCACACAGACATGATGTGATGTCATAGACCAGAACATTCTATCTGTCTAGTCTAGACTCCCTCTCACCCCAGAACATTCTATCTGTCTAGTCTAGACTCCCTCTCACACCAGAACATTCTATCTGTCTAGTCTAGACTCCCTCTCACACCAGAACATTCTATCTGTCTAGTCTAGACTCCCTCTCACACACAGAACATTCTATCTGTCTAGTCTAGACTCCCTCTCACACACAGAACATTCTATCTGTCTAGTCTAGACTCCCTCTCACACACAGAATATTCTATCTGTCTAGTCTAGACTCCCTCTCACACAGACATGCTGTGATGTCATAGACCAGAACATTCTATCTGTCTAGTCTAGACTCCCTCTCACACAGACATGCTGTGATGTCATAGAACAGAACATTCTATCTGTCTAGTCTAGACGCCCTCTCACCCCAGAACATTCTATCTGTCTAGTCTAGACTCCCTCTCACACCAGAACATTCTATCTGTCTAGTCTAGACTCCCTCTCACTCCAGAACATTCTATCTGTCTAGTCTAGACTCCCTCTCACACACAGAACATTCTATCTGTCTAGTCTAGACTCCCACTCACACACAGAACATTCTATCTGTCTAGTCTAGACTCCCTCTCACACAGACATAATGTGATGTCATAGACCAGAACATTCTATCTGTCTAGTCTAGACTCCCTCTCACACAGACATGCTGTGATGTCATAGACCAGAACATTCTATCTGTCTAGTCTAGACTCCCTCTCACCCCAGAACATTCTATCTGTCTAGTCTAGACTCCCTCTCACACCAGAACATTCTATCTGTCTAGTCTAGACTCCCTCTCACACCAGAACATTCTATCTGTCTAGTCTAGACTCCCTCTCACACACAGAACATTCTATCTGTCTAGTCTAGACTCCCTCTCACACACAGAACATTCTATCTGTCTAGTCTAGACTCCCTCTCACACAGACATAATGTGATGTCATAGACCAGAACATTCTATCTGTCTAGTCTAGACTCCCTCTCACACAGACATGATGTGATGTCATAGACCAGAACATTCTATCTGTCTAGTCTAGACTCCCTCTCACCCCAGAACATTCTATCTGTCTAGTCTAGACTCCCTCTCACACCAGAACATTCTATCTGTCTAGTCTAGACTCCCTCTCACACCAGAACATTCTATCTGTCTAGTCTAGACTCCCTCTCACACACAGAACATTCTATCTGTCTAGTTTAGACTCCCTCTCACACACAGAACATTCTATCTGTCTAGTCTAGACTCCCTCTCACACACAGAATATTCTATCTGTCTAGCCTAGACTCCCTCTCACACAGACATGCTGTGATGTCATAGACCAGAACATTCTATCTGTCTAGTCTAGACTCCCTCTCACCCCAGAACATTCTATCTGTCTAGTCTAGACTCCCTCTCACACCAGAACATTCTATCTGTCTAGTCTAGACTCCCTCTCACACCAGAACATTCTATCTGTCTAGTCTAGACTCCCTCTCACACACAGAACATTCTATCTGTCTAGTCTAGACTCCCTCTCACACACAGAACATTCTATCTGTCTAGTCTAGACTCCCTCTCACACACAGAATATTCTATCTGTCTAGTCTAGACTCCCTCTCACACAGACATGCTGTGATGTCATAGACCAGAACATTCTATCTGTCTAGTCTAGACTCCCTCTCACACAGACATGCTGTGATGTCATAGACCAGAACATTCTATCTGTCTAGTCTAGACTCCCTCTCACACACAGAACATTCTATCTGTCTAGTCTAGACTCCCTCTCACACAGACATAATGTGATGTCATAGACCAGAACATTCTATCTGTCTAGTCTAGACTCCCTCTCACACAGACATGCTGTGATGTCATAGACCAGAACATTCTATCTGTCTAGTCTAGACTCCCTCTCACCCCAGAACATTCTATCTGTCTAGTCTAGACTCCCTCTCACACCAGAACATTCTATCTGTCTAGTCTAGACTCCCTCTCACACCAGAACATTCTATCTGTCTAGTCTAGACTCCCTCTCACACACAGAACATTCTATCTGTCTAGTCTAGACTCCCTCTCACACACAGAACATTCTATCTGTCTAGTCTAGACTCCCTCTCACACAGACATAATGTGATGTCATAGACCAGAACATTCTATCTGTCTAGTCTAGACTCCCTCTCACACAGACATGATGTGATGTCATAGACCAGAACATTCTATCTGTCTAGTCTAGACTCCCTCTCACCCCAGAACATTCTATCTGTCTAGTCTAGACTCCCTCTCACACCAGAACATTCTATCTGTCTAGTCTAGACTCCCTCTCACACACAGAACATTCTATCTGTCTAGTCTAGACTCCCTCTCACACACAGAACATTCTATCTGTCTAGTCTAGACTCCCTCTCACACACAGAATATTCTATCTGTCTAGTCTAGACTCCCTCTCACACAGACATGCTGTGATGTCATAGACCAGAACATTCTATCTGTCTAGTCTAGACTCCCTCTCACACAGACATGCTGTGATGTCATAGACCAGAACATTCTATCTGTCTAGTCTAGACTCCCTCTCACCCCAGAACATTCTATCTGTCTAGTCTAGACTCCCTCTCACACCAGAACATTCTATCTGTCTAGTCTAGACTCCCTCTCACTCCAGAACATTCTATCTGTCTAGTCTAGACTCCCTCTCACACACAGAACATTCTATCTGTCTAGTCTAGACTCCCTCTCACACACAGAACATTCTATCTGTCTAGTCTAGACTCCCTCTCACACAGACATAATGTGATGTCATAGACCAGAACATTCTATCTGTCTAGTCTAGACTCCCTCTCACACAGACATGCTGTGATGTCATAGACCAGAACATTCTATCTGTCTAGTCTAGACTCCCTCTCACCCCAGAACATTCTATCTGTCTAGTCTAGACTCCCTCTCACACCAGAACATTCTATCTGTCTAGTCTAGACTCCCTCTCACACCAGAACATTCTATCTGTCTAGTCTAGACTCCCTCTCACACACAGAACATTCTATCTGTCTAGTCTAGACTCCCTCTCACACAGACATGCTGTGATGTCATAGACCAGAACATTCTATCTGTCTAGTCTAGACTCCCTCTCACCCCAGAACATTCTATCTGTCTAGTCTAGACTCCCTCTCACACCAGAACATTCTATCTGTCTAGTCTAGACCCCCTCTCACACCAGAACATTCTATCTGTCTAGTCTAGACTCCCTCTCACACACAGAACATTCTATCTGTCTAGTCTAGACTCCCTCTCACACAGACATGCTGTGATGTCATAGACCAGAACATTCTATCTGTCTAGTCTAGACTCCCTCTCACACAGACATGCTGTGATGTCATAGACCAGAACATTCTATCTGTCTAGTCTAGACTCCCTCTCACACAGACATGCTGTGATGTCATAGACCAGAACATTCTATCTGTCTAGTCTAGACTCCCTCTCACACCAGAACATTATATCTGTCTAGTCTAGACTCCCTCTCACACCAGAACATTCTATCTGTCTAGTCTAGACTCCCTCTCACACACAGAACATTCTATCTGTCCAGTCTAGACTCCCTCTCACACACAGAACATTCTATCTGTCTAGTCTAGACTCCCTCTCACACACAGAACATTCTATCTGTCTAGTCTAGACTCCCTCTCACACACAGAACATTCTATCTGTCTAGTCTAGACTCCCTCTCACACAGACATGCTGTGATGTCATAGACCAGAACATTCTATCTGTCTAGTCTAGACTCCCTCTCACACAGACATGCTGTGATGTCATAGACCAGAACATTCTATCTGTCTAGTCTAGACTCCCTCTCACACCAGAACATTATATCTGTCTAGTCTAGACTCCCTCTCACACCAGAACATTCTATCTGTCTAGTCTAGACTCCCTCTCACACAGACATGCTGTGATGTCATAGACCAGAACATTCTATCTGTCTAGTCTAGACTCCCTCTCACACAGACATGCTGTGATGTCATAGACCAGAACATTCTATCTGTCTAGTCTAGACTCCCTCTCACACAGACATGCTGTGATGTCATAGACCAGAACATTCTATCTGTCTAGTCTAGACTCCCTCTCACACAGTCATGCTGTGATGTCATAGACCAGAACATTCAATCTGTCTAGTCTAGACTCCCTCTCACACAGACATGCTGTGATGTCATAGACCAGAACATTATATCTGTCTAGTCTAGACTCCCTCTCACACAGACATGCTGTGATGTCATAGACCAGAACATTCTATCTGTCTAGTCTAGACTCCCTCTCACACCAGAACATTCTATCTGTCTAGTCTAGACTCCCTCTCACACCAGAACATTCTATCTGTCTAGTCTAGACTCCCTCCCACACACAGAACATTATATCTGTCTAGTCTAGACTCCCTCTCACACACAGAACATTCTATCTGTCTAGTCTAGACTCCCTCTCACACACAGAACATTCTATCTGTCTAGTCTAGACTCCCTCTCACACAGACATGCTGTGATGTCATAGACCAGAACATTCTATCTGTCTAGTCTAGACTCCCTCCCACACAGACATGCTGTGATGTCATAGACCAGAACATTCTATCTGTCTAGTCTAGACTCCCTCTCACACAGACATGCTGTGATGTCATAGACCAGAACATTCTATCTGTCTAGTCTAGACTCCCTCTCACACACAGAACATTCTATCTGTCTAGTCTAGACTCCCTCTCACACAGACATGCTGTGATGTCATAGACCAGAACATTCTATTTGTCTAGTCTAGACTCCCTCTCACACAGACATGCTGTGATGTCATAGACCAGAACATTCTATCTGTCTAGTCTAGACTCCCTCTCACACAGACATGCTGTGATGTCATAGACCAGAACATTCTATCTGTCTAGTCTAGACTCCCTCTCACACCAGAACATTATATCTGTCTAGTCTAGACTCCCTCTCACACCAGAACATTCTATCTGTCTAGTCTAGACTCCCTCTCACTCCAGAACATTCTATCTGTCTAGTCTAGACTCCCTCTCACACACAGAACATTCTATCTGTCTAGTCTAGACTCCCTCTCACACACAGAACATTCTATCTGTCTAGTCTAGACTCCCTCTCACACAGACATAATGTGATGTCATAGACCAGAACATTCTATCTGTCTAGTCTAGACTCCCTCTCACACAGACATGCTGTGATGTCATAGACCAGAACATTCTATCTGTCTAGTCTAGACTCCCTCTCACCCCAGAACATTCTATCTGTCTAGTCTAGACTCCCTCTCACACCAGAACATTCTATCTGTCTAGTCTAGACTCCCTCTCACACCAGAACATTCTATCTGTCTAGTCTAGACTCCCTCTCACACACAGAACATTCTATCTGTCTAGTCTAGACTCCCTCTCACACACAGAACATTCTATCTGTCTAGTCTAGACTCCCTCTCACACAGACATAATGTGATGTCATAGACCAGAACATTCTATCTGTCTAGTCTAGACTCCCTCTCACACAGACATGATGTGATGTCATAGACCAGAACATTCTATCTGTCTAGTCTAGACTCCCTCTCACCCCAGAACATTCTATCTGTCTAGTCTAGACTCCCTCTCACACCAGAACATTCTATCTGTCTAGTCTAGACTCCCTCTCACACCAGAACATTCTATCTGTCTAGTCTAGACTCCCTCTCACACACAGAACATTCTATCTGTCTAGTCTAGACTCCCTCTCACACACAGAACATTCTATCTGTCTAGTCTAGACTCCCTCTCACACACAGAATATTCTATCTGTCTAGTCTAGACTCCCTCTCACACAGACATGCTGTGATGTCATAGACCAGAACATTCTATCTGTCTAGTCTAGACTCCCTCTCACACAGACATGCTGTGATGTCATAGACCAGAACATTCTATCTGTCTAGTCTAGACTCCCTCTCACACACAGAACATTCTATCTGTCTAGTCTAGACTCCCTCTCACACAGACATAATGTGATGTCATAGACCAGAACATTCTATCTGTCTAGTCTAGACTCCCTCTCACACAGACATGCTGTGATGTCATAGACCAGAACATTCTATCTGTCTAGTCTAGACTCCCTCTCACCCCAGAACATTCTATCTGTCTAGTCTAGACTCCCTCTCACACCAGAACATTCTATCTGTCTAGTCTAGACTCCCTCTCACACCAGAACATTCTATCTGTCTAGTCTAGACTCCCTCTCACACACAGAACATTCTATCTGTCTAGTCTAGACTCCCTCTCACACACAGAACATTCTATCTGTCTAGTCTAGACTCCCTCTCACACAGACATAATGTGATGTCATAGACCAGAACATTCTATCTGTCTAGTCTAGACTCCCTCTCACACAGACATGATGTGATGTCATAGACCAGAACATTCTATCTGTCTAGTCTAGACTCCCTCTCACCCCAGAACATTCTATCTGTCTAGTCTAGACTCCCTCTCACACCAGAACATTCTATCTGTCTAGTCTAGACTCCCTCTCACACCAGAACATTCTATCTGTCTAGTCTAGACTCCCTCTCACACACAGAACATTCTATCTGTCTAGTCTAGACTCCCTCTCACACACAGAACATTCTATCTGTCTAGTCTAGACTCCCTCTCACACACAGAATATTCTATCTGTCTAGTCTAGACTCCCTCTCACACAGACATGCTGTGATGTCATAGACCAGAACATTCTATCTGTCTAGTCTAGACTCCCTCTCACCCCAGAACATTCTATCTGTCTAGTCTAGACTCCCTCTCACACCAGAACATTCTATCTGTCTAGTCTAGACTCCCTCTCACACACAGAACATTCTATCTGTCTAGTCTAGACTCCCTCTCACACACAGAACATTCTATCTGTCTAGTCTAGACTCCCTCTCACACAGACATAATGTGATGTCATAGACCAGAACATTCTATCTGTCTAGTCTAGACTCCCTCTCACACAGACATGATGTGATGTCATAGACCAGAACATTCTATCTGTCTAGTCTAGACTCCCTCTCACCCCAGAACATTCTATCTGTCTAGTCTAGACTCCCTCTCACACCAGAACATTCTATCTGTCTAGTCTAGACTCCCTCTCACACCAGAACATTCTATCTGTCTAGTCTAGACTCCCTCTCACACACAGAACATTCTATCTGTCTAGTCTAGACTCCCTCTCACACACAGAACATTCTATCTGTCTAGTCTAGACTCCCTCTCACACACAGAATATTCTATCTGTCTAGTCTAGACTCCCTCTCACACAGACATGCTGTGATGTCATAGACCAGAACATTCTATCTGTCTAGTCTAGACTCCCTCTCACACAGACATGCTGTGATGTCATAGACCAGAACATTCTATCTGTCTAGTCTAGACTCCCTCTCACCCCAGAACATTCTATCTGTCTAGTCTAGACTCCCTCTCACACCAGAACATTCTATCTGTCTAGTCTAGACTCCCTCTCACTCCAGAACATTCTATCTGTCTAGTCTAGACTCCCTCTCACACACAGAACATTCTATCTGTCTAGTCTAGACTCCCTCTCACACACAGAACATTCTATCTGTCTAGTCTAGACTCCCTCTCACACAGACATAATGTGATGTCATAGACCAGAACATTCTATCTGTCTAGTCTAGACTCCCTCTCACACAGACATGCTGTGATGTCATAGACCAGAACATTCTATCTGTCTAGTCTAGACTCCCTCTCACCCCAGAACATTCTATCTGTCTAGTCTAGACTCCCTCTCACACCAGAACATTCTATCTGTCTAGTCTAGACTCCCTCTCACACCAGAACATTCTATCTGTCTAGTCTAGACTCCCTCTCACACACAGAACATTCTATCTGTCTAGTCTAGACTCCCTCTCACACAGACATGCTGTGATGTCATAGACCAGAACATTCTATCTGTCTAGTCTAGACTCCCTCTCACCCCAGAACATTCTATCTGTCTAGTCTAGACTCCCTCTCACACCAGAACATTCTATCTGTCTAGTCTAGACCCCCTCTCACACCAGAACATTCTATCTGTCTAGTCTAGACTCCCTCTCACACACAGAACATTCTATCTGTCTAGTCTAGACTCCCTCTCACACAGACATGCTGTGATGTCATAGACCAGAACATTCTATCTGTCTAGTCTAGACTCCCTCTCACACAGACATGCTGTGATGTCATAGACCAGAACATTCTATCTGTCTAGTCTAGACTCCCTCTCACACAGACATGCTGTGATGTCATAGACCAGAACATTCTATCTGTCTAGTCTAGACTCCCTCTCACACCAGAACATTATATCTGTCTAGTCTAGACTCCCTCTCACACCAGAACATTCTATCTGTCTAGTCTAGACTCCCTCTCACACACAGAACATTCTATCTGTCCAGTCTAGACTCCCTCTCACACACAGAACATTCTATCTGTCTAGTCTAGACTCCCTCTCACACACAGAACATTCTATCTGTCTAGTCTAGACTCCCTCTCACACACAGAACATTCTATCTGTCTAGTCTAGACTCCCTCTCACACAGACATGCTGTGATGTCATAGACCAGAACATTCTATCTGTCTAGTCTAGACTCCCTCTCACACAGACATGCTGTGATGTCATAGACCAGAACATTCTATCTGTCTAGTCTAGACTCCCTCTCACACCAGAACATTATATCTGTCTAGTCTAGACTCCCTCTCACACCAGAACATTCTATCTGTCTAGTCTAGACTCCCTCTCACACAGACATGCTGTGATGTCATAGACCAGAACATTCTATCTGTCTAGTCTAGACTCCCTCTCACACAGACATGCTGTGATGTCATAGACCAGAACATTCTATCTGTCTAGTCTAGACTCCCTCTCACACAGACATGCTGTGATGTCATAGACCAGAACATTCTATCTGTCTAGTCTAGACTCCCTCTCACACAGTCATGCTGTGATGTCATAGACCAGAACATTCAATCTGTCTAGTCTAGACTCCCTCTCACACAGACATGCTGTGATGTCATAGACCAGAACATTATATCTGTCTAGTCTAGACTCCCTCTCACACAGACATGCTGTGATGTCATAGACCAGAACATTCTATCTGTCTAGTCTAGTGTTATGACACGGGGGCGAGGGAGCTCAAGGACACGACACCGGAGGCAGAATATAGTGTTAGCCCCGTAGGGTATTTATTTACAGTGCAGGTGGGTGGAAACACAGATGATGAATCCGGAGGTTTCAGCCTGGCGGGCTGGGGGTTTCAACCTGGCGGGATGGCGGTAGTGGTTGGCATAGGCTGTGGAGAAACAGGAAAGCAGGGTAAGTCTCCACGGTAGGCCAGTACACAAGATATCAACGAATCACAAGAATAGGCACAAGAGCAAAGTTCATAACTAATCACAGCGGATACTTGCCAGGTCATTCTTAGGGAAGAACTGACGATGATTGAAGGGAGTCCAGGGTAGATGTAGCCAGAGGGTTGATTGGGGAGTGGAGACAGGTGTGTGGGTTTGACTGTGGCTGGATAACCCTCCAATCACCGGGAACGAGCTTCACCTGCGGCGGAGAGCACGCTGTGCTCGGGTTGTGGGGGCGGGGGAGGGCGTGTGTGACGGCCCAGCCGTAACAGGACCCCCCCCCGAGGGGGAGCCTCCTGGCGACCGGCCCGGAGCCTCCGGGTGGGCCCGATAGAAGTCCCTGAGGAGGACTGGGGACATGATCTGGGACCGGGGAATCCAGCTCCGTTCCTCTGGGCCATATCCTTCCCAGTCCACCAGGTACTGGAAACCCCGGCCACAGCGACGAGCCCTGAGGAGCCTCCTTACCGCCCACTGGGGGTGGCCATCCACCAACTGAGGAGGGGGCGGTGCAGGGGCTGGTGGCATCAGGTCGCTGGCGACATGGGGCTTAACCCGGGAGACGTGGAACACCGGGTGGATCCGACGGAGGGAGTGAGGGAGGACCAGCCGGATGGCAGCGGGGTTGATGACCCGGTCGATGACGTAGGGGCCGATGTACCTCGACGCCAACTTCCGGGAGGGGACATTGAGGGGGAGATCCGCCGTGGAGAGCCAGACCCTCTGGCCCACCTGGTACACCGGAGCTGGAGTGCGACGACGGTTGGCGCTTCGGGTAGTTCGGGCGGTGGCCCGAAGCAAGGCCGAGCGTACGGAGGTCCAGACCCGACGACAGCGAAGGAGGTGTGCCTGGACTGATGGTACCGACGCTTCGCCCTCCTGGGTAGAAAGCAGGGGTGGCTGGTACCCCAAGGAGCACTCGAAGGGGGACCGGCCGGTGGCTTCATTCACCATGGCGTTCAGGGAGTACTCCACCCAGGGTAGGTCCTTGCTCCAGGAGGATGGATGGAGGGAGGACATGCAGCGGAGTGCCGACTCCAGGCTCTGGTTGGCTCTCTCCGCCTGCCCATTGGTCTGGGGATGGTAGCCGGAAGAGAGGCTGGTCGTGGCCCCAATCCCCGAACAGAAGGCCTGCCACACCTTGGATGTGAACTGGGGGCCACGGTCGGAAACCACATCCTGGGGAAGCCCGTAAAGCCGGAAGACGTGGGTGGTGAGTAGCTCCGCCGTCTCCGCCGAGGTCGGTAGCTTTGCCAGAGCTACCAACCGCACGGACTTGGAGAAG
This sequence comes from Nansenia antarctica, assembly GCF_963989245.1. NCBI lineage: Eukaryota > Metazoa > Chordata > Actinopteri > Argentiniformes > Microstomatidae > Nansenia > Nansenia antarctica. The sequence continues at coordinate 37,213,905 of NC_137680.1, forward strand.
CGGTCCACGATGGTGAGGATGACCGTGTTGCCTAGGGACGGGGGAAGGCCGGTCACGAAGTCCATGGCGAGGTGGGACCACGGTCGACCGGGCACGGGTAGAGGCCGCAGCAGTCCTGAAGGCGGCCGGTGGGATGCCTTGCTGCGAGCGCAGGTAGGGCAGGCCGAGACGAACTCCCTGACGTTCGCGGCCATGGTGGACCACCAGAACCGCCGGCGCAGGAAGGACAGTGTGCGTAGGGCCCCAGGATGGCAGGCGAAGCGGCTGGCGTGGCCCCACTGCATCACCTTGGTTCTGACGGCGTCCGGGACGAAGAGACGGACGGGGGACCCCGGTCGGGGATCTGGCTGGGTGCGCTGTGCAGCTCTGACCACCGCCTCGATCTCCAGGGTGACCACTCCAACGACCCGGGAGGATGGAACGATGGTGTCAGGAGTGGTGGGTTCCTCCTCTGCGGCATGGAGCCGAGAAAGGGAGTCAGCCTTGGCGTTCAGGGAGCCCGGACGGAACGTGAGGTGGAAGTTAAACCGCCCGAGGAACAGGGCCCAGCGTGCCTGACGGGAGTTCAACCGCCTGGCCGACTTGATGTAGGTTAGGTTCTTGTGGTCCGACCAGACGGTGAAGGGGTGCTCTGCGCCCTCCAGCCAGTGCCGCCACTCGTGGAACGCCTCCACCACCGCCAGCAGCTCGCGGTTGCCGATGTCGTAGTTGGCCTCGGCGGAGGTATAACGGCGGGAGTAGAAGGCGCAGGGGTGCACGGTCTGGTCCTCCGATCGCTGAGAGAGCACGCCACCGACGCCCGTGTCTGAGGCGTCCACTTCCACAATGAAGGGCCTAGAGGGGTCTGGGTTGATTAGGACCGGCGCCGAGGTGAAGAGCCTCTTCAGGTCACTGAAGGCAGCGCTGGCTGCTGGTGTCCACGTGAACTGGCGCAGGGGGGAGGTGAGGGCAGTGAGGGGGGCGGCTACCCGGCTGAAGTCCCGGATGAATCGCCGGTAGAAGTTGGCAAAGCCGAGAAATGACTGCAGCTGTTTCCGGGTGGTAGGTTGGCCCCACTCGACGACGGCCCGAGTCTTCTTGGGGTCAGGGCGAGTCAACCCACCCTCCACGATGAGCCCCAGGAATTCCACAGAGTGAGTGTGGAACGAGCACTTCTCAGCCTTAATAAAAAGGCGATTCTCCAGTAGGCGCTGGAGGACTAGGCGGACATGTTGGACATGCTCCTCAGGGTTCCTGGAGAATACTAGGATGTCATCCAGGTAGAGGACGACAAAGATGTCCAGCATGTCCCTGAGGACGTCGTTCATGAGGGCCTGAAAGACGGAGGGGGCGTTAGTGAGACCAAAGGGCATGACAAGGTACTCATAGTGGCCACGGGGGGTCTTGAACGCCGTCTTCCACTCGTCACCCTCACGAATCCGGACCAGATGGTAGGCGTTCCGGAGGTCCAGCTTAGTGAAGATGGTGGCCCCAAGGAGGGGCTCAAAGTTGGAGCTCATGAGGGGGAGAGGATAGGTGTTCCGGACGGTGATGGCATTGAGCTCACGGTAGTCAATGCATGGCCTGAGGGTTCCATCCTTCTTCTTCACGAAGAAAAACCCCGCTGCCACCGGGGAGTGTGATGGACGGATGAGCCCCTCAGCCAGACAGTCGGAGATGTAGGTGTCCATGGCTGCCTTCTCCGGGGGGGCAAGGTTGTAGAGGCGACTGACCGGAAGTTTGTTGCCAGGGCGGAGCTCGACGGCACAGTCGTAGGGCCGGTGAGGCGGCAGGGTGCGAGCACGCTCCTTGCTGAAGGCCTCTCCGAGGTCGTGGTAGACCTCTGGGATGGAGGAGAGGTCAGGGGGAGCCGGAGGCGGTCGCAGAGGCGATGTGGGGGTATGGGCGGCACGGAGGCACCGGGCGTAGCATGCGGTACTCCAGCTCAGGATACGTCCCTCACCATAGCTGACATGGGGAATGTGGAGCTCGAGCCACGGTCGTCCCAGGATGAGCGGGGACTGGGGGGTCTTGAGGATGTAAAACCGGATCTCCTCCACATGGTTCCCCGAGACGGTCAAGGAGAGGGGTGTAGAGCGGTGGGTGAGAGGCCCCAGGCTGTGTCCGTCTAGGGCTGAGACGGAGAGGGGGGTCTCGAGGGCAACGAGGGGAACGGCAGCTGAGCGGGCCAGCTGGGCGTCCATAAAGTTCTCGTCTGCTCCCGAGTCAATAATGGCCTCGACCGTGAGGTTCTGCCCCTGCCAGGAGAGGGTGACAGAGAACCTGGCTGGGCTGGTGGTAGGTGGGGATTGAGAGGCACGGCTCACCCGGATTCCCCCTTCGGGTGAGCCTGCCCTTTTGATAGGGACGGGCAGGTGTCACGGAGGTGTCCCTTCTCTCCACAGTAGAGGCACAGTCCCTGGGCCCTTCTCCTCTCCTTCTCCGCCGTGGTGAGGCGGGCTCGACCAAGCTGCATCGGCTCCTCGCCAGTGCATGGGGTGTAGGTCGACTCCCGTGCGGAGGAGGGGTTGGCTGTGACGATAGGGTCCTGGGGGCGTGGCGAGCTGGTCTGGTAGCGCCCTCTCTCTCTCCGACGCTCCCGGGAGCGCTCGTCAACGTCGATGGCTAGGGCCACTAGTTCGTCCAGGGCGGCGGGTCTGTCCCGGACGAGCTCGTCCTTGATGGCCTCACTCAGCCCCTGGCGGAAAGCAGATCGCAGTGCCCTGTCATTCCATCCGCTTCCGGCTGCCAGGGTGCGAAACTCGGTAGAGTAGGCCGCCGCGGTCCGGTTCCCCTGGTGGAGTGACATCAGTCGCGCCCCGACCTCCTGTCCGGCAGTGGGGTGGTCGAAAACCCTCTTGAACTCCGTGAGGAAGGTAGCGTAGTCACCGAACAGGTCAGGGCGGGCGCAGAGGGTGGCCTGGACCCAATTCAGGGCGTCGCCGGTGGTGAGGTTGGTGATGAACGCCACCCGGGCTGCCGGCGACCAGAACTGGCTGGGCTGATGCGAGAACACCAACTCGCACTGGAGGATGAAGCCTCGGAACTGGGCGAAGGCTCCGTCGAAGGGGCGGGGGCTGGCTAGGTGGGGCTCCCGTGGCTGTCCAGTAGGTGGTGCCGGTAGCTGGGCAGGGTCAGGGAGAGCAGGGGGGGGGGCAAAGGCTGCGAGCGCGGCCACCTGTGCTGTAAGCGCTTGGGTCGTAGAGATGAGGTGCTGCATCTGGGTGGCGCGGTGCTCCTGGTTAGCCTCCTGGGTTGTCAGGCGAGTGTTCAGGGCCTGGCACGCTGTAGCGGCCGCCTGGAGGAGGTGAGTGTGTTCCGCGAGGATCTGGATAGCCGTCGGGCCGGATCCAGGGGTGGGAGATGGTGTCCGGTCCTTCGTGTCGTCTGAGCCCAATTGCATGGTCAGTTCTTCTGTTATGACACGGGGGCGAGGGAGCTCAAGGACACGACACCGGAGGCAGAATATAGTGTTAGCCCCGTAGGGTATTTATTTACAGTGCAGGTGGGTGGAAACACAGATGATGAATCCGGAGGTTTCAGCCTGGCGGGCTGGGGGTTTCAACCTGGCGGGATGGCGGTAGTGGTTGGCATAGGCTGTGGAGAAACAGGAAAGCAGGGTAAGTCTCCACGGTAGGCCAGTACACAAGATATCAACGAATCACAAGAATAGGCACAAGAGCAAAGTTCATAACTAATCACAGCGGATACTTGCCAGGTCATTCTTAGGGAAGAACTGACGATGATTGAAGGGAGTCCAGGGTAGATGTAGCCAGAGGGTTGATTGGGGAGTGGAGACAGGTGTGTGGGTTTGACTGTGGCTGGATAACCCTCCAATCACCGGGAACGAGCTTCACCTGCGGCGGAGAGCACGCTGTGCTCGGGTTGTGGGGGCGGGGGAGGGCGTGTGTGACGGCCCAGCCGTAACAGTCTAGACTCCCTCTCACACCAGAACATTCTATCTGTCTAGTCTAGACTGCCTCTCACACCAGAACATTCTATCTGTCTAGTCTAGACTCCCTCCCACACACAGAACATTATATCTGTCTAGTCTAGACTCCCTCTCACACACAGAACATTCTATCTGTCTAGTCTAGACTCCCTCTCACACACAGAACATTCTATCTGTCTAGTCTAGACTCCCTCTCACACAGACATGCTGTGATGTCATAGACCAGAACATTCTATCTGTCTAGTCTAGACTCCCTCCCACACAGACATGCTGTGATGTCATAGACCAGAACATTCTATCTGTCTAGTCTAGACTCCCTCTCACACAGACATGCTGTGATGTCATAGACCAGAACATTCTATCTGTCTAGTCTAGACTCCCTCTCACACACAGAACATTCTATCTGTCTAGTCTAGACTCCCTCTCACACAGACATGCTGTGATGTCATAGACCAGAACATTCTATTTGTCTAGTCTAGACTCCCTCTCACACAGACATGCTGTGATGTCATAGACCAGAACATTATATCTGTCTAGTCTAGACTCCCTCTCACACAGACATGCTGTGATGTCATAGACCAGAACATTCTATCTGTCTAGTCTAGACTCCCTCTCACACCAGAACATTATATCTGTCTAGTCTAGACTCCCTCTCACACCAGAACATTCTATCTGTCTAGTCTAGACTCCCTCTCACTCCAGAACATTCTATCTGTCTAGTCTAGACTCCCTCTCACACACAGAACATTCTATCTGTCTAGTCTAGACTCCCTCTCACACACAGAACATTCTATCTGTCTAGTCTAGACTCCCTCTCACACAGACATAATGTGATGTCATAGACCAGAACATTCTATCTGTCTAGTCTAGACTCCCTCTCACACAGACATGCTGTGATGTCATAGACCAGAACATTCTATCTGTCTAGTCTAGACTCCCTCTCACCCCAGAACATTCTATCTGTCTAGTCTAGACTCCCTCTCACACCAGAACATTCTATCTGTCTAGTCTAGACTCCCTCTCACACCAGAACATTCTATCTGTCTAGTCTAGACTCCCTCTCACACACAGAACATTCTATCTGTCTAGTCTAGACTCCCTCTCACACACAGAACATTCTATCTGTCTAGTCTAGACTCCCTCTCACACAGACATAATGTGATGTCATAGACCAGAACATTCTATCTGTCTAGTCTAGACTCCCTCTCACACAGACATGATGTGATGTCATAGACCAGAACATTCTATCTGTCTAGTCTAGACTCCCTCTCACCCCAGAACATTCTATCTGTCTAGTCTAGACTCCCTCTCACACCAGAACATTCTATCTGTCTAGTCTAGACTCCCTCTCACACCAGAACATTCTATCTGTCTAGTCTAGACTCCCTCTCACACACAGAACATTCTATCTGTCTAGTCTAGACTCCCTCTCACACACAGAACATTCTATCTGTCTAGTCTAGACTCCCTCTCACACACAGAATATTCTATCTGTCTAGTCTAGACTCCCTCTCACACAGACATGCTGTGATGTCATAGACCAGAACATTCTATCTGTCTAGTCTAGACTCCCTCTCACACAGACATGCTGTGATGTCATAGACCAGAACATTATATCTGTCTAGTCTAGACTCCCTCTCACACACAGAACATTCTATCTGTCTAGTCTAGACTCCCTCTCACACAGACATAATGTGATGTCATAGACCAGAACATTCTATCTGTCTAGTCTAGACTCCCTCTCACACAGACATGCTGTGATGTCATAGACCAGAACATTCTATCTGTCTAGTCTAGACTCCCTCTCACCCCAGAACATTCTATCTGTCTAGTCTAGACTCCCTCTCACACCAGAACATTCTATCTGTCTAGTCTAGACTCCCTCTCACACCAGAACATTCTATCTGTCTAGTCTAGACTCCCTCTCACACACAGAACATTCTATCTGTCTAGTCTAGACTCCCTCTCACACACAGAACATTCTATCTGTCTAGTCTAGACTCCCTCTCACACAGACATAATGTGATGTCATAGACCAGAACATTCTATCTGTCTAGTCTAGACTCCCTCTCACACAGACATGATGTGATGTCATAGACCAGAACATTCTATCTGTCTAGTCTAGACTCCCTCTCACCCCAGAACATTCTATCTGTCTAGTCTAGACTCCCTCTCACACCAGAACATTCTATCTGTCTAGTCTAGACTCCCTCTCACACCAGAACATTCTATCTGTCTAGTCTAGACTCCCTCTCACACACAGAACATTCTATCTGTCTAGTCTAGACTCCCTCTCACACACAGAACATTCTATCTGTCTAGTCTAGACTCCCTCTCACACACAGAATATTCTATCTGTCTAGTCTAGACTCCCTCTCACACAGACATGCTGTGATGTCATAGACCAGAACATTCTATCTGTCTAGTCTAGACTCCCTCTCACACAGACATGCTGTGATGTCATAGACCAGAACATTCTATCTGTCTAGTCTAGACTCCCTCTCACCCCAGAACATTCTATCTGTCTAGTCTAGACTCCCTCTCACACCAGAACATTCTATCTGTCTAGTCTAGACTCCCTCTCACTCCAGAACATTCTATCTGTCTAGTCTAGACTCCCTCTCACACACAGAACATTCTATCTGTCTAGTCTAGACTCCCTCTCACACACAGAACATTCTATCTGTCTAGTCTAGACTCCCTCTCACACAGACATAATGTGATGTCATAGACCAGAACATTCTATCTGTCTAGTCTAGACTCCCTCTCACACAGACATGCTGTGATGTCATAGACCAGAACATTCTATCTGTCTAGTCTAGACTCCCTCTCACCCCAGAACATTCTATCTGTCTAGTCTAGACTCCCTCTCACACCAGAACATTCTATCTGTCTAGTCTAGACTCCCTCTCACACCAGAACATTCTATCTGTCTAGTCTAGACTCCCTCTCACACACAGAACATTCTATCTGTCTAGTCTAGACTCCCTCTCACACACAGAACATTCTATCTGTCTAGTCTAGACTCCCTCTCACACAGACATAATGTGATGTCATAGACCAGAACATTCTATCTGTCTAGTCTAGACTCCCTCTCACACAGACATGATGTGATGTCATAGACCAGAACATTCTATCTGTCTAGTCTAGACTCCCTCTCACCCCAGAACATTCTATCTGTCTAGTCTAGACTCCCTCTCACACCAGAACATTCTATCTGTCTAGTCTAGACTCCCTCTCACACCAGAACATTCTATCTGTCTAGTCTAGACTCCCTCTCACACACAGAACATTCTATCTGTCTAGTTTAGACTCCCTCTCACACACAGAACATTCTATCTGTCTAGTCTAGACTCCCTCTCACACACAGAATATTCTATCTGTCTAGTCTAGACTCCCTCTCACACAGACATGCTGTGATGTCATAGACCAGAACATTCTATCTGTCTAGTCTAGACTCCCTCTCACCCCAGAACATTCTATCTGTCTAGTCTAGACTCCCTCTCACACCAGAACATTCTATCTGTCTAGTCTAGACTCCCTCTCACACCAGAACATTCTATCTGTCTAGTCTAGACTCCCTCTCACACACAGAACATTCTATCTGTCTAGTCTAGACTCCCTCTCACACACAGAACATTCTATCTGTCTAGTCTAGACTCCCTCTCACACACAGAATATTCTATCTGTCTAGTCTAGACTCCCTCTCACACAGACATGCTGTGATGTCATAGACCAGAACATTCTATCTGTCTAGTCTAGACTCCCTCTCACACAGACATGCTGTGATGTCATAGACCAGAACATTCTATCTGTCTAGTCTAGACTCCCTCTCACACACAGAACATTCTATCTGTCTAGTCTAGACTCCCTCTCACACAGACATAATGTGATGTCATAGACCAGAACATTCTATCTGTCTAGTCTAGACTCCCTCTCACACAGACATGCTGTGATGTCATAGACCAGAACATTCTATCTGTCTAGTCTAGACTCCCTCTCACCCCAGAACATTCTATCTGTCTAGTCTAGACTCCCTCTCACACCAGAACATTCTATCTGTCTAGTCTAGACTCCCTCTCACACCAGAACATTCTATCTGTCTAGTCTAGACTCCCTCTCACACACAGAACATTCTATCTGTCTAGTCTAGACTCCCTCTCACACACAGAACATTCTATCTGTCTAGTCTAGACTCCCTCTCACACAGACATAATGTGATGTCATAGACCAGAACATTCTATCTGTCTAGTCTAGACTCCCTCTCACACAGACATGATGTGATGTCATAGACCAGAACATTCTATCTGTCTAGTCTAGACTCCCTCTCACCCCAGAACATTCTATCTGTCTAGTCTAGACTCCCTCTCACACCAGAACATTCTATCTGTCTAGTCTAGACTCCCTCTCACACACAGAACATTCTATCTGTCTAGTCTAGACTCCCTCTCACACACAGAACATTCTATCTGTCTAGTCTAGACTCCCTCTCACACACAGAATATTCTATCTGTCTAGTCTAGACTCCCTCTCACACAGACATGCTGTGATGTCATAGACCAGAACATTCTATCTGTCTAGTCTAGACTCCCTCTCACACAGACATGCTGTGATGTCATAGACCAGAACATTCTATCTGTCTAGTCTAGACTCCCTCTCACCCCAGAACATTCTATCTGTCTAGTCTAGACTCCCTCTCACACCAGAACATTCTATCTGTCTAGTCTAGACTCCCTCTCACTCCAGAACATTCTATCTGTCTAGTCTAGACTCCCTCTCACACACAGAACATTCTATCTGTCTAGTCTAGACTCCCTCTCACACACAGAACATTCTATCTGTCTAGTCTAGACTCCCTCTCACACAGACATAATGTGATGTCATAGACCAGAACATTCTATCTGTCTAGTCTAGACTCCCTCTCACACAGACATGCTGTGATGTCATAGACCAGAACATTCTATCTGTCTAGTCTAGACTCCCTCTCACCCCAGAACATTCTATCTGTCTAGTCTAGACTCCCTCTCACACCAGAACATTCTATCTGTCTAGTCTAGACTCCCTCTCACACCAGAACATTCTATCTGTCTAGTCTAGACTCCCTCTCACACACAGAACATTCTATCTGTCTAGTCTAGACTCCCTCTCACACAGACATGCTGTGATGTCATAGACCAGAACATTCTATCTGTCTAGTCTAGACTCCCTCTCACCCCAGAACATTCTATCTGTCTAGTCTAGACTCCCTCTCACACCAGAACATTCTATCTGTCTAGTCTAGACCCCCTCTCACACCAGAACATTCTATCTGTCTAGTCTAGACTCCCTCTCACACACAGAACATTCTATCTGTCTAGTCTAGACTCCCTCTCACACAGACATGCTGTGATGTCATAGACCAGAACATTCTATCTGTCTAGTCTAGACTCCCTCTCACACAGACATGCTGTGATGTCATAGACCAGAACATTCTATCTGTCTAGTCTAGACTCCCTCTCACACAGACATGCTGTGATGTCATAGACCAGAACATTCTATCTGTCTAGTCTAGACTCCCTCTCACACCAGAACATTATATCTGTCTAGTCTAGACTCCCTCTCACACCAGAACATTCTATCTGTCTAGTCTAGACTCCCTCTCACACACAGAACATTCTATCTGTCCAGTCTAGACTCCCTCTCACACACAGAACATTCTATCTGTCTAGTCTAGACTCCCTCTCACACACAGAACATTCTATCTGTCTAGTCTAGACTCCCTCTCACACACAGAACATTCTATCTGTCTAGTCTAGACTCCCTCTCACACAGACATGCTGTGATGTCATAGACCAGAACATTCTATCTGTCTAGTCTAGACTCCCTCTCACACAGACATGCTGTGATGTCATAGACCAGAACATTCTATCTGTCTAGTCTAGACTCCCTCTCACACCAGAACATTATATCTGTCTAGTCTAGACTCCCTCTCACACCAGAACATTCTATCTGTCTAGTCTAGACTCCCTCTCACACAGACATGCTGTGATGTCATAGACCAGAACATTCTATCTGTCTAGTCTAGACTCCCTCTCACACAGACATGCTGTGATGTCATAGACCAGAACATTCTATCTGTCTAGTCTAGACTCCCTCTCACACAGACATGCTGTGATGTCATAGACCAGAACATTCTATCTGTCTAGTCTAGACTCCCTCTCACACAGTCATGCTGTGATGTCATAGACCAGAACATTCAATCTGTCTAGTCTAGACTCCCTCTCACACAGACATGCTGTGATGTCATAGACCAGAACATTATATCTGTCTAGTCTAGACTCCCTCTCACACAGACATGCTGTGATGTCATAGACCAGAACATTCTATCTGTCTAGTCTAGACTCCCTCTCACACCAGAACATTCTATCTGTCTAGTCTAGACTCCCTCTCACACCAGAACATTCTATCTGTCTAGTCTAGACTCCCTCTCACTCCAGAACATTCTATCTGTCTAGTCTAGACTCCCTCTCACACACAGAACATTCTATCTGTCTAGTCTAGACTCCCTCTCACACACAGAACATTCTATCTGTCTAGTCTAGACTCCCTCTCACACAGACATAATGTGATGTCATAGACCAGAACATTCTATCTGTCTAGTCTAGACTCCCTCTCACACAGACATGCTGTGATGTCATAGACCAGAACATTCTATCTGTCTAGTCTAGACTCCCTCTCACCCCAGAACATTCTATCTGTCTAGTCTAGACTCCCTCTCACACCAGAACATTCTATCTGTCTAGTCTAGACTCCCTCTCACACCAGAACATTCTATCTGTCTAGTCTAGACTCCCTCTCACACACAGAACATTCTATCTGTCTAGTCTAGACTCCCTCTCACACACAGAACATTCTATCTGTCTAGTCTAGACTCCCTCTCACACAGACATAATGTGATGTCATAGACCAGAACATTCTATCTGTCTAGTCTAGACTCCCTCTCACACAGACATGATGTGATGTCATAGACCAGAACATTCTATCTGTCTAGTCTAGACTCCCTCTCACCCCAGAACATTCTATCTGTCTAGTCTAGACTCCCTCTCACACCAGAACATTCTATCTGTCTAGTCTAGACTCCCTCTCACACCAGAACATTCTATCTGTCTAGTCTAGACTCCCTCTCACACACAGAACATTCTATCTGTCTAGTCTAGACTCCCTCTCACACACAGAACATTCTATCTGTCTAGTCTAGACTCCCTCTCACACACAGAATATTCTATCTGTCTAGTCTAGACTCCCTCTCACACAGACATGCTGTGATGTCATAGACCAGAACATTCTATCTGTCTAGTCTAGACTCCCTCTCACACAGACATGCTGTGATGTCATAGACCAGAACATTCTATCTGTCTAGTCTAGACTCCCTCTCACACACAGAACATTCTATCTGTCTAGTCTAGACTCCCTCTCACACAGACATAATGTGATGTCATAGACCAGAACATTCTATCTGTCTAGTCTAGACTCCCTCTCACACAGACATGCTGTGATGTCATAGACCAGAACATTCTATCTGTCTAGTCTAGACTCCCTCTCACCCCAGAACATTCTATCTGTCTAGTCTAGACTCCCTCTCACACCAGAACATTCTATCTGTCTAGTCTAGACTCCCTCTCACACCAGAACATTCTATCTGTCTAGTCTAGACTCCCTCTCACACACAGAACATTCTATCTGTCTAGTCTAGACTCCCTCTCACACACAGAACATTCTATCTGTCTAGTCTAGACTCCCTCTCACACAGACATAATGTGATGTCATAGACCAGAACATTCTATCTGTCTAGTCTAGACTCCCTCTCACACAGACATGATGTGATGTCATAGACCAGAACATTCTATCTGTCTAGTCTAGACTCCCTCTCACCCCAGAACATTCTATCTGTCTAGTCTAGACTCCCTCTCACACCAGAACATTCTATCTGTCTAGTCTAGACTCCCTCTCACACCAGAACATTCTATCTGTCTAGTCTAGACTCCCTCTCACACACAGAACATTCTATCTGTCTAGTCTAGACTCCCTCTCACACACAGAACATTCTATCTGTCTAGTCTAGACTCCCTCTCACACACAGAATATTCTATCTGTCTAGTCTAGACTCCCTCTCACACAGACATGCTGTGATGTCATAGACCAGAACATTCTATCTGTCTAGTCTAGACTCCCTCTCACACAGACATGCTGTGATGTCATAGACCAGAACATTCTATCTGTCTAGTCTAGACTCCCTCTCACCCCAGAACATTCTATCTGTCTAGTCTAGACTCCCTCTCACACCAGAACATTCTATCTGTCTAGTCTAGACTCCCTCTCACTCCAGAACATTCTATCTGTCTAGTCTAGACTCCCTCTCACACACAGAACATTCTATCTGTCTAGTCTAGACTCCCTCTCACACACAGAACATTCTATCTGTCTAGTCTAGACTCCCTCTCACACAGACATAATGTGATGTCATAGACCAGAACATTCTATCTGTCTAGTCTAGACTCCCTCTCACACAGACATGCTGTGATGTCATAGACCAGAACATTCTATCTGTCTAGTCTAGACTCCCTCTCACCCCAGAACATTCTATCTGTCTAGTCTAGACTCCCTCTCACACCAGAACATTCTATCTGTCTAGTCTAGACTCCCTCTCACACCAGAACATTCTATCTGTCTAGTCTAGACTCCCTCTCACACACAGAACATTCTATCTGTCTAGTCTAGACTCCCTCTCACACACAGAACATTCTATCTGTCTAGTCTAGACTCCCTCTCACACAGACATAATGTGATGTCATAGACCAGAACATTCTATCTGTCTAGTCTAGACTCCCTCTCACACAGACATGATGTGATGTCATAGACCAGAACATTCTATCTGTCTAGTCTAGACTCCCTCTCACCCCAGAACATTCTATCTGTCTAGTCTAGACTCCCTCTCACACCAGAACATTCTATCTGTCTAGTCTAGACTCCCTCTCACACCAGAACATTCTATCTGTCTAGTCTAGACTCCCTCTCACACACAGAACATTCTATCTGTCTAGTTTAGACTCCCTCTCACACACAGAACATTCTATCTGTCTAGTCTAGACTCCCTCTCACACACAGAATATTCTATCTGTCTAGTCTAGACTCCCTCTCACACAGACATGCTGTGATGTCATAGACCAGAACATTCTATCTGTCTAGTCTAGACTCCCTCTCACCCCAGAACATTCTATCTGTCTAGTCTAGACTCCCTCTCACACCAGAACATTCTATCTGTCTAGTCTAGACTCCCTCTCACACCAGAACATTCTATCTGTCTAGTCTAGACTCCCTCTCACACACAGAACATTCTATCTGTCTAGTCTAGACTCCCTCTCACACACAGAACATTCTATCTGTCTAGTCTAGACTCCCTCTCACACACAGAATATTCTATCTGTCTAGTCTAGACTCCCTCTCACACAGACATGCTGTGATGTCATAGACCAGAACATTCTATCTGTCTAGTCTAGACTCCCTCTCACACAGACATGCTGTGATGTCATAGACCAGAACATTCTATCTGTCTAGTCTAGACTCCCTCTCACACACAGAACATTCTATCTGTCTAGTCTAGACTCCCTCTCACACAGACATAATGTGATGTCATAGACCAGAACATTCTATCTGTCTAGTCTAGACTCCCTCTCACACAGACATGCTGTGATGTCATAGACCAGAACATTCTATCTGTCTAGTCTAGACTCCCTCTCACCCCAGAACATTCTATCTGTCTAGTTTAGACTCCCTCTCACACCAGAACATTCTATCTGTCTAGTCTAGACTCCCTCTCACACCAGAACATTCTATCTGTCTAGTCTAGACTCCCTCTCACACACAGAACATTCTATCTGTCTAGTCTAGACTCCCTCTCACACACAGAACATTCTATCTGTCTAGTCTAGACTCCCTCTCACACAGACATAATGTGATGTCATAGACCAGAACATTCTATCTGTCTAGTCTAGACTCCCTCTCACACAGACATGCTGTGATGTCATAGACCAGAACATTCTATCTGTCTAGTCTAGACTCCCTCTCACACAGACATGATGTGATGTCATAGACCAGAACATTCTATCTGTCTAGTCTAGACTCCCTCTCACCCCAGAACATTCTATCTGTCTAGTCTAGACTCCCTCTCACACCAGAACATTCTATCTGTCTAGTCTAGACTCCCTCTCACACACAGAACATTCTATCTGTCTAGTCTAGACTCCCTCTCACACACAGAACATTCTATCTGTCTAGTCTAGACTCCCTCTCACACACAGAATATTCTATCTGTCTAGTCTAGACTCCCTCTCACACAGACATGCTGTGATGTCATAGACCAGAACATTCTATCTGTCTAGTCTAGACTCCCTCTCACACAGACATGCTGTGATGTCATAGACCAGAACATTCTATCTGTCTAGTCTAGACTCCCTCTCACCCCAGAACATTCTATCTGTCTAGTCTAGACTCCCTCTCACACCAGAACATTCTATCTGTCTAGTCTAGACTCCCTCTCACTCCAGAACATTCTATCTGTCTAGTCTAGACTCCCTCTCACACACAGAACATTCTATCTGTCTAGTCTAGACTCCCTCTCACACACAGAACATTCTATCTGTCTAGTCTAGACTCCCTCTCACACAGACATAATGTGATGTCATAGACCAGAACATTCTATCTGTCTAGTCTAGACTCCCTCTCACACAGACATGCTGTGATGTCATAGACCAGAACATTCTATCTGTCTAGTCTAGACTCCCTCTCACCCCAGAACATTCTATCTGTCTAGTCTAGACTCCCTCTCACACCAGAACATTCTATCTGTCTAGTCTAGACTCCCTCTCACACCAGAACATTCTATCTGTCTAGTCTAGACTCCCTCTCACACACAGAACATTCTATCTGTCTAGTCTAGACTCCCTCTCACACAGACATGCTGTGATGTCATAGACCAGAACATTCTATCTGTCTAGTCTAGACTCCCTCTCACCCCAGAACATTCTATCTGTCTAGTCTAGACTCCCTCTCACACCAGAACATTCTATCTGTCTAGTCTAGACCCCCTCTCACACCAGAACATTCTATCTGTCTAGTCTAGACTCCCTCTCACACACAGAACATTCTATCTGTCTAGTCTAGACTCCCTCTCACACAGACATGCTGTGATGTCATAGACCAGAACATTCTATCTGTCTAGTCTAGACTCCCTCTCACACAGACATGCTGTGATGTCATAGACCAGAACATTCTATCTGTCTAGTCTAGACTCCCTCTCACACAGACATGCTGTGATGTCATAGACCAGAACATTCTATCTGTCTAGTCTAGACTCCCTCTCACACCAGAACATTATATCTGTCTAGTCTAGACTCCCTCTCACACCAGAACATTCTATCTGTCTAGTCTAGACTCCCTCTCACACACAGAACATTCTATCTGTCCAGTCTAGACTCCCTCTCACACACAGAACATTCTATCTGTCTAGTCTAGACTCCCTCTCACACACAGAACATTCTATCTGTCTAGTCTAGACTCCCTCTCACACACAGAACATTCTATCTGTCTAGTCTAGACTCCCTCTCACACAGACATGCTGTGATGTCATAGACCAGAACATTCTATCTGTCTAGTCTAGACTCCCTCTCACACAGACATGCTGTGATGTCATAGACCAGAACATTCTATCTGTCTAGTCTAGACTCCCTCTCACACCAGAACATTATATCTGTCTAGTCTAGACTCCCTCTCACACCAGAACATTCTATCTGTCTAGTCTAGACTCCCTCTCACACAGACATGCTGTGATGTCATAGACCAGAACATTCTATCTGTCTAGTCTAGACTCCCTCTCACACAGTCATGCTGTGATGTCATAGACCAGAACATTCAATCTGTCTAGTCTAGACTCCCTCTCACACAGACATGCTGTGATGTCATAGACCAGAACATTATATCTGTCTAGTCTAGACTCCCTCTCACACAGACATGCTGTGATGTCATAGACCAGAACATTCTATCTGTCTAGTCTAGACTCCCTCTCACACCAGAACATTCTATCTGTCTAGTCTAGACTCCCTCTCACACCAGAACATTCTATCTGTCTAGTCTAGACTCCCTCCCACACACAGAACATTATATCTGTCTAGTCTAGACTCCCTCTCACACACAGAACATTCTATCTGTCTAGTCTAGACTCCCTCTCACACACAGAACATTCTATCTGTCTAGTCTAGACTCCCTCTCACACAGACATGCTGTGATGTCATAGACCAGAACATTCTATCTGTCTAGTCTAGACTCCCTCCCACACAGACATGCTGTGATGTCATAGACCAGAACATTCTATCTGTCTAGTCTAGACTCCCTCTCACACAGACATGCTGTGATGTCATAGACCAGAACATTCTATCTGTCTAGTCTAGACTCCCTCTCACACACAGAACATTCTATCTGTCTAGTCTAGACTCCCTCTCACACAGACATGCTGTGATGTCATAGACCAGAACATTCTATTTGTCTAGTCTAGACTCCCTCTCACACAGACATGCTGTGATGTCATAGACCAGAACATTCTATCTGTCTAGTCTAGACTCCCTCTCACACAGACATGCTGTGATGTCATAGACCAGAACATTCTATCTGTCTAGTCTAGACTCCCTCTCACACCAGAACATTATATCTGTCTAGTCTAGACTCCCTCTCACACCAGAACATTCTATCTGTCTAGTCTAGACTCCCTCTCACTCCAGAACATTCTATCTGTCTAGTCTAGACTCCCTCTCACACACAGAACATTCTATCTGTCTAGTCTAGACTCCCTCTCACACACAGAACATTCTATCTGTCTAGTCTAGACTCCCTCTCACACAGACATAATGTGATGTCATAGACCAGAACATTCTATCTGTCTAGTCTAGACTCCCTCTCACACAGACATGCTGTGATGTCATAGACCAGAACATTATATCTGTCTAGTCTAGACTCCCTCTCACCCCAGAACATTCTATCTGTCTAGTCTAGACTCCCTCTCACACCAGAACATTCTATCTGTCTAGTCTAGACTCCCTCTCACACCAGAACATTCTATCTGTCTAGTCTAGACTCCCTCTCACACACAGAACATTCTATCTGTCTAGTCTAGACTCCCTCTCACACACAGAACATTCTATCTGTCTAGTCTAGACTCCCTCTCACACAGACATAATGTGATGTCATAGACCAGAACATTCTATCTGTCTAGTCTAGACTCCCTCTCACACAGACATGATGTGATGTCATAGACCAGAACATTCTATCTGTCTAGTCTAGACTCCCTCTCACCCCAGAACATTCTATCTGTCTAGTCTAGACTCCCTCTCACACCAGAACATTCTATCTGTCTAGTCTAGACTCCCTCTCACACCAGAACATTCTATCTGTCTAGTCTAGACTCCCTCTCACACACAGAACATTCTATCTGTCTAGTCTAGACTCCCTCTCACACACAGAACATTCTATCTGTCTAGTCTAGACTCCCTCTCACACACAGAATATTCTATCTGTCTAGTCTAGACTCCCTCTCACACAGACATGCTGTGATGTCATAGACCAGAACATTCTATCTGTCTAGTCTAGACTCCCTCTCACACAGACATGCTGTGATGTCATAGACCAGAACATTCTATCTGTCTAGTCTAGACTCCCTCTCACACACAGAACATTCTATCTGTCTAGTCTAGACTCCCTCTCACACAGACATAATGTGATGTCATAGACCAGAACATTCTATCTGTCTAGTCTAGACTCCCTCTCACACAGACATGCTGTGATGTCATAGACCAGAACATTCTATCTGTCTAGTCTAGACTCCCTCTCACCCCAGAACATTCTATCTGTCTAGTCTAGACTCCCTCTCACACCAGAACATTCTATCTGTCTAGTCTAGACTCCCTCTCACACCAGAACATTCTATCTGTCTAGTCTAGACTCCCTCTCACACACAGAACATTCTATCTGTCTAGTCTAGACTCCCTCTCACACACAGAACATTCTATCTGTCTAGTCTAGACTCCCTCTCACACAGACATAATGTGATGTCATAGACCAGAACATTCTATCAGTCTAGTCTAGACTCCCTCTCACACAGACATGATGTGATGTCATAGACCAGAACATTCTATCTGTCTAGTCTAGACTCCCTCTCACCCCAGAACATTCTATCTGTCTAGTCTAGACTCCCTCTCACACCAGAACATTCTATCTGTCTAGTCTAGACTCCCTCTCACACCAGAACATTCTATCTGTCTAGTCTAGACTCCCTCTCACACACAGAACATTCTATCTGTCTAGTCTAGACTCCCTCTCACACACAGAACATTCTATCTGTCTAGTCTAGACTCCCTCTCACACACAGAATATTCTATCTGTCTAGTCTAGACTCCCTCTCACACAGACATGCTGTGATGTCATAGACCAGAACATTCTATCTGTCTAGTCTAGACTCCCTCTCACACAGACATGCTGTGATGTCATAGACCAGAACATTCTATCTGTCTAGTCTAGACTCCCTCTCACCCCAGAACATTCTATCTGTCTAGTCTAGACTCCCTCTCACACCAGAACATTCTATCTGTCTAGTCTAGACTCCCTCTCACTCCAGAACATTCTATCTGTCTAGTCTAGACTCCCTCTCACACACAGAACATTCTATCTGTCTAGTCTAGACTCCCTCTCACACACAGAACATTCTATCTGTCTAGTCTAGACTCCCTCTCACACAGACATAATGTGATGTCATAGACCAGAACATTCTATCTGTCTAGTCTAGACTCCCTCTCACACAGACATGCTGTGATGTCATAGACCAGAACATTCTATCTGTCTAGTCTAGACTCCCTCTCACCCCAGAACATTCTATCTGTCTAGTCTAGACTCCCTCTCACACCAGAACATTCTATCTGTCTAGTCTAGACTCCCTCTCACACCAGAACATTCTATCTGTCTAGTCTAGACTCCCTCTCACACACAGAACATTCTATCTGTCTAGTCTAGACTCCCTCTCACACACAGAACATTCTATCTGTCTAGTCTAGACTCCCTCTCACACAGACATAATGTGATGTCATAGACCAGAACATTCTATCTGTCTAGTCTAGACTCCCTCTCACACAGACATGATGTGATGTCATAGACCAGAACATTCTATCTGTCTAGTCTAGACTCCCTCTCACCCCAGAACATTCTATCTGTCTAGTCTAGACTCCCTCTCACACCAGAACATTCTATCTGTCTAGTCTAGACTCCCTCTCACACCAGAACATTCTATCTGTCTAGTCTAGACTCCCTCTCACACACAGAACATTCTATCTGTCTAGTTTAGACTCCCTCTCACACACAGAACATTCTATCTGTCTAGTCTAGACTCCCTCTCACACACAGAATATTCTATCTGTCTAGTCTAGACTCCCTCTCACACAGACATGCTGTGATGTCATAGACCAGAACATTCTATCTGTCTAGTCTAGACTCCCTCTCACACAGACATGCTGTGATGTCATAGACCAGAACATTCTATCTGTCTAGTCTAGACTCCCTCTCACCCCAGAACATTCTATCTGTCTAGTCTAGACTCCCTCTCACACCAGAACATTCTATCTGTCTAGTCTAGACTCCCTCTCACACCAGAACATTCTATCTGTCTAGTCTAGACTCCCTCTCACACACAGAACATTCTATCTGTCTAGTCTAGACTCCCTCTCACACACAGAACATTCTATCTGTCTAGTCTAGACTCCCTCTCACACAGACATAATGTGATGTCATAGACCAGAACATTCTATCTGTCTAGTCTAGACTCCCTCTCACACAGACATGATGTGATGTCATAGACCAGAACATTCTATCTGTCTAGTCTAGACTCCCTCTCACCCCAGAACATTCTATCTGTCTAGTCTAGACTCCCTCTCACACCAGAACATTCTATCTGTCTAGTCTAGACTCCCTCTCACACCAGAACATTCTATCTGTCTAGTCTAGACTCCCTCTCACACACAGAACATTCTATCTGTCTAGTCTAGACTCCCTCTCACACACAGAACATTCTATCTGTCTAGTCTAGACTCCCTCTCACACACAGAACATTCTATCTGTCTAGTCTAGACTCCCTCTCACACAGACATGCTGTGATGTCATAGACCAGAACATTCTATCTGTCTAGTCTAGACTCCCTCTCACACAGACATGCTGTGATGTCATAGACCAGAACATTCTATCTGTCTAGTCTAGACTCCCTCTCACACAGACATGCTGTGATGTCATAGACCAGAACATTCTATCTGTCTAGTCTAGACTCCCTCTCACACAGACATGCTGTGATGTCATAGACCAGAACATTCTATCTGTCTAGTCTAGACTCCCTCTCACACAGACATGCTGTGATGTCATAGACCAGAACATTCTATCTGTCTAGTCTAGACTCCCTCTCACACCAGAACATTCTATCTGTCTAGTCTAGACTCCCTCTCACACCAGAACATTCTATCTGTCTAGTCTAGACTCCCTCTCACACCAGAACATTCTATCTGTCTAGTCTAGACTCCCTCTGACACACAGAACATTCTATCTGTCTAGTCTAGACTCCCTCTCACACACAGAACATTCTATCTGTCTAATCTAGACTCCCTCTCACACACAGAACATTCTATCTGTCTAGTCTAGACTCCCTCTCACACACAGAACATTCTATCTGTCTAGTCTAGACTCCCTCTCACACAGACATGCTGTGATGTCATAGACCAGAACATTCTATCTGTCTAGTCTAGACTCCCTCTCACACAGACATAATGTGATGTCATAGACCAGAACATTCTATCTGTCTAGTCTAGACTCCCTCTCACACAGACATGCTGTGATTTCATAGACCAGAACATTCTATCTGTCTAGTCTAGACTCCCTCTCACACACAGAACATTCTATCTGTCTAGTCTAGACTCCCTCTCACACACAGAACATTCTATCTGTCTAGTCTAGACTCCCTCTCACACAGACTGTAAGGGTTGGGGAAGCGACCTTATTGTGGAGCGACCCTTTGGCGCCCTCTGGTGTTTTATGTATGCATTTGTCTGTCCTAATTAACTGATTTGTACCTGGTGTGTGTTGTTTGGCTGTGGCTATTTAGATCCCTCTGTTTCCCCTCTGGTTGTCGGTTGTTCACTTCATGTTGCGTTTGTTATATGTATACGATTCTTCTTAGCCTTATTGTTCCTCGCCGGATTAGGAAATAAGTATAGTTGACGATTGTAAGTACATTGCTCTGCCTTGTTCCTGTTATTATTTAAAACGTTTATCGGAGACTTGTTTTCTCCTCTTTTGTTTATTCGCTTACTGTGCGGTTATTATTTGTTCCGTTTACTCAAAATAAAGAGTACCGTTATTATTTATTATACTCCTGCTTCCGTCTACTCTGTTCTACTCTGCGCCTGGGTCCAAACACATTACCCCATCGTAACAGAACAACCGACCATTATGGACCCAGCAGATGTAGAGCAGATTCGCACGGTGCTGAATACCCAGGGGGCTATGGTAGCCCAGCAGGAGCGGAACCAGCTGGTGATGTTTGCGGAGATCGAAAAGCTGACCATCGCCGTGACTAGCCTGGTGGCCGCTCAGGCCAACCCCACTCCACCAGCGGCAGCAGCAGCAGCAGCTATGCCTCCTCTACCGCCGGTGACCACGCGGGAACCCCGACTACCTCCTCCCGAACGCTATGATGGACGTCCAGAGGGCTGCAGAGAGTTCCTGACTCAGTGTTCACTGATCTTCAGCCTGCAGCCCCTGTCCTTCCCCACCGAGCACTCCCGAGTGGCCTACATCATCACCCTGTTGACGGGCCGTGCCCTGTCCTGGGCCACGGCCGAGTGGGAGAGTCAGTCGCCGGCGTGCTCCGACGCTACAGCATTCACCCGGGAGTTACGCAAAATATTCGACACCTCCCGGGTGATATCGGGGCACGAAGCCGGTCGGCGGCTCACGGCGTGTCGACAGGGGGATCGCTCGGTGGCGGATTATTCCATCGAGTTCCGCACTCTAGCTAGGGAGGCGGGTTGGGAGGAGAAGGCCCTGGCCGTACTCTATACCCAGGGGCTCTCGGAGGCGATGAAAGACCAACTTGCCCTCCGGGACCTCCCAGAGCGGCTAGACGGCGTAGTGGAGCTCTCGGTGCGTGTGGACAATCGGCGCCGAGAGCGATCACGTGAGAGGGGCTCCTCGAGGGGCGCTCCGTTCCAACCTCCTCCTGCTAGGGAGGCGACTCGGCGGTTCCCGGAGGAGACCACGGAGGAGGAGGAGGCCATGCAGCTGGGCGCAACACACCTCTCCAGCACAGAGAGGCGGCGTCGGCTGGACGAGCGGAGCTGCTTCCGTTGCGGTCGCAAGGGTCACCGCTACAGTGGCTGTCCAGGGACCTCGGGAAACGGGGCAGCCCGCTAGTATCGGGAGGGGTATTAGCGGGTAGGGACATACCCTCGGGTTTCAATGACCCACGAACCTTTTTTTCTGTTAAGGTGCGGTGGGGACACTGTACCCAGCGAGTTCGGGCTCTGGTGGACTCAGGGGCAGCGGGGAATTTAATGCACGAAGGCCTGGCCTGGGGGTGGGGGGTTCCTTTGGAAGAATTGAAAGAACCCGTTCCTGTTCGAGCCCTAGACGGCCGGCCATTGGGGTCGGGGATCATTACCCAGCGCACTATGCCTGTACATATCCAGGTGGGAGGGGGTCGTTGGGAACTCATATGATTTTTTATTGTGGCCTCTCCTGATTGCCCTATTGTGTTAGGTCACCCCTGGTTAGCTTCTCTCAACCCCCGCATTGACTGGTCCACAGGTCGACTCTCCCTCGAAGCAGGCTCCGTCACAGTGCGTACTGAGTCTCCGCCCACGACTCTCGCATCCCCGTTGCAGCCCCAGTTCTCGCCTCTCCCCCTTTCCACCCCTCTTCCTAATTCCCCTGGCCCTGCTTCGCCTTCCAGCCCCGACCTGACAGGGGTGCCTCAGATATATTGGGACCTGGGGGAAGTGTTCAGTAAATCTCGGGCCGAGAAATTACCCCTCCATAGACCCTATGACTGTGCCATCAATCTGCTGCCGGGTACTGTGCCGCCGCGGGGACGCCTGTTTTCCCTCTCTCGCCCGGAGAATCTCTCCATGAATAAATACATAGAGGAAGCACTGGCCGCGGGTCATATCCGTCCTTCCACCTCGCCCGCTGGCGCAGGCTTCTTCTTTGTGGCAAAGAAAGACGGGGGACAGCGTCCCTGCATCGATTACCGCGGTCTAAATGACATTTCCATAAAGAATCGCTATCCCCTGCCCCTCATGGATACCGCCTTTGAGTCACTGCAAGGAGCAAGGGTGTTTACCAAACTGGATTTACGCAATGCATACAACCTGGTGAGGATGAGGGAGGGGGACGAGTGGAAGACGGCTTTTAACACGCCTAACGGTCATTATGAGTATTTAGTCATGCCCTTTGGTCTCGCTAATGCACCCGCAGTATTTCAAGCACTAGTCAACGACGTACTGCGGGATTTGATTGGTCATTCGGTTTTTGTGTACCTTGACGATATCCTAATTTTTTCCAAAGACATTACTCAACATCAACGTCATGTCCGTCAAGTCCTCCAGCGCCTCCTCCACCACCAGTTATTTGTCAAGGCAGAGAAATGTGTCTTTCACGCCGACACAGTGTCATTCCTGGGGTTCATTATAACACGGGGGGATTTAAGCATGGACCCTGCCAAGGTTAGTGCGGTGTTAGACTGGCCCCGCCCCTCCTCTTTGAAACAGTTACAGCGGTTCCTAGGGTTTGCTAATTTTTATAGACGCTTTATCCGCAATTTTAGTGCCCTAGCTGCCCCTTTAACTGCCCTCACCAGGTCTACCCTCCGTACGTTCGCCTGGTCCTCGGAGGCGGAGGCCGCCTTCGTGGACCTCAAGCAACGGTTCACCTCTGCTCCGGTCCTAGCCCATCCGGACTCGGAAGTACCATTCCTGGTGGAGGTGGACGCCTCAGATCTCGCGGTGGGGGCGGTGCTCTCCCAGAGGTGCAGGAAGGATGGGAAGGTACATCCCTGCGCTTTTTTCTCACGTCGGCTGTCCCCGGCCGAGTGTAATTATGACGTAGGAAACCGGGAGCTGCTGGCCATTAAATTGGCTTTGGAGGAGTGGAGGCAGTGGCTGGAGGGGGCCGCACAGCCGTTTGTGGTGTGGACGGACCACAAGAACCTGGCCTACATCCAGGGGGCTAAGCGCCTCAATTCGCGTCAAGCCAGGTGGGCGCTGTTTTTTACACGCTTCCAATTTTCCATCTCCTTTAGGCCGGGGTCCAAAAACGTCAAGCCGGACGCCCTCTCCCGGCAGTTCGATCCGGCGGACCGGGAGGAAAAACCCCACCCCATTGTTCCGGAGACCCTTATTGTTGCCCCTGTGTCGTGGGGGATCGCTAAAGTGGTGAGAGCGGCGCTCAGGCGGGAGCCGGATCCGGGGGGAGGACCCCCGGGGAGGCTGTATGTTCCCAAGACTGCGCGCTCACGGCTGCTGCAATGGGCGCATGCGTCGCCCCTCACTAGCCACCCCGGGGCTGCCAGGACCCTGGACTTTATTCGCAGGAGGTTCTGGTGGCCCACAGCGGAGAGGGATACGCGCGCCTTTGTGGCAGCCTGTCCTGTGTGTGCGCGCAGCAAGACATCTCGCCAGCCTTCAGCGGGGCTACTCCGACCCCTCCCCATCCCCAAACGACCCTGGTCCCACATCTCCCTTGACTTTATTTCAGGTCTCCCTCCCTCTGACGGGTTCACTACCATCTTGGTGGTAGTGGACCGTTTCTCCAAGGCGGCCCACTTCATCCCCCTCCTCAAACTCCCCTCGGCCCGAGAGACGGCCGACCTGGTGGTGCAGCACATCTTCCGGGTGCATGGTCTCCCGCAGGACATGGTGTCGGATCGGGGTCCTCAGTTCGCTTCCAGGTTCTGGAAGGCGTTCGCAACCAGCCTCGGCGCCTCCGTCAGCCTGTCCTCCGGTTTCCATCCACAGTCCAATGGGCAGACGGAGCGTGTCAACCAGGACCTGGAAGGCGTGCTGAGGTGCTACGTCTCCGGCAATCCGGCGACGTGGAGTCGGCGACTGGCGTGGGCGGAATACGCCCACAACACCCTCCTCTGCTCATCCACTGGCCTATCCCCCTTTCAGTGCCAATATGGCTATCAACCCCCCCTATTCCCTGAGCAGGAGGAGGAGGCGGAGGTGCCCTCCGTCCAAGCCCACGTCGGTCGCTGTCGCCGGACCTGGAGGCGGGTGAGGGCGGCGCTTCAGCGGGCGTCGGCTCGGTCCCAGCTTCAGGCCAACCGCAGGCGTCGCCCGGCCCCGATCTTTCGCCCGGGGCAGAAGGTGTGGCTCTCGACCCGGGACCTTCCCCTCCGGGTCGAGTCCAGGAAGCTAGCGCCCCGGTTCGTGGGTCCGTTCAAAGTGGTGCGGCGGGTGAACCCGGTGGCGTATAGACTACTACTCCCACCTTCCATGCGGGTTCACCCGACCTTTCATGTGTCCCTACTGAAACCCTTCGTCACTTGCCCCATGTCCCCACCACCCCCCCCTGTTCCCCCGCCACGCATCATTGATGGACAGACTGTTTATACAGTACGGAGGATTATGGATTGCCGGCGGAGGGGTAGGGGCTTACAGTTTTTGGTGGATTGGGAGGGGTATGGGCCGGAGGAACGGTCCTGGGTGCCTCAGAGGGACATATTGGACCCAAAACTAATTACAGACTTCCGCCAACTACATCCTGAGGCACCCAGGTGAACGGCAGGTGCCGTTCGTCGGGGGGGGATACTGTAAGGGTTGGGGAAGCGACCTTATTGTGGAGCGACCCTTTGGCGCCCTCTGGTGTTTTATGTATGCATTTGTCTGTCCTAATTAACTGATTTGTACCTGGTGTGTGTTGTTTGGCTGTGGCTATTTAGATCCCTCTGTTTCCCCTCTGGTTGTCGGTTGTTCACTTCATGTTGCGTTTGTTATATGTATACGATTCTTCTTAGCCTTATTGTTCCTCGCCGGATTAGGAAATAAGTATAGTTGACGATTGTAAGTACATTGCTCTGCCTTGTTCCTGTTATTATTTAAAACGTTTATCGGAGACTTGTTTTCTCCTCTTTTGTTTATTCGCTTACTCTGCGGTTATTATTTGTTCCGTTTACTCAAAATAAAGAGTACCGTTATTATTTATTATACTCCTGCTTCCGTCTACTCTGTTCTACTCTGCGCCTGGGTCCAAACACATTACCCCATCGTAACAACAGACATGCTGTGATGTCATAGATCAGAACATTATATCTGTCTAGTCTAGACTCCCTCTCACACAGACATGCTGTGATGTCATAGACCAGAACATTCTATCTGTCTAGTCTAGACTCCCTCTCACACAGACATGCTGTGATGTCATAGACCAGAACATTCTATCTGTCTAGTCTAGACTCCCTCTCACACAGACATGCTGTGATGTCATAGACCAGAACATTCTATCTGTCTAGTCTAGACTCCCTCTCACACAGACATGCTGTGATGTCATAGACCAGAACATTCTATCTGTCTAGTCTAGACTCCCTCTCACACAGACATGCTGTGATGTCATAGACCAGAACATTCTATCTGTCTAGTCTAGACTCCCTCTCACACCAGAACATTCTATCTGTCTAGTCTAGACTCCCTCTCACACCAGAACATTCTATCTGTCTAGTCTAGACTCCCTCTCACACCAGAACATTCTATCTGTCTAGTCTAGACTCCCTCTCACACACAGAACATTCTATCTGTCTAGTCTAGACTCCCTCTCACACACAGAACATTCTATCTGTCTAGTCTAGACTCCCTCTCACACACAGAACATTATATCTGTCTAGTCTAGACTCCCTCTCACACAGACATGCTGTGATGTCATAGACCAGAACATTCTATCTGTCTAGTCTAGACTCCCTCTCACACAGACATGCTGTGATGTCATAGACCAGAACATTCTATCTGTCTAGTCTAGACTCCCTCTCACACAGACATGCTGTGATGTCATAGACCAGAACATTCTATCTGTCTAGTCTAGACTCCCTCTCACACAGACATGCTGTGATGTCATAGACCAGAACATTCTATCTGTCTAGTCTAGACTCCCTCTCACACAGACATGCTGTGATGTCATAGACCAGAACATTCTATCTGTCTAGTCTAGACTCCCTCTCACACAGACATGCTGTGATGTCATAGACCAGAACATTCTATCTGTCTAGTCTAGACTCCCTCTCACACAGACCTGCTGTGATGTCATAGACCAGAACATTCTATCTGTCTAGTCTAGACTCCCTCTCACACAGACATGCTGTGATGTCATAGACCAGAAAGTTTTATCTGTCTAGTCTAGACTCCCTCTCACACAGACATGCTGTGATGTCATAGACCAGAACATTCTATCTGTCTAGTCTAGACTCCCTCTCACACAGACATGCTGTGATGTCATAGACCAGAACATTCTATCTGTCTAGTCTAGACTCCCTCTCACACAGACATGCTGTGATGTCATAGACCAGAACATTCTATCTGTCTAGTCTAGACTCCCTCTCACACCAGAACATTCTGTCTGTCTAGTCTAGACTCCCTCTCACACCAGAACATTCTATCTGTCTAGTCTAGACTCCCTCTCACACCAGAACATTCTGTCTGTCTAGTCTAGACTCCCTCTCACACCAGAACATTCTATCTGTCTAGTCTAGACTCCCTCTCACACCAGAACATTCTATCTGTCTAGTCTAGACTCCCTCTCACACCAGAACATTATATCTGTCTAGTCTAGACTCCCTCTCACACCAGAACATTCTATCTGTCTAGTCTAGACTCCCTCTCACTCCAGAACATTCTATCTGTCTAGTCTAGACTCCCTCTCACACACAGAACATTCTATCTGTCTAGTCTAGACTCCCTCTCACACACAGAACATTCTATCTGTCTAGTCTAGACTCCCTCTCACACAGACATAATGTGATGTCATAGACCAGAACATTCTATCTGTTTAGTCTAGACTCCCTCTCACACAGACATGCTGTGATGTCATAGACCAAAACATTCTATCTGTCTAGTCTAGACTCCCTCTCACCCCAGAACATTCTATCTGTCTAGTCTAGACTCCCTCTCACACCAGAACATTCTATCTGTCTAGTCTAGACTCCCTCTCACACCAGAACATTCTATCTGTCTAGTCTAGACTCCCTCTCACACACAGAACATTCTATCTGTCTAATCTAGACTCCCTCTCACACACAGAACATTCTATCTGTCTAGTCTAGACTCCCTCTCACAGAGACATAATGTAATGTCATAGACCAGAACATTCTATCTATCTGTCTAGTCTAGACTCCCTCTCACACAGACATGCTGTGATGTCATAGACCAGAACATTCTATCTGTCTAGTCTAGACTCCCTCTCACACACAGAACATTCTATCCGTCTAGTCTAGACTCCCTCTCACACACAGAACATTCTATCTGTCTAGTCTAGACTCCCTCTCACACAGACATGCTGTGATGTCATAGACCAGAACATTCTATCTGTCTAGTCTAGACTCCCTCTCACACAGACATGCTGTGATGTCATAGACCAGAACATTCTATCTGTCTAGTCTAGACTCCCTCTCACACAGACATGCTGTGATGTCATAGACCAGAACATTCTATCTGTCTTGTCTAGACTCCCTCTCACACAGACATGCTGTGATGTCATAGACCAGAACATACTATCTGTCTAGTCTAGACTCCCTCTCACACCAGAACATTCTATCTGTCTAGTCTAGACTCCCTCTCACACCAGAACATTCTATCTGTCTAGTCTAGACTCCCTCTCACACCAGAACATTCTATCTGTCTAGTCTAGACTCCCTCTCACACACAGAACATTATATCTGTCTAGTCTAGACTCCCTCTCACACACAGAACATTCTATCTGTCTAGTCTAGACTCCCTCTCACACAGACATAATGTGATGTCATAGACCAGAACATTCTATCTGTCTAGTCTAGACTCCCTCTCACACAGACATGCTGTGATGTCATAGACCAGAACATTCTATCTGTCTAGTCTAGACTCCCTCTCACCCCAGAACATTCTATCTGTCTAGTCTAGACTCCCTCTCACACCAGAACATTCTATCTGTTTAGTCTAGACTCCCTCTCACACCAGAACATTCTATCTGTGTAGTCTAGACTCCCTCTCACACACAGAACATTCTATCTGTCTAGTCTAGACTCCCTCTCACACACAGAACATTCTATCTGTCTAGTCTAGACTCCCTCTCACACAGACATAATGTGATGTCATAGACCAGAACATTCTATCTGTCTAGTCTAGACTCCCTCTCACACAGACATGATGTGATGTCATAGACCAGAACATTCTATCTGTCTAGTCTAGACTCCCTCTCACCCCAGAACATTCTATCTGTCTAGTCTAGACTCCCTCTCACACCAGAACATTCTATCTGTCTAGTCTAGACTCCCTCTCACACCAGAACATTCTATCTGTCTAGTCTAGACTCCCTCTCACACACAGAACATTCTATCTGTCTAGTCTAGACTCCCTCTCACACACAGAACATTCTATCTGTCTAGTCTAGACTCCCTCTCACACACAGAACATTCTATCTGTCTAGTCTAGACTCCCTCTCACACAGACATGCTGTGATGTCATAGACCAGAACATTCTATCTGTCTAGTCTAGACTCCCTCTCACACAGACATGCTGTGATGTCATAGACCAGAACATTCTATCTGTCTAGTCTAGACTCCCTCTCACACAGACATGCTGTGATGTCATAGACCAGAACATTCTATCTGTCTAGTCTAGACTCCCTCTCACACAGACATGCTGTGATGTCATAGACCAGAACATTCTATCTGTCTAGTCTAGACTCCCTCTCACACAGACATGCTGTGATGTCATAGACCAGAACATTCTATCTGTCTAGTCTAGACTCCCTCTCACACAGACATGCTGTGATGTCATAGACCAGAACATTCTATCTGTCTAGTCTAGACTCCCTCTCACACCAGAACATTCTATCTGTCTAGTCTAGACTCCCTCTCACACCAGAACATTCTATCTGTCTAGTCTAGACTCCCTCTCACACCAGAACATTCTATCTGTCTAGTCTAGACTCCCTCTCACACACAGAACATTCTATCTGTCTAGTCTAGACTCCCTCTCACACACAGAACATTCTATCTGTCTAGTCTAGACTCCCTCTCACACAGACATGCTGTGATGTCATAGACCAGAACATTATATCTGTCTAGTCTAGACTCCCTCTCACACAGACATGCTGTGATGTCATAGACCAGAACATTCTATCTGTCTAGTCTAGACTCCCTCTCACACAGACATGCTGTGATGTCATAGACCAGAACATTATATCTGTCTAGTCTAGACTCCCTCTCACACAGACATGCTGTGATGTCATAGACCAGAACATTCTATCTGTCTAGTCTAGACTCCCTCTCACACAGACATGCTGTGATGTCATAGACCAGAACATTCTATCTGTCTAGTCTAGACTCCCTCTCACACAGACATGCTGTGATGTCATAGACCAGAACATTCTATCTGTCTAGTCTAGACTCCCTCTCACACAGACATGCTGTGATGTCATAGACCAGAACATTCTATCTGTCTAGTCTAGACTCCCTCTCACACAGACATGCTGTGATGTAATAGACCAGAACATTCTATCTGTCTAGTCTAGACTCCCTCTCACACAGACATGCTGTGATGTCATAGACCAGAACATTCTATCTGTCTAGTCTAGACTCCCTCTCACACCAGAACATTCTATCTGTCTAGTCTAGACTCCCTCTCACACCAGAACATTCTATCTGTCTAGTCTAGACTCCCTCTCACACCAGAACATTCTATCTGTCTAGTCTAGACTCCCTCTCACACACAGAACATTCTATCTGTCTAGTCGAGACTCCCTCTCACACACAGAACATTATATCTGTCTAGTCTAGACTCCATCTCACACAGACATGCTGTGATGTCATAGACCAGAACATTCTATTTGTCTAGTCTAGACTCCCTCTCACACAGACATGCTGTGATGTCATAGACCAGAACATTCTATCTGTCTAGTCTAGACTCCCTCTCACACAGACATGCTGTGATGTCATAGACCAGAACATTCTATCTGTCTAGTCTAGACTCCCTCTCACACCAGAACATTCTATCTGTCTAGTCTAGACTCCCTCTCACACCAGAACATTATATCTGTCTAGTCTAGACTCCCTCTCACACCAGAACATTCTATCTGTCTAGTCTAGACTCCCTCTCACACACAGAACATTCTATCTGTCTAGTCTAGACTCCCTCTCACACAGACATGCTGTGATGTCATAGACCAGAACATTCTATCTGTCTAGTCTAGACTCCCTCTCACACACAGAACATTCTATCTGTCTAGTCTAGACTCCCTCTCACACAGACATGCTGTGATATCATAGACCAGAACATTCTATCTGTCTAGTCTAGACTCCCTCTCACTCAGACATGCTGTGATGTCATAGACCAGAACATTCTATCTGTCTAGTCTAGACTCCCTCTCACACAGACATGCTGTGATGTCATAGACCAGAACATTATATCTGTCTAGTCTAGACTCCCTCTCACACAGACATGCTGTGATGTCATAGACCAGAACATTATATCTGTCTAGTCTAGACTCCCTCTCACACAGACATGCTGTGATGTCATAGACCAGAACATTCTATCTGTCTAGTCTAGACTCCCTCTCACACAGACATGCTGTGATGTCATAGACCAGAACATTCTATCTGTCTAGTCTAGACTCCCTCTCACACAGACATGCTGTGATGTCATAGACCAGAACATTATATCTGTCTAGTCTAGACTCCCTCTCACACAGACATGCTGTGATGTCATAGACCAGAACATTCTATCTGTCTAGTCTAGACTCCCTCTCACACAGACATGCTGTGATGTAATAGACCAGAACATTCTATCTGTCTAGTCTAGACTCCCTCTCACACAGACATGCTGTGATGTCATAGACCAGAACATTCTATCTGTCTAGTCTAGACTCCCTCTCACACCAGAACATTCTATCTGTCTAGTCTAGACTCCCTCTCACACCAGAACATTCTATCTGTCTAGTCTAGACTCCCTCTCACACCAGAACATTCTATCTGTCTAGTCTAGACTCCCTCTCACACACAGAACATTCTATCTGTCTAGTCTAGACTCCCTCTCACACACAGAACATTATATCTGTCTAGTCTAGACTCCATCTCACACAGACATGCTGTGATGTCATAGACCAGAACATTCTATTTGTCTAGTCTAGACTCCCTCTCACACAGACATGCTGTGATGTCATAGACCAGAACATTCTATCTGTCTAGTCTAGACTCCCTCTCACACAGACATGCTGTGATGTCATAGACCAGAACATTCTATCTGTCTAGTCTAGACTCCCTCTCACACCAGAACATTCTATCTGTCTAGTCTAGACTCCCTCTCACACCAGAACATTATATCTGTCTAGTCTAGACTCCCTCTCACACCAGAACATTCTATCTGTCTAGTCTAGACTCCCTCTCACACACAGAACATTCTATCTGTCTAGTCTAGACTCCCTCTCACACAGACATGCTGTGATGTCATAGACCAGAACATTCTATCTGTCTAGTCTAGACTCCCTCTCACACACAGAACATTCTATCTGTCTAGTCTAGACTCCCTCTCACACAGACATGCTGTGATATCATAGACCAGAACATTCTATCTGTCTAGTCTAGACTCCCTCTCACTCAGACATGCTGTGATGTCATAGACCAGAACATTCTATCTGTCTAGTCTAGACTCCCTCTCACACAGACATGCTGTGATGTCATAGACCAGAACATTATATCTGTCTAGTCTAGACTCCCTCTCACACAGACATGCTGTGATGTCATAGACCAGAACATTATATCTGTCTAGTCTAGACTCCCTCTCACACAGACATGCTGTGATGTCATAGACCAGAACATTCTATCTGTCTAGTCTAGACTCCCTCTCACACAGACATGCTGTGATGTCATAGACCAGAACATTCTATCTGTCTAGTCTAGACTCCCTCTCACACAGACATGCTGTGATGTCATAGACCAGAACATTATATCTGTCTAGTCTAGACTCCCTCTCACACAGACATGCTGTGATGTCATAGACCAGAACATTCTATCTGTCTAGTCTAGACTCCCTCTCACACAGACATGCTGTGATGTCATAGACCAGAACATTCTATCTGTCTAGTCTAGACTCCCTCTCACACAGACATGCTGTGATGTCATAGACCAGAACATTCTATCTGTCTAGTCTAGACTCCCTCTCACACCAGAACATTCTATCTGTCTAGTCTAGACTCCCTCTCACACCAGAACATTCTATCTGTCTAGTCTAGACTCCCTCTCACACCAGAACATTCTATCTGTCTAGTCTAGACTCCCTCTCACACACAGAACATTATATCTGTCTAGTCTAGACTCCCTCTCACACACAGAACATTCTATCTGTCTAGTCTAGACTCCCTCTCACACAGACATGCTGTGATGTCATAGACCAGAACATTCTATCTGTCTAGTCTAGACTCCCTCTCACACAGACATGCTGTGATGTCATAGACCAGAACATTCTATCTGTCTAGTCTAGACTCCCTCTCACACAGACATGCTGTGATGTCATAGACCAGAACATTCTATCTGTCTAGTCTAGACTCCCTCTCACACAGACATGCTGTGATGTCATAGACCAGAACATTCTATCTGTCTAGTCTAGACTCCCTCTCACACACAGAACATTCTATCTGTCTAGTCTAGACTCCCTCTCACACAGACATGCTGTGATGTCATAGACCAGAACATTATATCTGTCTAGTCTAGACTCCCTCTCACACAGACATGCTGTGATGTCATAGACCAGAACATTCTATCTGTCTAGTCTAGACTCCCTCTCACACAGACATGCTGTGATGTCATAGACCAGAACATTATATCTGTCTAGTCTAGACTCCCTCTCACACAGACATGCTGTGATGTCATAGACCAGAACATTCTATCTGTCTAGTCTAGACTCCCTCTCACACAGACATGCTGTGATGTCATAGACCAGAACATTCTATCTGTCTAGTCTAGACTCCCTCTCACACAGACATGCTGTGATGTCATAGACCAGAACATTCTATCTGTCTAGTCTAGACTCCCTCTCACACAGACATGCTGTGATGTCATAGACCAGAACATTCTATCTGTCTAGTCTAGACTCCCTCTCACACAGACATGCTGTGATGTAATAGACCAGAACATTCTATCTGTCTAGTCTAGACTCCCTCTCACACAGACATGCTGTGATGTCATAGACCAGAACATTCTATCTGTCTAGTCTAGACTCCCTCTCACACCAGAACATTCTATCTGTCTAGTCTAGACTCCCTCTCACACCAGAACATTATATCTGTCTAGTCTAGACTCCCTCTCACACCAGAACATTCTATCTGTCTAGTCTAGACTCCCTCTCACACACAGAACATTCTATCTGTCTAGTCGAGACTCCCTCTCACACACAGAACATTATATCTGTCTAGTCTAGACTCCATCTCACACAGACATGCTGTGATGTCATAGACCAGAACATTCTATTTGTCTAGTCTAGACTCCCTCTCACACAGACATGCTGTGATGTCATAGACCAGAACATTCTATCTGTCTAGTCTAGACTCCCTCTCACACAGACATGCTGTGATGTCATAGACCAGAACATTCTATCTGTCTAGTCTAGACTCCCTCTCACACCAGAACATTCTATCTGTCTAGTCTAGACTCCCTCTCACACCAGAACATTATATCTGTCTAGTCTAGACTCCCTCTCACACCAGAACATTCTATCTGTCTAGTCTAGACTCCCTCTCACACACAGAACATTCTATCTGTCTAGTCTAGACTCCCTCTCACACAGACATGCTGTGATGTCATAGACCAGAACATTCTATCTGTCTAGTCTAGACTCCCTCTCACACACAGAACATTCTATCTGTCTAGTCTAGACTCCCTCTCACACAGACATGCTGTGATATCATAGACCAGAACATTCTATCTGTCTAGTCTAGACTCCCTCTCACTCAGACATGCTGTGATGTCATAGACCAGAACATTCTATCTGTCTAGTCTAGACTCCCTCTCACACAGACATGCTGTGATGTCATAGACCAGAACATTATATCTGTCTAGTCTAGACTCCCTCTCACACAGACATGCTGTGATGTCATAGACCAGAACATTATATCTGTCTAGTCTAGACTCCCTCTCACACAGACATGCTGTGATGTCATAGACCAGAACATTCTATCTGTCTAGTCTAGACTCCCTCTCACACAGACATGCTGTGATGTCATAGACCAGAACATTCTATCTGTCTAGTCTAGACTCCCTCTCACACCAGAACATTCTATCTGTCTAGTCTAGACTCCCTCTCACACCAGAACATTCTATCTGTCTAGTCTAGACTCCCTCTCACACCAGAACATTCTATCTGTCTAGTCTAGACTCCCTCTCACACACAGAACATTCTATCTGTCTAGTCTAGACTCCCTCTCACACACAGAACATTATATCTGTCTAGTCTAGACTCCATCTCACACAGACATGCTGTGATGTCATAGACCAGAACATTCTATTTGTCTAGTCTAGACTCCCTCTCACACAGACATGCTGTGATGTCATAGACCAGAACATTCTATCTGTCTAGTCTAGACTCCCTCTCACACAGACATGCTGTGATGTCATAGTCTAGACTCCCTCTCACACAGACATGCTGTGATGTCATAGACCAGAACATTCTATCTGTCTAGTCTAGACTCCCTCTCACACACAGAACATTCTATCTGTCTAGTCTAGACTCCCTCTCACACAGACATGCTGTGATATCATAGACCAGAACATTCTATCTGTCTAGTCTAGACTCCCTCTCACTCAGACATGCTGTGATGTCATAGACCAGAACATTCTATCTGTCTAGTCTAGACTCCCTCTCACACAGACATGCTGTGATGTCATAGACCAGAACATTATATCTGTCTAGTCTAGACTCCCTCTCACACAGACATGCTGTGAAATCACTTCACTGTGATGCACCCAATTACATGGTGGACATGCTCATAAGATACACACCAGCTAGACCCCTACGGTCTAGTGGCACGGAACTTTTAATAGTGCCAGAGGCTAGGACAAAGAGATTTGGAGGATCAGCTTTTAGCATATATGCTCCTAGATTGTGGAACACCCTACCTGAGGGCCTGAGGTTGTCTAAAACTCAGGACATTTTTAAGCGTGACCTCAAAACCTACTTATTCAATGTCGCCTTTTGATACTACGGGAGACATTGGACATTATAGAACTAGGATCACTAGGCCATTACACCATACTCGTGTTTTGAGATTTGTATTGACAGGAAAATGGACCCGGGTGCTGATGA
Organism: Nansenia antarctica; assembly: GCF_963989245.1. Classification (NCBI taxonomy): domain Eukaryota; kingdom Metazoa; phylum Chordata; class Actinopteri; order Argentiniformes; family Microstomatidae; genus Nansenia; species Nansenia antarctica. The sequence goes on from NC_137680.1 coordinate 37,250,481, forward strand.
GGCACTCTCAGCTCCAAATAGCACCTAGAGCAGTACTGGAACCGGTACAAGGGTGTACCAGGACCACCATCAGGTTGTATTGCTGTCATCTTTATTGTCTTTATTGTGTTGTTGCATCATAACTATGCCTAAGATTCTCTTTTGGCAGGACCTGTGACCATCCGGATGCAGAACGATGCAAATATAACACTAAATTTATGGACAGAGTGTACGCCGATAATATGCAAGGAATTTTTCCTGGATACATGGTGTACAGGTTTTTGCCCTTGCTTGCTTGCTTTGTGCCGGTGGTCCTTGGCCTCCCCTTGGGGACCGCTGGGTACTGGTAGGCAAACTGGCTAGTAGTCGCTCTATTGGTAGAGGGCTGCAAGGGAATTTTTTCCTGGCTACATAGTATACAGGTTTTTACTTTTGCCTGCTCGCGGCTCTGTCAGTATTGATTGATTGACTGATTGACTGAACATTTTCATTGTGTGAAGCGCATTGAGTTGCATCTTGTAAGAAATGCGCTATACAAATAAAATTTGATTTGATTTGATTTGATGTCATAGACCAGAACATTATATCTGTCTAGTCTAGACTCCCTCTCACACAGACATGCTGTGATGTCATAGACCAGAACATTCTATCTGTCTAGTCTAGACTCCCTCTCACACAGACATGCTGTGATGTCATAGACCAGAACATTCTATCTGTCTAGTCTAGACTCCCTCTCACACAGACATGCTGTGATGTCATAGACCAGAACATTATATCTGTCTAGTCTAGACTCCCTCTCACACAGACATGCTGTGATGTCATAGACCAGAACATTCTATCTGTCTAGTCTAGACTCCCTCTCACACAGACATGCTGTGATGTCATAGACCAGAACATTCTATCTGTCTAGTCTAGACTCCCTCTCACACAGACATGCTGTGATGTCATAGACCAGAACATTCTATCTGTCTAGTCTAGACTCCCTCTCACACCAGAACATTCTATCTGTCTAGTCTAGACTCCCTCTCACACCAGAACATTCTATCTGTCTAGTCTAGACTCCCTCTCACACCAGAACATTCTATCTGTCTAGTCTAGACTCCCTCTCACACACAGAACATTATATCTGTCTAGTCTAGACTCCCTCTCACACACAGAACATTCTATCTGTCTAGTCTAGACTCCCTCTCACACAGACATGCTGTGATGTCATAGACCAGAACATTCTATCTGTCTAGTCTAGACTCCCTCTCACACAGACATGCTGTGATGTCATAGACCAGAACATTCTATCTGTCTAGTCTAGACTCCCTCTCACACAGACATGCTGTGATGTCATAGACCAGAACATTCTATCTGTCTAGTCTGGACTCCCTCTCACACCAGAACATTCTATCTGTCTAGTCTAGACTCCCTCTCACACCAGAACATTCTATCTGTCTAGTCTAGACTCCCTCTCACACCAGAACATTCTATCTGTCTAGTCTAGACTCCCTCTCACACACAGAACATTATATCTGTCTAGTCTAGACTCCCTCTCACACACAGAACATTATATCTGTCTAGTCTAGACTCCCTCTCACACAGACATGCTGTGATGTCATAGACCAGAACATTCTATTTGTCTAGTCTAGACTCCCTCTCACACAGACATGCTGTGATGTCATAGACCAGAACATTCTATCTGTCTAGTCTAGACTCCCTCTCACACAGACATGCTGTGATGTCATAGACCAGAACATTCTATCTGTCTAGTCTAGACTCCCTCTCACACCAGAACATTCTATCTGTCTAGTCTAGACTCCCTCTCACACCAGAACATTATATCTGTCTAGTCTAGACTCCCTCTCACACCAGAACATTCTATCTGTCTAGTCTAGACTCCCTCTCACACACAGAACATTCTATCTGTCTAGTCTAGACTCCCTCTCACACACAGAACATTCTATCTGTCTAGTCTAGACTCCCTCTCACACAGACATGCTGTGATGTCATAGACCAGAACATTCTATCTGTCTAGTCTAGACTCCCTCTCACACACAGAACATTCTATCTGTCTAGTCTAGACTCCCTCTCACACAGACATGCTGTGATATCATAGACCAGAACATTCTATCTGTCTAGTCTAGACTCCCTCTCACACAGACATGCTGTGATGTCATAGACCAGAACATTCTATCTGTCTAGTCTAGACTCCCTCTCACACAGACATGCTGTGATGTCATAGACCAGAACATTCTATCTGTCTAGTCTAGACTCCCTCTCACACAGACATGCTGTGATGTCATAGACCAGAACATTATATCTGTCTAGTCTAGACTCCCTCTCACACAGACATGCTGTGATGTCATAGACCAGAACATTCTATCTGTCTAGTCTAGACTCCCTCTCACACAGACATGCTGTGATGTCATAGACCAGAACATTCTATCTGTCTAGTCTAGACTCCCTCTCACACAGACATGCTGTGATGTCGTAGACCAGAACATTCTATCTGTCTTGTCTAGACTCCCTCTCACACAGACATGCTGTGATGTCATAGACCAGAACATTCTATCTGTCTAGTCTAGACTCCCTCTCACACAGACATGCTGTGATGTCATAGACCAGAACATTCTATCTGTCTAGTCTAGACTCCCTCTCACACCAGAACATTCTATCTGTCTAGTCTAGACTCCCTCTCACACCAGAACATTCTATCTGTCTAGTCTAGACTCCCTCTCACACCAGAACATTCTATCTGTCTAGTCTAGACTCCCTCTCACACACAGAACATTATATCTGTCTAGTCTAGACTCCCTCTCACACACAGAACAGTATATCTGTCTAGTCTAGACTCCCTCTCACACAGACATGCTGTGATGTCATAGACCAGAACATTCTATCTGTCTAGTCTAGATTCCCTCTCACACAGACATGCTGTGATGTCATAGACCAGAACATTCTATCTGTCTAGTCTAGACTCCCTCTCACACCAGAACATTCTATCTGTCTAGTCTAGACTCCCTCTCACACAGTGGGCTGATATCTTGTAATAAGATCAGAAGAGAGTCTGATAATTGTGTTATTGTATGGAATGTGAATTCCTAGTTTGAAAGAGTATAGTGTGGTGGGTTAACATAATTCACCCCCGGAACTAATAGTTGGGAGTATTGTTCCGTACGGAGGGTTAAGTGGGTGGTACTCAGTTTTAGTTCCTGTTTTAAGTGTGTGGTAGCAACTTGCTCATGTCTGTTAATAAACGTCTAGCTGTGACATTTGATACGCCGCCTCCGACTCCCGTCTCTCGGCACTACATTGGTGACCCCGACGTCAGTCCCGTTGAAGTATCCGAGACTGAACCGAACATGGCAAATAACGCCGTTATTCTCAAATTGCCGGAGTTTTGGGAGACGTCCGCGGCAGCATGGTTCGCTCAGACGGAGGCGCAGTTCGCCCTCCGTGGGATTGCAGACGACGCCGCACGCTACTACCATGTCGTCTCGGCTCTGGGGAGCTCCACTGCAGCCAGAACGGTGGGCTTCATTACAGCTCCCCCTGCCCTGAATAAATATACAGCGTTTAAGACTCTCCTCCTCAGGACCTTCGAACTATCACGGTCAGAACGAGCCCGACGTCTGTTCGCAATTCAGGGGCTGGGAGACAGCAAGCCTTCCCAGCACATGGACATGATGCTGAACCTACTAGGTACGGAAGAACCAAATTTTCTTTTTATTGAACTGTTTCTTCGGCACATGCCTGCACATGTACAGACGGCGCTCGCTAATACGTCTATTACGGAACCCCGTGAGTTAGCAGAGGAGGCTGACCGCTTCTTCCTAGCTACCCAGCGTTTTACCCCTGAAGTGCTAGCCCCGACACACAATTACACTCCCCCTGGCAGAGACAGGCTAGCTAACAAGGGCCCACCTACCACCGATAGCCGTGCTAGCCCAGGCATGTGCTATTTCCACTCACGCTTTGGCGCGAAGGCGACGAGGTGCCGCTCCCCTTGCAACTACGGCTCGGCGGGAAACGGCAAAGCCTGCGTTCGGTAGTGGCTATGAGCGTGGGCACAGCAAACCAGCTACTATTCATCAGAGACACTCTCTCCGGGTGCAAATTCCTCTGTGACACCGGTGCTCAGAGGAGCGTCCTGCCTGCGACAGTGGATGACACCGCCAGGGGAGGTCATGGCCCACATTTAAAGTCCGCTAACGACACCCCCATCCGCACCTATGGCACGAAAGCTGTTGACCTATGTTTCGGGGGTCAGCGGTTTACATGGGAATTCGTCACGGCCGACATCTCTTTCCCCCTCCTCGGTGCAGATTTCCTATGTGCTCACGGACTGCTCGTGGACGTCAAGAACAACCGCCTGGTAGACGCACTGACATTCTCCTCACTTGCATGTGTCCGCGGTGAGGCGACATACGGTGGGCTCTCCAGCTCACTCTCAGAGGGTGACAACTATCAGCGCCTGCTCAGCGAGTTCCCCAGCTTGACACAGCCCACATTTTCCGCCACCACTACCAAGCATGGGGTGGAGCACCACATAGAGACCAAGGGCGCCCCCATCTACACTAGGTCCCGGCGGCTCAACCCCGACAGGCTAGCAGTCGCTAAGTCTGAGTTCGCCAACATGGAGCGCCTTGGTATCATCCGCCGCTCAGACAGCCCATGGGCCTCACCGCTACACATCGTGCCGAAACCAGACGGCGGATGGCGACCGTGTGGCGACTACCGCCGCCTCAACGACGCTACGACACCCGACCGCTACCCAGTCCCCCACATTCAGGACTTCTCTGCGCATCTGGCGGGTAAGCTGGTTTTCTCAAAGGTGGACCTGGTGCGTGGCTACCACCAAGTCTCCGTGCACCCTTCAGACATTCCCAAAACGGCGGTGATCACGCCGTTCGGGCTATTCGAATTCCTACGCATGCCGTTTGGACTTAAGAATGCGGCCCAGTCCTTTCAGCGGCTAATGGATTCGACGCTCAGAGACATGCCATTCCTATTCGTCTATTTGGACGACATCCTCGTTGCCAGCTCCTCGGTGGAAGACCACCTGGCACATCTCCGAGACCTCTTCACGAGGCTCAGCCAACATGGCCTGATCATTAACCCGGCGAAGTGTCTGTTCGGGTTACCCTCCATCCGATTCCTTGGGCATCTCATCAACAAAGATGGGGCCGCCCCCCTCCCATCGAAGGTGGAGGCCGTTTCCGCCTTCCCCCGCCCACACACAGCTCGAGCGCTCCGAGAGTTTCTCGGAATGGTGACTTTTTATCACCGGTTCATCCACCGTGCAGCCCACACCATGCACCCGCTGTACGAGGCTATGAAGGACAAATCCCCCAACCAGGCCATCGACTGGACGGCCGAGAGGGAAGCCGCCTTCATTGCCACCAAGACCGCCCTAAGCCAGGCCGCCATGTTGGCCCACCCGTCACCCTAGGCCCCTATTGCCATCACCACCGATGCGTCGGACTACGCCGTCGGCGCGGTGCACGAACAATGGGTCGCAGGCGCCTGGCAGCCGCTCGCCTTTTTCAGCCGTCAGTTGACGCCCAGAGAGCGCAAATACAGCGCGTTCGACAGGGAGCTCCTTGGCCTCTTTTTGGCAGTCCGCCACTTCCGGTTCCTGCTGGAAGGCCGTGAGTTCACGGCGTTCGTGGATCACAAACCCCTCACGTTCTCCATGTCCAAGGTGGCCGAGCCTTGGTCTGCCCGCCAGCAGCGCCAGCTCTCGTACATATCTGAGTACACCACAGACATCCAACACATCGCTGGCAAGTCCAACGTGGTCGCGGACTGTCTCTCCAGAGCGGTCGTCGGGGCCGTTCAACTGGGTCTCGAATACCTCCGCATGAGTGCGGACCAGGACTCCGATCACGGGGTCCAGACCCTCAAGAACGCGGACACAGGACTACGCTTGGAGGATGTCGCAGTCGGTGACTCAGGCGCAAAACTGCTGTGCGACTTCTCTACGGGCCAGCCGCGGCCGCTAGTCCCTGTGAACTGGCGCCGGCCCGTTTTTGAGGCTGTACACAACCTCTCCCACCCCGGCAGGAAACCATCCGTAAAATTGGTTTCTGAGAAGTTCGTATGGCAGGGACTCAAGAAGGAGGTAAGGGGCTGGGTCGACACGTGCGTGGCCTGTCAACGCGCCAAAGTACACCGCCATACCAGAGCCCCTTTTGAGCCCTTCACTGTTCCTGAGAGGAGGTTCGACCACGTCAACGTCGACCTTGTGGGACCACTGCCCGCCTCTCACGGCTTCACCTACCTTTTCACCATGGTGGACAGGACGACCCGCTGGCCCGAAGCCGCTCCCCTCTCCTCGACGGCGTCTTCCGACGTGGCCCGTGCGTTCATCAGCACGTGGGTCGCGCGCTTTGGGACCCCGTCTGACCTGTCCTCTGACCGTGGCTCGCAGTTTACCTCGGAACTGTGGAACGCTGTAGCTGGTGGTTTGGGGGTAAAGCTGCACCGCACTACTGCCTATCACCCCCAGGCTAACGGTTTGTGCGAGCGGTTCCACCGCTCAATGAAGGCGGCCCTACGCGCGAGTTTGACGGACGCCAACTGGGTGGACAAACTTCCGTGGGTCATGCTTGGCCTCAGATGTGCCCCCAAAGAGGACTTGCAGTCCTCGTCTGCCGAACTCGTGTACGGCCAAACCCTACGAGTCCCCGGGGATTTCATCCCGGATGCCACTGTCCCCTGGTCTGCAGCCAGGCAGCGCTCCTCCCTACTGGAAGCCGCTGAGGTGTTCGCACCCGTCCCCACTTCACAGCACGGTACCCCTGCTTTCCGGGTCCCCACCGAGCTGCGCTCGTCAGACTTTGTCTTCATTCGCCACGACGCCCACCGCGGCCCCCTAAGCCCCCCTTACGATTGCCCGTTCAAGGTCCTACAACACGGGGACAAGACCCTGGTGGTGGACGTTGGTGGTAGACACGAGACGGTCTCCATTGATAGGATCAAGTCCGCTCACGTGGACGTTTCCCGGCCATTGGAACTGGCTCAGCCCCCACGCCGTGGCCGCCCCCCCATGCCCCACCCCCCGCCCCCGGTCGCGGTGCCTTCAGCTGCCCCTGCCCCTGCCCCTGTCCCGGTTCCCCCTGCCCCGGCCCCGGCTGGCCCTGCCCCTGCCCCTGCCCCGGATGCCCCTGCGTCCCGCACCCGCCGGGGTCGGATCGTCGTCCCTCCCCGACACAGGGATTTTGACTATGGGTGAATTCTGGGGGGGCTTGTGTGGTGGGTTAACATAATTCACCCCCGGAACTAATAGTTGGGAGTATTGTTCCGTACGGAGGGTTAAGTGGGTGGTACTCAGTTTTAGTTCCTGTTTTAAGTGTGTGGTAGCAACTTGCTCATGTCTGTTAATAAACGTCTAGCTGTGACATTTGATACGCCGCCTCCGACTCCCGTCTCTCGGCACTACAATAGTCCGTTTTTGTGAGCAGGAAATAGCTCTATTCTAAGATACCCATTGTTCATAGACTTGAGAACACGGAGAAAACGTGGAGAGCATGAGCATTAGAGAATAATAGAATGAGATTAAATTGGTAAGTAATAGTTTAACTACATTGAAAGATAATCTTGATATTGCTGTGTCGTGAATGTACTTTGTTTGTGAAAACAAAAGTTGTGTGAAAGTCCGTGGTCCCTTCCCCCTTCTGTGTGTCTCATTTCAGAGAAAAAAAGGCACACAAGTGAAGCTGAATTTCATTGATTACATTACTCATCCCTTACAGATAAAGATAAATTCATTCACATAGATTATAGTATTTCTAAAGATAAAGTGAATTGGTCATCAGGGTATTTAAAATAGTTTAAAGATACGGTTAAACATTACACGCATTAGACACGGGAAGCGCGCGCATGCGCATTACACACACAGGGAAGGGTGTTGGCCCCATTCCAAAATATAGAGCACAGAGTTAAAAAAGAACACTCTTTTCTCCATTTTCCATTTCTACTCTTTTCCTTTAACCTCTCCCTGCAATAAAGTTGTGGTCGCTGAATCACGGAAGTCGAAGCATTGTGTTTGTTAGGAGAAAAATAATAGATTGTGACTTTAGATCAGAAAGGGCGTTCTTAAGCAATCGATACGCGAGTCGGTTGCTTGGCTCTATCTGCTGGCCGAAGCACGACAAGACATTTTTAAACACTGGTTCTCTGTGGGATCTATCTGAGGTCGATGAAATAGTCCTTTACATTCATAGATTGATGTTTGTAAATGACTGTTGAATATTACATTACTTTAATTAATTTAATTAATTACTAATTGGTTAAATTAATTATTCAGATCATTCATTATCTGTTTCACAAAACTTTGATCAATTGTTTTGTGACAATCTAATGATAACCATTCCTTTGTTTGATATTTTGATAATAGCTAATTGACTTCACAGGTTTACATCAATGAAGTATATGATTGTACAATGACTGAGTCTAACTAATCATTCATTCCTTTCAAATAACAAGTCGATTTCTTTACAGGTTGTAATTAATATTAATCTTTTATTTCAGTTAGGTCATTTCCACAGCTTTTGAATAGCAGAACAGTTCCTATCTGAGGATTGAGCAGTAAAAGGCTTTTGTAAATCAGTAAATACTTGGAGCGTGACCTGCCTTTGTGATTTGATAATTGTGTTGACCAGCCTTTGTAGTTTAATAATTAAGTTGACCTGAACTATAATTAGTATTGAATGAGCAATTAAGTGACACATATTCATAAACAATAAGGAAAAAAACATTTAAGTGAAAAAACACACACATAGATTACATTTAGATTAAAACACACACATAGATTACATTTATGTCAATAATACACAATACCACTGAAACAATCCGTTGTTCTAGGTTGTAGTGATTCTGTGTGGACAGCTAATACAGTTAAAGTTAGACTAGCATCTGTTTAGCAGATAAGGCAAAAGAAGGTGGGTTGTAAGAAAAGTACACATTCGATTTAAAGTATATTTTCAGTTTATAAAGCATTTAGGAACCCATCAGCTCAAGATGGGGACAGATTCAAGTAAAATGTTAAAGGCTGTTAATAAGGCCAGTGGAATATTGGCAACTTTATCACCTATGGCTATAGTGGAAAAAATGAATCCTCTTGTTATGGTAATTAGCAAAATGTCAACGAAATGGAATGTTCATTGGGCAGACATTGAACAACCGTGGCCAAAAGAGGGCACCTTTGACTTACAAGTAATTGCAACATTGGAAGTGCTTATCAATGTGCACAAGGCACATCAGGAGGACAATTCCCGGCGGATCTACCCTCAGGTCCCCGTCCTAAGTACGACCGGAGACTTCACTATCCAAGATGAGTATGAGAACGTACTAGAGAGGGGAAGAGCGAAAGTGATCGTGGATTTCGAACCAGAGAACAAGGCAGGTGCCAAACCAAAGAAGAGAGGGAAAGAACCAAAGGGCAAAAAGAAGGGCAAAAAGGAAGACCGTGAGGAGGACAAGGAGAGTAGTAAGACAGATGACAGTGAAGGTGGCAGTGGAGGTGACAGCGAAGATTCAAGTGATGACAGCGATGCACAGGGAGGCTACAATGCTCAGGTCAGAAAAATAATAGCCAGGGCCGAAAAGCAGGGTGGGACAAGACACTACAAGAAGGGAAAAGAGGAAAGTAGTTCTGAAGATGAGAAGAAGCCTCTGAAGGTGGAGAAGAAGAAAGAGAGCTTAAAGCAAAAACAGAAGAGGCTGCAGAAAGAGGAAGAAGAGAAAGAGGAAGAGGAAAAAGAAAGGGCGAAGAAACGCCACGAGAGACTCCTAAGAAAGGAGGAAGAGAGAGAAGAAGAAGAAAGAGAGAGGGTGAGGAAACTCCACGGGAGACTCTTAAGAGAGGAAGACGATCAGACGATCGGTGCAGCAACGAGAAAGGGAGGAGGAAGAGTATCGTCAAGTGCCATCTCATACATCCCAGCCGAACCTCTCAAGAGAGTATCGTCAAGTGCCATCACATACATCCCAGCCGAACCTCCCAAGGTCCGCAGCGACACCAAGGCGGGACGAAATAACGAGGAAACTAGTAAGCGAGTATGACCTAAGGAGCAAAGGTGCTACACCAGAGGAAGAGGAAATTCTGAGGAACTGTCCGGTGCTGATTCGGGGTAACAAGATAGAGTATCGTCCTTGGAGTCATACAGATCTATCTGAAGTGATAGAGAAACTCCCCGTTCTGGAGGATGGGGGGCACCCTTGGACTACAGAGGTAGACGTGAGACTGACAGGAACGCAAGCAGCGATGGGAGACCTGCAAAGACTCTTAGCTTCAATTACAGGATTGGACACCATGCAGGACATATTGATGAAGGCAGGACTTCATAAATATATCAATACATCGGTCTATGATCCAGAGCTCTTCGCAGCAAACAGAGGCAGGCTGTGGAAGGCAATCAGGGAGACTTACCCTACTCACGTTCACCCAGACAATATCATTGTGAAGCCACTGGGGGAGATGAGAATCCCAGGGGATTTGTTGCCCGTGTGCACTCTCAATGGAGAAGTGTGACAGGGAAGGACGCTGAAGATAACCCATTAGAAAAAGCCATAATTCGGGGAAAGATACAAGAAGGTCTTCCTACCCCAGTTAAGAATAAGCTAGCAGAAGTGGTGGGGCTACGCCACATGAACAAGGCTGTTTATATAGACAACGTAGCACACCAAGTAGAATTATTTAGAAAGAAGATTCAGGTACAGAAGACACAGGACGAAGAGTCACTCAGAAGATTGACTCAAGTACAATTGACTGAAGGCAAGAAAACCAGAGAGAGAGTGCAGGCTTTAGCTCTACAGGTCCCATCTCAGCCACAGCAACAGCCACCTGTAGTGCAAACTGTCCCTCCCCAGTCATACCCACAGGGGCCACAAGGGGGGTATCCATACCCACAGGGGCCACCAGGGGTGCAAGCGGTTCCATACCAGCCATACACACAGCCTGGCCAAGGACCACCACCAGGGGGATGGACAGCAGCAGGGAAGAAGATGCTAGGACCATGTTACCAATGCGACCAGTATGGACATCTAGCCCGTACCTGCTACAAGAGGCCCCAGGAGGGCGCAGGGGGGAAACAAGGAGGAGGATATTGGCCTCCTGCTACACCTGCTCCAGGAGTGATGAACCCTTACGGAGGCCCAGCAGCTGGGCTATAGGGGTGCCCAGAAGATCCGAGTGGGAGGTGCCAGCTGGTGGTGACAAAGAAGCCTGAAGACGCCACGCACCTTCCTATGTCTGGAAAATATGTGAAGACAATCGGATTTTAGGGAATTAAACAGCTGATTCCTACAACTGAGCTTGTAGACTTAGAGTACAAGGGACAGAGAGCAACTCTGTCAATACTTGTGTCAGAACACACGCCAACAGGGCTGCTAGGGAGAGATGCTCTATGCCAATTGAACTGTACAGTGAAATGCACACCTGACGGCTGTCAGGTGACGGTGCCATCAGAAAACAGACAGCTGTCTGTCATGATGGACAACAGCGCATCCATGGTGTATTGGGTGGGAGGGCTTAGCCCAGACCTAATGGAACCAGCAAGGATGTGGGACAATTACATCCTGGCAAACATGTCAGGGGCCAGAAGGCCTACTGATCCATTGCATTGTACACTCCAGTATTTTAGAAAAGCTGCAGACGCAAACCCAGATGAGTGGCTGAAGCATCAGCCAAAACAGGTACAGCTTAGCACAAGTTGTATAATCCTAGGCCCTCAGGGAGTGGCTATGAAGATAAACAGTGACACTTATCTAGATCAGGAGCATAAGGTTGAGGGTAGCATCCCTCATGTGACACTAATGATATCTGAACACTATGAACAGAAGCATTTAGGGGCAATGATGGCAGACTCAGAAAAGGCCAGATTTGTAACGACAAAAGAAAACCCTGCTATCTGGAGGAGCAGTGATGGACAGTTTACAAAACTGATGATCTCTGCTCAAGGAATGGGACATCCACAGACTGTGAAGCTAATGAACAAGCCAATCCTTCCTGTACAAGCTGAAAGAGACCTCAGGGAAGAAATGATGCAGAATGTGCCAGCAGACCTGTGGGCAAAGAACAGTACAGACATTGGATTTGTGAAATCAGCTCGTCCATTGAGAGTTGAACTCATACCGGGTGCAGAACCCCCTTGGAAAAATCAATACCCATTGAAACAGGAAGCAATTGATGGAATTGAGCCACAGATCAAAGGACTGTTAGAGGCAGGAGTCCTGAAGATAACTCAATATCCGTTAAGCAACACACCTCTTCTGCCAGTGACGAAACCCGATGGTTCATATCGTCTGGTACATGACCTACGTGCTGTGAATGAGGTAGTTGTCAGCTATCCAGCTGAAGTACCTGATCCTCATGTGCTGTTGACTCAGATTCCATCTACAGCCAAAGTGTTTACAGTAATTGATTTATGCGGGGCTTTCTTTTCTGTACCTCTTAGTGTAGAGAGTCAAGGGTTATTTGGGTTTACCTACAAAGGTCAGCATTATCAATATACCAGAATGCCGCAGGGGTACAAACACAGTCCTCATGTTTTTAATCAGGTCTTGAAGGAGGACTTAGACGGGTTAGAGCAGACGATAAGTAGTACTGCCATTCAGTACATGGATGACATACTCCTTTGTGCCCCAGATGAAGAAACATGTCACAGGGATTCCGTTAAACTGTTAAAGGTTTTGGCGGAGAAGGGACACAAGGTGTCTAAAAAGAAGCTACAATATTGTCAGGAAAGGGTAGCTTATTTAGGACAATCTATTACACAGGGACATCGCAGTGTCTCTAATGCACATTTGGAAGCTATTCAGAAGGCTCCAAAACCACGAACAGTTAGGGAAATGATGATGTTTTTGGGCATTACTGGGTATAGTTCAGCATGGGTGGAGGATTACACTAGACTGGTAGCTCCATTGAGGGGGATGATTAAGGAAACAGGTAGCTCCAATGTTGCATCACTTGGACAAGGGAAGCTGATTTGGCGTTTGAGACAATTAAACACAAATTGCAAGAAGCGCCAGCTTTAGCGCTTCCAGATTATTCTAAAGAATTTGGATTGTATGTTTCTTCTTCAGCCGAAGGGAAGTATGCCTGCGCTGTTCTTACGCAACCAACAGGCATTGGACCTAGTCCACAGCCCATAGCCTATTATTCTGTCGCATATTCAGAGGTAGAAATGGGTTTTGCGCCATGCTACAGAGCAATGGCCGGGACATATCTTATGTACGAGAAGGCAACAACCTTAACAATGGGGTACCCAATTACCATTCTCTGCCACCACAGTCTAAGAAATCTCTTGAATCAAGGCAAGTACACTTTCACTATGCCTAGGATTAGGGATTATTACAGGATGTTGGAAAGGGAAGATGTAACATTAGCAAGATGTAACACACTTAACCCAGCAGAGACCTTGCCAACCCCAGAAGATGGGGAGCCACACGATTGTGTGAAGGATGCCATGAGGTACTCTAAGCTTAGAGCAGACCTACTAGCTTTGCCTTTAAAGGAAGCTGATGTTGAGTATTGGACTGATGGATCTTGTTACCGGGTAGGAGAAAATGTATGTGCTGGGTATGCCATAGTCCGATCCCAAAATTCAGAGTTCATTGTGGAACAAGCCAAGGCTGTTCCTCAGCCTTGTTCAGCTCAGTTGGCTGAGTTGATTGCTCTCACAGAGGCATGCAACTTGGGAACCGAACGGAGAGTAACAGTGTACACAGACTCTGCCTACGCCCATAATGTGTGTCACTTACATGGAGCTGTATGGAAGGGACGGGGTTTTAAGAAAACTGATGGTTCGCCTATACAGCACCACGCACAGATCAGGAAGCTGTTACAAGCCATGATGAAGCCAAAGGAATTAGCCATAGTAAAGTGTGCCGCACACAGCTCTGAATCATCACATGTCACACAAGGTAACAGGGCTGCAGAGGATGCAGCCAAAGCTATCACAGGAGCAGACAAGGCAGGTAAAGTTCTTCTGGTCGCACATGAGGACACAGGGCATGGTCACACTTGAGGATTTATTGACGTTACAGAGTAGAGCAACTACGTTAGACAAGAAGGTTTGGCTAGCAAGGGGGGCAAGTCAGGATGACACAGGTCTATGGAGGAATCATGAGGGGTTGGTTGTAGCATCCTCAGATTTATTAGGCATGTTAATACGGGAAGCTCATGGATTAGCACATGTGGCTAGGGGGGAGGTAAGACGCAAGATCACCAAGGAATATGGGTTTTGGAGTCCATATTTGATGGAACAGATTGACCATGCTTTAGGTCGATGTGGGGTCTGTTGGAGAAACAACATCAGAGTGGGTACACCAGTGGTGTCTGGGCATATCCCTACCCCAATTGGGCCACGGGTGGTGGACAGGGGGGTGGATGTACAGAGTAGGCAGGATGTTGTGCCAACAGGTGCCGAGGTTCCGAGAGAACCTGAGAAGGAGGAGCTACGAGGAGATGCTGTGGTGTTGCCAGAGCCAGTGGCAATGCCAGTGGAATTGCCAGTGGCAATGCCAGAGTTACAGCCAGTGACATTACCGGCAATGCCTGAAACCGAGGGGACAGTGGAAAGCTGTCCAGATGCCAATGAACCAGAAACCAACGAAGCAGAGAGTGTTGACAGTCTGGAGGTCCAGCCTGGGAGTGTCCAAAGCCTGGACACCTGTGCTACTGGGGATGCTGGCGAGTGCCTGCATCATGCTTCAGATGATGCTGAGGGCGACTCCCCAGACCTTGATCAGCGTGGGAGGGGACCAGACGACTGCCTGAACCTCAATGACACTGACAGACGACGACCAGTTAGGAAGAGATTAAAGACTACGCATAGGGTAGTGAAGCAGCAGATCAAAGGGAACGACGGGAATGGACAGCAGATGATAGCATGGCTGGAAACGGTCTTAGGGGCATGGGAAACTTATTTTGCTAAGATAGGAGCACCTATTATAGCAGACATGATTTTTGACTTTCTTAGGAGACAGGGCCTCATTGACTGTTTTTGGAAAATCAGTCACTCAGTCCACGTTGATGAAATTTTCAGAAGACTAGTCCTCATCTGAGGTGAAGATCTATGCATTCATGCTTTCCCTTTGTCCTGTGCTTACTGTTGGGGAATTATGTGTTATGATAACTGAATGTCATTATTTGTGTATTGTTTGTTTATTTCTATATCGTATGTGATTGATGTCAGTTGAGAAGTGATGTGGTGGTTATGCAAAGATAGGAAAGAAGTTCTGTTCCTAGCGCAACGAAGAAAAAGCTCCTGACTATGGAAAGGTTATCAATCTGAGACAGCGGTAAAGGCTGTTCTCCAACTGGGGTCAAGTGCTAGTAACCTCTGACCCTGAAGATTCAAGAACGAAGAAGACATCGGTCGTTGGACGTTTTGTATTGGTTTATGCATGATGTACTGTGTTTAGATTAATTTTGCTTGTTATTTTTAGGTTTCTTTTTTATTGTTGATTGTTTTATATTTGGTTTGTATGATGTCTTTGGTCGCTGGTACTGGTGCTGGGTTGGTCTGTGTTATTATGTTTCTTGTGTTGTGTGTTGGTGTAGTTTTTCTGTCTGTTGTTGTTTATGTTTAAAAAAAAAAAAAAACTGGTTTCTTAGTTGCAGTATGTGGGGTTTTGTGTTTTTGTTTTGTTTTATGTGGTCGTTTAGTTTCGTTCCGAGGGGGGAATATGTAGTATATTTTACTTGAAACATACATGTAGACATATATGTGCTGTGGTTAGTGGGTACACAGCAATGCACACATACCATGAATTGTAGACGGGCCGCAAGGCTCCTCTGGGGCTTGTGGACACAGACACACACACACACACACACTGACCATTACCAGATGACCAACACGCAAGGTTCCTCGGGGCGGCTTGGAGACACACACACACACACACACTGACCACTCCATATTGGGGCAGGGGACGGGAGAAAAGACCATCATTGGCTAAAGAATCTTTGACCATACCTCTGGTTTGGTTGGCTCAGGGGTGAAGGTATTTACATATGAAAAGGGATAAAATCCTTTGGGAAACCACTCTCTGTCTCTTTTTACTTCCTGCGACCACCCAGATGACCTGCTGCAGACCTTGAGAAGAACATGCTGTGTGAACTACCTTTTTGAATAAATAGTCTTAAAACTGCTCAAGAACTCTTCCTCATTTTTTAGCAGCAACAGATACCATAATATACAACAGACAATATACTACACGCCGACAGAATATCAGCCGCATTTTGTGAATAAACAATGTTTATTTAAAAAAAAAACTTTTACAAATCGCAACTAGGAAGTGAAGGTGAAGGCGGCGCCCCAGCGCCCTCTATCGGCCAGCCGCCACTGCTGTAAATAGTTCACACACATGTAAATAGATTATTTTGTTATGTTTTGTATTATGTTCTAAATGTTCTAAATCTGTGAATAAATGTAGGGTCAAAAGCCTTTTTTCCCGTGTTGTTTTTATTGTTTCATAGAAGTAAACAACTTTTCAGATGTTTGAGGTGTCACTAAAACTAAAATATGTGGACGTCAGTCACCCTTTTGCTTGAATTTGCTTCTCTGCAGAAAAAGCTCGTTTTCTCTGTTTATTGGTCAAAATCAGGTGTTTTTGCTGAAACCACCCTATGTTCTACGGCCGATTTCTAAACACTCAAAGAGGCTAGAAACAAACTTTCTTTTTCTGATGAAAGAAGAGAGTCTGAAGTTTTGGTAGATATGTTCAATGTTTATGTAGTCCGAAAAGTCAATATTTGGTGGGTCTTCAAAGTTCAGCGAAAATGCCCCAAAAGTCTGGCAGTATGGAGCTCTCCGCTCTGAACATGGCTGGCAGTCAAATAGTTAATCAGACCAGTCTAATTAGACCGGGAACACCAAGGATGGGGGGGCAAACATGAACACAACCGGACGGTTAAAATTGGACTACTGATACCTGTCTGTTCATAGGGAGAGTGTGGGAATAGGGAGAAAGCACATTGGGATATAGGTCCGTAGAGGGGAAGAGGGCTAATGAACCAACAGAAGTAGGGGTAGCTAAGTGCACTCAGTAGACTGATGTGCCAAGAGAAGACAACAACACTACAAACAACTGGAAGAGAAGGTACTAAGTGTGTTGTTATTATAGTACATAATATTGGTTCCGCCCTATGTTGTTGTACCCGGACCGGCGACCCGAGTTAGAGCTCCAGAGTGTCTGGAAGACGGATGAGCTACGTGTTAATAAAAGCCAGCTCAGAAACCCTAGCCTGTTTATTAATAGTTAGGAACACTGGAAATAACAAACATAACATGGTGTCAGATAATGGGACTGGCAACGCGGAGTTCATCGACTTATGAAAAAGGAATGTGCTGGATTCCGAAAGCACACATATGCGCACTGCTAGCAAGAGGAGCGTCATGCGAGCATGTCTAGCGAGAGTAGAAGTGACAGTGATCAAGCTAACGTGAGTGAAAACGTTTCGAACAATCAACAAGGAGACCAAGAAAATCCTGCACCCGTAGTGTTCCCCATCATGGATAAACTCAGTCCTCCCACACCCATGCAGTTCAGTGGCAATCTTGCTGATAAATGGAAGAGATTCAAGCAGAGATTTAATATTTACTTGGCCGCGAGCGGGGCGGGGGGAGGAGATGAAAAGCTAAAAGCGTCTATATTTTTGCATGTAATAGGAGAAGATGCATTGGACATTTACAACAGCTTTCAAATAGATGAGGGAAATTTAACATTGACTGAGCTAGTGACAAAGTTCGAGGAGTACTTTGTGCCCAGTAAAAATGTCAGTTTTGAGAGATATAAGTTTTTCTCTGCCGCTCAGAAGACAGGTGAGAGTTTTGATCAGTAGACTCCCTCTCACACAGACATGCTGTGATGTCATAGACCAGAACATTCTATCTGTCTAGTCTAGACTCCCTCTCACACAGACATGCTGTGATGTCATAGACCAGAACATTCTATCTGTCTAGTCTAGACTCCCTCTCACACCAGAACATTCTATCTGTCTAGTCTAGACTCTGTTAGAGTAAATTATTCAATAATGGCAGCCTGTTTCGTTTCAAGATGTATAAGAAAAGATATTTACTATTCTTCTGCAGAAGGAGGAATTTTACAAGCACGTCAGACAAGTCTTAACAGTGAAAGTTCCTCGTAAAGTCCAGATCATTCATTTCATCTCAGTATTTATACAATCAGGTACCTTCAGGTAAGGGGTCCGCCCTCAGGTGAGGTTTAGACCAATCATGAGCAATGGGTGTGGACTTGTACATTGATGAAGATGATTTTGATGAAGGCTAGGGGGGAATCGGCCCCCACTTTCTCCCAGGGAGACAAAGGTGAAAACGGAACACAATGGCCACAACTGGTTCAGTCTGGTCCCAGAGCACCGGGTCTGGGCAACACAAAAACCCAAAACTGCTCCAGATGGCCTCGTCCACTCAGGGAGAAAAGAGGGCAATCAGGTCTTTGTAATCATTTAAATGTGTCTTGTTGTCTTAGCCAATGTCAAGCTTAAAGTAGAGAAACTGGTTCTATTGTGTGACAACAGGAAATCATCTTCTACAGTCTGCTGCAGACATTCAACCCAAGATGATGTTTGATTCTTAAATGTAGCTTATTACCAGCGATGTCGGTAACGCGTTACTAAGTAACGCGTTACTTTAATCTGAATACTTTCCCCGGTAACGAGTATTCTATCGCGATACTATTTCCAAATCAGTAATCGGATTAAAGTTACTTATTCAAGTGGCTGTGCGTTACTATTGCGTTACTACCTCATAACTTAGGCTAAATGCAGTATTTCTTTGTAATGTTCGATAGTAAACAAACATTTCTCGTGTCTTGGGGAGTGACGTCAGTGCTCACGTTTTCAACACGAGGTTACTATGGAAGGCCATGCCCGCAAAAAACGGCTCTCGATTATCGCGAGATTGCAGCAGAATCGCTCACGTGTATCACCACGCTGATTGCACAGTGTAAACAGAAGCGTAGCCTACACAATGGAGCGAGAACAGAGATATGCGTTAAATAGCTGGAAATATAAGGATTATTTTGAGTTTGTGTCAGCAAAGGATGACAAGAACATAAATGTTGATCATTGATAAACTCAGACTCACCCAGTTTAGGATTAGGATTATATTAGGATCATATCTGAATGGTCAGGGTAGGTTTTAGGTTTTGTGAAACCACTCCTTGCTAGTTACTGTTAAATAAAGATGATATTTAGTTTATTGTTTAAAAACAAGTATTTATGTTGGGTGAGGCAAAGAAAGACTCTTTATTTAGTTGTTTTAAGTTATTGTTTAAAGTTTAATTATGTAATTTAAGTTACTGTTAAAATAAAGTGAGTTTTGGCAAAACCAGTTTTCATTTTTATGTTGCGGGGGGGGGGGGGTCGGGTGCCTAGGCAGCTGCCAATAGTAACTAAAAAAGTAACTAGTAATCTAACTTAGTTACTTTTAAAATCAAGTAATCAGTAAAGTAACTAGATTACTTTTTAAAGGAGTAATCAGTAATCAGTAATCAGAATACTTTTTCAAAGTAACTGTGGCAACACTGATGATAACATATAATAATTTTCTCTCACAACTCCCTCTCACACCAGAACATTCTATCTGTCTAGTCTAGACTCCCTCTCACACCAGAACATTCTATCTGTCTAGTCTAGACTCCCTCTCACACCAGAACATTCTATCTGTCTAGTCTAGACTCCCTCTCACACACAGAACATTCTATCTGTCTAGTCTAGACTCCCTCTCACACACAGAACATTCTATCTGTCTAGTCTAGACTCCCTCTCACACACAGAACATTCTATCTGTCTAGTCTAGACTCCCTCTCACACAGACATGCTGTGATGTCATAGACCAGAACATTCTATCTGTCTAGTCTAGACTCCCTCTCACACAGACATGCTGTGATGTCATAGACCAGAACATTCTATCTGTCTAGTCTAGACTCCCTCTCACACAGACATGCTGTGATGTCATAGACCAGAACATTCTATCTGTCTAGTCTAGACTCCCTCTCACACCAGAACATTCTATCTGTCTAGTCTAGACTCCCTCTCACACCAGAACATTCTATCTGTCTAGTCTAGACTCCCTCTCACACCAGAACATTCTATCTGTCTAGTCTAGACTCCCTCTCACACCAGAACATTCTATCTGTCTAGTCTAGACTCCCTCTCACACCAGAACATTCTATCTGTCTAGTCTAGACCCCCTCTCACACCAGAACATTCTATCTGTCTAGTCTAGACTCCCTCTCACACACAGAACATTCTATCTGTCTAGTCTAGACTCCCTCTCACACACAGAACATTCTATCTGTCTAGTCTAGACTCCCTCTCACACAGACATGCTGTGATGTCATAGACCAGAACATTCTATCTGTCTAGTCTAGACTCCCTCTCACACAGACATGCTGTGATGTCATAGACCAGAACATTCTATCTGTCTAGTCTAGACTCCCTCTCACACAGACATGCTGTGATGTCATAGACCAGAACATTCTATCTGTCTAGTCTAGACTCCCTCTCACACAGACATGCTGTGATGTCATAGACCAGAACATTCTATCTGTCTAGTCTAGACTCCCTCTCACACATACATGCTGTGATGTCATAGACCAGAACATTCTATCTGTCTAGTCTAGACCCCCTCTCACACCAGAACATTATATCTGTCTAGTCTAGACTCCCTCTCACACCAGAACATTCTATCTGTCTAGTCTAGACTCCCTCTCACACCAGAACATTCTATCTGTCTAGTCTAGACTCCCTCTCACACCAGAACATTCTATCTGTCTAGTCTAGACTCCCTCTCACACCAGAACATTCTATCTGTCTAGTCTAGACTCCCTCTCACACACAGAACATTATATCTGTCTAGTCTAGACTCCCTCTCACACACAGAACATTCTATCTGTCTAGTCTAGACTCCCTCTCACACCAGAACATTCTATCTGTCTAGTCTAGACTCCCTCTCACACACAGAACATTCTATCTGTCTAGTCTAGACTCCCTCTCACACACAGAACATTCTATCTGTCTAGTCTAGACTCCCTCTCACACACAGAACATTATATCTGTCTAGTCTAGACTCCCTCTCACACAGACATGCTGTGATGTCATAGACCAGAACATTCTATCTGTCTAGTCTAGACTCCCTCTCACACAGACATGCTGTGATGTCATAGACCAGAACATTCTATCTGTCTAGTCTAGACTCCCTCTCACACAGACATGCTGTGATGTCATAGACTAGAACATTCTATCTGTCTAGTCTAGACTCCCTCTCACACCAGAACATTCTATCTGTCTAGTCTAGACCCCCTCTCACACCAGAACATTCTATCTGTCTAGTCTAGACTCCCTCTCACACCAGAACATTCTATCTGTCTAGTCTAGACTCCCTCTCACACACAGAACATTCTATCTGTCTAGTCTAGACTCCCTCTCACACAGACATGCTGTGATGTCATAGACCAGAACATTCTATCTGTCTAGTCTAGACTCCCTCTCACACAGACAGGCTGTGATGTCATAGACCAGAACATTCTATCTGTCTAGTCTAGACTCCCTCTCACACAGACATGCTGTGATGTCATAGACCAGAACATTCTATCTGTCTAGTCTAGACTCCCTCTCACACAGACATGCTGTGATGTCATAGACCAGAACATTCTATCTGTCTAGTCTAGACTCCCTCTCACACCAGAACATTCTATCTGTCTAGTCTAGACTCCCTCTCACACCAGAACATTCTATCTGTCTAGTCTAGACTCCCTCTCACACCAGAACATTCTATCTGTCTAGTCTAGACTCCCTCTCACACACAGAACATTCTATCTGTCTAGTCTAGACTCCCTCTCACACACAGAACATTCTATCTGTCTAGTCTAGACTCCCTCTCACACACAGAACATTCTATCTGTCTAGTCTAGACTCCCTCTCACACAGACATGCTGTGATGTCATAGACCAGAACATTCTATCTGTCTAGTCTAGACTCCCTCTCACACAGACATGCTGTGAGGTCATAGACCAGAACATTCTATCTGTCTAGTCTAGATTCCCTCTCACACAGACATGCTGTGATGTCATAGACCAGAACATTCTATCTGTCTAGTCTAGACTCCCTCTCACACAGACATGCTGTGATGTCATAGACCAGAACATTCTATCTGTCTAGTCTAGACTCCCTCTCACACAGACATGCTGTGATGTCATAGACCAGAACATTCTATCTGTCTAGTCTAGACTCCCTCTCACACAGACATGCTGTGATGTCATAGACCAGAACATTCTATCTGTCTAGTCTAGACTCCCTCTCACACCAGAACATTCTATCTGTCTAGTCTAGACTCCCTCTCACACCAGAACATTCTATCTGTCTAGTCTAGACTCCCTCTCACACCAGAACATTCTATCTGTCTAGTCTAGACTCCCTCTCACACACAGAACATTCTATCTGTCTAGTCTAGACTCCCTCTCACACACAGAACATTCTATCTGTCTAGTCTAGACTCCCTCTCACACAGACATGCTGTGATGTCATAGACCAGAACATTCTATCTGTCTAGTCTAGACTCCCTCTCACACAGACATGCTGTGAGGTCATAGACCAGAACATTCTATCTGTCTAGTCTAGACTCCCTCTCACACAGACATGCTGTGATGTCATATACCAGAACATTCTATCTGTCTAGTCTAGACTCCCTCTCACACAGACATGCTGTGATGTCATAGACCAGAACATTCTATCTGTCTAGTCTAGACTCCCTCTCACACAGACATGCTGTGATGTCATAGACCAGAACATTCTATCTGTCTAGTCTAGACTCCCTCTCACACACAGAACATTCTATCTGTCTAGTCTAGACTCCCTCTCACACACAGAACATTCTATCTGTCTAGTCTAGACTCCCTCTCACACACAGAACATTCTATCTGTCTAGTCTAGACTCCCTCTCACACACAGAACATTCTATCTGTCTAGTCTAGACTCCCTCTCACACATACATGCTGTGATGTCATAGACCAGAACATTCTATCTGTCTAGTCTAGACTCCCTCTCACACAGACATGCTGTGATGTCATAGACCAGAACATTCTATCTGTCTAGTCTAGACTCCCTCTCACACCAGAACATTCTATCTGTCTAGTCTAGACTCCCTCTCACACCAGAACATTCTATCTGTCTAGTCTAGACTCCCTCTCACACACAGAACATTTTATCTGTCTAGTCTAGACTCCCTCTCACACACATAACATTCTATCTGTCTAGTCTAGACTCCCTCTCACACAGACATGCTGTGATGTCATAGACCAGAACATTCTATCTGTCTAGTCTAGACTCCCTCTCACACATACATGCTGTGATGTCATAGACCAGAACATTCTATCTGTCTAGTCTAGACTCCCTCTCACACAGACATGCTGTGATGTCATAGACCAGAACATTCTATCTGTCTAGTCTAGACTCCCTCTCACACCAGAACATTCTATCTGTCTAGTCTAGACTCCCTCTCACACCAGAACATTCTATCTGTCTAGTCTAGACTCCCTCTCACACCAGAACATTCTATCTGTCTAGTCTAGACTCCCTCTCACACACAGAACATTCTATCTGTCTAGTCTAGACTCCCTCTCACACACAGAACATTCTATCTGTCTAGTCTAGACTCCCTCTCACACACAGAACATTCTATCTGTCTAGTCTAGACTCCCTCTCACACAGACATGCTGTGATGTCATAGACCAGAACATTCTATCTGTCTAGTCTAGACTCCCTCTCACACATACATGCTGTGATGTCATAGACCAGAACATTCTATCTGTCTAGTCTAGACTCCCTCTCACACAGACATGCTGTGATGTCATAGACCAGAACATTCTATCTGTCTAGTCTAGACTCCCTCTCACACCAGAACATTCTATCTGTCTAGTCTAGACTCCCTCTCACACCAGAACATTCTATCTGTCTAGTCTAGACTCCCTCTCACACACAGAACATTCTATCTGTCTAGTCTAGACACCCTCTCACACACAGAACATTCTATCTGTCTAGTCTAGACCCCCTCTCACACCAGAACATTCTATCTGTCTAGTCTAGACTCCCTCTGACACACAAAACATTCTATCTGTCTAGTCTAGACTCCCTCTCACACACAGAACATTCTATCTGTCTAGTCTAGACTCCCTCTCACACAGACATGCTGTGATGTCATAGACCAGAACATTCTATCTGTCTAGTCTAGACTCCCTCTCACACAGACATGCTGTGATGTCATAGACCAGAACATTCTATCTGTCTAGTCTAGACTCCCTCTCACACCAGAACATTCTATCTGTCTAGTCTAGACTCCCTCTCACACACAGAACATTCTATCTGTCTAGTCTAGACTCCCTCTCACACCAGAACATTCTATCTGTCTAGTCTAGACTCCCTCTCACACCAGAACATTCTATCTGTCTAGTCTAGACTCCCTCTCACACCAGAACATTCTATCTGTCTAGTCTAGACCCCCTCTCACACCAGAACATTCTATCTGTCTAGTCTAGACTCCCTCTCACACACAGAACATTCTATCTGTCTAGTCTAGACTCCCTCTCACACAGACATGCTGTGATGTCATAGACCAGAACATTCTATCTGTCTAGTCTAGACTCCCTCTCACACAGACATGCTGTGATGTCATAGACCAGAACATTATATCTGTCTAGTCTAGACTCCCTCTCACACAGACATGCTGTGATGTCATAGACCAGAACATTCTATCTGTCTAGTCTAGACTCCCTCTCACACCAGAACATTATATCTGTCTAGTCTAGACTCCCTCTCACACCAGAACATTCTATCTGTCTAGTCTAGACTCCCTCTCACACACAGAACATTCTATCTGTCCAGTCTAGACTCCCTCTCACACACAGAACATTCTATCTGTCTAGTCTAGACTCCCTCTCACACACAGAACATTCTATCTGTCTAGTCTAGACTCCCTCTCACACACAGAACATTCTATCTGTCTAGTCTAGACTCCCTCTCACACAGACATGCTGTGATGTCATAGACCAGAACATTCTATCTGTCTAGTCTAGACTCCCTCTCACACAGACATGCTGTGATGTCATAGACCAGAACATTCTATCTGTCTAGTCTAGACTCCCTCTCACACCAGAACATTATATCTGTCTAGTCTAGACTCCCTCTCACACCAGAACATTCTATCTGTCTAGTCTAGACTCCCTCTCACACAGACATGCTGTGATGTCATAGACCAGAACATTCTATCTGTCTAGTCTAGACTCCCTCTCACACAGACATGCTGTGATGTCATAGACCAGAACATTCTATCTGTCTAGTCTAGACTCCCTCTCACACAGACATGCTGTGATGTCATAGACCAGAACATTCTATCTGTCTAGTCTAGACTCCCTCTCACACAGTCATGCTGTGATGTCATAGACCAGAACATTCAATCTGTCTAGTCTAGACTCCCTCTCACACAGACATGCTGTGATGTCATAGACCAGAACATTATATCTGTCTAGTCTAGACTCCCTCTCACACAGACATGCTGTGATGTCATAGACCAGAACATTCTATCTGTCTAGTCTAGACTCCCTCTCACACCAGAACATTCTATCTGTCTAGTCTAGACTCCCTCTCACACCAGAACATTCTATCTGTCTAGTCTAGACTCCCTCTCACACACAGAACATTATATCTGTCTAGTCTAGACTCCCTCTCACACACAGAACATTCTATCTGTCTAGTCTAGACTCCCTCTCACACACAGAACATTCTATCTGTCTAGTCTAGACTCCCTCTCACACACAGAACATTCTATCTGTCTAGTCTAGACTCCCTCTCACACAGACATGCTGTGATGTCATAGACCAGAACATTCTATCTGTCTAGTCTAGACTCCCTCCCACACAGACATGCTGTGATGTCATAGACCAGAACATTCTATCTGTCTAGTCTAGACTCCCTCTCACACAGACATGCTGTGATGTCATAGACCAGAACATTCTATCTGTCTAGTCTAGACTCCCTCTCACACACAGAACATTCTATCTGTCTAGTCTAGACTCCCTCTCACACAGACATGCTGTGATGTCATAGACCAGAACATTCTATTTGTCTAGTCTAGACTCCCTCTCACACAGACATGCTGTGATGTCATAGACCAGAACATTCTATCTGTCTAGTCTAGACTCCCTCTCACACCAGAACATTCTATCTGTCTAGTCTAGACTCCCTCTCACACACAGAACATTCTATCTGTCTAGTCTAGACTCCCTCTCACACACAGAACATTCTATCTGTCTAGTCTAGACTCCCTCTCACACACAGAACATTCTATCTGTCTAGTCTAGACTCCCTCTCACACACAGAACATTCTATCTGTCTAGTCTAGACTCCCTCTCACACAGACATGCTGTGATGTCATAGACCAGAACATTCTATCTGTCTAGTCTAGACTCCCTCTCACACATACATGCTGTGATGTCATAGACCAGAACATTCTATCTGTCTAGTCTAGACTCCCTCTCACACAGACATGCTGTGATGTCATAGACCAGAACATTCTATCTGTCTAGTCTAGACTCCCTCTCACACAGACATGCTGTGATGTCATAGACCAGAACATTCTATCTGTCTAGTCTAGACTCCCTCTCACACCAGAACATTATATCTGTCTAGTCTAGACTCCCTCTCACACCAGAACATTCTATCTGTCTAGTCTAGACTCCCTCTCACACAGACATGCTGTGATGTCATAGACCAGAACATTCTATCTGTCTAGTCTAGACTCCCTCTCACACAGACATGCTGTGATGTCATAGACCAGAACATTCTATCTGTCTAGTCTAGACTCCCTCTCACACAGACATGCTGTGATGTCATAGACCAGAACATTCTATCTGTCTAGTCTAGACTCCCTCTCACACAGTCATGCTGTGATGTCATAGACCAGAACATTCAATCTGTCTAGTCTAGACTCCCTCTCACACAGACATGCTGTGATGTCATAGACCAGAACATTATATCTGTCTAGTCTAGACTCCCTCTCACACAGACATGCTGTGATGTCATAGACCAGAACATTCTATCTGTCTAGTCTAGACTCCCTCTCACACCAGAACATTCTATCTGTCTAGTCTAGACTCCCTCTCACACCAGAACATTCTATCTGTCTAGTCTAGACTCCCTCCC
Source organism: Nansenia antarctica (assembly GCF_963989245.1). Lineage (NCBI taxonomy): Eukaryota > Metazoa > Chordata > Actinopteri > Argentiniformes > Microstomatidae > Nansenia > Nansenia antarctica. The sequence continues at coordinate 37,277,674 of NC_137680.1, forward strand.
ACACACAGAACATTATATCTGTCTAGTCTAGACTCCCTCTCACACACAGAACATTCTATCTGTCTAGTCTAGACTCCCTCTCACACACAGAACATTCTATCTGTCTAGTCTAGACTCCCTCTCACACAGACATGCTGTGATGTCATAGACCAGAACATTCTATCTGTCTAGTCTAGACTCCCTCCCACACAGACATGCTGTGATGTCATAGACCAGAACATTCTATCTGTCTAGTCTAGACTCCCTCTCACACAGACATGCTGTGATGTCATAGACCAGAACATTCTATCTGTCTAGTCTAGACTCCCTCTCACACACAGAACATTCTATCTGTCTAGTCTAGACTCCCTCTCACACAGACATGCTGTGATGTCATAGACCAGAACATTCTATTTGTCTAGTCTAGACTCCCTCTCACACAGACATGCTGTGATGTCATAGACCAGAACATTCTATCTGTCTAGTCTAGACTCCCTCTCACACAGACATGCTGTGATGTCATAGACCAGAACATTCTATCTGTCTAGTCTAGACTCCCTCTCACACCAGAACATTATATCTGTCTAGTCTAGACTCCCTCTCACACCAGAACATTCTATCTGTCTAGTCTAGACTCCCTCTCACTCCAGAACATTCTATCTGTCTAGTCTAGACTCCCTCTCACACACAGAACATTCTATCTGTCTAGTCTAGACTCCCTCTCACACACAGAACATTCTATCTGTCTAGTCTAGACTCCCTCTCACACAGACATAATGTGATGTCATAGACCAGAACATTCTATCTGTCTAGTCTAGACTCCCTCTCACACAGACATGCTGTGATGTCATAGACCAGAACATTCTATCTGTCTAGTCTAGACTCCCTCTCACCCCAGAACATTCTATCTGTCTAGTCTAGACTCCCTCTCACACCAGAACATTCTATCTGTCTAGTCTAGACTCCCTCTCACACCAGAACATTCTATCTGTCTAGTCTAGACTCCCTCTCACACACAGAACATTCTATCTGTCTAGTCTAGACTCCCTCTCACACACAGAACATTCTATCTGTCTAGTCTAGACTCCCTCTCACACAGACATAATGTGATGTCATAGACCAGAACATTCTATCTGTCTAGTCTAGACTCCCTCTCACACCAGAACATTATATCTGTCTAGTCTAGACTCCCTCTCACACCAGAACATTCTATCTGTCTAGTCTAGACTCCCTCTCACACAGACATGCTGTGATGTCATAGACCAGAACATTCTATCTGTCTAGTCTAGACTCCCTCTCACACAGACATGCTGTGATGTCATAGACCAGAACATTCTATCTGTCTAGTCTAGACTCCCTCTCACACAGACATGCTGTGATGTCATAGACCAGAACATTCTATCTGTCTAGTCTAGACTCCCTCTCACACAGTCATGCTGTGATGTCATAGACCAGAACATTCAATCTGTCTAGTCTAGACTCCCTCTCACACAGACATGCTGTGATGTCATAGACCAGAACATTATATCTGTCTAGTCTAGACTCCCTCTCACACAGACATGCTGTGATGTCATAGACCAGAACATTCTATCTGTCTAGTCTAGACTCCCTCTCACACCAGAACATTCTATCTGTCTAGTCTAGACTCCCTCTCACACCAGAACATTCTATCTGTCTAGTCTAGACTCCCTCTCACACACAGAACATTATATCTGTCTAGTCTAGACTCCCTCTCACACACAGAACATTCTATCTGTCTAGTCTAGACTCCCTCTCACACACAGAACATTCTATCTGTCTAGTCTAGACTCCCTCTCACACACAGAACATTCTATCTGTCTAGTCTAGACTCCCTCTCACACAGACATGCTGTGATGTCATAGACCAGAACATTCTATCTGTCTAGTCTAGACTCCCTCCCACACAGACATGCTGTGATGTCATAGACCAGAACATTCTATCTGTCTAGTCTAGACTCCCTCTCACACAGACATGCTGTGATGTCATAGACCAGAACATTCTATCTGTCTAGTCTAGACTCCCTCTCACACACAGAACATTCTATCTGTCTAGTCTAGACTCCCTCTCACACAGACATGCTGTGATGTCATAGACCAGAACATTCTATTTGTCTAGTCTAGACTCCCTCTCACACAGACATGCTGTGATGTCATAGACCAGAACATTCTATCTGTCTAGTCTAGACTCCCTCTCACACCAGAACATTCTATCTGTCTAGTCTAGACTCCCTCTCACACACAGAACATTCTATCTGTCTAGTCTAGACTCCCTCTCACACACAGAACATTCTATCTGTCTAGTCTAGACTCCCTCTCACACACAGAACATTCTATCTGTCTAGTCTAGACTCCCTCTCACACACAGAACATTCTATCTGTCTAGTCTAGACTCCCTCTCACACAGACATGCTGTGATGTCATAGACCAGAACATTCTATCTGTCTAGTCTAGACTCCCTCTCACACATACATGCTGTGATGTCATAGACCAGAACATTCTATCTGTCTAGTCTAGACTCCCTCTCACACAGACATGCTGTGATGTCATAGACCAGAACATTCTATCTGTCTAGTCTAGACTCCCTCTCACACAGACATGCTGTGATGTCATAGACCAGAACATTCTATCTGTCTAGTCTAGACTCCCTCTCACACCAGAACATTATATCTGTCTAGTCTAGACTCCCTCTCACACCAGAACATTCTATCTGTCTAGTCTAGACTCCCTCTCACACAGACATGCTGTGATGTCATAGACCAGAACATTCTATCTGTCTAGTCTAGACTCCCTCTCACACAGACATGCTGTGATGTCATAGACCAGAACATTCTATCTGTCTAGTCTAGACTCCCTCTCACACAGTCATGCTGTGATGTCATAGACCAGAACATTCAATCTGTCTAGTCTAGACTCCCTCTCACACAGACATGCTGTGATGTCATAGACCAGAACATTATATCTGTCTAGTCTAGACTCCCTCTCACACAGACATGCTGTGATGTCATAGACCAGAACATTCTATCTGTCTAGTCTAGACTCCCTCTCACACCAGAACATTCTATCTGTCTAGTCTAGACTCCCTCTCACACCAGAACATTCTATCTGTCTAGTCTAGACTCCCTCCCACACACAGAACATTATATCTGTCTAGTCTAGACTCCCTCTCACACACAGAACATTCTATCTGTCTAGTCTAGACTCCCTCTCACACGCAGAACATTCTATCTGTCTAGTCTAGACTCCCTCTCACACAGACATGCTGTGATGTCATAGACCAGAACATTCTATCTGTCTAGTCTAGACTCCCTCCCACACAGACATGCTGTGATGTCATAGACCAGAACATTCTATCTGTCTAGTCTAGACTCCCTCTCACACAGACATGCTGTGATGTCATAGACCAGAACATTCTATCTGTCTAGTCTAGACTCCCTCTCACACACAGAACATTCTATCTGTCTAGTCTAGACTCCCTCTCACACAGACATGCTGTGATGTCATAGACCAGAACATTCTATTTGTCTAGTCTAGACTCCCTCTCACACAGACATGCTGTGATGTCATAGACCAGAACATTCTATCTGTCTAGTCTAGACTCCCTCTCACACAGACATGCTGTGATGTCATAGACCAGAACATTCTATCTGTCTAGTCTAGACTCCCTCTCACACCAGAACATTATATCTGTCTAGTCTAGACTCCCTCTCACACCAGAACATTCTATCTGTCTAGTCTAGACTCCCTCTCACTCCAGATCATTCTATCTGTCTAGTCTAGACTCCCTCTCACACACAGAACATTCTATCTGTCTAGTCTAGACTCCCTCTCACACACAGAACATTCTATCTGTCTAGTCTAGACTCCCTCTCACACAGACATAATGTGATGTCATAGACCAGAACATTCTATCTGTCTAGTCTAGACTCCCTCTCACACAGACATGCTGTGATGTCATAGACCAGAATATTCTATCTGTCTAGTCTAGACTCCCTCTCACCCCAGAACATTCTATCTGTCTAGTCTAGACTCCCTCTCACACCAGAACATTCTATCTGTCTAGTCTAGACTCCCTCTCACACCAGAACATTCTATCTGTCTAGTCTAGACTCCCTCTCACACACAGAACATTCTATCTGTCTAGTCTAGACTCCCTCTCACACACAGAACATTCTATCTGTCTAGTCTAGACTCCCTCTCACACAGACATAATGTGATGTCATAGACCAGAACATTCTATCTGTCTAGTCTAGACTCCCTCTCACACAGACATGATGTGATGTCATAGACCAGAACATTCTATCTGTCTAGTCTAGACTCCCTCTCACCCCAGAACATTCTATCTGTCTAGTCTAGACTCCCTCTCACACCAGAACATTCTATCTGTCTAGTCTAGACTCCCTCTCACACCAGAACATTCTATCTGTCTAGTCTAGACTCCCTCTCACACACAGAACATTCTATCTGTCTAGTCTAGACTCCCTCTCACACACAGAACATTCTATCTGTCTAGTCTAGACTCCCTCTCACACACAGAATATTCTATCTGTCTAGTCTAGACTCCCTCTCACACAGACATGCTGTGATGTCATAGACCAGAACATTCTATCTGTCTAGTCTAGACTCCCTCTCACACAGACATGCTGTGATGTCATAGACCAGAACATTCTATCTGTCTAGTCTAGACTCCCTCTCACCCCAGAACATTCTATCTGTCTAGTCTAGACTCCCTCTCACACCAGAACATTCTATCTGTCTAGTCTAGACTCCCTCTCACTCCAGAACATTCTATCTGTCTAGTCTAGACTCCCTCTCACACACAGAACATTCTATCTGTCTAGTCTAGACTCCCTCTCACACACAGAACATTCTATCTGTCTAGTCTAGACTCCCTCTCACACAGACATAATGTGATGTCATAGACCAGAACATTCTATCTGTCTAGTCTAGACTCCCTCTCACACAGACATGCTGTGATGTCATAGACCAGAACATTCTATCTGTCTAGTCTAGACTCCCTCTCACCCCAGAACATTCTATCTGTCTAGTCTAGACTCCCTCTCACACCAGAACATTCTATCTGTCTAGTCTAGACTCCCTCTCACACCAGAACATTCTATCTGTCTAGTCTAGACTCCCTCTCACACACAGAACATTCTATCTGTCTAGTCTAGACTCCCTCTCACACACAGAACATTCTATCTGTCTAGTCTAGACTCCCTCTCACACAGACATAATGTGATGTCATAGACCAGAACATTCTATCTGTCTAGTCTAGACTCCCTCTCACACAGACATGCTGTGATGTCATAGACCAGAACATTCTATCTGTCTAGTCTAGACTCCCTCTCACACAGACATGCTGTGATGTCATAGACCAGAACATTCTATCTGTCTAGTCTAGACTCCCTCTCACCCCAGAACATTCTATCTGTCTAGTCTAGACTCCCTCTCACACCAGAACATTCTATCTGTCTAGTCTAGACTCCCTCTCACACCAGAACATTCTATCTGTCTAGTCTAGACTCCCTCTCACACACAGAACATTCTATCTGTCTAGTCTAGACTCCCTCTCACACACAGAACATTCTATCTGTCTAGTCTAGACTCCCTCTCACACAGACATAATGTGATGTCATAGACCAGAACATTCTATCTGTCTAGTCTAGACTCCCTCTCACACAGACATGATGTGATGTCATAGACCAGAACATTCTATCTGTCTAGTTTAGACTCCCTCTCACCCCAGAACATTCTATCTGTCTAGTCTAGACTCCCTCTCACACCAGAACATTCTATCTGTCTAGTCTAGACTCCCTCTCACACCAGAACATTCTATCTGTCTAGTCTAGACTCCCTCTCACACACAGAACATTCTATCTGTCTAGTCTAGACTCCCTCTCACACAGACATGCTGTGATGTCATAGACCAGAACATTCTATCTGTCTAGTCTAGACTCCCTCTCACACAGACATGCTGTGATGTCATAGACCAGAACATTCTATCTGTCTAGTCTAGACTCCCTCTCACACAGACATGCTGTGATGTCATAGACCAGAACATTCTATCTGTCTAGTCTAGACTCCCTCTCACACAGACATGCTGTGATGTCATAGACCAGAACATTCTATCTGTCTAGTCTAGACTCCCTCTCACACCAGAACATTCTATCTGTCTAGTCTAGACTCCCTCTCACACCAGAACATTCTATCTGTCTAGTCTAGACTCCCTCTCACACCAGAACATTCTATCTGTCTAGTCTAGACTCCCTCTGACACACAGAACATTCTATCTGTCTAGTCTAGACTCCCTCTCACACAGACATGCTGTGATGTCATAGACCAGAACATTCTATCTGTCTAGTCTAGACTCCCTCTCACACAGACATGCTGTGATGTCATAGACCAGAACATTCTATCTGTCTAGTCTAGACTCCCTCTCACACAGTCATGCTGTGATGTCATAGACCAGAACATTCAATCTGTCTAGTCTAGACTCCCTCTCACACAGACATGCTGTGATGTCATAGACCAGAACATTATATCTGTCTAGTCTAGACTCCCTCTCACACAGACATGCTGTGATGTCATAGACCAGAACATTCTATCTGTCTAGTCTAGACTCCCTCTCACACCAGAACATTCTATCTGTCTAGTCTAGACTCCCTCTCACACCAGAACATTCTATCTGTCTAGTCTAGACTCCCTCCCACACACAGAACATTATATCTGTCTAGTCTAGACTCCCTCTCACACACAGAACATTCTATCTGTCTAGTCTAGACTCCCTCTCACACACAGAACATTCTATCTGTCTAGTCTAGACTCCCTCTCACACAGACATGCTGTGATGTCATAGACCAGAACATTCTATCTGTCTAGTCTAGACTCCCTCCCACACAGACATGCTGTGATGTCATAGACCAGAACATTCTATCTGTCTAGTCTAGACTCCCTCTCACACAGACATGCTGTGATGTCATAGACCAGAACATTCTATCTGTCTAGTCTAGACTCCCTCTCACACACAGAACATTCTATCTGTCTAGTCTAGACTCCCTCTCACACAGACATGCTGTGATGTCATAGACCAGAACATTCTATTTGTCTAGTCTAGACTCCCTCTCACACAGACATGCTGTGATGTCATAGACCAGAACATTCTATCTGTCTAGTCTAGACTCCCTCTCACACAGACATGCTGTGATGTCATAGACCAGAACATTCTATCTGTCTAGTCTAGACTCCCTCTCACACCAGAACATTATATCTGTCTAGTCTAGACTCCCTCTCACACCAGAACATTCTATCTGTCTAGTCTAGACTCCCTCTCACTCCAGATCATTCTATCTGTCTAGTCTAGACTCCCTCTCACACACAGAACATTCTATCTGTCTAGTCTAGACTCCCTCTCACACACAGAACATTCTATCTGTCTAGTCTAGACTCCCTCTCACACAGACATAATGTGATGTCATAGACCAGAACATTCTATCTGTCTAGTCTAGACTCCCTCTCACACAGACATGCTGTGATGTCATAGACCAGAACATTCTATCTGTCTAGTCTAGACTCCCTCTCACCCCAGAACATTCTATCTGTCTAGTCTAGACTCCCTCTCACACCAGAACATTCTATCTGTCTAGTCTAGACTCCCTCTCACACCAGAACATTCTATCTGTCTAGTCTAGACTCCCTCTCACACACAGAACATTCTATCTGTCTAGTCTAGACTCCCTCTCACACACAGAACATTCTATCTGTCTAGTCTAGACTCCCTCTCACACAGACATAATGTGATGTCATAGACCAGAACATTCTATCTGTCTAGTCTAGACTCCCTCTCACACAGACATGATGTGATGTCATAGACCAGAACATTCTATCTGTCTAGTCTAGACTCCCTCTCACCCCAGAACATTCTATCTGTCTAGTCTAGACTCCCTCTCACACCAGAACATTCTATCTGTCTAGTCTAGACTCCCTCTCACACCAGAACATTCTATCTGTCTAGTCTAGACTCCCTCTCACACACAGAACATTCTATCTGTCTAGTCTAGACTCCCTCTCACACACAGAACATTCTATCTGTCTAGTCTAGACTCCCTCTCACACACAGAATATTCTATCTGTCTAGTCTAGACTCCCTCTCACACAGACATGCTGTGATGTCATAGACCAGAACATTCTATCTGTCTAGTCTAGACTCCCTCTCACACAGACATGCTGTGATGTCATAGACCAGAACATTCTATCTGTCTAGTCTAGACTCCCTCTCACCCCAGAACATTCTATCTGTCTAGTCTAGACTCCCTCTCACACCAGAACATTCTATCTGTCTAGTCTAGACTCCCTCTCACTCCAGAACATTCTATCTGTCTAGTCTAGACTCCCTCTCACACACAGAACATTCTATCTGTCTAGTCTAGACTCCCTCTCACACACAGAACATTCTATCTGTCTAGTCTAGACTCCCTCTCACACAGACATAATGTGATGTCATAGACCAGAACATTCTATCTGTCTAGTCTAGACTCCCTCTCACACAGACATGCTGTGATGTCATAGACCAGAACATTCTATCTGTCTAGTCTAGACTCCCTCTCACCCCAGAACATTCTATCTGTCTAGTCTAGACTCCCTCTCACACCAGAACATTCTATCTGTCTAGTCTAGACTCCCTCTCACACCAGAACATTCTATCTGTCTAGTCTAGACTCCCTCTCACACACAGAACATTCTATCTGTCTAGTCTAGACTCCCTCTCACACACAGAACATTCTATCTGTCTAGTCTAGACTCCCTCTCACACAGACATAATGTGATGTCATAGACCAGAACATTCTATCTGTCTAGTCTAGACTCCCTCTCACACAGACATGATGTGATGTCATAGACCAGAACATTCTATCTGTCTAGTCTAGACTCCCTCTCACCCCAGAACATTCTATCTGTCTAGTCTAGACTCCCTCTCACACCAGAACATTCTATCTGTCTAGTCTAGACTCCCTCTCACACCAGAACATTCTATCTGTCTAGTCTAGACTCCCTCTCACACACAGAACATTCTATCTGTCTAGTTTAGACTCCCTCTCACACACAGAACATTCTATCTGTCTAGTCTAGACTCCCTCTCACACACAGAATATTCTATCTGTCTAGTCTAGACTCCCTCTCACACAGACATGCTGTGATGTCATAGACCAGAACATTCTATCTGTCTAGTCTAGACTCCCTCTCACACAGACATGCTGTGATGTCATAGACCAGAACATTCTATCTGTCTAGTCTAGACTCCCTCTCACCCCAGAACATTCTATCTGTCTAGTCTAGACTCCCTCTCACACCAGAACATTCTATCTGTCTAGTCTAGACTCCCTCTCACACCAGAACATTCTATCTGTCTAGTCTAGACTCCCTCTCACACACAGAACATTCTATCTGTCTAGTCTAGACTCCCTCTCACACACAGAACATTCTATCTGTCTAGTCTAGACTCCCTCTCACACAGACATAATGTGATGTCATAGACCAGAACATTCTATCTGTCTAGTCTAGACTCCCTCTCACACAGACATGATGTGATGTCATAGACCAGAACATTCTATCTGTCTAGTTTAGACTCCCTCTCACCCCAGAACATTCTATCTGTCTAGTCTAGACTCCCTCTCACACCAGAACATTCTATCTGTCTAGTCTAGACTCCCTCTCACACCAGAACATTCTATCTGTCTAGTCTAGACTCCCTCTCACACACAGAACATTCTATCTGTCTAGTCTAGACTCCCTCTCACACAGACATGCTGTGATGTCATAGACCAGAACATTCTATCTGTCTAGTCTAGACTCCCTCTCACACAGACATGCTGTGATGTCATAGACCAGAACATTCTATCTGTCTAGTCTAGACTCCCTCTCACACAGACATGCTGTGATGTCATAGACCAGAACATTCTATCTGTCTAGTCTAGACTCCCTCTCACACCAGAACATTCTATCTGTCTAGTCTAGACTCCCTCTCACACCAGAACATTCTATCTGTCTAGTCTAGACTCCCTCTCACACCAGAACATTCTATCTGTCTAGTCTAGACTCCCTCTGACACACAGAACATTCTATCTGTCTAGTCTAGACTCCCTCTCACACACAGAACATTCTATCTGTCTAATCTAGACTCCCTCTCACACACAGAACATTCTATCTGTCTAGTCTAGACTCCCTCTCACACACAGAACATTCTATCTGTCTAGTCTAGACTCCCTCTCACACAGACATGCTGTGATGTCATAGACCAGAACATTCTATCTGTCTAGTCTAGACTCCCTCTCACACAGACATAATGTGATGTCATAGACCAGAACATTCTATCTGTCTAGTCTAGACTCCCTCTCACACAGACATAATGTGATGTCATAGACCAGAACATTCTATCTGTCTAGTCTAGACTCCCTCTCACACAGACATGCTGTGATTTCATAGACCAGAACATTCTATCTGTCTAGTCTAGACTCCCTCTCACACACAGAACATTCTATCTGTCTAGTCTAGACTCCCTCTCACACACAGAACATTCTATCTGTCTAGTCTAGACTCCCTCTCACACAGACTGTAAGGGTTGGGGAAGCGACCTTATTGTGGAGCGACCCTTTGGCGCCCTCTGGTGTTTTATGTATGCATTTGTCTGTCCTAATTAACTGATTTGTACCTGGTGTGTGTTGTTTGGCTGTGGCTATTTAGATCCCTCTGTTTCCCCTCTGGTTGTCGGTTGTTCACTTCATGTTGCGTTTGTTATATGTATACGATTCTTCTTAGCCTTATTGTTCCTCGCCGGATTAGGAAATAAGTATAGTTGACGATTGTAAGTACATTGCTCTGCCTTGTTCCTGTTATTATTTAAAACGTTTATCGGAGACTTGTTTTCTCCTCTTTTGTTTATTCGCTTACTGTGCGGTTATTATTTGTTCCGTTTACTCAAAATAAAGAGTACCGTTATTATTTATTATACTCCTGCTTCCGTCTACTCTGTTCTACTCTGCGCCTGGGTCCAAACACATTACCCCATCGTAACAGAACAACCGACCATTATGGACCCAGCAGATGTAGAGCAGATTCGCACGGTGCTGAATACCCAGGGGGCTATGGTAGCCCAGCAGGAGCGGAACCAGCTGGCGATGTTTGCGGAGATCGAAAAGCTGACCATCGCCGGGACTAGCCTGGTGGCCGCTCAGGCCAACCCCACTCCACCAGCGGCAGCAGCAGCAGCAGCTATGCCTCCTCTACCGCCGGTGACCACGCGGGAACCCCGACTACCTCCTCCCGAACGCTATGATGGACGTCCAGAGGGCTGCAGAGAGTTCCTGACTCAGTGTTCACTGATCTTCAGCCTGCAGCCCCTGTCCTTCCCCACCGAGCACTCCCGAGTGGCCTACATCATCACCCTGTTGACGGGCCGTGCCCTGTCCTGGGCCACGGCCGAGTGGGAGAGTCAGTCGCCGGCGTGCTCCGACGCTACAGCATTCACCCGGGAGTTACGCAAAATATTCGACACCTCCCGGGTGATATCGGGGCACGAAGCCGGTCGGCGGCTCACGGCGTGTCGACAGGGGGATCGCTCGGTGGCGGATTATTCCATCGAGTTCCGCACTCTAGCTAGGGAGGCGGGTTGGGAGGAGAAGGCCCTGGCCGTACTCTATACCCAGGGGCTCTCGGAGGCGATGAAAGACCAACTTGCCCTCCGGGACCTCCCAGAGCGGCTAGACGGCGTAGTGGAGCTCTCGGTGCGTGTGGACAATCGGCGCCGAGAGCGATCACGTGAGAGGGGCTCCTCGAGGGGCGCTCCGTTCCAACCTCCTCCTGCTAGGGAGGCGACTCGGCGGTTCCCGGAGGAGACCACGGAGGAGGAGGAGGCCATGCAGCTGGGCGCAACACACCTCTCCAGCACAGAGAGGCGGCGTCGGCTGGACGAGCGGAGCTGCTTCCGTTGCGGTCGCAAGGGTCACCGCTACAGTGCCTGTCCAGGGACCTCGGGAAACGGGGCAGCCCGCTAGTATCGGGAGGGGTATTAGCGGGTAGGGACATACCCTCGGGTTTCAATGACCCACGAACCTTTTTTTCTGTTAAGGTGCGGTGGGGACACTGTACCCAGCGAGTTCGGGCTCTGGTGGACTCAGGGGCAGCGGGGAATTTAATGCACGAAGGCCTGGCCTGGGGGTGGGGGGTTCCTTTGGAAGAATTGAAAGAACCCGTTCCTGTTCGAGCCCTAGACGGCCGGCCATTGGGGTCGGGGATCATTACCCAGCGCACTATGCCTGTACATATCCAGGTGGGAGGGGGTCGTTGGGAACTCATATGATTTTTTATTGTGGCCTCTCCTGATTGCCCTATTGTGTTAGGTCACCCCTGGTTAGCTTCTCTCAACCCCCGCATTGACTGGTCCACAGGTCGACTCTCCCTCGAAGCAGGCTCCGTCACAGTGCGTACTGAGTCTCCGCCCACGACTCTCGCATCCCCGTTGCAGCCCCAGTTCTCGCCTCTCCCCCTTTCCACCCCTCTTCCTAATTCCCCTGGCCCTGCTTCGCCTTCCAGCCCCGACCTGACAGGGGTGCCTCAGATATATTGGGACCTGGGGGAAGTGTTCAGTAAATCTCGGGCCGAGAAATTACCCCTCCATAGACCCTATGACTGTGCCATCAATCTGCTGCCGGGTACTGTGCCGCCGCGGGGACGCCTGTTTTCCCTCTCTCGCCCGGAGAATCTCTCCATGAATAAATACATAGAGGAAGCACTGGCCGCGGGTCATATCCGTCCTTCCACCTCGCCCGCTGGCGCAGGCTTCTTCTTTGTGGCAAAGAAAGACGGGGGACAGCGTCCCTGCATCGATTACCGCGGTCTAAATGACATTTCCATAAAGAATCGCTATCCCCTGCCCCTCATGGATACCGCCTTTGAGTCACTGCAAGGAGCAAGGGTGTTTACCAAACTGGATTTACGCAATGCATACAACCTGGTGAGGATGAGGGAGGGGGACGAGTGGAAGACGGCTTTTAACACGCCTAACGGTCATTATGAGTATTTAGTCATGCCCTTTGGTCTCGCTAATGCACCCGCAGTATTTCAAGCACTAGTCAACGACGTACTGCGGGATTTGATTGGTCATTCGGTTTTTGTGTACCTTGACGATATCCTAATTTTTTCCAAAGACATTACTCAACATCAACGTCATGTCCGTCAAGTCCTCCAGCGCCTCCTCCACCACCAGTTATTTGTCAAGGCAGAGAAATGTGTCTTTCACGCCGACACAGTGTCATTCCTGGGGTTCATTATAACACGGGGGGATTTAAGCATGGACCCTGCCAAGGTTAGTGCGGTGTTAGACTGGCCCCGCCCCTCCTCTTTGAAACAGTTACAGCGGTTCCTAGGGTTTGCTAATTTTTATAGACGCTTTATCCGCAATTTTAGTGCCCTAGCTGCCCCTTTAACTGCCCTCACCAGGTCTACCCTCCGTACGTTCGCCTGGTCCTCGGAGGCGGAGGCCGCCTTCGTGGACCTCAAGCAACGGTTCACCTCTGCTCCGGTCCTAGCCCATCCGGACTCGGAAGTACCATTCCTGGTGGAGGTGGACGCCTCAGATCTCGCGGTGGGGGCGGTGCTCTCCCAGAGGTGCAGGAAGGATGGGAAGGTACATCCCTGCGCTTTTTTCTCACGTCGGCTGTCCCCGGCCGAGTGTAATTATGACGTAGGAAACCGGGAGCTGCTGGCCATTAAATTGGCTTTGGAGGAGTGGAGGCAGTGGCTGGAGGGGGCCGCACAGCCGTTTGTGGTGTGGACGGACCACAAGAACCTGGCCTACATCCAGGGGGCTAAGCGCCTCAATTCGCGTCAAGCCAGGTGGGCGCTGTTTTTTACACGCTTCCAATTTTCCATCTCCTTTAGGCCGGGGTCCAAAAACGTCAAGCCGGACGCCCTCTCCCGGCAGTTCGATCCGGCGGACCGGGAGGAAAAACCCCACCCCATTGTTCCGGAGACCCTTATTGTTGCCCCTGTGTCGTGGGGGATCGCTAAAGTGGTGAGAGCGGCGCTCAGGCGGGAGCCGGATCCGGGGGGAGGACCCCCGGGGAGGCTGTATGTTCCCAAGACTGCGCGCTCACGGCTGCTGCAATGGGCGCATGCGTCGCCCCTCACTAGCCACCCCGGGGCTGCCAGGACCCTGGACTTTATTCGCAGGAGGTTCTGGTGGCCCACAGCGGAGAGGGATACGCGCGCCTTTGTGGCAGCCTGTCCTGTGTGTGCGCGCAGCAAGACATCTCGCCAGCCTTCAGCGGGGCTACTCCGACCCCTCCCCATCCCCAAACGACCCTGGTCCCACATCTCCCTTGACTTTATTTCAGGTCTCCCTCCCTCTGACGGGTTCACTACCATCTTGGTGGTAGTGGACCGTTTCTCCAAGGCGGCCCACTTCATCCCCCTCCTCAAACTCCCCTCGGCCCGAGAGACGGCCGACCTGGTGGTGCAGCACATCTTCCGGGTGCATGGTCTCCCGCAGGACATGGTGTCGGATCGGGGTCCTCAGTTCGCTTCCAGGTTCTGGAAGGCGTTCGCAACCAGCCTCGGCGCCTCCGTCAGCCTGTCCTCCGGTTTCCATCCACAGTCCAATGGGCAGACGGAGCGTGTCAACCAGGACCTGGAAGGCGTGCTGAGGTGCTACGTCTCCGGCAATCCGGCGACGTGGAGTCGGCGACTGGCGTGGGCGGAATACGCCCACAACACCCTCCTCTGCTCATCCACTGGCCTATCCCCCTTTCAGTGCCAATATGGCTATCAACCCCCCCTATTCCCTGAGCAGGAGGAGGAGGCGGAGGTGCCCTCCGTCCAAGCCCACGTCGGTCGCTGTCGCCGGACCTGGAGGCGGGTGAGGGCGGCGCTTCAGCGGGCGTCGGCTCAGTCCCAGCTTCAGGCCAACCGCAGGCGTCGCCCGGCCCCGATCTTTCGCCCGGGGCAGAAGGTGTGGCTCTCGACCCGGGACCTTCCCCTCCGGGTCGAGTCCAGGAAGCTAGCGCCCCGGTTCGTGGGTCCGTTCAAAGTGGTGCGGCGGGTGAACCCGGTGGCGTATAGACTACTACTCCCACCTTCCATGCGGGTTCACCCGACCTTTCATGTGTGTGTCCCTACTGAAACCCTTCGTCACTTGCCCCATGTCCCCACCACCCCCCCCTGTTCCCCCGCCACGCATCATTGATGGACAGACTGTTTATACAGTACGGAGGATTATGGATTGCCGGCGGAGGGGTAGGGGCTTACAGTTTTTGGTGGATTGGGAGGGGTATGGGCCGGAGGAACGGTCCTGGGTGCCTCAGAGGGACATATTGGACCCAAAACTAATTACAGACTTCCGCCAACTACATCCTGAGGCACCCAGGTGAACGGCAGGTGCCATTCGTCGGGGGGGGATACTGTAAGGGTTGGGGAAGCGACCTTATTGTGGAGCGACCCTTTGGCGCCCTCTGGTGTTTTATGTATGCATTTGTCTGTCCTAATTAACTGATTTGTACCTGGTGTGTGTTGTTTGGCTGTGGCTATTTAGATCCCTCTGTTTCCCCTCTGGTTGTCGGTTGTTCACTTCATGTTGCGTTTGTTATATGTATACGATTCTTCTTAGCCTTATTGTTCCTCGCCGGATTAGGAAATAAGTATAGTTGACGATTGTAAGTACATTGCTCTGCCTTGTTCCTGTTATTATTTAAAACGTTTATCGGAGACTTGTTTTCTCCTCTTTTGTTTATTCGCTTACTCTGCGGTTATTATTTGTTCCGTTTACTCAAAATAAAGAGTACCGTTATTATTTATTATACTCCTGCTTCCGTCTACTCTGTTCTACTCTGCGCCTGGGTCCAAACACATTACCCCATCGTAACAACAGACATGCTGTGATGTCATAGACCAGAACATTATATCTGTCTAGTCTAGACTCCCTCTCACACAGACATGCTGTGATGTCATAGACCAGAACATTCTATCTGTCTAGTCTAGACTCCCTCTCACACAGACATGCTGTGATGTCATAGACCAGAACATTCTATCTGTCTAGTCTAGACTCCCTCTCACACAGACATGCTGTGATGTCATAGACCAGAACATTCTATCTGTCTAGTCTAGACTCCCTCTCACACAGACATGCTGTGATGTCATAGACCAGAACATTCTATCTGTCTAGTCTAGACTCCCTCTCACACAGACATGCTGTGATGTCATAGACCAGAACATTCTATCTGTCTAGTCTAGACTCCCTCTCACACCAGAACATTCTATCTGTCTAGTCTAGACTCCCTCTCACACCAGAACATTCTATCTGTCTAGTCTAGACTCCCTCTCACACCAGAACATTCTATCTGTCTAGTCTAGACTCCCTCTCACACACAGAACATTCTATCTGTCTAGTCTAGACTCCCTCTCACACACAGAACATTCTATCTGTCTAGTCTAGACTCCCTCTCACACACAGAACATTATATCTGTCTAGTCTAGACTCCCTCTCACACAGACATGCTGTGATGTCATAGACCAGAACATTCTATCTGTCTAGTCTAGACTCCCTCTCACACATACATGCTGTGATGTCATAGACCAGAACATTCTATCTGTCTAGTCTAGACTCCCTCTCACGCAGACATGCTGTGATGTCATAGACCAGAACATTCTATCTGTCTAGTCTAGACTCCCTCTCACACCAGAACATTCTATCTGTCTAGTCTAGACTCCCTCTCACACCAGAACATTCTATCTGTCTAGTCTAGTCTCCCTCTCACACACAGAACATTCTATCTGTCTAGTCTAGACTCCCTCTCACACACAGAACATTCTATCTGTCTAGTCTAGACTCCCTCTCACACACAGAACATTCTATCTGTCTAGTCTAGACTCCCTCTCACACACAGAACATTCTATCTGTCTAGTCTAGACTCCCTCTCACACAGACATGCTGTGATGTCATAGACCAGAACATTCTATCTGTCTAGTCTAGACTCCCTCTCACACAGACATGCTGTGATGTCATAGACCAGAACATTCTATCTGTCTAGTCTAGACTCCCTCTCACACAGACATGCTGTGATGTCATAGACCAGAACATTCTATCTGTCTAGTCTAGACTCCCTCTCACACAGACATGCTGTGATGTCATAGACCAGAACATTCTATCTGTCTAGTCTAGACTCCCTCTCACACAGACATGCTGTGATGTCATAGACCAGAACATTCTATCTGTCTAGTCTAGACTCCCTCTCACACAGACATGCTGTGATGTCATAGACCAGAACATTCTATCTGTCTAGTCTAGACTCCCTCTCACACAGACCTGCTGTGATGTCATAGACCAGAACATTCTATCTGTCTAGTCTAGACTCCCTCTCACACAGACATGCTGTGATGTCATAGACCAGAAAGTTTTATCTGTCTAGTCTAGACTCCCTCTCACACAGACATGCTGTGATGTCATAGACCAGAACATTCTATCTGTCTAGTCTAGACTCCCTCTCACACAGACATGCTGTGATGTCATAGACCAGAACATTCTATCTGTCTAGTCTAGACTCCCTCTCACACAGACATGCTGTGATGTCATAGACCAGAACATTCTATCTGTCTAGTCTAGACTCCCTCTCACACCAGAACATTCTGTCTGTCTAGTCTAGACTCCCTCTCACACCAGAACATTCTATCTGTCTAGTCTAGACTCCCTCTCACACACAGAACATTCTATCTGTCTAGTCTAGACTCCCTCTCACACAGACATGCTGTGATGTCATAGACCAGAACATTCTATTTGTCTAGTCTAGACTCCCTCTCACACAGACATGCTCTGATGTCATAGACCAGAACATTCTATCTGTCTAGTCTAGACTCCCTCTCACACAGACATGCTGTGATGTCATAGACCAGAACATTCTATCTGTCTAGTCTAGACTCCCTCTCACACCAGAACATTATATCTGTCTAGTCTAGACTCCCTCTCACACCAGAACATTCTATCTGTCTAGTCTAGACTCCCTCTCACTCCAGAACATTCTATCTGTCTAGTCTAGACTCCCTCTCACACACAGAACATTCTATCTGTCTAGTCTAGACTCCCTCTCACACACAGAACATTCTATCTGTCTAGTCTAGACTCCCTCTCACACAGACATAATGTGATGTCATAGACCAGAACATTCTATCTGTTTAGTCTAGACTCCCTCTCACACAGACATGCTGTGATGTCATAGACCAGAACATTCTATCTGTCTAGTCTAGACTCCCTCTCACCCCAGAACATTCTATCTGTCTAGTCTAGACTCCCTCTCACACCAGAACATTCTATCTGTCTAGTCTAGACTCCCTCTCACACCAGAACATTCTATCTGTCTAGTCTAGACTCCCTCTCACACACAGAACATTCTATCTGTCTAATCTAGACTCCCTCTCACACACAGAACATTCTATCTGTCTAGTCTAGACTCCCTCTCACAGAGACATAATGTAATGTCATAGACCAGAACATTCTATCTATCTGTCTAGTCTAGACTCCCTCTCACACAGACATGCTGTGATGTCATAGACCAGAACATTCTATCTGTCTAGTCTAGACTCCCTCTCACACACAGAACATTCTATCCGTCTAGTCTAGACTCCCTCTCACACACAGAACATTCTATCTGTCTAGTCTAGACTCCCTCTCACACAGACATGCTGTGATGTCATAGACCAGAACATTCTATCTGTCTAGTCTAGACTCCCTCTCACACAGACATGCTGTGATGTCATAGACCAGAACATTCTATCTGTCTAGTCTAGACTCCCTCTCACACAGACATGCTGTGATGTCATAGACCAGAACATTCTATCTGTCTTGTCTAGACTCCCTCTCACACAGACATGCTGTGATGTCATAGACCAGAACATACTATCTGTCTAGTCTAGACTCCCTCTCACACCAGAACATTCTATCTGTCTAGTCTAGACTCCCTCTCACACCAGAACATTCTATCTGTCTAGTCTAGACTCCCTCTCACACCAGAACATTCTATCTGTCTAGTCTAGACTCCCTCTCACACACAGAACATTATATCTGTCTAGTCTAGACTCCCTCTCACACACAGAACATTCTATCTGTCTAGTCTAGACTCCCTCTCACACAGACATAATGTGATGTCATAGACCAGAACATTCTATCTGTCTAGTCTAGACTCCCTCTCACACAGACATGCTGTGATGTCATAGACCAGAACATTCTATCTGTCTAGTCTAGACTCCCTCTCACCCCAGAACATTCTATCTGTCTAGTCTAGACTCCCTCTCACACCAGAACATTCTATCTGTCTAGTCTAGACTCCCTCTCACACCAGAACATTCTATCTGTGTAGTCTAGACTCCCTCTCACACACAGAACATTCTATCTGTCTAGTCTAGACTCCCTCTCACACACAGAACATTCTATCTGTCTAGTCTAGACTCCCTCTCACACAGACATAATGTGATGTCATAGACCAGAACATTCTATCTGTCTAGTCTAGACTCCCTCTCACACAGACATGATGTGATGTCATAGACCAGAACATTCTATCTGTCTAGTCTAGACTCCCTCTCACCCCAGAACATTCTATCTGTCTAGTCTAGACTCCCTCTCACACCAGAACATTCTATCTGTCTAGTCTAGACTCCCTCTCACACCAGAACATTCTATCTGTCTAGTCTAGACTCCCTCTCACACACAGAACATTCTATCTGTCTAGTCTAGACTCCCTCTCACACACAGAACATTCTATCTGTCTAGTCTAGACTCCCTCTCACACACAGAACATTCTATCTGTCTAGTCTAGACTCCCTCTCACACAGACATGCTGTGATGTCATAGACCAGAACATTCTATCTGTCTAGTCTAGACTCCCTCTCACACAGACATGCTGTGATGTCATAGACCAGAACATTCTATCTGTCTAGTCTAGACTCCCTCTCACACAGACATGCTGTGATGTCATAGACCAGAACATTCTATCTGTCTAGTCTAGACTCCCTCTCACACAGACATGCTGTGATGTCATAGACCAGAACATTCTATCTGTCTAGTCTAGACTCCCTCTCACACAGACATGCTGTGATGTCATAGACCAGAACATTCTATCTGTCTAGTCTAGACTCCCTCTCACACAGACATGCTGTGATGTCATAGACCAGAACATTCTATCTGTCTAGTCTAGACTCCCTCTCACACCAGAACATTCTATCTGTCTAGTCTAGACTCCCTCTCACACCAGAACATTCTATCTGTCTAGTCTAGACTCCCTCTCACACCAGAACATTCTATCTGTCTAGTCTAGACTCCCTCTCACACACAGAACATTCTATCTGTCTAGTCTAGACTCCCTCTCACACACAGAACATTCTATCTGTCTAGTCTAGACTCCCTCTCACACAGACATGCTGTGATGTCATAGACCAGAACATTATATCTGTCTAGTCTAGACTCCCTCTCACACAGACATGCTGTGATGTCATAGACCAGAACATTCTATCTGTCTAGTCTAGACTCCCTCTCACACAGACATGCTGTGATGTCATAGACCAGAACATTATATCTGTCTAGTCTAGACTCCCTCTCACACAGACATGCTGTGATGTCATAGACCAGAACATTCTATCTGTCTAGTCTAGACTCCCTCTCACACAGACATGCTGTGATGTCATAGACCAGAACATTCTATCTGTCTAGTCTAGACTCCCTCTCACACAGACATGCTGTGATGTCATAGACCAGAACATTCTATCTGTCTAGTCTAGACTCCCTCTCACACAGACATGCTGTGATGTCATAGACCAGAACATTCTATCTGTCTAGTCTAGACTCCCTCTCACACAGACATGCTGTGATGTAATAGACCAGAACATTCTATCTGTCTAGTCTAGACTCCCTCTCACACAGACATGCTGTGATGTCATAGACCAGAACATTCTATCTGTCTAGTCTAGACTCCCTCTCACACCAGAACATTCTATCTGTCTAGTCTAGACTCCCTCTCACACCAGAACATTCTATCTGTCTAGTCTAGACTCCCTCTCACACCAGAACATTCTATCTGTCTAGTCTAGACTCCCTCTCACACACAGAACATTCTATCTGTCTAGTCTAGACTCCCTCTCACACACAGAACATTATATCTGTCTAGTCTAGACTCCATCTCACACAGACATGCTGTGATGTCATAGACCAGAACATTCTATTTGTCTAGTCTAGACTCCCTCTCACACAGACATGCTGTGATGTCATAGACCAGAACATTCTATCTGTCTAGTCTAGACTCCCTCTCACACAGACATGCTGTGATGTCATAGACCAGAACATTCTATCTGTCTAGTCTAGACTCCCTCTCACACCAGAACATTCTATCTGTCTAGTCTAGACTCCCTCTCACACCAGAACATTATATCTGTCTAGTCTAGACTCCCTCTCACACCAGAACATTCTATCTGTCTAGTCTAGACTCCCTCTCACACACAGAACATTCTATCTGTCTAGTCTAGACTCCCTCTCACACAGACATGCTGTGATGTCATAGACCAGAACATTCTATCTGTCTAGTCTAGACTCCCTCTCACACACAGAACATTCTATCTGTCTAGTCTAGACTCCCTCTCACACAGACATGCTGTGATATCATAGACCAGAACATTCTATCTGTCTAGTCTAGACTCCCTCTCACTCAGACATGCTGTGATGTCATAGACCAGAACATTCTATCTGTCTAGTCTAGACTCCCTCTCACACAGACATGCTGTGATGTCATAGACCAGAACATTATATCTGTCTAGTCTAGACTCCCTCTCACACAGACATGCTGTGATGTCATAGACCAGAACATTATATCTGTCTAGTCTAGACTCCCTCTCACACAGACATGCTGTGATGTCATAGACCAGAACATTCTATCTGTCTAGTCTAGACTCCCTCTCACACAGACATGCTGTGATGTCATAGACCAGAACATTCTATCTGTCTAGTCTAGACTCCCTCTCACACAGACATGCTGTGATGTCATAGACCAGAACATTATATCTGTCTAGTCTAGACTCCCTCTCACACAGACATGCTGTGATGTCATAGACCAGAACATTCTATCTGTCTAGTCTAGACTCCCTCTCACACAGACATGCTGTGATGTCATAGACCAGAACATTCTATCTGTCTAGTCTAGACTCCCTCTCACACAGACATGCTGTGATGTCATAGACCAGAACATTCTATCTGTCTAGTCTAGACACCCTCTCACACCAGAACATTCTATCTGTCTAGTCTAGACTCCCTCTCACACCAGAACATTCTATCTGTCTAGTCTAGACTCCCTCTCACACCAGAACATTCTATCTGTCTAGTCTAGACTCCCTCTCACACACAGAACATTATATCTGTCTAGTCTAGACTCCCTCTCACACACAGAACATTCTATCTGTCTAGTCTAGACTCCCTCTCACACAGACATGCTGTGATGTCATAGACCAGAACATTCTATCTGTCTAGTCTAGACTCCCTCTCACACAGACATGCTGTGATGTCATAGACCAGAACATTCTATCTGTCTAGTCTAGACTCCCTCTCACACAGACATGCTGTGATGTCATAGACCAGAACATTCTATCTGTCTAGTCTGGACTCCCTCTCACACCAGAACATTCTATCTGTCTAGTCTAGACTCCCTCTCACACCAGAACATTCTATCTGTCTAGTCTAGACTCCCTCTCACACCAGAACATTCTATCTGTCTAGTCTAGACTCCCTCTCACACACAGAACATTATATCTGTCTAGTCTAGACTCCCTCTCACACACAGAACATTATATCTGTCTAGTCTAGACTCCCTCTCACACAGACATGCTGTGATGTCATAGACCAGAACATTCTATTTGTCTAGTCTAGACTCCCTCTCACACAGACATGCTGTGATGTCATAGACCAGAACATTCTATCTGTCTAGTCTAGACTCCCTCTCACACAGACATGCTGTGATGTCATAGACCAGAACATTCTATCTGTCTAGTCTAGACTCCCTCTCACACCAGAACATTCTATCTGTCTAGTCTAGACTCCCTCTCACACCAGAACATTATATCTGTCTAGTCTAGACTCCCTCTCACACCAGAACATTCTATCTGTCTAGTCTAGACTCCCTCTCACACACAGAACATTCTATCTGTCTAGTCTAGACTCCCTCTCACACACAGAACATTCTATCTGTCTAGTCTAGACTCCCTCTCACACAGACATGCTGTGATGTCATAGACCAGAACATTCTATCTGTCTAGTCTAGACTCCCTCTCACACACAGAACATTCTATCTGTCTAGTCTAGACTCCCTCTCACACAGACATGCTGTGATATCATAGACCAGAACATTCTATCTGTCTAGTCTAGACTCCCTCTCACACAGACATGCTGTGATGTCATAGACCAGAACATTCTATCTGTCTAGTCTAGACTCCCTCTCACACAGACATGCTGTGATGTCATAGACCAGAACATTCTATCTGTCTAGTCTAGACTCCCTCTCACACAGACATGCTGTGATGTCATAGACCAGAACATTATATCTGTCTAGTCTAGACTCCCTCTCACACAGACATGCTGTGATGTCATAGACCAGAACATTCTATCTGTCTAGTCTAGACTCCCTCTCACACAGACATGCTGTGATGTCATAGACCAGAACATTCTATCTGTCTAGTCTAGACTCCCTCTCACACAGACATGCTGTGATGTCGTAGACCAGAACATTCTATCTGTCTTGTCTAGACTCCCTCTCACACAGACATGCTGTGATGTCATAGACCAGAACATTCTATCTGTCTAGTCTAGACTCCCTCTCACACAGACATGCTGTGATGTCATAGACCAGAACATTCTATCTGTCTAGTCTAGACTCCCTCTCACACCAGAACATTCTATCTGTCTAGTCTAGACTCCCTCTCACACCAGAACATTCTATCTGTCTAGTCTAGACTCCCTCTCACACCAGAACATTCTATCTGTCTAGTCTAGACTCCCTCTCACACACAGAACATTATATCTGTCTAGTCTAGACTCCCTCTCACACACAGAACAGTATATCTGTCTAGTCTAGACTCCCTCTCACACAGACATGCTGTGATGTCATAGACCAGAACATTCTATCTGTCTAGTCTAGATTCCCTCTCACACAGACATGCTGTGATGTCATAGACCAGAACATTCTATCTGTCTAGTCTAGACTCCCTCTCACACCAGAACATTCTATCTGTCTAGTCTAGACTCCCTCTCACACAGTGGGCTGATATCTTGTAATAAGATCAGAAGAGAGTCTGATAATTGTGTTATTGTATGGAATGTGAATTCCTAGTTTGAAAGAGTATAGTGTGGTGGGTTAACATAATTCACCCCCGGAACTAATAGTTGGGAGTATTGTTCCGTACGGAGGGTTAAGTGGGTGGTACTCAGTTTTAGTTCCTGTTTTAAGTGTGTGGTAGCAACTTGCTCATGTCTGTTAATAAACGTCTAGCTGTGACATTTGATACGCCGCCTCCGACTCCCGTCTCTCGGCACTACATTGGTGACCCCGACGTCAGTCCCGTTGAAGTATCCGAGACTGAACCGAACATGGCAAATAACGCCGTTATTCTCAAATTGCCGGAGTTTTGGGAGACGTCCGCGGCAGCATGGTTCGCTCAGACGGAGGCGCAGTTCGCCCTCCGTGGGATTGCAGACGACGCCGCACGCTACTACCATGTCGTCTCGGCTCTGGGGAGCTCCACTGCAGCCAGAACGGTGGGCTTCATTACAGCTCCCCCTGCCCTGAATAAATATACAGCGTTTAAGACTCTCCTCCTCAGGACCTTCGAACTATCACGGTCAGAACGAGCCCGACGTCTGTTCGCAATTCAGGGGCTGGGAGACAGCAAGCCTTCCCAGCACATGGACATGATGCTGAACCTACTAGGTACGGAAGAACCAAATTTTCTTTTTATTGAACTGTTTCTTCGGCACATGCCTGCACATGTACAGACGGCGCTCGCTAATACGTCTATTACGGAACCCCGTGAGTTAGCAGAGGAGGCTGACCGCTTCTTCCTAGCTACCCAGCGTTTTACCCCTGAAGTGCTAGCCCCGACACACAATTACACTCCCCCTGGCAGAGACAGGCTAGCTAACAAGGGCCCACCTACCACCGATAGCCGTGCTAGCCCAGGCATGTGCTATTTCCACTC
Source organism: Nansenia antarctica (assembly GCF_963989245.1). Classification (NCBI taxonomy): domain Eukaryota; kingdom Metazoa; phylum Chordata; class Actinopteri; order Argentiniformes; family Microstomatidae; genus Nansenia; species Nansenia antarctica. The sequence goes on from NC_137680.1 coordinate 37,302,930, forward strand.
ACGCTTTGGCGCGAAGGCGACGAGGTGCCGCTCCCCTTGCAACTACGGCTCGGCGGGAAACGGCAAAGCCTGCGTTCGGTAGTGGCTATGAGCGTGGGCACAGCAAACCAGCTACTATTCATCAGAGACACTCTCTCCGGGTGCAAATTCCTCTGTGACACCGGTGCTCAGAGGAGCGTCCTGCCTGCGACAGTGGATGACACCGCCAGGGGAGGTCATGGCCCACATTTAAAGTCCGCTAACGACACCCCCATCCGCACCTATGGCACGAAAGCTGTTGACCTATGTTTCGGGGGTCAGCGGTTTACATGGGAATTCGTCACGGCCGACATCTCTTTCCCCCTCCTCGGTGCAGATTTCCTATGTGCTCACGGACTGCTCGTGGACGTCAAGAACAACCGCCTGGTAGACGCACTGACATTCTCCTCACTTGCATGTGTCCGCGGTGAGGCGACATACGGTGGGCTCTCCAGCTCACTCTCAGAGGGTGACAACTATCAGCGCCTGCTCAGCGAGTTCCCCAGCTTGACACAGCCCACATTTTCCGCCACCACTACCAAGCATGGGGTGGAGCACCACATAGAGACCAAGGGCGCCCCCATCTACGCTAGGTCCCGGCGGCTCAACCCCGACAGGCTAGCAGTCGCTAAGTCTGAGTTCGCCAACATGGAGCGCCTTGGTATCATCCGCCGCTCAGACAGCCCATGGGCCTCACCGCTACACATCGTGCCGAAACCAGACGGCGGATGGCGACCGTGTGGCGACTACCGCCGCCTCAACGACGCTACGACACCCGACCGCTACCCAGTCCCCCACATTCAGGACTTCTCTGCGCATCTGGCGGGTAAGCTGGTTTTCTCAAAGGTGGACCTGGTGCGTGGCTACCACCAAGTCTCCGTGCACCCTTCAGACATTCCCAAAACGGCGGTGATCACGCCGTTCGGGCTATTCGAATTCCTACGCATGCCGTTTGGACTTAAGAATGCGGCCCAGTCCTTTCAGCGGCTAATGGATTCGACGCTCAGAGACATGCCATTCCTATTCGTCTATTTGGACGACATCCTCGTTGCCAGCTCCTCGGTGGAAGACCACCTGGCACATCTCCGAGACCTCTTCACGAGGCTCAGCCAACATGGCCTGATCATTAACCCGGCGAAGTGTCTGTTCGGGTTACCCTCCATCCGATTCCTTGGGCATCTCATCAACAAAGATGGGGCCGCCCCCCTCCCATCGAAGGTGGAGGCCGTTTCCGCCTTCCCCCGCCCACACACAGCTCGAGCGCTCCGAGAGTTTCTCGGAATGGTGACTTTTTATCACCGGTTCATCCACCGTGCAGCCCACACCATGCACCCGCTGTACGAGGCTATGAAGGACAAATCCCCCAACCAGGCCATCGACTGGACGGCCGAGAGGGAAGCCGCCTTCATTGCCACCAAGACCGCCCTAAGCCAGGCCGCCATGTTGGCCCACCCGTCACCCTAGGCCCCTATTGCCATCACCACCGATGCGTCGGACTACGCCGTCGGCGCGGTGCACGAACAATGGGTCGCAGGCGCCTGGCAGCCGCTCGCCTTTTTCAGCCGTCAGTTGACGCCCAGAGAGCGCAAATACAGCGCGTTCGACAGGGAGCTCCTTGGCCTCTTTTTGGCAGTCCGCCACTTCCGGTTCCTGCTGGAAGGCCGTGAGTTCACGGCGTTCGTGGATCACAAACCCCTCACGTTCTCCATGTCCAAGGTGGCCGAGCCTTGGTCTGCCCGCCAGCAGCGCCAGCTCTCGTACATATCTGAGTACACCACAGACATCCAACACATCGCTGGCAAGTCCAACGTGGTCGCGGACTGTCTCTCCAGAGCGGTCGTCGGGGCCGTTCAACTGGGTCTCGAATACCTCCGCATGAGTGCGGACCAGGACTCCGATCACGGGGTCCAGACCCTCAAGAACGCGGACACAGGACTACGCTTGGAGGATGTCGCAGTCGGTGACTCAGGCGCAAAACTGCTGTGCGACTTCTCTACGGGCCAGCCGCGGCCGCTAGTCCCTGTGAACTGGCGCCGGCCCGTTTTTGAGGCTGTACACAACCTCTCCCACCCCGGCAGGAAACCATCCGTAAAATTGGTTTCTGAGAAGTTCGTATGGCAGGGACTCAAGAAGGAGGTAAGGGGCTGGGTCGACACGTGCGTGGCCTGTCAACGCGCCAAAGTACACCGCCATACCAGAGCCCCTTTTGAGCCCTTCACTGTTCCTGAGAGGAGGTTCGACCACGTCAACGTCGACCTTGTGGGACCACTGCCCGCCTCTCACGGCTTCACCTACCTTTTCACCATGGTGGACAGGACGACCCGCTGGCCCGAAGCCGCTCCCCTCTCCTCGACGGCGTCTTCCGACGTGGCCCGTGCGTTCATCAGCACGTGGGTCGCGCGCTTTGGGACCCCGTCTGACCTGTCCTCTGACCGTGGCTCGCAGTTTACCTCGGAACTGTGGAACGCTGTAGCTGGTGGTTTGGGGGTAAAGCTGCACCGCACTACTGCCTATCACCCCCAGGCTAACGGTTTGTGCGAGCGGTTCCACCGCTCAATGAAGGCGGCCCTACGCGCGAGTTTGACGGACGCCAACTGGGTGGACAAACTTCCGTGGGTCATGCTTGGCCTCAGATGTGCCCCCAAAGAGGACTTGCAGTCCTCGTCTGCCGAACTCGTGTACGGCCAAACCCTACGAGTCCCCGGGGATTTCATCCCGGATGCCACTGTCCCCTGGTCTGCAGCCAGGCAGCGCTCCTCCCTACTGGAAGCCGCTGAGGTGTTCGCACCCGTCCCCACTTCACAGCACGGTACCCCTGCTTTCCGGGTCCCCACCGAGCTGCGCTCGTCAGACTTTGTCTTCATTCGCCACGACGCCCACCGCGGCCCCCTAAGCCCCCCTTACGATTGCCCGTTCAAGGTCCTACAACACGGGGACAAGACCCTGGTGGTGGACGTTGGTGGTAGACACGAGACGGTCTCCATTGATAGGATCAAGTCCGCTCACGTGGACGTTTCCCGGCCATTGGAACTGGCTCAGCCCCCACGCCGTGGCCGCCCCCCCATGCCCCACCCCCCGCCCCCGGTCGCGGTGCCTTCAGCTGCCCCTGCCCCTGCCCCTGTCCCGGTTCCCCCTGCCCCGGCCCCGGCTGGCCCTGCCCCTGCCCCTGCCCCGGATGCCCCTGCGTCCCGCACCCGCCGGGGTCGGATCGTCGTCCCTCCCCGACACAGGGATTTTGACTATGGGTGAATTCTGGGGGGGCTTGTGTGGTGGGTTAACATAATTCACCCCCGGAACTAATAGTTGGGAGTATTGTTCCGTACGGAGGGTTAAGTGGGTGGTACTCAGTTTTAGTTCCTGTTTTAAGTGTGTGGTAGCAACTTGCTCATGTCTGTTAATAAACGTCTAGCTGTGACATTTGATACGCCGCCTCCGACTCCCGTCTCTCGGCACTACAATAGTCCGTTTTTGTGAGCAGGAAATAGCTCTATTCTAAGATACCCATTGTTCATAGACTTGAGAACACGGAGAAAACGTGGAGAGCATGAGCATTAGAGAATAATAGAATGAGATTAAATTGGTAAGTAATAGTTTAACTACATTGAAAGATAATCTTGATGTCGTGAATGTACTTTGTTTGTGAAAACAAAAGTTGTGTGAAAGTCCGTGGTCCCTTCCCCCTTCTGTGTGTCTCATTTCAGAGAAAAAAAGGCACACAAGTGAAGCTGAATTTCATTGATTACATTACTCATCCCTTACAGATAAAGATAAATTCATTCACATAGATTATAGTATTTCTAAAGATAAAGTGAATTGGTCATCAGGGTATTTAAAATAGTTTAAAGATACGGTTAAACATTACACGCATTAGACACGGGAAGCGCGCGCATGCGCATTACACACACAGGGAAGGGTGTTGGCCCCATTCCAAAATATAGAGCACAGAGTTAAAAAAGAACACTCTTTTCTCCATTTTCCATTTCTACTCTTTTCCTTTAACCTCTCCCTGCAATAAAGTTGTGGTCGCTGAATCACGGAAGTCGAAGCATTGTGTTTGTTAGGAGAAAAATAATAGATTGTGACTTTAGATCAGAAAGGGCGTTCTTAAGCAATCGATACGCGAGTCGGTTGCTTGGCTCTATCTGCTGGCCGAAGCACGACAAGACATTTTTAAACACTGGTTCTCTGTGGGATCTATCTGAGGTCGATGAAATAGTCCTTTACATTCATAGATTGATGTTTGTAAATGACTGTTGAATATTACATTACTTTAATTAATTTAATTAATTACTAATTGGTTAAATTAATTATTCAGATCATTCATTATCTGTTTCACAAAACTTTGATCAATTGTTTTGTGACAATCTAATGATAACCATTCCTTTGTTTGATATTTTGATAATAGCTAATTGACTTCACAGGTTTACATCAATGAAGTATATGATTGTACAATGACTGAGTCTAACTAATCATTCATTCCTTTCAAATAACAAGTCGATTTCTTTACAGGTTGTAATTAATATTAATCTTTTATTTCAGTTAGGTCATTTCCACAGCTTTTGAATAGCAGAACCGTTCCTATCTGAGGATTGAGCAGTAAAAGGCTTTTGTAAATCAGTAAATACTTGGAGCGTGACCTGCCTTTGTGATTTGATAATTGTGTTGACCAGCCTTTGTAGTTTAATAATTAAGTTGACCTGAACTATAATTAGTATTGAATGAGCAATTAAGTGACACATATTCATAAACAATAAGGAAAAAAACATTTAAGTGAAAAAACACACACATAGATTACATTTAGATTAAAACACACACATAGATTACATTTATGTCAATAATACACAATACCACTGAAACAATCCGTTGTTCTAGGTTGTAGTGATTCTGTGTGGACAGCTAATACAGTTAAAGTTAGACTAGCATCTGTTTAGCAGATAAGGCAAAAGAAGGTGGGTTGTAAGAAAAGTACACATTCGATTTAAAGTATATTTTCAGTTTATAAAGCATTTAGGAACCCATCAGCTCAAGATGGGGACAGATTCAAGTAAAATGTTAAAGGCTGTTAATAAGGCCAGTGGAATATTGGCAACTTTATCACCTATGGCTATAGTGGAAAAAATGAATCCTCTTGTTATGGTAATTAGCAAAATGTCAACGAAATGGAATGTTCATTGGGCAGACATTGAACAACCGTGGCCAAAAGAGGGCACCTTTGACTTACAAGTAATTGCAACATTGGAAGTGCTTATCAATGTGCACAAGGCACATCAGGAGGACAATTCCCGGCGGATCTACCCTCAGGTCCCCGTCCTAAGTACGACCGGAGACTTCACTATCCAAGATGAGTATGAGAACGTACTAGAGAGGGGAAGAGCGAAAGTGATCGTGGATTTCGAACCAGAGAACAAGGCAGGTGCCAAACCAAAGAAGAGAGGGAAAGAACCAAAGGGCAAAAAGAAGGGCAAAAAGGAAGACCGTGAGGAGGACAAGGAGAGTAGTAAGACAGATGACAGTGAAGGTGGCAGTGGAGGTGACAGCGAAGATTCAAGTGATGACAGCGATGCACAGGGAGGCTACAATGCTCAGGTCAGAAAAATAATAGCCAGGGCCGAAAAGCAGGGTGGGACAAGACACTACAAGAAGGGAAAAGAGGAAAGTAGTTCTGAAGATGAGAAGAAGCCTCTGAAGGTGGAGAAGAAGAAAGAGAGCTTAAAGCAAAAACAGAAGAGGCTGCAGAAAGAGGAAGAAGAGAAAGAGGAAGAGGAAAAAGAAAGGGCGAAGAAACGCCACGAGAGACTCCTAAGAAAGGAGGAAGAGAGAGAAGAAGAAGAAAGAGAGAGGGCGAGGAAACTCCACGGGAGACTCTTAAGAGAGGAAGACGATCAGACGATCGGTGCAGCAACGAGAAAGGGAGGAGGAAGAGTATCGTCAAGTGCCATCTCATACATCCCAGCCGAACCTCTCAAGAGAGTATCGTCAAGTGCCATCACATACATCCCAGCCGAACCTCCCAAGGTCCGCAGCGACACCAAGGCGGGACGAAATAACGAGGAAACTAGTAAGCGAGTATGACCTAAGGAGCAAAGGTGCTACACCAGAGGAAGAGGAAATTCTGAGGAACTGTCCGGTGCTGATTCGGGGTAACAAGATAGAATATCGTCCTTGGAGTCATACAGATCTATCTGAAGTGATAGAGAAACTCCCCGTTCTGGAGGATGGGGGGCACCCTTGGACTACAGAGGTAGACGTGAGACTGACAGGAACGCAAGCAGCGATGGGAGACCTGCAAAGACTCTTAGCTTCAATTACAGGATTGGACACCATGCAGGACATATTGATGAAGGCAGGACTTCATAAATATATCAATACATCGGTCTATGATCCAGAGCTCTTCGCAGCAAACAGAGGCAGGCTGTGGAAGGCAATCAGGGAGACTTACCCTACTCACGTTCACCCAGACAATATCATTGTGAAGCCACTGGGGGAGATGAGAATCCCAGGGGATTTGTTGCCCGTGTGCACTCTCAATGGAGAAGTGTGACAGGGAAGGACGCTGAAGATAACCCATTAGAAAAAGCCATAATTCGGGGAAAGATACAAGAAGGTCTTCCTACCCCAGTTAAGAATAAGCTAGCAGAAGTGGTGGGGCTACGCCACATGAACAAGGCTGTTTATATAGACAACGTAGCACACCAAGTAGAATTATTTAGAAAGAAGATTCAGGTACAGAAGACACAAGACGAAGAGTCACTCAGAAGATTGACTCAAGTACAATTGACTGAAGGCAAGAAAACCAGAGAGAGAGTGCAGGCTTTAGCTCTACAGGTCCCATCTCAGCCACAGCAACAGCCACCTGTAGTGCAAACTGTCCCTCCCCAGTCATACCCACAGGGGCCACAAGGGGGGTATCCATACCCACAGGGGCCACCAGGGGTGCAAGCGGTTCCATACCAGCCATACACACAGCCTGGCCAAGGACCACCACCAGGGGGATGGACAGCAGCAGGGAAGAAGATGCTAGGACCATGTTACCAATGCGACCAGTATGGACATCTAGCCCGTACCTGCTACAAGAGGCCCCAGGAGGGCGCAGGGGGGAAACAAGGAGGAGGATATTGGCCTCCTGCTACACCTGCTCCAGGAGTGATGAACCCTTACGGAGGCCCAGCAGCTGGGCTATAGGGGTGCCCAGAAGATCCGAGTGGGAGGTGCCAGCTGGTGGTGACAAAGAAGCCTGAAGACGCCACGCACCTTCCTATGTCTGGAAAATATGTGAAGACAATCGGATTTTAGGGAATTAAACAGCTGATTCCTACAACTGAGCTTGTAGACTTAGAGTACAAGGGACAGAGAGCAACTCTGTCAATACTTGTGTCAGAACACACGCCAACAGGGCTGCTAGGGAGAGATGCTCTATGCCAATTGAACTGTACAGTGAAATGCACACCTGACGTCTGTCAGGTGACGGTGCCATCAGAAAACAGACAGCTGTCTGTCATGATGGACAACAGCGCATCCATGGTGTATTGGGTGGGAGGGCTTAGCCCAGACCTAATGGAACCAGCAAGGATGTGGGACAATTACATCCTGGCAAACATGTCAGGGGCCAGAAGGCCTACTGATCCATTGCATTGTACACTCCAGTATTTTAGAAAAGCTGCAGACGCAAACCCAGATGAGTGGCTGAAGCATCAGCCAAAACAGGTACAGCTTAGCACAAGTTGTATAATCCTAGGCCCTCAGGGAGTGGCTATGAAGATAAACAGTGACACTTATCTAGATCAGGAGCATAAGGTTGAGGGTAGCATCCCTCATGTGACACTAATGATATCTGAACACTATGAACAGAAGCATTTAGGGGCAATGATGGCAGACTCAGAAAAGGCCAGATTTGTAACGACAAAAGAAAACCCTGCTATCTGGAGGAGCAGTGATGGACAGTTTACAAAACTGATGATCTCTGCTCAAGGAATGGGACATCCACAGACTGTGAAGCTAATGAACAAGCCAATCCTTCCTGTACAAGCTGAAAGAGACCTCAGGGAAGAAATGATGCAGAATGTGCCAGCAGACCTGTGGGCAAAGAACAGTACAGACATTGGATTTGTGAAATCAGCTCGTCCATTGAGAGTTGAACTCATACCGGGTGCAGAACCCCCTTGGAAAAATCAATACCCATTGAAACAGGAAGCAATTGATGGAATTGAGCCACAGATCAAAGGACTGTTAGAGGCAGGAGTCCTGAAGATAACTCAATATCCGTTAAGCAACACACCTCTTCTGCCAGTGACGAAACCCGATGGTTCATATCGTCTGGTACATGACCTACGTGCTGTGAATGAGGTAGTTGTCAGCTATCCAGCTGAAGTACCTGATCCTCATGTGCTGTTGACTCAGATTCCATCTACAGCCAAAGTGTTTACAGTAATTGATTTATGCGGGGCTTTCTTTTCTGTACCTCTTAGTGTAGAGAGTCAAGGGTTATTTGGGTTTACCTACAAAGGTCAGCATTATCAATATACCAGAATGCCACAAGGGTACAAACACAGTCCTCATGTTTTTAATCAGGTCTTGAAGGAGGACTTAGACGGGTTAGAGCAGACGATAAGTAGTACTGCCATTCAGTACATGGATGACATACTCCTTTGTGCCCCAGATGAAGAAACATGTCACAGGGATTCCGTTAAACTGTTAAAGGTTTTGGCGGAGAAGGGACACAAGGTGTCTAAAAAGAAGCTACAATATTGTCAGGAAAGGGTAGCTTATTTAGGACAATCTATTACACAGGGACATCGCAGTGTCTCTAATGCACATTTGGAAGCTATTCAGAAGGCTCCAAAACCACGAACAGTTAGGGAAATGATGATGTTTTTGGGCATTACTGGGTATAGTTCAGCATGGGTGGAGGATTACACTAGACTGGTAGCTCCATTGAGGGGGATGATTAAGGAAACAGGTAGCTCCAATGTTGCATCACTTGGACAAGGGAAGCTGATTTGGCGTTTGAGACAATTAAACACAAATTGCAAGAAGCGCCAGCTTTAGCGCTTCCAGATTATTCTAAAGAATTTGGATTGTATGTTTCTTCTTCAGCCGAAGGGAAGTATGCCTGCGCTGTTCTTACGCAACCAACAGGCATTGGACCTAGTCCACAGCCCATAGCCTATTATTCTGTCGCATATTCAGAGGTAGAAATGGGTTTTGCGCCATGCTACAGAGCAATGGCCGGGACATATCTTATGTACGAGAAGGCAACAACCTTAACAATGGGGTACCCAATTACCATTCTCTGCCACCACAGTCTAAGAAATCTCTTGAATCAAGGCAAGTACACTTTCACTATGCCTAGGATTAGGGATTATTACAGGATGTTGGAAAGGGAAGATGTAACATTAGCAAGATGTAACACACTTAACCCAGCAGAGACCTTGCCAACCCCAGAAGATGGGGAGCCACACGATTGTGTGAAGGATGCCATGAGGTACTCTAAGCTTAGAGCAGACCTACTAGCTTTGCCTTTAAAGGAAGCTGATGTTGAGTATTGGACTGATGGATCTTGTTACCGGGTAGGAGAAAATGTATGTGCTGGGTATGCCATAGTCCGATCCCAAAATTCAGAGTTCATTGTGGAACAAGCCAAGGCTGTTCCTCAGCCTTGTTCAGCTCAGTTGGCTGAGTTGATTGCTCTCACAGAGGCATGCAACTTGGGAACCGAACGGAGAGTAACAGTGTACACAGACTCTGCCTACGCCCATAATGTGTGTCACTTACATGGAGCTGTATGGAAGGGACGG